>NC_138778.1:83641877-84276877 GCF_965119305.1 Pelophylax lessonae
GTGTAACGAATGTGAAGGTGTAAGCAGCCAACAACCAAACCCCAAAGGGTTAAAGATAAAGTGAAATGTGCAACAAGGGTTGAAAACGGCGCTACCTGAAAAGTGATTGATAATATAGTGCAATGATGTGCAAATGTCTTATTAAAGAGAAGTGACACCGGCAAATAATAAATAACGTGAAAAGTAATAATATTTCAAAAAAGTAGAAAACCACACATGTCCTTGTCGATAACCACAGCCGATATGGTCTGTTCGTGTGTGGTGAATTTTATCTGTAAAGTAATAATAATAGTGCCAACAAATGTGCAATTCTTGTAGTGGGTTTATTCAGATAGTGATACAGTGTAAATCAAACAATATATAGTACATAAATCCCTGGTGGTGAAGTGATGGATAAAGGTGACCAAAGTGAATACTGAAGTGCTGTATTCTTTAGAAGTGTAGGTGTTGTAGTACCCCAAGTGACCACTAAGTGAGGTATATACGACCTGTTCACATGAAGTGGTCCCAGGGGGGGTGGCTAGTGGGGTCCTCTCCTTGTCCCGCAAGGCACCAGCTGGTAATCTCATGGAAAGAAAAGAAAGGGGAGCCCCATCAAGTAGTATGCAAGGTTAAACCGATGCAGAAAGCAGTAAAAACTCACGGTGAAGCTGCCTCGGATCAGTGTAGAGAGACGCCGGGAAGCTTCCGCGTTCCGCGGCTCCCAAGTCCGAGACCGGAAGTGACGTAATGACGCAATGGACCCGCCCTACGCGTTTCGTCAGAGGACGTCTGCTGACGAAACGCGTAGGGCGGGTCCATTGCGTCATTACGTCACTTCCGGTCTCGGACTTAGGAGCCGCGGAACGCGGAAGCTTCCCGGCGTCTCTCTACACTGATCCGAGGCAGCTTCACCGTGAGTTTTTACTGCTTTCTGCATCGGTTTAACCTTGCATACTACTTGATGGGGCTCCCCTTTCTTTTCTTTCCGTGAGATTACCAGCTGGTGCCTTGCGGGACAAGGAGAGGACCCCACTAGCCACCCCCCCTGGGACCACTTCATGTGAACAGGTCGTATATACCTCACTTAGTGGTCACTTGGGGTACTACAACACCTACACTTCTAAAGAATACAGCACTTCAGTATTCACTTTGGTCACCTTTATCCATCACTTCACCACCAGGGATTTATGTACTATATATTGTTTGATTTACACTGTATCACTATCTGAATAAACCCACTACAAGAATTGCACATTTGTTGGCACTATTATTATTACTTTACAGATAAAATTCACCACACACGAACAGACCATATCGGCTGTGGTTATCGACAAGGACATGTGTGGTTTTCTACTTTTTTGAAATATTATTACTTTTCACGTTATTTATTATTTGCCGGTGTCACTTCTCTTTAATAAGGCATTTGCACATCATTGCACTATATTATCAATCACTTTTCAGGTAGCGCCGTTTTCAACCCTTGTTGCACATTTCACTGTTCAATGGTCTGTCTGATCCATTTGGCAATAGTCGCTGCGGACTCAGCCATGTCCTTCCGAGGACCCTCAGGAAGGACAAAGAGGGAATCCGTCTTCCGAAAGGACTCCGTAGACGACAGGTAAACCCTGATCGCCCTGACAACATCCAAGGAATGCAAAGCAATCTCCTTTGAATGTTTAGGCTTCGTACAAAGCGAAGGCAGGACAATGTCCTCATTAAGGCGATATTCAGAGATCACCTTAGGAAGGAAGGATGGGGGTGGTCGCAAAACCACCTTATCCTTGTGAATTATCAAGTAAGGGGAGCGGCAAGACAACGCCGACAGCTCCGACACTCTGCGAGCCAAAGTGATCGCCACCAGAAAAGCAACCTTTTTCGACAGCAGAGGCAACAATATCTCCCTGATATTTTCAAAGGGAGCACGCTGCAACGCGGACAGAACTAAGTTCAAGTCCCACGGAGGTAAGGGCTCCTTCCTGGGATCCTTGAATGAAGGTGCGCACCAAGGAATGAGACGCCACAGGGCGTTGGAAAAGGACAGCCAGTGCAGACACCTGGCCCTTTATCGTGGCCAGCGCCAGGCGCTGATCCACTCCAGACTGGAGGAAAGCCAAGATTCTCGACACCGAGTAAGAACGAGAGGAGAACCCCCTGGACTAACACCAGGTGAAGTAGGCTTTCCAGGTACGGTAATAGATCTTACCAGAGGAGGATTTAATAGCCTTGATCAGGGTAGGGATAACCTCAGGGGATAGACCCTTGTCCTTCAAGACCTGGGTCTCAACAGCCAGGCTGTTAAAGCCAGCGACTGTAAAGCAGGATGGAAGATCGGACCTTGAGACAGGAGATATTCCCGCAGAGGCAGGCGCCACGAAGGCGCCACTGCCAGGTGAACAACGTCAGCATACCAGGACCGGCGTGGCCAGTCCGGTGCCACCAGAATCACTATGTGCGGTTCCGAGACCAACCTGCGAAGGAACCGGGATAGTAACTGAATCGGGGGAAAGGCGTACATCAGACGATACCGATGCCAAGGGGCCACCAACGCATCCGAGGCGTCCGCCAACGGATCGCGCGTTCTTGCCACAAACTTTTCCACCTTTCGATTTAGCCAGGAAGCGAACAGATCCACGTCTGGGGATCCCCACCTCGCACACAGCATCTGAAAGACCTCCGGGTGAAGGGACCATTCCCCCTTGTCCACGGTCTGGCGGCTCAGATAGTCGGCCTGCCAATTTTCCACACCCGGAATGTGAACTGCCGAGATGGCCGGGACATGAGTCTCGGCCCAAGAAAGAATGTCGGTCACCTCCCGGGCCGCACGAGCACTCCTGGTGCCCCCTTGGTGGTTGATGTAAGCCACCGCGGTAGCATTGTCCGTCTGTACACGAACAGGCAGGCCCTGGAGACGGTCCGACCACTGGAAGAGACTGAGTTTTATCGCTCGTAGTTCCAGCACATTTATCGGGAGGGAGGACTCCTCCTCCGACCAAGTGCCCTGGGCAGACAGGTTGCCCAGGACTCCACCCCAGCCCGACAGGCTGGCGTCCGTGGTAACCATTGTCCACACCAACGGACGGAAGGACTTGCCTTCCGCCACCGACGGGGACTGGATCCACCATAGAAGAGCCAATCTGGTCTGGCGACTCAGGGAGACATCCAGATCCAAGGACTGAGGAAGTCTGTCCCACCTGGCCAGGATCTCCGTCTGGAGAGCCCGCGTGTGGAACTGAGCAAAGGGAATCGCCTCGAAGGCCGACACCATCAACCCCAGGCCCCGCATACAGGTCCTGAGTGACGAGGACGGATTGTCCCTGAGGGACCCGAGTTCGGCCCGCAAAGTCCGGAGCTTGTCCTCCGGCAAGAACACCTTTGCCCGAGCAGAGTTCAGAACCATTCCCAGATAGGGAAGGCGAAGAGACGGAGACAACGCTGATTTTTGAACGTTGATGGTCCATCTGAACTCCTGGAGCGTCTGTACCGTGATGGACAGATCGCGCACAAGGTCCTGACTGGCACGCGATCTCAGAAGCAGATCGTCCAAGTCCCCCAGGACCGCAATGCCCTGGGCCCGCAGTAGGCCCAGGACCGGTGCCAACACCTTGGTAAACACCATGGGTGCTGAAGCGAGACCGAAAGGTAACGCCATAAACTGGTAGTGGTCCTCTGCGATAGCAAACCGAAGGTACCGCTGATGACCCTCGAAGATAGGGATGTGCAGGTACGCATCCTTCAGATCTATCGAGGCCAGGAATTCTCCTGGACTCAAGGAGGCCACAACCGAACGGAGAGACTCCATTCGAAACTTCCGAACACGCACAAAGCGGTTCAGCGCTTTCAGGTCCAGAATAGGACGCACTTTGCCCTCCTTCCTGGGCACAGTGAACAGATTCGAATAAAACACCCGAAACCTGTCCTGATGAGGTACTGGGACAATCACTCCCTGAGCAAGCAGGTCCTGCACCGCTTGATGCAAGTCCTGTAGACGCCCCGGAAGCAGATGGAGATTGGAGGGAAAAAATCTGTCCACCGGCCGGGAAAGGAATTCGATCTTGTAACCTAATCGAACGATTTCCTGAACCCACCTGTCCGATATCCGGAGCAGCCAAGGTTGGAGGAAACCGTGCAAACGCCCCCCCCACCCCGAAACGGGTGAGGGTGCCCCTTCAGGCAGAGGCGGATTGTCCCGGCCTTCTGCTTACCCGCCCAGGGCTTCTTCTGGTTGCCCTGGGCCTTGAAGGGCTTGCCCTTGGATTGGTTCCGAAAGGCACGAAAGGAACCCTGAGTGGATCTAGGCGCAGAACCCCGCTTGCCTCGGAAAGACTTGTTCTTCGGGTTCTGGGGCAGCATAGTGCTCTTGCCCCCCGTGACGCCCTTTACCAGGGTATCCAACGCCTCGCCAAAAAGGCAAGAGCCAGCATAGGGAAAATCAGCAACTGTTTTCCAGGAGGACTAGTCGGCCGACCAGCTCTTCAGCCATATCAGTCGCGGTTAAGTATCGCGACACTCGAGAGGCGAGCCACCAAGGGAGCCTCATTCAGAGCAGCATCACACAAATACATGACTCCTTGGTGGATCTGGTCCACCATTTCCAGCCGGGCAGGCGGCACGTCATCAGACACGAGATTCCCTTAAGCATCTTAGTCCAATCAGCCACCGCCTGAGCCACCAGAACGGACGCGAAAACGGGTTTGAGCAACGACCCCGCCACCGTATAGGAATGGCGAGCTAGAGACTCCAACTGCCGATCCGTGGGATCCCGGAAAACCAGGGTATCCTCAGTAGGAACCAAGGTAGATTTGTTCAACACGGCCACAGTGTGGTCCACCTGCGGAGGCACACACCATCGTGATTCCGTAGCCAGCGCAAAAGGATAAAGCAATTTGAACCGACTAGGTGTAACGCTCCTGCGTTTTTATAGTAAGCTGGATTTGCAGCTGCAGAATCTCCACTCAGTAGTCATGTAGAGATGTGTTGGAATACCAGATCCAACTCTCCAGACTCATCACTGTGGGCCTGTCTGCTTCAGCATACAGATATACACACACTCAATAAGATGTTCCTGGAGTGATAGGATGTATATGACAGTATGGAGGTGATGTGCTGAAGGGACAGGTGTAAGCAGTGACAGTAATGATGAACACTTGATAGTAATGTTCAGGAGAGTAGTAGATGGTAATAGGTAGAATGCAGATAGGTTAGTAATCATGTATTGTAACAGGTGGTAAGGACAGCAGATGACATATACAGGATAGACTAACCCAGTGCAAGGATAGATGGTAGTAGACTCAAGAGCTAGCAATCTATGTAACAGTGCAGATGATAGAATTAGTATGCATAGATAGTAACAGTCTTTAATGTGCAGAAGTAGATAGTGTAAGTTAGTTATGGAGGATTCCCCTGTGGGGTACTTATCACTAGTAAGGTTAGTAAGTAGAGGGGTCCAGTAGTGAGGGAGTGATCCGGTAGCGAGATACGGGATCAGTAGCGAGGTTCCGGTCTGTTCCAGGTAGAGGAGAATAGCTGGAGGTTCCGGCAGCATAAGTCAAAGCTTGTAAGCATGCGGTTAACAGGTGGTAGCCAAGAGTGAAAGCGGTATGCCAAGAGTGATCGGGTAGCGAGATACAAGATCAGATAATGAAACAAGTTCAGGTAGCGAGATACAAGAGCGAGTGACATCAGGTATGGCTGCTCCAGAGATGGCTTGAATGAACTAACCATGCGGTTAGAACGAACAATGTGAGAGAGAAAGCCGGCGATTGAAATAGCCGCTCAGAGCGGCGCTCAGCGGTGACGTCATCCGGCTTAAAGGTATATGCGTTCCACCTAACTAAAAAGGTGGGACGCAATATAGAAAGGAAAATGGGCTAGAAGGGTACCAAAAGGTACCAGAATCTTACAGTACCCCCCCCCTTAAGGCCGGCTCCGGAAGGCCTATAGCACTGGTTTCTCCGGGTATTTCGAGTGAAATCTTCGTATAAGCCTAGGTGCGTGAACATCAGAAGTATCCATCCAGGTGTCGTCTTGGGATCCATAGTTCTTCCATCTTATGAGATATTGGAGTCTTCCTCTGTGGATACGAGAATCCAAAATCTCCTTAATCTCATATTCTTCTCCGCCTTCAACTTGTACTGGAGGTGGAGGCAAGATGGTAGGCCTTATTCCTTGGTTAGGAACACGTGGTTTCAGTAGCGACACATGAAAGATGGGATGTATTTTCAGATCTGCCGGTAAGGTGAGTTGCACTGCAGCTTTTCCAATAAGTTTTTTAATTGGGAAGGGTCCCAGAAATAAAAGGTCCAAGCTTTTTGCTAGGGATCTTTAACCTTAAATTTTTTGTCGATAGCCAAACGAGGTCCCCAATAGCATATTGCGGAGAAGGTCTTCTACGAAGGTCGTAGTACCTTTTTTGTTGACTATGAGCGTGTGAGATGGTGGTATTAAGTAAACCCAGAGAGTCTTTTATTTGGGTAAGATAATCCGAGGCTACTGGGTCACTTGATGGTAGGATGCGTGGTGGAAGAAGTGTGGGATGAAACCCATAGTTCAAGTAGAACGGACTTTGCTTAGTAGTACTGTGGGTTGCGTTGTTATAAGCAAATTCCGCCAGAGGGAGGAGGTCCACCCAATCATCCTGTAGGTATGATGTGTAGCAACGCAGATATTGTTCTATACACTGGTTGACTCTTTCAGTCTGTCCGTTGGTCTGAGGGTGGTAGGGAGAAGTGAGCTTTCGCTCAATCCGTAGTATTTGACATAGAGCTTGCCAAATCTTGGAGATGAACTGTGAACCACGGTCAGATAAAAGAGTATTTGGAATTCCATGTAACTTGAACACATGTTTCATTAGTAGTTCCGCTGTTTGTTTAGATGAAGGTAGTCTGCGAATAGCAATGAAATGTGCCATCTTTGTCAGATGGTCCACTGACACTAGAATGGTATTAAATCCTTTGGAAGGTGGTAGTTCTACTATAAAGTCTAAGGACACAACTTCCCATGGAACCTGGGGTATTGGTAGACTGCAGAGTAGACCAGATGGTTTTGTAGTGTCAATTTTGGACCTTGCACAGATGTCACATGAAGAAACAAATTTTTGTACAGACGTCTTCATATCAGGCCACCAAAACTGCCTGGTAAGCAAATTAAGGGTTTTCGTCATACCCATATGTCCTGCCATAGGCACATCATGTGATAATTCCAAGATCTTGGTGCGCATAGTAGGGGGTATGTAGAGTTTGTCGTAATAGAGGAAGCCTTCTGCATCAGTACTTAGTTGTGGTGGAGGTGAATCCAGTCCTATACTGTGCAAAATCTCTTCCTTCAGGGAACGAACAACACCGATAATACGTTCATAGGGTATTATAGGAATAGAAGGGATTTTGGCGCAGTTATCTTCGGTTAATCGTGATAGCGCATTCGCTTTTTTATTTTTGTCTGCAGGCGTGTAGGTCACTAGGAAGTTGAATCTTAGGAAGAATAATGACCATCGTACCTGCCGGTGGGAAAGAGTTTTGTTAGTCTGAAGGTATTGAAGGTTTTTATGATCTGTATATATGAGTATTGGTAATCGGGTACCTTCAAGTAGATGTCGCCAATTCTCCAGTGCCAGTTTTATGGCAAGCAACTCCTTTTCACCCACTGGGTAATTCACCTCTGGGCTGCTTAGTGATTTAGAGAAGAAAGCAACTGGGTGGAGTGGTGAAGTATTTGTTGGTCGTTGGGAGAGAACTGCTCCTACTGCCATGTTTGACATCTACCTCCAGAATATATTGGAGGGATGGGTCCGGATGGCGTAGTATGGGAGCAGAAGTAAAGCTTGATTTTAACAAGCGGAAAGCTCCATTTGCTTCTTCTGACCATTTGAATGGTTTCTTTATACTTGTAAGTTGTGTCAGAGGTCTCACAATAGCAGAGAAGTTCTTGATGAACTTCCTATAAAAGTTTGAAAATCCAAGGAATCGCTGTAATGCCTTACGAGTTGTTGGTATAGGCCAATCCAGAATACAGGATATCTTGCTCATATCCATCTTGATTCCGGTTTTGGATATGATGTATCCTAGGAATAATATTTCTTCTTTATGAAATAGGCATTTTTTTAATTTCACGTATAGATTGTGTGCGAGTAATCTGGATAACACAAGTCTTACATGTTTTATATGTTCAGACAAAGATCGAGAATAGATAAGTATATCGTCCAGATATACCACAACACAGACATCAAGTAAGTCTCTAAAGATGTCGTTTATGAACCGTTGAAAAGCTGCGGGAGCATTACACAACCCGAATGGCATCACAAGATATTCGAATAATCCGTATCTGGTTCTGAATGCTGTCTTCCACTCATCTCCGTCACGGATTCGGATTAGGTTGTATGCCCCTTTTAGGTCCAATTTAGAGAAGTAGGTAGCCCCACGTACTTGTTCAATGAGTTCAGGGATGAGCGGTAAAGGATAGCGATCCTTTATCGTAATGGTATTCAATTGCCTATAATCGATAATAGGCCTAAGACTTGAATCCTTATTGCAGACAAAGAAAAGTCCTGCAGCTGTGGAAGAAGTAGAGGGTCTGATGAACCCTTTTGTCAAATTCTCATCCAAGTATTCCTTGAGATGAGAGAGTTCATCCTGTGAAAGAGGATAAACATGACCGAAAGGCAATTTGCTGTTAGGGAGTAGATCGATAGTGCAATCATAATCCCTATGGGGAGGCAACACTTGAGCATTTTTCTCAAGAAAGACTTCGGACAGATCCTGATAGCATAGTGGTGCAATCTCATCTGACACCACAGACAGGATCTTTCCATAAGATGGGAGGTTACACGTAATCTCGCAATAGTGAGAAGGGAAAGTTAGAGTCCGTCTTTTCCAATCTATGATTGGTTGATGTGTGTAACCAGGGAAGTCCCAAAATAATGGAAAAAAATGGGGTGAAGATAGTATATCAAAAGTGGTGGTCTCCGTATGAGACTCGTTAGCAGTGACAAGGAGTGCTTGTGTCTGATTGGTGATTGGACCAGAAGATAACGGAATACCGTTAATGAAACTAACAGAGACAGGTTTAGGTTTTGAAATAATAGGTATTTTATTTAAAGTAACAAAACGTGTATCGATATAGTTCCCACAAGATCCTGTGTCGATCATAGCCTTGGTGGTAATCCTAGTCTGGTCCCACTGTAATGTTAAATGAACAGAGAGATCGGGATTAGAAAAGGAAGTCGTTAATCCCCCTAGCAAGACATGTGAACACTCACCCTCTATTTTGCGGACAAGGGGACAGACGCTTATCAAATGATCCGGGGATGCGCAGTATATGCAGAGGTTTCTGGATCTTCTCCTGGCTCGTTCAGTAGTTGATAAAGGTGGGCGTATGGTTCCTACCTCCATAGGAGTAGGGTCAACGGCCGAAATCCGAGAAGGACTAGACAATGGCATTCCTATTTTCTCAGCCTTTCTTTCTCGCAGTCGCCTGTCAATGTTGATACTGAGTTGTATTAAGGCATCCAAAGTGCCAGGTAAATCCGCTCAGGCGAGCTCGTCTTTAACGACTTCTGACAACCCGAGTCTGAACTGAGTTCGCAGAGATGTATCATTCCACCCTGAATCAAGGGTCCATCTTTTGAACTCTGCTACAAAGTCTTCAACAGGTCTCTTTCCTTGTTTTAAAGCCCTCAATTGGATATCAGCAGTACTCTGCCTATTGGGGTCTTCATATAAACTAGCGAGTTCCGCTAGGAATAAAGGATAAGAGTTGAGAAGCTGATCATTTTTCTCAAAGAGAGAGTCTGCCCAGGCCCATGGATCACCCGTTAAGTATGAAATAACGGTACAGACTTTAATTTGATCAGTAGGGTAAGTACGAGGTTTTAGCAAAAAAAGCAATTGACATGCGTTTTTGAATTCACAAAATTTTTTCCGATCACCTGTAAACACTAGAGGAGGGTTTATTTTAGGTTCAGGGGGCTGAGCAGCAGTAAGCTGTGAAAGATGGGTTACCTGCTGTCTCAGAGTCTGATTTTCTTCTTTTACTTCAGTAAGAGCAAGTATTAATGCATTTACTTGTTGTGTTAATTGTGTCACTTGAGTGGGTAATTCTGCTGAATCCATTTTTTGGGTTCGTTCAATCTGTAACGCTCCTGCATTTTTATAGTAAGCTGGAGTTGCAGCTGCAGAATCTCCACTCTGTAGTCATGTAGAGATGTGTTGGAATACCAGATCCAACTCTCCAGACTCATCACTGTGGGCCTGCCTGCTTCAGCATACAGATATACACACACTCAATAAGATGTTCCTGGAGTGATAGGATGTATATGACAGTATGGAGGTGATGTGCTGAAGGGACAGGTGTGAGCAGTGACAGTAATGATGAACACTTGATAGTAATGTTCAGGAGAGTAGTAGATGGTAATAGGTAGAATGCAGATAGGTTAGTAATCATGTATGGTAACAGGTGGTAAGGACAGCAGATGACATATACAGGATAGACTAACCCAGTGCAAGGATAGATGGTAGTAGACTCAAGAGCTAGCAATCTATGTAACAGTGCAGATGATAGAATTAGTATGCATAGATAGTAACAGTCCTTAATGTGCAGAAGTAGATAGTGTAAGTTAGTTATGGAGGATTCCCCTGCGGGGTACTTATCACTAGTAAGTTTAGTAAGTAGAGGGGTCCAGTAGTGAGGGAGTGATCCGTTAGCGAGATACGGGATCAGTAGCGAGGTTCCGGTCTGTTCCAGGTAGAGGAGAATAGCTGGAGGTTCCGGCAGCATAAGTCAAAGCTTGTAAGCATGCGGTTAACAGGTGGTAGCCAAGAGTGAAAGCGGTATGCCAAGAGTGATCGGGTAGCGAGATACAAGATCAGATAATGAAACAAGTTCAGGTAGCGAGATACAAGAGCGAGTGACATCAGGTATGGCTGCTCCAGAGATGGCTTGAACGAACTAACCATGCGGTTAGAACGAACAATGTGAGAGAGAAAGCCGGCGATTGAAATAGCCGCTCAGAGCGGCGCTCAGCGATGACGTCATCCGGCTTAAAGGTATATGCGTTCCACCTAACTAAAAAGGTGGGACGCAATATAGAAAGGAAAATGGGCAATAAGGGTACCAAAGGTACCAGAATCTTACACTAGGTACCAGGAACGGACGCTTTAACATGCGCCACACTTCATTAACAGTGTAATGGAATTCCGCTGGACAGAGAAAAACCTGCGCAGACTTGCGGGTCCTGTGCGTCCCAAATGAGGACACAACGCCCGGAGGACAGGGCTCATCCTCTAAATGCAAGGTTTCTTTTACAGAAACAATTAACTCATCCATGGTCGCCCGTTCTTCAGGTGACCCTGGGGAGGATGTGTCAACGCCCTCCAGTTCAGCCTCCCCCTCAGACCCCGGGGGGTCTAAGGATGAGCGGGACCCTGAAAAGGGCACGGTCGCAGCAGCAGCCATATCACCATCTGAATCAGAAGAGAGAGACAACCTGGGCCTCTTTCTCACAGCCCGTTCAGACATCAGCATTTCCATATTTGCCACCAAAGTCGCTACTACAGCAGCCAGATCGGGTCGCAGCGGGGCCACAGGAGAACTGGGGCCCCCCACTAAAGCTGGAGGAAACTTGCTTTCCTGAGAATCCATGGCTCAAGTTATCAGAACAAACTACAGTGCAAAAAACGGTGTACTGTCCCCTTTAAGAGCGCTGCGGTGTGCGCAGCCCACCGCTACTGTCACAGCTATGAAAAACACCCAAAGGAGAAAAGAAACTGAGCCAGAAGTGATATACAGAGGGAAATTGAAAGTGAAAACCTGCAGAGCCCGCAGAGCGTTGCTACCAGTGTCCTTGCTGCTGATGGAAAGGAAGTGCTGCTGGAGAGGGCTGGACTATATGCCAGACCCCGGGAAAATGGCTGCCCCATAGGAATGCATTGGAGGCTACGCCAAAATGGCCGCCGACATGTGGTCGGACCGATCGTTCCACCGCCCACAAAACGGCAACGGATGGCGCCAAAATGACATGTACCATCGCCCCAGAGGAGCTATACATGTGTGCCCACAGTAAAGATGGCGGACCGCGCAAATTTTCCCCGCTGCGGTCGCCGCACAAGCACAAACGTCTGCACCCCTAACATGCACCTAAGGTGACACAGGGACAGGGACCCCCGGCAAACATACAGATCTGCACAAGCGAACCCCGCAGGGATCGCACAGGGAGTCACACAGGCACAGACATGGGGACACACAGCAACACAGACTGCCACCCCAGACAGAGGCCCCACACAGAAAAGTACTTACCTGTACCAGATGGCGTGGGGGAGCCTCCACGCACGGAAAACCTCTGTCCTCATCTGACAGGGAGTGCCGTGAGCCAGGGACATGACGTAAAACCCCCGAAATCTGTCCCGATGAGGCACCGGGACCACCACTCCTTGGGTCCGCAGGTCCCGCACCGCCAGGTGCAGATCCTGCAAATGCTCCGGAGACAGCTGAAGATTTGAGGGAAAAAATCTGCCCGCCGGCCGAGAGAGAAATTCGATCTTGTAACCAGATTGAACGATTTCCTGAACCCATCTGTCCTGAATGCGGATCAGCCAAGGTTGGAGGAAACCGCGCAGACGTCCCCCCACACCAGAAACGGGTGAGGGCGTCCCTTCAGGCGGAACTAGCGTGGGTAGTGGAACCGGACTGACCGGATTTTTGCTTCCCCGCCCACGGCTTCTTCTGGGAGCCCTGGCCCTTGAAGGGCTTACCCTTGAATTGTGACCGAAAGGCACGAAAAGACCCCTGGGAGGGCCTAAACGAGGAATTCCGTTTGCCACGAAAAAGATTTGTGCTTGGGATTCTGGGGTAAAAGAGTACTCTTGCCCCCAGTAACACCCTTAATCAGAGTATCCAAAGCCTCGCCAAAGAGGCGAGATCCCACGTAGGGAAAATCCGCCAACGTCTTGCGAGAAGACTGGTCCACAGACCAATTCTTCAGCCATATTAGGCGACGGTTGAGCACCGCCACGCCAGACAGGCGTGCAGCCAAAGGAGCCAAATTCAAGTCCGCATCACACAAGTACATGACACCTTGATGGATTTGATCCACCATGGCCAATGTGGTAGGCGGAGCCGAAGCAGCCACCAGGGTGCGCCTGAGCACCTTCGTCCAATCGGCAACCGCCTGGGCCGCCATAACTGAAGCAAAAATAGGTTTTAGCATAGAACCAGCAACCATGTAGGCATGACGGGCAAGAGACTCCAATCTCCTGTCCGTAGGGTCCCGGAAAACCAGGGTATCCTCAGAAGGAATCGCAGTAGCTTTGTTTAAAACGGCTACCGCGTGATCCACCTGAGGCGCCACACACCAACGCTCGTCGGTGGATGGCGCAAAGGGATAAAGCAGTTTAAACTTATTCGGCACTGTAAAGGGCTTCTTTAAATTGCGCCACTGTTCATTAACCGTATGGTGAAATTCAGCAGGGCAGGGAAAAACCTGCGCAGATTTGCGGGTCCTTTGCATCCCAAAGGAGGACACCCTAGTATCAACCCCTTCCACCTCTGCCTCCCCCTCAGACCCCACGAGGTCCAGAGATGAGCGAGACAATGAGAAGGGCACACCAGCCCCAGCAGCCACATCGCCCTCTGAATCAGAGGAAATGGATAACCTGGCCCTTTTTGCGGATCGTTCAGCCACCAGCATCTGCACCTGAGACACTAAGGATGCCACTACAGCGGCCAGATCAGCCCCCTCGGGGGGTGCAGCAGCCCCCTGGTCCTCCACCAGGGCGGGGGGAAACTTGCTATCCTGAGAATCCATGCCCACAGTATTAAAAGCAAAAAAGGGTACTGTCCCTTTAACACCACGGCGAGCGCAGCCCACCGCACACTACTGCATGCACCGATCCCACAGGGATAGAGAACACTGAGCAAGGAATGACAGGACAAAGAAGGAAAAAACCTGGAGAGCACAAACAGGCTGCTGCCACCGATCGCTGTCCCAGAGAAAGAGGAAGCGATGCAATAACCGGCTGACTTATATAGCCTATGAAGGCTCTGCAAAAATGGCCACTCAGGCTGAGGGATCGAGGCTACAAGAAAATGGCGCCGACATGTGCTCGAGCGAGCGCGGCCCGCCAAAATGGCGGCAATCAGCGCCAAAACACAGCGCTGTACAGGACAGGGCCATCCATAGCATTTTCTGCAAAAAGAAATGGCGGGCCGCATAGCGGTCGCAGCTCAGGCATGTCTGTCCATTCAGCTCCACAGAAACTCACAGCAGAGCGGGAGGGCCCCCCCCCCCCCAGCAGCCCACAAAGGCATGCATCCATACAGGGATCTGACAGGGAGCCCGCACAGCACACAGACATGAGGGTACACACAGCCACAGACTGACACCCGCACAGATGGTCCCCACATAGAAGGTGCTTACCGTACCGGATGGCGTGGGGAGCCTTCTCAAGCGACAAACCGCTATCAGGATAACGGAGTGCCGCAGCCAGGACGCAGTGGACCGCAGCACAAGACCGCGGAATGGCGTCCAGTGAGGTAGCCACCTCACAGGCAGCATCCCTGCAGCGAACAGGGATGGGTTGTTCATAGCGCCAGGGCGAACCGTAGCTGAACGCTCGATGGCAGGCTGGGGATCCATCTGGCCCTCAGCCCTGGGATCCAGGGCGGCCAGTCCGAGACCCAGCTCCGCATGATCATCTTCATCCGAAGATCCCTAAACTAAAGCTGACAAAATAACAGCTAGTAAAGAAAAGAAAAATACTTGAAATAAAATCAAAAAAGGGTAGAAGGCTGAGACTGAAGCCCCAGCACAGGAAAGCCTGCTATTCCTAAGCTAGGCAAGATCAAACTGAGTTGGGAATGCTGGTGCAGGGAGGTATTGACTATGGGGACAGCCCCTAGGGGTGTGTCTATGCTAAAAGCTTTTGTTATTAACAAATCTTGTTGCCTAGCTACTCCTGCGGAGCAAAGGTCAATACCCATTGGTTAAGACTTGGGAAGGGGCGGCGACTGTCGGAGGACGTAAGAGAAATATATATATATATATATATATATATATATATATATATATATATACACATATATATGTAAAACACACACACACACACACACACACACACACAGGAATAACAACTGCCCTTGGAAAAAGGTTAAATTAAACACAGTAAAAAAACAGAATTTTGTGTTACTTACCATAAAATCTCTTTCTCGGAGTTGAATGAAGGACACAGCTGCTTCTTTATTCATGACCGAATCTATTGGTAGTCCTCTCTGGGTATAAAACCCCCTCTCTGCTATAGGACCTTCAGTCATTTACAAGCAGCGTTAAGGAGAAAAACTCCACGGAGGGGTGGGTGCTGTCAGTCAATGAACTCAGAGAAAGGAATTTTACAGAGAGTAACAAAAATTTCCTTTTTCTCCCAGGTTCATTGACAACAAGCAAACACTCTGAACCACCCCAAAAGGTGCCCAGGAATCCTAAACAGCCGCCTGCAAAACTTTGTGGCCAAAACTAGCATCGGATGATTGACATATGATGCTGTGGTGCCACTGACCAACTGGATCCAGGTCAGCAGACCACGAAGGCGATCAGTCCAATGAGAGTAACTGGATCACTTGAAGCTCCACAACACTGATGGGCAGCCGAGCCTCCACCGGAGTCCAGTGATCCTGACCTGAGGCTGATCCTAGGACTCCTGCCCCAGCCCGACAGGTTAGCATCTGTCGTGACTACAGTCCACTGAAGGAGAAGGAAGGACTTTCCATTCCATAAGGCCAGTGACCTCAACCACTAGAGAAGAGAGGCCCTCATCGACTGCACTGGACTGGAGAATTTACATGTCCAGGGCAGATGAAGATCAGTCCCAGATACTCCGAGCGCTTGAATGGAATCAAAACGGACTTCCTGAGGTTTAGGGTCCACCCGAAGTCCTGTAGGGAATGCATGGCGATTTCCACACTTTACTGCAGAGATGAGCGGGTCTACACTAGGGATCGACCGATTATCGGCAAAATCAATTATCGGAGGGCCGATATTAACTTTTCCTGCTATATTGGTATCGGCCCTGGGAACTTGCCAATATTACTGATATTTGCGTATGTTGCGCCACACGCCTCTGATGTACCTGCAAGTGAAAGCTGTGCGGTTTTCCTATCAGTTTTCATGCAGGTAAGGTGTGAAGAACGAGCCTTTAATGTTAAACAGGTTAACAAACATTAACATGTTCAGTACCAGATTTGTGTCAAAAATTGTATTAATTTTTCAAAACTTTAAATGTACAAAATATCAGCCCATATCGGCCGATACCGATACTTTGTGACCAAAATATCGGTATCGGCCCTGAAAAAAACATATCGGTCTATCCCTAGTCTCCACACGCAGTAGCAATTCGCCCGGATAGCCGATCACAGCAATTCCTCGTTGTCTCAGCAAGGCTAGGACCGGGACCAGACCTTGGCGATAACCTGGGGACCAGAGGCCAGGCCGAAAGGTAGTGCTAGAAATTGGTAATGAGCACTCCTGATAGCAAAGCGTAGGAAAGACTGATGTGCAGCCAAGCATCCTTGATGTCCATAGATGCCAGAAAGTACCCGTGGTGAAGGAAGGCCACCACCGAGCGAATGGACTCCATTTTGAACTTGTGAACCCACATTCAGGTCCTTGAGGTCAAGGATTGGGCAAACTCCATCTGTCTTAGGAACAGTGAAAAGGTTGGAGGAAGAATCACTCCTTGAAAGAGCATGTCCTGCACAGCTCCGTACAGGGCCCACAGATTGGAGGGAAAGAACCTGTCTGGCTGAAAGGAATGAAATTCTATTTTGTAGCCTGAAAGGATTTTGCGGAGCCATTTGTCAGGAATAAAGGACACCAGCTGGCCCGGAACAAGGGAAGGCAACCGCCTAGCCTGGGAATGGGCAGGGGCCAACCTTCTTACCAAGGAGGACCTATTAGTGGGCTTGGATGGCTTCTGGGCCCAGGGATGCTTGCCACCTCCCACGGGGTCCTTGAAGTATTTGGAGTTCTTTGTCACAGACCCAGGGGAATGAAAAGTTTGCTTAAGCGCTGTGAAGGTCAGACCATTTTTTTTTTCATTCTTGGACTTAGGCAGGAAGGTACTCTTGTCACCTGTAAGGTTCTTGATAATATAGTCCAACGTAGGTCCGAACAGCCAGTCTTCCTGGAAGAGCAAGTCCGCCAACGCCTTTTTGGAGGTCTGGTCAGCTTTCTAACACTTGAGCCACAGGGCACACCGCAGCACTACTGCTGAAACAGAAAGTTTGTAAAAGGAGTGGGGCTGCATCAAGGGACGCATCACAAATATACGCTTGAGGCATCGGTCTAAAAGGTTAAGGCTTGATGGAGAACCTTGGCCCATTTGGTCAGTCTCTGAGAGACCAGGGCCATGGCCAGGAAAAGCTGGAGTGTAGATCTGGCGATGGTTAACTTGAAGCGGGCCACCGCCTCCACCCTGCATTTCACAGGGTTCTTAAACAAGGGAGATTCCTCCACCGGTATTGTAGCCTTGTTCAGCCAGGATATAGGAGGGTCCACCACAGGAGGAGATGACTATTTTTTTTAGGAAGGTCTCCTCAAAGGGGTAATGTACCGCAAAGTGCTTAGGGAGAACAAATGGATGCTTCATGCAGCCCCATTCTTTGTAGACAAATTTGTCAAAATAGTCAAGGTCAGAGAAGACCTTAGCAGCCCGAGCTGGTTTGTGCGTACCAAAAGGGACAGATAATACATCAGGTGCTCCCACAGGATCCTCAATCTTCAGTGTCTCCCGCGCAGTGTCTCCCCCCTTATCCAAGGAATCAGGAGACATCTGGGTCCACAGCAATTGTGGGATTGGCAGCAGCAGAGCCTGACTTGGGCTCAGACCAGTCAGAGGATGAGGGTGATGGCTTCCGAATGCCACCTTCACACAAGTGACGAACGACTCCAGGATGGCTGACAGCGTGTCTACAGGAAAGGAAGGATCCACAACCTACAGGAGGGAGTCTGGGTGGTGGAGGTGTGGTGGTGGTGGGGGTTTAGCTTGCTCCTGGGACTCCATAAGGACCACACTACCTGACAGGTGCTGCCGCAACTTAGGATCCCCAATGTACTAGGCTAGAGAGAGACCACCCCCAGGCTTCCCATGAGAGAGAGGGATCCCAAAGGGAAGACTCACCACAGACCACCAGAAAGTCTGCCATGTGTCTCAGTCAGGACTGCGCCACCAGGTTCCAGAGACCACACCCCCGCACCATCCGAATCTCAGAACTTATGAGGCACCACTGCGAGCTATAAGAAAATGGCCCCTTAGGACTAAAATGGCTCCTTAGGACTAAAATGGCCACAGCAGCCCTCCCAGCCCATACATGGCTTTTGGGCTCTGGGAAAATGGCCCCTGAGCATGCCCAGTGCCAAATGTCTCCCAAAACACAGGGAAATGGCGGCCACAGTTTTAGGAAAATAGAGCATTTGGGCAAGAATGGAGGCCATGTGATAATCGCCAATGTCCAGCAGGCCTAGACCTCCCGCTTTTCTAAGGAGAGAAAGGCAACGCATGGCGCATCTGGCCCTCTTTCCCTGCCACAAGAAGCGTCTCATACAAGTAGACAGTTTATTGATTTGAAGGGCGGAGAAGGGGCTTTGGGAGGGTTCGGAAGAGGTAGAGGATTTTAGGGAGTAGGAGCATTTTAAAAGTGACAACCCTGCCCACCCATGAGATCTCATGTTTGGCCAAGGATTCCAAATCTTTGTTGAGCTGGGTTAAAAGGTTGTTCATATTTAAGGACGACATTTTGGATACAGATGGGGCAAGGGAGATTCCCAGATATTGTATGCTTTGGTCTGTCCAAATGTAGGGAAGTGAAGTGGTAAGGTGTAATTTAGCTTGGGCACTAACTCCTAGGTCAAGGATGATTGATTAGGTAAAGTTCACCTTGTAGAAGGAGATGGCACTGAATTTTTGCAGGAGCTCGTGGGCAAAGGGAAGGGACACTGTAGGGTTCGAGAGGGAGAGTATTATGTTGTCCGCGAAGAGGTTGATGGTATGGGATCGTCGATTGATTTTGAACCCAGTAATATGTGGATGTGAGCTGACTGCCTCGGCGAGTGGTTCTATGGCCAAATTGAATATGGAGGGCGAGAGGGGGCATCCTTGGCGGGTGTCATTCGTGATAGGAAATATTTTGGAGAGCATGCCATTAGTCAGTACTTTAGCTGAGGGACAGGAGTAGAGTTCTAGGATAGAAGAAAGGATTGGACCGTGAAACCCAAATTTGTGCAATGTTGCTTTGAGATACCCCCAATGAACCCTGTCAAACGCCTTCTCCGCATCTATAGACAGAAGAAGAGAAGGCGACCGACTGGCCCCAGCGTGGTGTATAAGGTTCAACATCCGACGAGTAGCGTCCGACGGTTGTCGGCCTTGCATAAAGCCTGACTGATCTAAGGCAATCAAGGAGGGAAGAACGTTCTGAAGTCTGAAAGCCAAGAGCTTGGCATAGATTTTTACATCCACGTTTAAGAGGGATATGGGGCGAAAGTTGGAGGGGGTATCCGGGGACTTCCCAGGTTTGGGGATGGTGACCACATGAGCCAGCAGCATTTCCTTGGGGAAGGAGCCGCCGGTGGCTGCAGATTGGAATGACAAGAGGAGGTGGGGGGACAGAATGGGGAGGAAGGATTTGAAGTACTCTGAGGAGAGACCATCAGGGCCCGGTGACTTGCCAAGGGGCAAGGAGCGAACCACTTTAGAAATCTCCTCAGCCGTGAAGGGTTGGTTGAGAGAGTCTAGTTGGGTGCGAAACAAGGAGGGAAGGTGCAGTTTGGACAGAAAAAAATTGGCGTCTGTGGGCTGGGGGGGGGGGGGGGGTAGAAGGGCAGGACTCTAGATTGTACAGGGAGGAATAATAATCTGCAAATGCATCAGCTATCTCCTGAGGATTGGTAAGGAGAGTCCGGGTGTGGGGGTGGGTAAGAAAAGGGATCTTGGTTTTGTTTTTGCGGGCTTTGAGGGGGTTCGCCAAGAGCTTGCCCGCCTTGTTGTTGTTAGCATAATAGTTGAGTTTCGATGTGCGCATGTAGTGGTCATGTTGGGAGGTCAAGTGTTCTCTTAGGGAGTGACGAAGGTTAGCTATTTTGTCAGCCAGGGCTGGGGAGGGGGGGGGGGGGGGAGATTGGTTTTGAACATCAAGGGTCCGAATATCGTTGAGGAGGGAATCTAGTTTGGAACGGAAGGCTTTCCGAATTTGGGAGTTCAGTTTGAGGAGTACACCTCGGATAAAGGCTTTGTGGGCGCACCAGTTATTAAAGGGGTTGGTGTCGGAGGGGGAGTTGAGGGCGAAAAACTGTTGCAGATGTTGGGAGATCGTGATGTGGGTGGTAGGGTTCAGGAAAAGGGAAGAATTACATCTCCACACCTTTGCCGGGGAAAAGGAAACGCCATCCTCAAGTAGGAGGGATATTGGGGCATGATCTGACCAAACAGTATTGTGAATGGAGGACTGAGAGACCCATTGGAGTAAAAACTTGTCCACTAGAAAGTAATCTAAAACAGGAGTAAGAGTTATGGCTCAGGGAGTAGTAAGTATAAGACCTATCTGTTGAGTTCAGACACCGCCAGGCATCGTACAGATCCTCGGACTCGGGCAGGTCTGCCAGGGCAGGAGGTCTCCTGCTGTGAGACAAGGATGTGTCAAGGTCTGGATTGACAGGCGCATTAAGATCGCCACATAGTATCAAATTACCATATTTGGAGGGGGAAACCTTTTTCAACAGAGTACGAAGAAACTTCTTCTGATGTACGTTAGGTGCATAGGCAGACACCAAGGTAAGAAGCAAGTTAATAATACATTTTAAGATGATATACCGACCATTGGGATCAATCACGGAGTCCGTAAGGGAGAATGGAACAGAATCCCTTATAGCTATAAGAACACCTCTTTTCTTCTCCTCGGCAGAGGCATGGAAAACGTGAGGGAAGGCTGGATGGGAGCAGTTCGGGAATGCATGGATGTTAAAGTGCGTTTCCTGGACTGTGAGAACGTCAGCACTCAGGTAAAGGGCTTCTTGGCAGAGGGATCTCCTTTTCGCCGGGTGGTTAAGGCCCCGGCATTGACTGATTCTATCTTGATACCCATGTTAAGGCGGCAAGAGGGAGGTTAGACCCCAGTTGTGGTGGAAAAAGGCCAAAGGGAACTGGCCCAGAGTCTCATAGATCAGAAGGATGGCGGGTGAAGGCACAGCTGTTTGTGGATAGGATGGACGTCAGATGATGATGGGTAAAAGGCAGAGCAACAGTCCGGAGTGCAAGGTATAGATGCACCGTACAGTCAGCAGAGAGATGGGTGGTACAAAGAGCTTGATGTGTAGGATACTGAGGTAGGGGAATACAAGAGCCATAGTGACCTTGAAAGGCAGAGCCGTAGCAAACTGAAAACAGCAAAAAAAGTAAAAAGATGGCCTTGGTGGGGCCAGAGCAGTGAACACTGCCGGTAGCGGGGGGAAATCATCCGAGTACCCGCAGTACACTCAGGGATCAAGTCGGAGGGGAAAAGAAAAGAAGAGGGCATTCCTGGTTCCCTTGTTCTGTTTGGAGGGCTTCTCATAGGAGACTGTATGCCATTCCTGGCGGATGTGAGCAGGAGGTGAAGGAGCAGACTTGTCGTGGCCGACCTGTTCCTCTGGCAGAATGTTCCAGGTCCTGAGAAGGCGAATGACCTCTTCCAGGGAGGAGACATAATGCTTCGTGCCATTGTGGGTAATTTCAAGCTTGGCCGGGTATTTGCAGCGATAGACTAGTTGGTGGTTCCTCAAGGCCTTCGTGACGGAGGATAGGTTGCGGCGCCTCTGTAAGGTGTATTGAGATAGGTCTAGTAATACTTGCAAGTTGGCAGCCTGGGGGGGTAGATCCGTGCGTTTGCGGAATGCAGAGAGGAGATGTTCCTTTACTTGGAAAAAATTAACGCGCAGCAGCACATCACAGGGGGTTTCAGTGGGTTTTGGGGACCCTGTTGATCCTATCAATTGTAAGATCCGCATTGGAGAGGGATGGAAGTACTGCAAGAAAAAGGTCCTTGGCAAAATGGGGAAGTTGATGCGGCAGGATGGACTCAGGGACTCCCCGGATTTTAAGGTTATTCCTGCATGACCTATCTTCTAGGTCTGCAATTTTGGCTTGCATGGAGGCGATAATGTCATCATGAGAGGAATGGGAGTCCACCAGGGAGTTAAATGAACAGGGAAAATCCGCCATTTGATTTTCAACTTGGTTAACTCTTTTTCCAAGGTGAGAGATGTCTGCTTTACATTCCCTGATGCAGGATTGCATGTCAAGCTGGATGGATGAGCGCAGGGTCCACAGCATATCCAACATAAGGGCCACCGAGAGAGGTTGATCGGATGGGGAAAAGTTCAGAAAGGGATCAGGCGAGGGGGCCGCAATAGTGTCTATGGGGGATGAGTAGGCCTCATGGAGCGGCCTAGATTTGGCCGGGCTCCTGGAGGTAGGAGAGGATGGCTCGGAGGAGGGGGAGGAAGAGGAAGGCATAAGACTTGCCTAAGAATGTTGGCGCGGCTGCGCACGATCCGGTCCGTCCGTGGATGGATGCAGCGGCGGGGTCGGAGGTGGAGGCGGAGGTCTGGCCGCGGCACCATCTTGGCTGCGTCCATGCTGCATGGCAGAGAAGAAGGTGGAAAGCTTCTTTACTTGCGGAGGATCGAGTCGGCGTCTCCGCATAGCCAGGGCCAGCAGGCTGTGGAGGGTGTCTAGCGGTAAGTGTCGATGCGATTAGCGGGAGCAGGAGGCTGGATGAGAGTCGATGCAGTCCCGAGTGGAGCTCAGAGCTTATGCGGCCATGTTCATCGGTGGTCACCACGCCCCCCTGACTGATTCACAGTGTCACTTTTATAGTGTACACTGACATTAGTTAGCATTAACGCTAGTTATCGTCAGTCTATCCCCACTGCATAGTTAGAAAGATAATTTTACCCTTTGATTACCACTAACACATACACACACAAACACCTCCATTACTAGTATAGAATCTGAATGGTTCAATATCTTTGTTCAGATCAGAGCTATACTAGCGTCCCCAATAGCATGTACTAGGCCACTCACCAGCTTTGAACAGATATGCTCAAAAGGGAAGGCTTATAAAGGCGCTACCTCTTTCTCCTACACTCTCTTACAGACCTTTTCTCGGGTTGAACCAGACAAACGCAAAAGTAAATGGGAGAAAGCATTACACATTGACATAACTGATAAGCAATGGACCAATGCATGTCTTGTGGCACATAAATGTTCTGTGAGCACGAGATATCAGGAAAATGCCTAAAAGCTTCTCACACAATGGTACATTACACCTGAAAAACTCCAGAAATAGTTCCCTTCTGCATCCAATGCATGTTGGAGATGTGACCAATCTCCAGGCACACTCATTCATATTTGGTGGCAGTACCCCAGGATATCTGCCTTCTGGGACCAGATTTGTGATTTGATTAGTAAAATCACCAATACCTCGAGACTACAAGCACTGAACTTATTCTCTCTGGAGAAGAGACGATTGAGGGGGGATATGATATTAATGTATACATATTGTACTGGAAACCCTAGCATATGGAAAAACCTATTCAGAGAAAGGAAATATAATAAGACGCGTGGCCACTGACTACTAGGGGGTTCTTCACTGTAAGAGCAGTAAGGATGTGGAATTCTCTTCCGCAAACAGTCGTATCAGCAGGGAGCATTGATAGTTTCAAAAAAACTATTAGATGGGCACCTTAAAGACCACAACATACAGGGGTATACAATGTGTGGTTAACAGTAGACACACACACATCATAGGTTGAACTGGATGGACTGATGTCTTTTTTCAACCTCACTATGTAACTATGCAACTATGATACCACTAACACCAGAATGTGGTCTTTTACACATTAAAAATGTCTCACCTCAAACTTAAAAAAAGTTGATTACACGACACTTCCTTAACGCAGCTAAATCTTTGATCCCCCAACATTGGAAGTCTTCCAACCCCCCTCAGTCAAAGAATGGCTTTATACCGCCAACAATACCTACAACATGGAAGAATCAATAGTGATAGCTTCAGATAGAACTGAGAAATCCCATACGCTGTGGACATCTTGGTACCTTTTTAGACATTCTAGAGATTACGAACACCTGATTAATAGCTGAGCTCATCCTCTGGATTCTGCTCTCAAACTGCACAGAGGTCTGATTTACCTACATTAGCTACTTTATCTATGGACATTTCCTGTCAGAAAACTATCCCTCAATCCCAATCTATGTCCCCAATACATGCTCCTTCTGCTATACTATATCTCACGTTTACATCCACTCTTTAGATTGTTGTGTAATGTTAGTTTCTAATTTAAGAAGTATACATAAGACTATATACAATTCTCTTATGTATTTGTAACCTAGTTGATATAAGAATTTATTATACAATGTTATTCAAATGTTGCAATATGAGACTTCATCTGCAATGCTGTAGTGCATGAGAGAGAGAGAGAGAGAGAGAGAAAGAAAAAGAGAGAGAGAGAGAGAAAGAAAAAGAGAGAGAGAGAGAGAGAGAGAGAAAGAAAGAAAAAGAGAGAGAGAGAGAGAGAGAGAGAAAGAAAGAAAAAGAGAGAGAGAGAGAGAGAGAGAGAAAGAAAGAAAAAGAGAGAGAGAGAGAGAAAGAAAAAGAGAGAGAGAGAGAGAGAGAGAAAGAAAAAGAGAGAGAAAAAGAGAGAGAGAGAGAGAGAAAGAGAAAGAGAAAGAGAGAGAGAGAGAGAGAGAGAGAGAGAATGAGAGAGAGAGAGAGAATGAGAGAGAGAGAGAGAGAGAGAGAATGAGAGAGAGAGAGTGAATGAGAGAGAGAGAGAGAGAATGAGAGAGAGAGAGAGAGAATGAGAGAGAGAGAGAGAGAGAGAGAGAGAGAGAACACACAGACTCAAGGCATAGAAAATACTTCGAACAGGGGCTAAGGGTTCCAGAAGAGAATAAGGAAAAGAGAAGAAAACATACTGACACTATCTCTTCAGACTTCACACCAGATAGTGTCAGTAATGATACAGACTGTAAATACTAATAAGGGTACAGGACAATCAAATAGGCAGCAGAAAGTGGCACCGGCACTGCTAGCAAAGTAAAAGATTGTTTGATCCGCTCACCCAAACCTGTACACAAATGTATCCATTTCATGGATCAAAAGGAGGGAAGTGCAGACCTCACGAGTGTATATCTCAGGCTGACGTCTGAGATCGGTATCCGATTGCTCGGGTCTCTCATTGTGGTGGGAGTGAGCTGTAAACTTGCAGAATTGCCAATAGCCACATATATACATTACCTTAGGAGGGGGATTTTTGATAGCCAGTTAGTGGCTGCTTTTTTTCTGTATTCACAGTGGACTAAGGCCATCCTGTAGATTGGAGGCCCTCCAGGCTGTCATTAGTGGAAGTGGGCCCCGCTATGTTTGCTAATGCTGGAGAGCTAGTTACGATGACCCAGTGCTAATCAAGGACACTCTTTACCTGTTCCCATTGTGATCTATATTGAGTAATTATCCTTAATGGGGCAGTACCAGTAGCTGATTTTTCATTCACATCATCTGGTTTCCTGGGGTTCTTCGTATTGTCCCCTGGGTTCATCAATTTGTCTCTGTTGCTTTTTCAGGCTCTTTTCTTAGACCTTTAAGGGTTTAATGAGGGTATCCCCTTTCTTTCAACCTCTATACATGGAGTTAGCGTCAATCCTGAAGTCCTTATTGTGAGAACAGTTCCTGTAAATACACAGGATTTGTCGCACTGGTATTCCCCGCATGAGAGACTCTGGATGGTGGCTAGATGCCACTGTGGGTTTTCTATGAGTGCGAGTAGTAATTTTGTCATCTGAGGTTGATATTTGTATTGATATTTGTGGAAAGGGATAGTCACCGGGTCTACTGAATACGTTAAGCTTATATTTTTCTCATTGCCACTGAGTTCCCTAAGGAACAGTGATAGCTGATCTTCATCACCCTTCCACAGTACCAAAATGTCATTGATGTACCTCAGCCAGGTAACCACGTTGCCAAGGTACATCCACGAGCAATGCACCTCCTCCAGTTCCCATGAGCCAAGACATGCGTAGAAGGGAACCCACAGAGCCCCCAAAGCAGTGCACCTGGTCTGGTTGTAGTACTTCCCCATGAATTGAAAGAAATTATTGGTTAGGGTAAACTCCAGGAGCTCCAGAATAAATTCATTCTGAGCCCCAAAACTGGGGCATTCTTTATCCAAGAAATAGGAAACACCCCAAGACGATCCCCCTGTAGGATTGACATGTAAAGAGATTACACAAGGAAGGCCCCAGGGGGGATACCAAGGCCCTGAAGTACTCTTAAGACATCACGTATGTCCTGCACATATGATGGAAGCCCCACCACCAGCTCCTTGATAAAGGCATCCACATATCTGCCCATTCGCTCCAATGAGCTCTTTACAGTGCACACGATTGGTCTCCCTGGTGGATTAGTGAGGAATTTATGTAATTTAGGGATAACGTAAATTGTGGGGTTATTATATTCATGAACCCGTAGGCATTCCCACTCTTTCCTGGTTGGTAAATTAACTTCAAAAGCAAGGGAGAGTTTTTGATTTAAAGTTTCAATTAGGGTTGGGAATGGGTTTCCTGAGTTTTTTCATAGGTAGAGATGTCATATAGTTGTCGAAGGATCTCGATTTCATACATATTACTAGGCATCAGCATTACACTTCCGTCCCTATCGCTTCTTTTTATAATTAAATCTGTGGCTTGTTCTAATTCACGTAGGGTCTGTCTTTCTTCACTGGATAGATTGTGTGGACCCTGCCACAACCAATCAATCTTTTTCAGGTCATCCTTGGCAAGGTCCAAGAAAATCTTAATCCAGTGGTATTTATGCAGTGGGGCATTTTAATAGATTTTATGTGGAGGTTTCTGCATCTTCTGGTTAAGAAAGACTCCGTTTCCTCTTCAGAATCCATTTGTTCTTCTAATAATGCTAGCAGATTGCTTAGTGCTTCTTGTTCGTCTCTCTGCCGGTGACATGGGTTTAGATGATTTAACCTATTATTTGCGCATTTATGCCTAGTATGCCAGAGTTGGAAAATTAATTTGCACAAAAACAGGTTAAGTTTCTTGAAGACAGTGAATTCATCCATGCTGGTGAAAAGGAAAGACTTCTGCTTAGGAGATTTGTTTTTAAGTGGAAACTTGGATAGATTCACATGTAGGCGTTTTGGGGCGTTTTTCTGCTCTAGGATCAGCTCAAATAAGCCCAACAAGACAAATCTTATTCATTTCAATAGCCCCTGTTCACATCTGAGCAATATGACACTCAAAAAAGTACATGAGCTTCTTTTTGGGCAGATTACAGGCGTTTTTATTTTTTTCCATTGGTCACTTGTCAACCTAAAAACGCCTGTAAAAACGCCTGTAAACAGCAACGCCAAGATGTGAACGTAGCCTTAATGTCTTTGTCTATCATATAATGAGCATCAGGCTTTTTCACTGTCTCCCACTGCATGTTCTTACTTGCCTCTGATTCATGGTACCCTTGATATTTCCACCTCTTCCCCTTGGTTTCCCCTCTCCGTTCCTTCTGAGGATAATTTGAGGTTCGATTCTGTGTATCTCTACTGTGTTTAAAAACAAAATCCATAGATTTAAGCTCCTCATTCTAACTGTCAGATGGGGATTGAGTATTCCTAGACCGAGTACGAAATCTCTGTCTATCGTGTCTTGTCTTGTCTTGTCTTACTGCAGCCCCTCCCAATCTTCAAGGTTTTGTCAAAAATTTTGTTGATTAATAGTTCTAAGATGTCGCTGAACTTTTTTTTACATTTTACATTTGGGAAGTCTGGTTCTCCTTTAAGTGCTTGCCGACCGCCCGCCGCAGATATACTGCGGCAGGCAGCCGCTCCCAGGCAAATCGCCGTACATGTACAGCACTTGCTCTGGGCAGTCTAGGGTAGAGCTCGTCAGCGGGGAAGCCGATGCGTGTGTCAGGCGGCTCCGATTGCCATCTGACACCCGCGCTCGTTCCCCACTGAGAGAGAAGGACGGTCGGCTGTTGCAAACACAGCCGATTGTCCTTCTCCTTGGGATGATCACAGAGCTTATGTGATCCTGCTATATAGGATCACAGGTCTCTGTTATTTCAGAAGCCCAACCCTCATACAGTTAGAATCACTCCCCTAGGGTCACATTTAACCCCTTAATCACCTATATTGTTAACGCCTTCCCTGCCAGTGTCATTATTAAAGTAACAGTGCATATTTTCAGCACTGATTGCTGAATTAATGTCACTGGTACCCCCAAAAGTGTCAGTTAGGGGTCCGATCTGTCCGCTGCCGTACCGCAAAAAAAAAAAAAAAAAAAAAAATGCAGATCGCCACCATTACTAGTAAAAAATAATAATAAAAAAAATGCATAAATCTTTCCCGTAGTTCGTAGACGGGATAACTTTTGCGCAAACCAATCAAAACAAACCTATTGCGATTTTTTTTTTACCAAAAATATGTAGCAGAAAATAAATTGGCCTAAAATTTTAAAAAAACTGAATTTTTGTAAAACCGTAAAATTCCTTTCTCTGAGTCCTTCGACAGTCGCCGCCTCCTCTAAGTCATCACTATTGGGTATTGACTTCCGCTCCGCAGGATTAGCTAGGCATAAGACTTAGTCAAAAGAAAAAAAGCATTTAGCATAGACACACCCATGGGGGCTGTCCCACTGGTCAATACCCCCCTGCAGTGATCCCTCCCAACTCAGTTTGGTAGAATAGCAGTAGGTGTACAAGAAAAAATCCCAAAAGAGGGGCAGGGGCGGCGACTGTCGGAGGACTCAGAGAAATAATATTACTTCCTCAGAGAAAGGAATTTTACGGTAAGATTTTACCAAAATTCAGTTTTCTCTTACGTCCTCCGACAGTCACCGCCTCCTCTAAGTCATTACTATTGGGATGTCCCAAAGCAGTGTAGACATGAGGGGTGGGACACGCAACCGTAGAAAAGGCAACGCAGTACCCACATCAGAGAAAGGAACCTTACACGCACAGTAAGAGAACCTTCTGGGCAATAGAAAAGGCTCAACAGGAGCAACAAACCCGGAAAACAAATATCCAGGGGATAAACACCCCAACAGCCAGGGACCCACAAAAACACAAGGGGGCCAAAGGAGGCATCAGCTGATGCCAGAACATCAATCTTAAAGAATTTGGAAAAGGTGTGTACCGACGACCAAGTCGCAGCCTTGCACACCTTGGCCACCGAAGCCTGATGCCGGTAGGTCCAGGACGTACTCATCGATCTGGTAGAGTGCGCCTTAACAGGGAAGGGTTGAACCCGTTCCTGCAAAGCATAGGCCTGTACAATCGTCTGTCTGATCCATTTGGCAATGGTCGCCGCAGACGCAGCCATGCCCTTCCGAGGTCCCTCAGGAAAGACAAAGAGGGAATCCGATTTCCGAAAGGATTCAGTGGACGACAGGTAAACCCTGATCACCCTGACAACATCCAAGGAATAAAATGTAGCCTCCTTGGGATGTTTGGGCTTCGCACAGAGCGAAGGCAACACAATGTCCTCATTCAGGTGAAAATCAGACACCACTTTAGAAAGAAAGGAAGAGTTAGGTCGCAAGAAAAAAACAACCTTCTTAGACAACAGAAGCAACGATATCTCCCGGATGTTTTCAAAGGGAGAACGCTGTAACACGGACAGAACTAAGTTCAAGTCCCATGGAGGTAAAGGCACCCTCCGGGGAGGGGCCAAATTTCACACACCTTGAACAAAGGTGCGAATCAAGGAATGAGACGCCACAGGGCGTTGGAAAAGAACAGCCAGTGCAGATACCTGGCCCTTTATCGTGGCCAGCGCCAGGCACTGGTCCACACCAGTCTGGAGAAAAGCCAACACTCTCGACACTGAGTACGAGCAAGGGGAGAACCCCCTGGACTCACACCGGGCGAAATAAGCTTTCCAGGTACGGTAATAGATTTTACCAGATGAGGCTTTCCTAGCCTTGATTAGAGTAGGAATGACCTCTGGGGAGATACCCCTGTCTCTCAGGACCTGGCTTTCAACAGCCAGGCCGTTAAAACCAGTGACTGTAAAGCAGGATGGAAGATCGGTCCCTGAGACAGTAGATCTTCCCGCATTGCAGCCGCCACGGAGGCGCTACCGCCAGGTGAACAACGTCGGCGTACCAGGACTGGCGTGGCCGGTCCGGCGCTACTAGAATCACCAAGTGCGGGTCCAAGGCTAACCTGCGAAGGAACCTGGACAACAACTGAATCGGAGGAAAGGCATACATCAGACGATACTGATGCCAAGGGGCCACCAATGCATCTGAGGCGCCTGTCAGAGGATCACGCGTTCTTGCCACAAATCTTTTCACCTTGCGATTTAGCCGAGACGCGAAAAGATCCACGTCCGGGGATCCCCACTTCGCACACAGCATTTGGAAGACCTCCGGGTGCAGGGACCATTCCCCCTGGTCCAGGGTCTGGCGGCTCAGATAGTCGGCCTGCCAATTCTCCACACCCGGAATGTGAACTGCGGAAATCGCCGGGACATGAGTCTCGGCCCAAGACAGAATGTCGGTAACCTCCAGGGCCGCCCGGGCACTCCTGGTGCCCCCTTGGTGGTTGATGTAAGCCACCGTGGTAGCATTGTCCGTCTGTACCCGAACAGGAGGGCCCCAAAGTCGATCCGACCACTGGAAGAGACAGAGCTTGATCGCTCTCAATTCCAATATGTTGATCGGAAGGGAGGATTCCTCCCCCGACCAAGTGCCCTGGGCAGACAGGTTGCCCAGGACTCCACCCCAGCCCGACAGGCTGGCATCCGTGGTAATCACCGTCCACAGTAACGGACGGAAGGATTTTCCTTCTGACACAGCCGGGGACTGGAGCCACCACAGAAGATCCATTCTGGTCCGGCGACTCAATGAGACACTCAGATCCAAGGACTGAGGTAGTCTGTCCCACCTGGCCAGGATGTGTGAGAAACTGAGCAAAGGGTATCGCCTCGAAGGCTGATACCATCAACCCTAGCGACTGCATGCAGGTCCTGAGTGACGAGGATTGGTTGTCCCTGAGGGACCTGATCTTGTCTTGTACGGTCCGGAGCTTGTCCTCCGGCAAGAACACCTTTGCCTGAGCAGAGTCCAGGATCATTCCCAGATAGGGAAGATGAACCAAAGGAGACAAGGTCGACTTCTGTACGTTGATGGTCCATCCGAACTCCTGGAGCGTCTGTACCGTGGTGGACAGATCGCGCAGTAGGTTCTGGATGGCACTCGATCATAAGAGGAGGGCGTCCAGATATCCCAAGACCGCAATGCCCTATGCCCTTAGCAGGCCCAGAACAGGCGCCAGCACTTTGGTAAAGACCCTTAGAGCCGAAGTGAGACCGAAAGGTAACGCCACAAACTGATAGTGGTCCTCTGCTATTGCGAACCGAAGGTACCTCTGATGACCCTCGAAAATGGGGATGTGTAAGTACGCATCCTTCAGGTCTATAGAGGCCAGGAATTCCCCTGGGCTCAGGGAGGCCACCAACAAGCGGAGAGATTCCATACGGAACTTCCGAACGCGCACGAAGCGGTTCAGCGCTTTCAGGTCCAGAATAGGACGTACCTTGCCCTCTTTTCTGGGCACAGTGAATAGATTGGAATAAAACCCCCGAAACCTGTCCCGATGAGGCACCGGGACAATCATCCCCTGGGCAAGGAGGTCCTGCACCGCTTGATGCAGGTCCTGCAGGCGCCCTGGGGTCAAATGAAGATTTGAGGGAAAGAATCTGTCCGCCGGCCGGGAAAGGAATTCGATCTTGTACCCTGATCGAATGATTTCCTGAACACACCTGTCCGGAATTCGGAGCAGCCAAGGTTGGAGGAAACCGCGCAAACGTCCCACCACCCCTGAAATGGGTGAGGGCGCCCCTTCAGGCAGAGGTGGATTGACCCTGCCTGGCACTGGCATTGCCAGACTTCTGCTTGCCCGCCCAGGGCTTCTTCTGGCTACCTTGGCCCTTGAAGGGCTTGCCCTTGGTTTGATTCCTAAAGGCACGAAAGGACCCTTGATTGGGTCGAGAGGCGGAACCCTGCGTGCCACGAAAAAGGACTTGTTCTTCGGGTTCTGGGGCAGCATCGTGCTCTCGCCCCCCGTGACGCTTTTTACCAAGGTATCAAACACCTCGCCAAAAAGGCGAGAACCTGCATAGGGAAAATCAGCAACTGTTTTCCGTGATGTCTGGTCAGCCGACCAGCTCTTCAGCCAGACCAGTCGATGGTTAAGCACCGCGACACTCGCCATGTGTGCGGCCAAAGGGGCCTCATTTAAGGCCGCATCGCACAAATATATGACTCCTTGGTGGATTTGATTGGGGCAGAATCAGACGCGAGGTTGCGCCTAAGCACCTTAGTCCAATCCGCCACCGCCTGAGCCACCAGAACGCATGCGAAAATAGGTTTGAGCAAGGACCCCGCTACCGTGTAGGAATGGCGGGCAAGAGACTTCAACCTCCTGTTCGTGGGATCCCGGAACACCGGGGTGTCCTCAGTGGGAATCAAGGTAGCCTTGTTCAAGACGGCCACAGTCTGATCCACCTGTGGAGGCACACACCAGCGCAAGCCCGTAGCCGGCGCAAAGGGATAAAGCAGTTTAAACCGACTAGGTACCGTGAATGGACGTTTTAAATTGCGCCACAGTTCATTCACAGTGTAATGAAATTCAGCGGGGCAGGGAAAAACCTGCGCCGACTTGCGGGTCCTGTGTGTACCAAATGAAGACAATGCCCGGAGGACTGGGCTCATCCTCCAAATGTAGTGTTTCTTTCACAGAAGAAATCAACTCATCCATAGTCGCGCGTTCTTCAGGCGACCCCGGGGGAGAATCATCAACCCCTCTCCACCTCTGCCTCCCCCTCAGACCCCAGTGGATCCAGGGATGAGCGAGACCCTGAAAAGGGCACACCCGCCACAGCAGCCACATCACCATCTGAATCAGAGGAGATAGATAATCTAGGCCTTTTCCTAGCAGCTCGTTCAGCCATCAGCACCTCCATTTTGGACACTAAAGAAGCCACTACGGCGGCCAAATCAGGTATAACAGGACTGGTGTCTCCCACCAGGGCTGGAGGGAATTTGCTGTCCTGAGACTCCATTGCCCAAGTTATATAAAAAAGTGCAATAAAAGGTACTGGCCCTTTAAGATCGCTGCGGAGTGCGCAGCCCACCGCTATATGCACAGTGAACACAGACCCCCAAAAGGAGACAAAACTGAGCCAGGAAGGACAAAACAGAGTTATGGAAGAGACAGTCTGCAGAGCCCCCACAGAGTGTTACCACACCAATCGCTGCTTAAGAGGAAAAGGAAGTGAGGTCATCAGAGGCTGAACTATAAGCTGCAAAACCCAGGGAAAATGGCTGCCCATAGGACTGAATGGGAGGCTTCGGCAAGATGGCTGCCGAACATGTGCTCGGAACTATCGTTCTGCCACACACAAGATGGCGCTGGAAGGCGCCAAAACAGCATGCAGTTAAGCCCACAGTGAAGCCAGAAATGCTTGCCCATACTTATAATGGCGGACCGCACAGTTTTTATCCGCTGCGGCCGCCGCACACACACAGTCTGCACCCCCAAAACACCGCAGTGACACAGGGGAAGGGGCCCCCAAAACCACACAGCACCGCAGCGTATGTAAAAGGAGACCCCCGCAGGGATAGCTTCAGGGAGCCCCACACAGGCACAGACATGGGGAATACACAGCAACACAGGACTGCCACCCCAGACAGAGGCCCCACACAGAAAGTACTTACCTGTACCGGACGGTGTGGGGTGCCTCTATGAACGGAAAGTCGCTGTCCTCATCTGACAGGGAATGCCGTTAGCCAAGGACAGTAAACTGCAGCACCGCAGATGTGTCCAGTGAGGTAGCCACCTCACAGGCTGCATCCCTGCTGCGAGCAGGGATGGGTCGTTCATAATGCCAGGACAAACACATGGCTGAACGCTTAATGGCGGGCTGGGGGTCCCTCTGACCCTCTGCCCTGGAGAACCAGGGTGGTCAGTCCGATTCCCAGCTCCGCAAGAATCCTTCTTCATTCGAAGATCTGACTAAAACTAAAGCTGACAAAATAAACAGCTAGTAAATCAAAGAAAAAAGATTAGAAAGGCTGAGACTGTAGCCCCAGCACAGGGAAGCCCAACTACTCCTGACACTAGGCAGAAACAAACTGAGTTGGGAGGGATCACTGCAGGGGGGTATTGACCAGTGGGACAGCCCCTATGGGTGTGTCTATGCTAAATGCTTTTGTTCTTTTGACTAAGTCTTATGCCTAGCTACTCCTGTGGATGCCTAACCCAATAGTGATGACTTAGAGGAGGCGGCGACTGTCGGAGGACGTAAGATAAATTTTGATTTTAAAATATTTTTTTTGGGAATGCCATATAGCAGAAAGTGAAAAATATATTTTTTTTTAAATTGTTACTTTTTTTTGTTTATAGCGCAAAAAAAAAAAAAAAAAAAAAAATCGCACAGATGATCAAATACCACCTAAAGAAAGCTCTATTTTTGGGGGAAAAAAGGACGTAAATTCGATTCAATTGGGTACAGCGTCGCACGACCGCGCAGTTGTCTGTTAAAGTAACGCAATGCAGAATCCTAAAATAGGGCCTGGTCAGGAAGGGGGTAAAATCTTCTAGGGCTGAAGTGGTTAATGGGTTCTAGGGCCTGACTGCTTTCATCTAGTTCTAATTGCATTTCTTAAAGTTGTGCCTTTTTTTCATCAACAATTAATTGTAAAATAGATTGCCCATGTTTTAGACATTTCTCAAGAAATCTTGGTGTGTGGTGTTCTGCGGGTATTACTTTTTCCTGTAGCCCTCACGGGATTACCCGATTTAATATGGGACTCTAAAGAAGAAATGTCCAATTTCCTATTAAGGTACCTGATTGTCAGCTTTTCGTGATGCTATTACTGTTTCTTAGGGAACTCTATGCCAATGAGAAAAATATATATTATCGTAGTCAGTAGACCATGTAACTATCCCTTTCCTGGATCTACAAATATCAATATCAGATGGCAAAATAACTACTCACACTCATAAAAAACCCACAGTGGCAAACACATTCCTACAGGCATCTAGCCACCATCCAGAGTTTCATCTAGGGAATACCAGTGAGAGTTCCTGCGTATTCACAGAACTGTTCTCATGATGAGGACTTCAGGATTGACGCTAACTCAATGAATCAGAGGTTCAGAGACAGGGGGTACCCTCATTAAACCATTAAAAGGGCTAAGAAAAGAGCCTGGCAAAGCAACAGAGACAACTTAGTGAACCCAGGGAACAATATGAAGAAATTGGGGTAACCAGATGATGTGAACAAAAAATCAGCTACTAGTACAGCCGCATTAAGGATAATCACTCAATATACATCACAATGGGAACGGGTAAAGCGTGTCCTTGATAAGCACTGGGGCATCGTAACTAGCTCTCCAGCAAACATAGTGGGCCCACGTCTACTAATGACAGCCCGGAAGGCCTGCAATTTACAGTATCCACTCTGAAAAAGGCAGTCACTAACTAGCTATCAATGCTAAATACTCTTATTCCCTCGGGACTCAAATACAGAATGCAATTTTCAAGCCTTCCTAGAGCAGTGAAATGTGATCAACAGATGATCTGATACATATTTGATTCAGGCCTGCTCCTCCCATCTATAACTGGTCTACTGTTATTTCGAAGTACAACTCCCTTTCCTTATTGTCACCCCTAAATTTAATTACTCAAATAGAAAGTGCCAAATAACTCCTATGCCGCAATTCTTAGCTTGACAGCCTATGTAATGATCAAGCAGAAATAAAATAAACAGCAAAATAAAATAAAAGCCCAGCCTAGCTGTCATGGGTCCAGACACAGTTCCCAAGGTAAACATCAGGTGTAACTGATACACAAACTGCAAGTGAGCCATAAGGAAATAAGAGAAGGGATTCTTCATAGAACGAAAGGAAAAACTGGTGGAAAAAAATCTTCTCCAAGAGGAGAAGGGGGTCCATCACTTAAAAACACTAACAAAAAACTGGAACCACACTGAGTAAGCGGGGTTATATGGGTAAACTGGGGGGTGATCCTAGCACAGGATTTGCCAATGAACAATCATCTGGATTGCGGCATATCATGAAGGGTCTATGAATCAATTCCTGCGTCCTCTACTATATGATTAGGAAAAAATTATTTTGGGCCATTTGCTGGGTACACTTCCCCCTATTCAGAAAATTCTTGTATTCTTCTCATTGAATGAGTTTTCGCTGACTGGAAGAAATGAGATCATGGCATCCATGCACCTCTGTCCAATCACAGAAAGCCTTGCATTATGCGGAAAGAATACAAGGTTTTTTCTAAATGAAGGAAGCGCATGAGTGACCCACTTTAATCCGTGTACTGCAGCTGAAACGTTTCAGCATTGGGCATTTACACAACAATGGGGGCTGAATGAAAGTAACTGTATTGAATGGTGCAGCAGACACACACCAATGATTAGAGGTAATGTATTTTTACACAGAAAAAGGCTCAAAACGTTTTTTCCCCCAGAAGTTAAGCTTTACGAATCAAAAGAATTTGTTCAGTTTATATTGATCTCTGCTGTGTTTTTAGGATGCAGGACATTATACATACAAAATATTTACTTACCTTGCACATGACAGCAATTTACAGCAATTATCTAAGAGAACATGGAGATGGGAAAATCATAATAGATATGGCAGTTTGCTTCATAATGTTTAGCAGCACTTACACTGTCTTTCATTCTGCTTAGACATCATGTATCCACGAACACTAAAGTCCAATCGCTGCAGGGTCGGCTCCAGTTTCTGGTACAAACGTTGTCCCATACGGTGATATATTGCCAGAGGCCAGAGCAAGAAAAAATGAACTGTAAGAAAAAAAAAAAAAAAAAAACACAAAAACAGGTTACATGGATTATGAATGCATCAAATGTCCTCCAGAGTTAAACCAAGCCCAGACCATGGCAAAGCAACATACACCAGACCAATACCATTTTGCAAAAAAATGCATAGTATACCACGACCGGGCAGATCATTGAAGCCAAGCAGTTATGATTGGAGAAAAAAATGGCTTGCTGAACATACTGTAGAAATGAATATCAATGCAGATACTGCCCATTTGTAAAATATTTCTCTTACACACATTAGTAGTGAAAACTGCTTGAGTTACAGGCAGACATTAGCCCCTTTTAAGATGTTTTAATACATGTTTTAATCATGAAGATTAGTTAACCCCCCTAGCATAATATGTTTTCTGAAAGTAGAGGAACTGGAGAATAAAATAGTGGTAGTTGCAAATTTTGTATTTTACATATTACTGGTTTATCAAACCTATATTTTCAGTAAAAAAAACACTCAAGGTAAACATTTTTAACATGTCATTATTACCTGCTCTGTGCAATAGTTTTGTACCGGACACTTGAAAAGCTTTTGGAGGACACACCCCCTGGATGCTGCTCCTATAACCCTACTCCACTCAGTGAGCCTTCAGTTTTGTAGCAAGCAATGCAGAGTAACCAAAGAATGGAAGGGAGATTCCCTGTACACGAAGATATAGAATTTACAGGAAAGCCAAAAAGTCTTCAAAACATATTCGTACAGTATAGGAACACAGGTAAAGGATTCAAAGAAAATGAATGAGAAGGGTGAGCAACAGCTAGGCAAACAGAACTGTGCCAAGAAGCCCAACAAGGAACAACAAACCAGAATTAGGAGGGCAACTGCAAGAAAATTGCAGTCGAAAGCAGCATTAATAGAAGATTAGACATCCACATTGTAGAACTTTGCAAGGCCACCGCCTGTTCCTCTAATTATACCTTTAAAAGCTGAAATACACAGGCCTGGTGTCAGAATGCCCAGGAAAAATCCCAACAATCTGGTGGCATGAAAGCGTAAAAGCACAGGCGAATTCATTCTTGAGTGAGCTTGCATAATGCTTTAAAGGGGAGGGAGGGTTGAAAAAAAGAGAAGTTATGTGCTCGCATGCCACCATTTAACCCCCTCAGGCGAGTTGGTTATGTACACTGTGATACAATATAGAGCTGCACAATTAATCGTTAAAAAATCGCGATCTCGATTCACCCCCCTGACGATCTTAAACTGCATGTCCTCGATTCTTACTGAGCCGTTTTCTGTTCACTCACAGATGTAAAAAAAAAAAAAAAAAAGTCTTCGGCAAATGTTTATCAACATTGTTAAAGCTGCTAGATAAGTATAAACAAAATGCTTTACAATGTATCTTTTCGTTCTTTAGATCAAAGGAATGAACTTCCGGCTGTAAGGGAGAGCAGTTTAACCTCTTAAAGTATTTTTTGCTAGAAAATTACTTAGAACCCCCAAACATTATACAGTGGGTACAGAAAGTATTCAGACCCCCTTAAATTTTTCACTCTTTGTTATATTGCAGCCATTTGCTAAAATCATTTAGGTTCATTCTTCTTCCTCATGAATGTACACATGGCACCCCATACTGACAGAAAAACACAGAATTGTTGACATTGTTGCAGATTTATTAAAAAAGAAAAACTGAAATATCACATGGTCCTAAGTATTCAGACCCTTTGCTTAGTATTTAGTAGAAGCCCCCTTTTGATCTAATACAGCCAGGAGTCTTTTTGGGAAAGATGCAACAAGTCTTTCACACCTGGATTTGGAGATCCTCTGCCATTCCTCCTTGCAGATCCTCTCCAGTTCTGTCAGGTTGGATGGTAAACTTTGGTGGACAGCCATTTTTAGGTCTCTCCAGAGATGCTCAATTGGGTTTAAGTCAGGGCTCTGGCTGGGCCATTCAAGAACAGTCACGGAGTTGTTGTGAAGCCACTCCTTCGTTATTTTAGCTGTGTGCTTAGGGTCATTGTCTTGTTGGAAGGTAAACCTTCGGCCCAGTCTGAGGTCCAGAGCACTCTGGAGAAGGTTTTTGTCCAGGATATCCCTGTACTTGGCCGCATTCTTCTTTCCCTCGATTGCAACCAGTCGTCCTGTCCCTGCAGCTGAAAAACACCCCCACAGCATGATGCTGCCACCACCATGCTTCACTGTTGGGACTGTATTGGACAGGTGATGAGCAGTGCCTGGTTTTCTCCACACATACCGCTTAGAATTAAGGCCAAAAAGTTCTATTTTGGTCTCATCAGACCAGAGAATCTTATTTCTCACCATCTTGGAGTCCTTCAGGTGTTTTTTAGCAAACTCCATGCGGGCTTTCATGTGTCTTACACTGAGGAGAGGCTTCCGTCGGGCCACTCTGCCATAAAGCCCCGACTGGTGGAGGGCTGCAGTGATGGTTGACTTTCTACAACTTTCTCCCATCTCCTGACTGCATCTCTGGAGCTCAGCCACAGTGATCTTTGGGTTCTTCTTTACCTCTCTCACCAAGGCTCTTCTCCCCCGATAGCTCAGTTTGGCCGGACGGCCAGCTCTAGGAAGGGTTCTGGTCATCCCAAATGTCTTCCATTTGAGGATTATGGAGGCCACTGTGCTCTTAGGAACCTTAAGTGCAGCAGAAATCTTTTTGTAACCTTGGCCAGATCTGTGCCTTGCCACAATTCTGTCTCTGAGCTCTTCAGGCAGTTCCTTTGACCTCATGATTCTCATTTGCTCTGACATGCATTGTGATCTGGAAGGTCTTATATAGACAGGTGTGTGGCTTTCCTAATCAAGTCCAATCAGTATAATCAAACACAGCTGGAATCAAATGAAGGTGTAGAACCATCTCAAGGATGATCAGAAGAAATGGAAAGCACCTGAGTTAAATATATGAGTGTCACAGCAAAGGGTCTGAATACTTAGGACCATGTGATATTTCAGTTTTTCTTTTTTAATAAATCTGCAACAATGTCAACAATTCTGTGTTTTTCTGTCAGTATGGGGTGCTATGTGTACATTCATGAGGAAGAAGAATGAACCTAAATGATTTTAGCAAATGGCTGCAATATAACAAAGAGTGAAAAATTTAAGGGGGTCTGAATACTTTCCGTACCCACTGTATATATTTTTTTAGCAGAGACTCTAGAGAATAAAATGGCGATCATTGCAATCTTTTATGTCACACGGTATTTGTGCAGAAGTCTTTCAAAACACATTTTTTTGGGGGGAAAAAAAATGGATTTTTGTAAGATCTTACCGTAAAATCCTTTTCTCTTAAGCTCATTGACAGACGTAGTCTTCTTGATTCTCAAGAGCTGGGTTATGTTGTCTCCGCAGGAGTAGGACTAGGCAGAAAGACAAAACGTTCTGGCTCCACCTTAGGGGCAGTCCCTGAGGGTATATCCTCCCTCTCTCTGCTACAGGGAATCAGTTCTGTTCTAAAGCAGTAACAGAGAATTTAACCCAACCCAACTCAATGATAGAGGGGCGGGTACTACGTCTGTCAATGAGCTTAAGAGAAAAGGATTTTACGGTAAGATCTTACAAAAATCCATTTTTCTCTATCGCTCATTGACAGACGTAGTCTTCTTGATTCTCAAGAGCTGGGACATCCAGAAGCAGTGCCACAAATGAGGGGTGGGATTGACAAAAATCAAAATCCAATCTAGAAGGCCCAACCGGTGCCAAACTAGAAGTTTTAAAGGCTCATTATAAACAAAGAATGAGACTCAAAAGAAAAATTTCCAACGGAAAAAACCCTCGAGGCAGACCACTGGTCTCCTCAAATGGCGGCCTGCAAAACCTTGCGGCCAAACACGGCATCAGATGATGCCATTACATCAACTTTATAATGTTTTGTAAAGGTATGCACCGACGACCAGGTAGCCGCCTTGCACACCTGGACCACTGACGCCTGATGGCGAAAGGCCCATGACGCACTAAGTGCCCGAGTGGAGTGCGCCTTAACAGGGAACGGGGGCTCCCGACCCTTAATAGAATAAGCCTGTACCACCGTCTGTCTGATCCATTTGGAAATGGTCGCGGCAGATGCAGGCAACCCCTTTTTGGGTCCATCCGGGATCACAAAAAGTGAATCCGTCTTGCGAAACGAGTCTGTCGTTTTTAAGTATACCCTGATCGCCCGGACCACATCCAAGGAGTGTAAAGCAAACTCCCGAGGATGACTGGGCTTAGGACACAGGGAAGGGAATACAATTTCTTCATTTAGATGAAATTCTGAAACCACTTTTGGTAGGAAGGATGGATTCGGACGAAGAACCACCTTATCTCTATGAACCACCAGATATGGGGAACGACAAGATAATGCGGCCAGTTCTGACACCCTGCATGCAGAAGTAATAGCCACCAAGAAGGCCACCTTCTGGGACAACATAGGTAGAGGAATCTCCCTAATATCTTCAAAGGGAGGTTTCTGAAGAACCGACAATACTAAATTAAGATCCCAGGGTGGTAACGGCGCGCGCACTGGCGGAGCCAGATGTCGCACCCCCTGGATGAAATTCCGCACCAAGGAATGAGTAGTCAAAGGCTTCTGAAAGAAGATAGCTAAAGCTGAGACCTGACCCTTGATAGTGCTCAAGGCCAGTTTCTGCTCAACCCCTTGTTGCAGAAAGGCTAATATTCGACTAACCGAATAAGACCGTGGACGGAACCCCAAAGGTTCACACCATGCAATGTAGGACTTCCATGTGCGATGATAAATCTTTCTGGAAGTCGCTTTCCTTGCTTCAACTAGAGTAGGAATAACTGAAGCTGACAATCCCTTGACCTTCAGCACCTGGGTCTCAATAGCCAGGCCGTTAAAGCCAGCGATCGTAAATCTGAGAAGAATCTCTTGCTGAAGAATTCGGGTATGGGACTGGGCAAATGGGACTGCTTCGAAGGAAGCCACCATCAACCCCAGAACCCTCATGCAAGTCCGAAGGGAAGACCAGCTGTTGGATAGTAACAACTGGACTGCTGATTGAATCTTTCGGAGTTTCCCTACCGGAAGGAAAACTCTTGTCCTGACTGTGTCTAGAATTAGACCCAGATATTCGAGCCTCTGGGTGGGAACCAGAAATGACTTTTGCTGGTTCACCAGCCACCCGAATTCCTGTAAAGAAATCATAGTAATTTCTATGTTTTGTAGCAAGGTCTGAGGAGACTCTGCATGAAGCAGAAGATCGTCTAGGTAACCAAGAATCGATATGTCTCTTTGGCGCAGTAGTGCCAACATTGGGGCCAACACCTTCGTGAAGACCCGAGGAGCCGTGGCGAGACCGAAAGGTAACACCACAAACTGATAGTGATTCTCTTCTACGGAAAAGCGTAGAAACCGCTGATGTCCTGCGAAAATGGGAATGTGAAGATATGCGTCCTTGATGTCTATGGACGCTAGGACATCCCCTGGATGCAGGAAGGCTGCTACTGTGCGAATGGACTCCATTCTGAATTTTCTTATGTTGACAAAAGAATTGAGTGCCCTTAAGTCCAGAATTGGACGCACTTTGCCCTCTTTCCTGGGTATTGTAAATAGGTTTGAATAAAACCCTTGAAAACGTTCTGTCCAAGGAACGTGGACTACCACTCCTTGTTGTAGTAAATCCGTGACTGCTCTCCGCAGATCTTCTAAACGATCCGGGGATAGTCGAATATTGGAAGGGAAGAATCGCGGCGGTGGGAGAGATCGAAACTCGATCTTGTACCCTGACCTTATGACTTCGCAAACCCACTTGTCCGGGATTCTGGAAAGCCATGGATCTGGGAACCGGCGAAGACGTCCCCCCACCCCAGTTATGGGTGGGGGCGCACCTTCAGGCTTTGGACGATTTATCTTCAGGTCTGGAGGGGGCGGGCTTTTGCTTGCCCGACCAACGTCCCCTGAAGCCTCCTGAAGGAGCTTTGGAGGACTTAATTTTTTCACCCGCGGGACGAAAAAACCTCTTGTGAGCAGAAAAAGAAGGCCCTCGTCTTAGACGAGTTCCTTTACCTTTAAAATTTTGCGGTAAAAAGGTGCTCTTTCCACCCGTGAGATCCTTAATGATCTCATCTAAGTTGGCTCCAAATAGACGTTCTCCTAAAAAGGGGATATTAGCCAATGCTTTTTTGGAACCTTGGTCGGCTAACCAACCTTTTAGCCACAGTGTACGCCTGAGAACCACTGCTGAGACTGATGCTCGCGCCAATAATGGAGTGGCGTCTAACGCCGCATCACACACAAACTGTAACCCCTGTATCATTTGTTCCAACAAATCTGATACCGCCTGAGGGACCTCTTCTAAGTCCCGGCGTAACCACTTGGTCCATTCAGTTACAGCCTGCGAAACCAGACCAATAGCTATTATAGGTCTGAAAGCTGATCCAATCAAGGAAAACATGGTGCGAGACATAGCTTCTATCTTGCGATCCACTGGATCTTTAAAAGACGGAGCGTCTTCTAGAGGAATAACCGTGGCTTTATTCAATCTAGCAATTGGTGAATCCACCACAGGTGGTTCTGTCCATTTCTTAATGAGGGTTTCCTCAAACGGATAACGCCTGTTAATGCGTTTAGAAATAGTAAAAGTGCGTTTTGGCAGACGCCATTCTTCTTCGATTGGATTGCCAAAACATTTGGGCAATGGAAAAACCTTCGCCACTTTGATGCGTTTTTTAGTCCCAAAAGGGATTTCAGCTTCAGCTATTTCCGACGGAATACCCTGTAATCTTAAGGTTTCTTGAACAGATACAATGAGTGCGTTTACCAACGCTACCTCTCTGGCTATGGCTGATGCCGAAACATCCTCCTCACTGACTGAAGAGACAGTACCCGAGACAAAAATCCCAGATGAAGTACCTGCAACTGCAGAAATAGGCTCAGAGTCTGAATCCGAGGTTTCAGATAATAAGGGGTTAGGCGGGGGTCGCTTTCTTGCGCCCTGTCCCTGACAAGCCACTTCCACCCGGGACACAAAAGTTTCCATAATAGCTGACAAAGATTCAATCGTCAGTGGGGTGCTGGAGGATCCTGCAGACCCCTCGAGGGGATCCGGAGGAGATACATGAGTGGCAGGGTCCATGTTAATTCAGGACACCTTTGCCAGAAAAAACAAAAAAACTTTTTTTTTTTTTTTTTTTTAATGTGTCTCCCCCTAGCGCAATAGCGCCCCTCAGAGTACCTGCTTCTCGATCCCCACAGAGAGAGAGAGAGACCCCCAAGGCTCACCAACCGATGCAGTGAAGTTTCCAACCAACTGCAGTCAGCGTCTGTCTTTTACAGACTGGAAGGAGCTGTTGCTTTTTCCCGGGTAGAAGGACGTGGCTCCGCCCCCTGTGTACGCCTTCCGGCGTTCCCAGCTCTCCACGAGGTAGCTGGGCTCATGAAACATGGCCGCCCCCATACAAGAGACATAAGACTCCAAAAACATGGCGGCCGGCGTGACCTGAGGACATAGATGCACTTGGTCTACGGCAAAATGGCGGCGGACCGCCGAAATCGTTTTCCCAGCACATCCACCTGCATCTCTGCTAAGTGGCGATATATTGATCTACAGGAGATACACTACAAATAAGGTAGGATTATACCTCCTATGTCTGCTGTAATATTACAGTCTGCTGGGTAGAGTGTTAGCTCTCAAACCAAGTCCACTTCCCACAAACACATACTGTATTTACAAGGGGGACTTTTTAGTGTCAGATATATACTGACCATGTATGGAGGGGCCCATAATTCATACTGCCTCATAACGAGGAAAGAAAAAAGGGAACGTTTACTCACCATACCAAACCGACAGGCACCCTCTCTTCACAATACCCTCTCCACCGGGGTGGGGGGTTGTGGACCACTCCGGACGCCTCGACTCTCTGGTTCCTGGCGTCCAAGCGAGACTTTTAACTCGCAAGGTCAGTCCCTCCACTGGGACTCCGTCGCGGCCGACCCAGCGCGGAGCTCTGGTCTGCACGCGCTCGTAGGCAGAAACCGGGGTGACCACTGGATCTCAACATCCAGCCCGTCGCCCGGCCCCGCATACTTACTTGAATGTGTCGCGGCCGACCAAGCGCAATGCAATGGTCTGCGCGCGCTCGTAGGCCGGCTGGGGTGACCACAAGTGTCGCCCAGTCCGGCGTTTTTGCTTGAAGATCTCACAGGAAAAAAACACTGGAGAAAAACTACCTAAAAAAAAATGTTTTTTCTAAAGAAAAAAATCTTGCCAGGACCAAAAAGATCCCAGCAAGGAACTTAGGTCCTTACTCCTGACTAGACAGAAAAAAACTGATTCCCTGTAGCAGAGAGAGGGAGGATATACCCTCAGGGACTGCCCCTAAGGTGGAGCCAGAACGTTTTGTCTTTCTGCCTAGTCCTACTCCTGCGGAGACAACATAACCCAGCTCTTGAGAATCAAGAAGACTACGTCTGTCAATGAGCGATAGAGAAATACAAGTTAGCCCAATTGTTTTTCTATATAATGTAAAAGATGATGTTGCGCAGAGAATCGTGATCTTTATTCTAAGCAAAAAAATTGCGATTCTTATTTTAGCCAGAATCGTGCAGCTCTAATACAATATAGTAATATTGTAACCAGAACATGTTGATGATGATGATTTCCACTTTAACACCATTGAGTGATCTGTTTTTGTACTATATCTATTTAGTACTTCACTGTTTGCTTAAAGATCTTTTTTTTTTCCAATAAAAATTATTGGTACAGAAAAAAAGCTGAGTTAGACTTACCGGTAACTCCTTTTCTTACAGTTTTCCAGGACAGCCAATGAGACCTAGGGGGCTCCTCGTACCAGGACAAGAAACAAGTTAACCCCACCAGAAAAAAGGCGGTCCTCCAGTCATCACCCGTCAATATTTCTCGAGAACCATAGGACATTCCTGTAAAACATATGCACAATACTAGAGATCAACCGACTATCGAGGGCCGATATGCACTTTCCCTGATATATGGGAATCAGCCTTTGGATTTACCGATATTGCCGATATTTTTGTGACGTCATTGCATATGTTGCGCGCACACGTTCTGCCTTCTAAAACCGCCTCCCACTTCTGCGCGGCCCATACGTGACTTCACCGCGCGCTGCACATGTTCTCTGCCTTAAGACCGCCTCCTACGCCTCAGACAGCCTCGTATGCAGCCAGCAACAGTCCGGTCACAGTGCCAGCAATCCACCCACAGGCCCTGGCCTCAGCCACTCACCACAGGGTGCCAGCTGCCAGCCATCAGACCCACAACAGAACAGGGTGCCAGCCCACCAGCATCCAGCCACAAGCCAGCCTCCTGCCACTGTGACCAGTGACTACACAGTGTTCCAGGAAGCCAGCAGCCACCCACAACAGGCCAGGGTGAGTGAGTGACACCAAGTCAGCCACCCACTATAGTGTTCCAGCAAAATTAAAGGTCTTTCAAATTGAAATGGAGATGGATGAGGAGAGAAAGCAAAAGTGTGGTCTGGGATTATTTCTCGTCTCAAAATTCTCCAGGAAAAGCAGCAGTGTGCAACACATGTAAAAACATCATAAGCATGGGATCAGTAACTGCAAAAAACAAAAATACGTCAAATCTTTGGGCCCATCTAAGAGTTCATCATATTGAATTATATTCAGGCTGCACAGAAAAAAATGAACTTAATATCAATGCAATTTCGAAATACCTCCTCCACATTCCCAGGCAACAATAACAGATATGTTTCTGAAAAAACAAAACAAAAAAAAAAACAGGTGTCTAGATTCAGATGGAAGATCTCAACTGCTGGACAGAGTAATCACAGAGATAATTGTCACTGATAACCAGCCATTTACCATTGTATCTGACTCAGGATTTCAGCGGTTGATGTCCATACTTGAGCCAAGCTAGACACTGAAGAGTGAGAAGTATTATCAAACAGAAATGCTGGGAAAGATTCACCAAAAGGTCGTTGACAAAGTAAAGGCTATGCTGCAACCAGAGAATGCTGGCAACTCACTCTCATTCATGACTGATTGCTCGTCAGGACAAACAGAGTAAGGGGAGTCACTAATGATTCTTACATGCCACTTCATGGACAGCGGATGGACAAAAAGGCAACTGGTGTTGGATACAAAAGTGATGCAAGGATCCGACACTGCGTACAGTAGAGAAATGTTTCTAGGCATGCTTGAAGACTGGGGAATCAACAAAGAGTGATGCTTGTGCTACTTTGAGACAGTGGAGCAAACCTGCGGAAAGGAATGAGGCTTGATTATATGTCATACCTGATATAGGTTTTCGAGAAGCATGAACAGATTAAAAATGTTGTGCTTGCAAGTCTTTTGAATCCTCAATACAAGAACAATGCTTTATCTTCTGATGATGTATTGGCAAAGGGTAGACAATGGCTGACAGAAGATATTCAACAGGAGGTTCCTGCCAAAAAGTCCAGATCACTATTTTGATAATATGAAATAGCAGCATGCTGCAAAAACAGAAAAATGTTCAAAAATACGACAACGAACAGAAGAGAATTTTCTTCATCGTGGTTGAATTGATCAGGACATTTTCAGTGTTTTATTGGGGCCTCATGCAGAGGATTCAATTTCTTCTGAATCTGCAATAATGAGCCTGGATGATGAACTTCATCTCTATTTGAAGGAAACAGAAATTGACAGAAGTGATCCTCTTCAGTGGTGGAAAGAAAATGAGGCACGCTACAAATGACTTGCTTCTGATGCTAGAAGACACCGCTCTCTCTCTGCTCCTCTGTTGTCCTCTCTTCCTGAGCAGGTTTTTGAAGTGGCAGCATTATATGAACAAAACAGAAGTCCATGGACATGCTGAAATGTTCTGCTTTCTGCATTATATTATTCTACTTAACTAGGAGTATTGAAAAGTGTACACTCAAATCCACTGTGAAGCTGTTGTCTAGCTTTTTTTCTAGCAGTTTTGCACTGACTGCAGTAGTTGCAGTGAGGGCCATATTGCAGAGGTAGTCCACTGACTCCATTCTAATCAACTGTGTAGCTGTTGTGTTGCCTTGCTTTTTTTTTCTAGCAGTTTTGCACTGACTGCACTGCAGTAGTGATTTAAAATTATTGCAGTGAGTGCACTACTGCAGCAGTTTATTATGCATTAATGCACAATCAGAATGATGTGAAACCTAATGTCCCTGCAATTGAAGTTTTCCTATCAGTTCTCATGCAGTTAAGGTGTGAAGAACGAGCCCTTAATGTTAAAATTGTTAATAAAGTTTGATATGTTCAGTAACCGATTTGTGTTGAATTTTGGGTTTATTTTGCAAAATTGTAAATGTACTAAAATATTGGCCAATACCGATATGTGATGGCCAAAATATCAATATCGGTATCGGCAACGGAAAACCGATATCGGTCGATCACTATTCACTACATAATACAAGACATTACCCGGTGGGAATCCGGCTGTCCTGTTAGACTCTCAGAAAAGAAGATACTGGTAAGTCTAACTCGGCTTTATTCAAGTCGTTTTCCAGGACAGCCCATGAGATGATGAGCCAGAACTAACCAGGCTAGGGAGGGACTACTGCCTGGAGCACCTTTCGACCAAACGCCTGCTCCTGGGAAGAAAGGGGATCCAGGCAATAATGTCTAACAAAGGTCGAAAGATTTGACCAGGTAGCTGCCTTACACATTTGTTCTGGTGAGGCACTAGCCCTTTCAACCCAGGACGTGGACAAGGCTCTTGTTTAATGCGCACTGACGAAAAGCGGAAAATATTACTAACTCTGTAGGCCTCAGTAATTGCCTGCTTTATCCACCTGGCTATGGTGGCTTTAAAGGCTCCATTACCCTTATGTGTCCCAGAAAAAAGAACAAATGAGGTTTCAGACTTTCTAAAGGTCTTGGTAACCTCAAGGTAGGCTAGAAGGACCCTTCTTGACTTTCAAAAAATAAAAATCCCTTTGTCACTTTTGGAGAATTACAAAAGGTTGGTAGCACAATATCCTGTGACCTATGAAAAGTAGAGGCTACCTTTGGTAAAAACCCAGGATCAGTTTTTAACACTACTCCATCATCAAAAATCATAAGGAAAGGCTCCCTAATTGAATGGGCCTGCAATTCACTAACACTGCGAGCTGACCTAACCACAATCAGGAACGCAGGTTTCAGAGTAATTTTACCAGTAAATTCTTCAGGGGCTCGAAAGGAACAGTCACCAAGGTCTGAAGGACTAGAGATAGGTCCCAAGAAGGACATGATCTGACATATTGGCTTTGTCCGGGCGATAGCCCTAAAAACTTTGCTATAAACTTTTTTTTTCAAGAAGGGAGAAAAACACTAATGGCTGCAGCCTGCACCTTTAAGGTAATAAGGGATAGACGCTTGTCGGCACCCTTCTGAAAAAATTCCAAAATAGACCGAACATCAGGGGATAATCTATTATTTTCAGACAACCAAGAGTTACATTTCTTCCAAACCTTGCAGTATATCGCTCTAGTGGTAGGCTTTCTGGAGCAAACTAGGGTCTGTACAACTTTGTCTGAGAACTCCTGGGAACTTAGTATCTGCTCTTCAGATACCAAGCTGTCAAGTTTAAGGATGCCACCTGAGGATGATATACAAGGCCCTAAAACAACGGGTCCAGTCTCAAAGGGAGAGCGATTGGTGGTTTAGAAGCTAGCGCCTGTAGACATGAAAACCATGGCCTTTTGTGCCAAGAGGGGGCTATCAGAATCAAGTTGGTATCTTCCAAGAGGAATTTCCAGAGGACTTTTGGGATTAGTCTGATTGGAGGGAAAGTATAGCAGAGGCTGAATGACCACGGATTCGCAAAAGCGTTGATCCCCAGAGACTGATCCCTCTCTCCGTCTTACTGTTTGGGTTGCAAAAAGGTCTACATCTGGAAGACCCAACCTGGCAGCAATTTCTGCAGATATTTCCGGGTTGAGGGACCAATTGTCCCGATAAAACTGGTAGCGTCTGAGGTGATCTGCCAAACCACTCTGAGACCCTTTCATTTGAAGTGCTGAAATGGAGGCTAGATTCGCCTCGGCCCAAGATAGAATCTTTTGGGCTGTGAACTGCAAGGTCCCACTTCTTGTACACCCGTTTGTTGAGGTACGCTACAGTAGAAATGTTGTCGGATCGGATCTGCAGGTGGCGCACTCTGACCTCTGCCTGAAACACTTCCAAGGCTCTCTGCACTGCTAGGAGCTCCCTCTGATTTGATAACTCTCCTGACTCCAGCAGGGACCATTCTCCCTGCGCTATTTTGTTTTGAAGATGGGCTCCCCATCCGAAGGAGCTTGCATCCGTGGTGATTCCCTGTGATATTGGAATGACCCATTCCAACCCTTTTTCGAGGTTAAATGGTGACCTCCACCACCACAGAGATTTCTTTACTTTGGAAGAAATTTTTAACTTTTAATTCCAAGGAACTTGGGGACCCGCCCCAGATTTCTATTAAGAAAAATTGAAGAGGACGTTGTAGAAACCGTGCCCAAGGTACAGCCGGAAATCAGGAGGTCATAAGGCCTACTGCTCTGATCTCTGTCAGACTGGCTGAGATGTGACAGCAGCGGAGATTTGCAGGTGCGATCAGTGTGCGGAGAGATGATCTGAGCCGCAAGTCTGTCTGCGATCTGCCGGGACTAGGAGCGATCTGATTGGGTCCAGCTTGATCGGTGCCTACAACACACAGCTGCACAGTAAAAAAACCTGCATTGCGGCATGAGATTTGCCCACTAAGGATTTTACCATCCATCCGAGAGGATCGTCCTTTGGAGCACAAAACCTGGATTTTTGATTACACACAGGCGCTTCATTTGTGTGTGTGAGGTAAGCGGCCACTACACATTATACAATACTGGGAATGGCATGATTGTCTACACTTCACCAATTATCGATTGTTTGAAGATTGGTTCATGTATATAGGACTTTTTATTTTCTAGCACAGATATATTGAGCATTTATTTCACCATACATTTTCATACCCATGGACTGTTTTTTGGTCATTGTTTTACAGCAACAGTGTTTCATATTTGGACATTGAGCTTAATTTATTTATTGGTGTATTTGAATTATCCACAGCAGGAGTGTTTTTGACTCATCACCACTATACTATGTTGCAGTTTCATCACTGATTCATTGTTATTTACTTTATTTAGAATTAGCGCCGATTTTGTTCATCATGCACATTACTATTCACAGTGGGGACACCTATTAAGATTGGCAGCTTTTTCGTTTTTTTCATTTTTTTGTTTTTTCACTTTGGATTTTGTTTGTTTGTGCCTGTATCCTACTCCTCAGGTAGCGCATTGGTCCTCATATTTATCAATTTGTACCTAGAGCCTCTGCTGGATTCCCTATCCCTAGGCTCTTCCCCTGATCCTGACTCGTCCAGTGAGGAATGGGGGGGGGGGGGAGCAGACTCCTCTCTAGAATCCTCCCTACTTGCACTCTGCTGTGGGGCTTCGCCTATCCGAGGCTTGACTCTGAGTGGGAGTCTGCATTTTGTCAATAAGGTTCCTAAAAGAGCTAAAGGTAGAGGAAAGTTCATCTCTAACTGAAGTGAGCATCTTTAGGGAGGATCCTTTACCAAAATGTCTATGCATGTGCGGCAAACTACTCCATGTGGAGCCTAGCATAGTTCCGCAGACAGGAGACCTGGGTGGCTGTGCCTGGACCTTGTCCTGAGCCTTGTTCTACAAACAAAAAAGAAAAATCCAGTTTGAGAATTTAAACCACCCAAAAACTCCAAATACCCCCAATGCAGGAGAGAGGAAAAGTGCCCCTTTCACCAAGCCCATAGTTTGATGAAGGGAAAAGAAAACCCCCACAGGATTTTCAAGAAGGAAGATTCCCCAGGCTTACCTGAGAAGTGCTGGTGCCAGAGCCTGCATCTGCTGCCTGAGCAGTTGCTGCAGAGGAGTCCATCCCGCTCTGTTAGTGTTGGCACAGCCTCTGCTGGGTTCTTCACATAACACCAGCCACCCAGCAAACTCCTGTTTGCCCTTACAGAGACCAGAACAAGTGTCTCCAGTGCCCACTGAGGATTTCACCGCGATCGGAAGTGACCACGTCACTTCCTAGGCCAGCATGAAATGCAGGAGTTCTGGCCCTTCCTCCTACACGTGGAGCTGATACAGGAGACCCTGAACACAGCACTCTGCATGGCCTGCAAAGGGAACAGCAAACACCTCAGTGCATGTGTACTACCTGAGCACCTCCCCCGCTGCCAAAACCACATGGATCGGAAGAGACTACCTCCTGCTTCCTAGGATGCCATCAACAGTCCTGGCCCTCCCCAGGCACTGAGAACAGGAGAAAGAGCCGCCACCACTAACCAGTAACTAGAGGTATCACACTGGGCAGGAGAAGGTAAGTAAGATACTTTCAAGTCTCCAAAGGACAGACCATGAGACCAAAGAACAGGGTTCAAGGAAACATGTTACCCCCTGTGCCGAGGAAACACTAATACTGGAGGTTGAGGACCACCTTTTATCTGGTGGGGTTAACATGTTTCCTGTCCTATTAGGAGAAGCCCTAGGTCTCATGGGCTGTCCTGAAAGATGACTTGAGAACAATTCTGAAAAGGAAGCATAGCCTGAAATCAGAGGCTTTTAAAAAAGAATAGACAAAGCTGAAACCCATCCTTGAAGGAGTGTTCATTTGCCAAGCTCTGGTCAAACCTGATTGTAGGGAGGCCAGAATGAGAGGCACAGAGTAGTCTTTGGGATTGAAGTGCTATGTGTTTACACCAAAGGAGGATTTCCAGGTACCACAGGACAGCTTTAGGGAAGTGGTTTTACTTTCTTTCAGCAAGGTAGGATTGACCAACTCAGAAAACCCTCTGATTTTTTTAAGACACAGGCATAGAATAGTGTAAACTCAAACCAAAAGATTATTAAGGCACCCATCAACAGCGCTAAAGGGTCCTTGGTCCTAACCACAAACAGAGGTAGTTTGTAAAACTGGAGGCCAGGAAGCCACAACCAGAATCCATTATTTTTGACATATCAGGATGAAGATGTCTAGTGACTGAAGCAATCTGCTTTTCAGTTGTCCACTTCTGGATTGTGGACTACAGACATCACTGGACAGTAACTCCCTAGCCATGAGATTATCTGGCTGGCATCTTCATGGTTGCTTTAGGATATGGCTGTGGTGCTGTTTAAAAAATATATATAGCCATGGTATATCCCCTGCACCAAATGGTGTGTAGTGTTGTGTTGAGATAATATATCAAGATTAGAGCAGCAGCTATAGAATGGAAAATCGAAAATGTCTGTAGTAGCCTTAGGTTTTGGCTACCTACAGCGCTTGCTAAATAGTAGTCAGCAACTTAGGAATATGCAGTATACTTCAATTAATATCATGTGACTTTTCAATCAATAATAAAAAGGTGCTGGGTGCAATAAATAATAACTGCAATATTAAATCAATATATACATATCAACTGAATAGGTGAGATAAAGAATAACCAACCAATACAATATTCCAATGTATTGAATAAATAGTGCATAAATTGGTGATAAATAATTATAAGTGCAAGTGTCCCATACGGGTTATTTCAAGTCCATGAATAAAGTGACTGTAGTGATCAAAAGTTCATAAGAATTTTTCTTTGTGCGAATATGCTCATCCTATACAAAAGTGCAGGTGCTCAGTGTGGATCTTATCCAACCCGCCTTGTGACATGTATGTGGCATAGGTTCCTCTCCACCGTGGTATGGGATGTCGGCCACTTCCAAGGCCACATGCCACCCAGGAAACATAGGACTCATCAGAACAAGAAGAGGAGACCCACCTGAAAACAAAACAGAACCCCCAAGGTAGACCAAGGGCTCCCCCAAACAGCAGCCGGAAAAACTTTGCGGCCAAAAGAGGCATCCGCAGATGCCAGCACATCAACCTTATAAAACTTTGTAAAGGTATGAACAGAGGACCAGGTAGCCGCCTTGCAAACCTGAAGTATAGATGCCTGATGGCAAAAAGCCCAGGAAGCACCAAGTGCCCGAGTAGAGTACGCCTTAACAGGGAAAGGAGGAACCTGACCCATAATTGAATAAGCCTGCACCACCGTTTGCCTGATCCATCTGGAAATAGTCGCAGCAGACGCAGGCAACCCTTTTCTAGGGCCATCCGTGATCACAAAGAGCGAATCTGACTTACGAAAAGAGTCAGTAGTTGCCAGGTACACCGTGATTGCACGAACCACATCCAAAATGTGCAGTGCAAATTCCTTAGGATGGTTTGACTTAGGACACAAGGAAGGCAACACAATATCTTCATTTAAGTGAAAACTGGAAACCACCTTCAGAAGAAAGGACGGACCTGGACGAAGAACCACTTTATCCCTATAAACCACCAGATAGGGGGAACGACAGGACAACGCAGCCAATTCTGACACCCTGTGCACAGAATTAACAGCCACCAAGAAGGCCATCTTCTGGGATAAGGTAAGCAGGGGAATCTCCCTAATATTTTCAAAGGGAGGTTTCTGGAGAACCGACAGCACCAAATTAAAGGTCCCAGGGTGGCAATGGAGGGCGCACCGGAGGTACTAGGTGCAGCACCCCCTGGATGAAATTACACACCAGGGAATGAGTGGCCAGTGGCCTCTGAAAGAAAATCGCCAAGGCCGAGACCTGACCCTTGATAGTACTCAACGCCAGCTTCTGCTCAACTCCCCGTTGAAGAAAGGCCAATATCCGAGCCACCGAGTAAGAACGCGGAGAAACCCCAAGAGACTCACACCACGCAATATACGACTTCCAGGTATGATGATAGATCTTCCTACAAGTCGCTTTCCTCGCTTTAAGCAGAGTAGAAATAACTGAAGCAGACAATCCCCTGTCCTTCAGCACGTGGCTTTCAACAGCCAAGCCGTCAAAGCCAGCGACCATAAAACAGGTTCGAATATTGGCCCCAGACAGTAGATTCTCCCCGAGAGGGAGTCTCCATGGAGCGTCTGCGACTAGCCTTACCAAGTCGGCGTACCAGGCCAGACGAGGCCAGTCCGGAGCCACAAGAATGACCGGAACTCCTTCTGCCTCTATTCTATGAAGAAGTCTCGGTAGCAACTTGAGAGGAAGAAAGGCATACAGCAGCTGATACTGCCCCCACGGGGCCACCAGCGCGTCTGACAGAGAATTCTGGAAGCGGGCTACAAACCACTGCACTTTCCTGTTTATCCAGGATGCCAACAGATCCACATCTGGGGTGCCCCAACGAAGACACAACTGGTGGAACACCTCCGGATAGAAATTGGATTTCTAGTCACATTTTCAGCCGAAATTATCGGTGCCTGAAATTTCGGTGCACCTCTATTAAAAAGTATCCATTACCTCTATACACAGATCTATTGTGGAGTGTGTATATTTTATATGATATAAGGATATTGTGGTAGTACCCAAAGATTGAGAGCACTACTCTAAAAACTTAAAATCATGACCTATGTTAACAGCCTATGTACTCTGAAGTTCCTACCTGGATAATGTGAGAGGATCTTAAACAGGATAGAAATATAGGAAGTTTGCATGTATTATTGGAATTGACAAAATTACAAATAGGTGAATTTAAATGAATGGAGACACACATACTGGGTATTACCAATAAGGTAGAATACCCCTAACCTAACTGTGTGGGCCTATTTTAATGGTATGTGGATAACTGGAAACCCCTATGTACATAAGTGGGTGCATGCGAGGGGACCCCAATATGATGGCCATTTATAAGTTATACCGCCCTAAAGTGGAATACACCCTGTAATGGTGATGGGTATCAGATCCCTGCCCTCCTCACTAACTCGTGACAAAGGAGCAGCCAATCTCACACCCTGCCGTCACTTACGTTACAATGCCACTCTCAGCTGCACCCTGCACAAAGATTTTTCAGCTTGCGGGACCACAATCTAAATGTCAGCAGGCTGAGAACGATTGTCACCGGGCTAATTAAGCAATTAACCCTTTCACTGCCACCACCCACTCGGGGAAACTCGTAATTTCGGAAATACCAATTATGATTTTAGAATAATCGTCTGTAACACGCACTGTCACCACAGACAGGAATGTTCAGAGGATTAATTCTATACAGTAGCACTCTTTGAGAGACAGGTTCTTTATTAGCGTGCATTAAGAGCTTAGGGACAAGGTTAACACTTTTCAAAATAAAGTTAAATAATAAAAAGGTCAAAATTGGTGCAATTAAAATATTTTCAGAAAAAAGGTTTTTCAAAGAAATAGAGACGCAGTTCACCAATTTAGAAAAATAAGGTAGAATTGAGAAGTAAGAATACTTGCATTCAATGTCCTGGTTAACAGAGTTCAATAGCTGAGCCAGTTGTGATCAGTTCTCAAACTTGATAGATGTTCCTTTTTGATGTTACCATGAGAACTTGTGAAAAAGTTTGAGCAAGCTTTTTCTCTAGGATCAAAGGGGCGTTGACGGATATCCCTGACCAATTAAAACGGAGTGACAATGGGCTGTCCTGGGTTTACGACAATATCAAGTGTACCTTTGTGGACTCTTAATATCTCAAAATATGTAATGGTTACATTCTTTAAACTGCTAGTTTATCATTCAGCATGTAATTTTGCGTCAAGAGGTACCAAACACGGATAACATAATCACACAGGGCTTATCGCCATCTTCTATTCTATATGTGATAGGGTGGTCTTGCATGGTCTTAATTCGATCAGTATGACATTTCTCATCCAAATATTTACTTATTGTTAATGTGTCATGTTCATATCTGCATTTATTAATCGTGTGTGTGTGTATTTGTTGAGTTTTTTAACCACTTGCCGACCGGTCACGTTGCTGCTACTGCAATTTATCCCTCACCGCCGGAGGCTCGCTCCTGCTGTATGGGATTCGGGCCAGGGGAGGAGAGGCGGTGATCAACGCCGCTCTTCCTCGATCGTTAGGGAAAGAGTGAGGAAATCCGCCCGCTTGTGTAAACAAAGCGGGCGGATCTCCTCTGTGACAGGCAGGGACAGATCACAAGATTCAGCATAGCTGAACCTGCGATCTGTGTCACACACTACCCTCCCCCACACACACGTCAGTAAGCATGAGGCACACATTTAACCCCTTGATCACCAACAATGTTAACCCCTTCCGTGCCAGTGTCATTATTACAGTAACAGTGCATATTTATAGCACTGATTACTATAGTAATGTCACTGGTCCCCCTCAAATGTATCAAAAATGTCAGATAGGGGTCCGATCTGTCCGCCGCAATGTCGCAGTACCGAAAAAAAAAAATTGCAGATTGCCGCCATTACTAGGAAAAAAAACAAAAATGACAAATCTTTCCCGTAATTGGTAAACACAATAAATTTTGTGCAAACCAATCAAAATACGCTTATTGTGATTTTTTTTTACCAAAAATATATAGCAGAAAACAAATTGGCCTAAAATGTTAAAACAATTTTTTTGGGGAATGTTATAGATCACATTATAGAATGTGAAAAATATTGTTTTTTTTCAAAATTGTCGCTCTTTTTTTCAAAAATTAAAAATTGCACAGATGATCAAATACCACCAAAAGAAAGCTCTATTGTGGGGGGGACAAAAAGGACATACATTTAATTTGGGTACAGTGGCGCAAGACCGCGCAATTGCCTGTTAAAGTAACGCAGTGCGAATCGCAAAATATAGCCTGGTCAGGAATGGGGTAAAAATCTTCCGGTCTTTTTTTTTTTTAATTCAAGATTTTATTGTTTTCAATACATTACATATTATTAAATACATACATTCATAATCCAAAACACACTCCCGGCCCCTCCCTCCCATTGTCCCACCTGTTGTGTCAAGAGGAAGAGAAAAAAAAAATATTATACGTGAAAAAAAATGCCACACACATATCCCTCCCCAAAGCCACACCCCACCCTCAGTGTAAGAATTCCTCCAAACAAAACACAGAGGAAACATAAAAAGAGAAAATTTTACATATATTAGCCACACCCCAAACCTTAACATACTTATCTCACATCGTGACCGCACTCTAGGTGCAAAAAAAAAAAGAAATAGGGGGAAGGATACCAGTATATTCGTGCACTTCCCCCCCTAAGCTCCCTAAGCACAAGGGGGGGGGGGGGGTTCCACTCATATTGTGTTCCATCCTGTAAGACTCCCTAATAAGGAAGTATAAGTGAACAATGTATGACCCCTCCTCTCCAGAGAAGGGAAAGTGAAACATAAAAAAAAAAAAAAAAGTCCCTGTGAAACCCCCCTCCCGCCCCCCCCCCCCCCCTTGGCCTATTACCTTCTACAGTGGGGAGAGGAACCGTACTCCATACCACAGCACCAATACTTCACTTCCTCCTTTTGACCAAGCGTAACAAGACTCAACCTAATTGAGTGTGCGATCCAAGGATTCGCACCGTGAGGAGGAACAGATCAAATAACAGAGGTAGCTGTTTCTCTTTATGTGTTGACAAAAAAGGAAAAAAAAAAAAAAAAAACAATGAAAAAAGCAACACAGTACACCCAGGAGCTAAAAGCTCTCACCCTTTGCTCCTATTTGACAATGAAGAAATAAAGGAAAATAAACACAAAAAGGTAAACATCAATCTCAACAGGTCCGTGCACCCAGGGCATCCGCCCCTTTTCTATTCTCCCCAGAGAGGCCTTGGGGGTCCCCATATATTATTCCCTACCGATCTGCCTCCATACATGTTTCAATCTATCAGTGTCCCTAAACCTACTCATATTTAAGAGGCTGTCCTTGTCTTGCCCCCCAAAGCCCTCCCGGTGCTTAATATCTAGCCATCCTCCTACCATTATACCTCCCTCCTCTTGCTCACTGACACACATATTCCCCTCGCCTCCTACTCTAAGCCCCCTGCTTGACTAACTAAGACTGTCTAATCACTCTCCTGTTAATTCTTTACTCTCTGAGCCTTTTCTCTCTCAAACAGGGCAAAGCTCGCTCCATACAGATAACAAAAGGAAAAAATATAGACTCCTCCGTTAGAGACCCTTATACTACTTTATACAAAAAATGGAGAAAAACAACACAAAAAAAAAAAAAGTCAGGATTCCTCCCCTACGCCTGAGTTCAGAGCCATCCCCCACCCTGCTCTGCTCACAGCCCCCTAAGAGAAAAAGCCAAAAAGCTAGGAAAAGGGAAAATCGCAGGAGACAAGAACGAAATTGCATGGCATCAAACTGTAATCAAGTCACCGTTCCTGTAAAATGATTCCTGGGCCTCTCTTAAACACTTGGGGGTCCAGCCAGTCAGGAACTTGCACCGGCTGTGTCCCCAAAAAGGAAAACAGTCCCGGCAGTTGATCAGGCCAACGTAGCGTAAAGAACAGTTCCCCTTTCATGACCTTTAGATGGAAAGGGTGGCCCCAGTGATAGGTAGCTCCTGCTTTCTGAATTTCTTCCAGTAAAGGTTTAACTGCTGCACGCATTCTAAGAGTATTCCTTGATAAGTCTGGTAAGAGTCGAATCATCGAACCTTCATATTCAAAGGGGCCCCTATCCCATGCCTTCCTCATTATTTTTTCTTTGAGTGCGAAGAAATGGATCCTAGCTAGGACATCTCGTGGATAGCCTACCCCCATACTCCGCGGGGCCCTTACTCTATGGACCCTGTCTATCTCAATTGGCTCCAATTGAGGTCTATCCAGAAGTCCATTGAAAATACCAGTTATCTTGACTGACAATTCCGGCCCTTTCATCATCTCAGGCAGCCCCCTAAGACGTATATTGTTGCGCCGATTCCTATTCTCTCCGTCATCTTGCTGCAGCTGGATCATGATTAACTGTTTGGATAGTAATTTCTGGTGCGCCCCTATACTTTCAACTTTCTCTGCGATCTGGGTCTGCTCTTTTTCCACCCCCTCCATTCTACTGTCCATTTTCTGCATTTGGCCCTTCAAGGAGTTAATTTCATTGGTAAGTGAGCTTACTATGGAGGCTGCAATAACTGTCAAATCTTGTTTTGTGGGCATAATGGCTAGTAGCTCCTTCCATTCCAGAGTCTGTGCGGGCATACTTTGCTGGGGGGAGTCTTGTGAGGTTAACTGCTCATCACTTGGAGTAACAGTCTGCTCCGATATATCCTCCATTTGCTGGACTTGTGTCTCTTTGCTATTATTACTGTTTTACTGTCCTCCTTTACTCCTGTGTTTCCAGATGCCCCTGGCCTTATTGGTGCCATTCTAGACTGTTCCTCCACTCTCCCGCTTTGTGCACCCCTAAGAAAATACGCGGAGGTGTCCGCCCTCCTTCCTGATCTTCTTATGTTCTGGGGTTCATTTTTCTGCATGGGGGGTAGGGGGGATGGGAACTTGGCAGCTTATTGGCGTTGTATCTTCTTCACCTCTAGCCCACCAACATCTAGTTAGGCGTGTCCATATTTCTGTCCCACACTCTCTGTCCCCCCTGGGTAACGTAGTACTCAGCCCCCCCCCCCCCCCCGAGTGTAACAGCAGGTCAGACAGTCTCTGCACTCACCAGGGCCGTTGCACTTTCTCCACGCTCAGATGCGATCCCTGTACTCCCGCAGTGTCAGCTGGCTGTTTCCGTTGCCTCCACGCTGGTATGGGTGCAGGAAGTTCCGTCCTATTTGGTGGGTATACTTCTTGGGACCGGGCCAAGCCCCTATGTTCGTGAGTCTCAGCGTCACTCTGTCCTCCCAGGGTCCGTGTCCCAGTATGCGGGAGTCTCGGCGTTGCTCTGACCTCCCCGGGTCCGGGTCCCTGTATGGGGGAGTCTCGGCGTTACCCTGTTTCTCCCTCTCTGGAGTCCGCGCCGGTCTCCAGTGCTACCACACTCGGTATCCGTTTCAGCCTCGTGTGCTCTCTTCCGGCGTCTGAAGGGGGAGGATGCCGCTGCTCGCTGCTATGGGCGGATGCCTGCCTATGGGTGTCGGACCTCTGCTGTGAACCTCCTCACGGCGTCATCCTCTTGCCCTCAGAGATATCTGATCTTCGGGTCTTAAAGTGGTTAAAAAATCCGCTCATTGAGATTTTTTTTGTCAAAGACATGTAGCTAAATACATTTTGGCCTAAATATATGACAGAAATTGAATATTATATTTGTATATATATATATATATATATATATATATATATACACACACATACATACACACATATATACACTAGACATTAAGCCCGTAAATTAACGGGCGCTAGAACATATGTGGTCAAACATTTGTAAAAACAGATTTGTTCCAGTACAAGAAAAAGTGGACAACCATGCAGTTGGGGACATGCACAGAGCTGACTGAGTGGGTCTCGCTTATCTCGTTCTTTTTTTCTAACAACGCGAGAGCCGCATGACGTAGCCAGCTCTGCGCATAGCGTCACTGTTGCCCTAGCAACATCGGGGACACGCGCAGAGCTGACCAAGCGGCTCTCGCGTGACATCGCTCGCCCGCCGCCACTTGTAATGCCAGCTGCCGCTTAGCAGTAAGTCCACGCGAGCACGCACCAACCGCGTGCCCGCGCACACCCGCCGCTTCATCAGTTTTGCCCGGCCGCCCGAAGTCTCTGTGCTCCAAGTCCCAACGGCTATCCGTGGGTCACATGCGCAGTAGCGCAATCCCACGGACACAGGAACTGGACGCAGAGGCACTTGTACTTTATATGTATAGATGATGTTGTTGATTATTATGATTTTATTGCTAATGATGATGATTAATATTAGTAGCAGTAGAATTATACAGTATAAGTGTACAGTAATGTGATCGGCATCAGTAGGCTCTACCAGTGCTGTGTAGTACCACTTGTGTCCACCAGGAGCGCCAATCCTCAAACCGCTCAGCGCTCTCCGACCCCCCCTTGTATCGCAGGTAAGGCCCCCTCCTTCTCCTCGCCCAGACTACATCTCCCAGCACTCTCCGCTCCCGGCGTTTGACATCTCCCTCGTGCCGGGCGCGCGCTTCACTTCAAACCTCTTGCTGCAGTTGAGTTATCCACGCGCGCGAGGAGAGCAGGGTGCGTGCTCCGGCGAGAAAGCAGGGTAAAGCGCGGGCACGGCAGCGCAGTCACGGCTCACAGAACCCGTAGTCTCTGCGCTCCAATATATGATTGGACTGTCAAAGTAGAAAATGTAGATTTTTTCTCAAAATTTTTGCTTTTTTTTTTATTAATATCGCAAAAAATGAAAAGCGCAGAGGTGATCAAATACCACCAAAAGAAAGCTCGTTTGTAGGAAAAAAGGACGTAAATTTCATTTGGGTACGGCGATGCATGACCGTGCAATTGTCAGTTAAAGTCGCGCAGTGCCAAGTTGAAAAAAGTGGCCTGGACGTTAAGCAGGAAAATCCTCCGGTCTTAAAGTGGTTAATGAACAGAGCTGCTGCTGATTGCTATTTACGACTCCGATTAGTTGTGGTTCTCCCTAATGAATTTGTTCCAAGTTTTAGGACAGGCCTGGACAGAAGAACTGCCAGGATTCATTTAAGATAAGGCTCTTTTGAAGTGTACAAGCAAAACATTACATGGTGTGGGGAGGGGGTTTGGCCTGTCAAACTGAACAAAATGGTTGCTGCTGAACAAAATGGTTGCTTGCTACAGCTTTTAGTATATCCAGTGCAGGATATCATTACACTCCCAACCTAACTATGTGGGCCTATTTTAATGGTATGTGGATAACTGGAAACCCAGATGTGCATAAGTGGGTCCAATTTCTTTATTGGATAGATAAGGTATACTGCGCTAACCGAAAATAACTATAAGACTCTTGTTTGTGCTATAATGGTTTAAAGTACTGTGATCACTCACATACCTTAAACCAAAAAATTGTGCATAATGCATTCCATGTTATGCAAATATATTAAATGTGCAGTTATATTAAAGTGCTCTAGTGTTTATGAGTGCTGTGATTGCTCACATACATCAAACCTTGGTAAAATACATAGGTAATACAATAAATCAATGAGCCTATAATGGAGGCCATTCCGGAATTATAGATACCGTGAAATACTTCCGGCTTGAATAAGGTTACGGCCAAATATAGGCGGGGAAATAGACGGATATGGCTCCGGTCTTCTGTATAAATATCTCTTGACACGCAACGTGCGTTCCACTTCCGAAGACGTCACATCTCTGACGAAACGCGTCAAGTTGGTACGCACGTTGCCTCGTTCTGAGTAGTCTGCTGGAACGCACGCGGAGGAGTCGCTTCCGGGAACGGCGCACCTCGCGATAGCCTACACAGCAGCGTCCTGAACTTCTATAGCCGCGAGGCTATACAGGCTAAACATACACTCCAAAGCGGCTAGAGCCAAGATAGCATACTACCTGAAGGTTTGGAGTTTTAGTTTGCCGTGACACTTTTTTGCATGGTTTTTGGAGTGAACAGTCTTTTATCACTGCAGTGTTTTATGGAAATTTTTATGGAAAATATTTTTACTGGATGATTGTGTGAAGTGTTTTAAAATAAAGGTTGTTAAACCTGCTATACGATGAGGAGCTTCTTTTTTTATCTTTCATCCTGAGCCTCCATCAGTTTTCCAAGGATCCCACATACCCACCATCTGGAGCGGGGTACAAGCGCAGTTTGATTCCTATTGGCGTACGCCAAAGGAATCCACGCCATCTGGTAAGTGAGCTACCTTACCAATTATCACTTTGCGGTGGAGTGGAGGGGCGCAGACATCACCTACCTACATCATTAGCACTTATAAGACTGTAGCACTATCTGCACTTTTTTCAGCACTACTACGAACTTTCTTTTGCACCTTATATATTTGTATATTTACATTGTATTATTGTATATTTATATCGCAGCATTTTACTATTCAATTTTGCACAGGCTACACAGCACGTTTTGATTTATATATATTTTTATTGGTATTTGTTCTTGTAAAACTGCACATTGATTTATTGTATTACCTATGTATTTTACCAAGGTTTGATGTATGTGAGCAATCGCAGCACTCAAACACTAGAGCACTTTAATATAACTGCACATTTAATATATTTGCATAACATGGAATGCATTATGCACAATTTTTAAGGTATGAGAATGATCACAGTACTTAAAACCATTATAGCACAAACATGAGTCTTATAGTTCTTTTCGGTTAGCGCAGTATACCTTATCTATCCACTGCCTAGTCAACTATAATACATAGCTGACTTGAATAACTGCTGCTTTCCTCACCCATAATTTCCTTTTTCCTAGGCGCAAGTAGATTATTGACCCATACAGTAATTTCTTTATTATAGGAGTACATGTGAGGGGACCCCAATTTGGTGGCCATGTCAAGTTCAACCACCCTAAGGCCTGAACGACACACACCCCAATGTGCCATAGGCATTCTTGATGTTGATAGAAGCGAGGAAATCCCCCTGGTGTAGGGATGCCACTACCGTGCCACTGGACTCCATTCAGAACTTCCGCACCTGCATAAAGCAATTTAGCGCCTTGAGGTCCAGAATTGGACGTACCTTGCCTTCCTTCCTGGGAGCTGTAAACAGGTTTGAGTAAAAACCTTGAAAACATTCCGATGTCGGAACAGGAACAATCACCCCTTGAAGTAACAAGTCTTGCACTGCCCCAAAGAGATCCCCTAAACGATCTGGGGACAAGCACAGATTGGAAGGAAAGAATCTTTCCAGAGGATAAGATCGAAACTGGAGGGGCATCCCTTCATGCAGAGGAAACCTTGTCCGCAGGCCTGGCAGAACCCGCTCGAGACTTGCCAGACCAGGTCCTCTTAGAACCCTTGTCTTGAGACCCTGAGGGACGAAAAGGCCACTTTTGAGCCGAAAAGAAAGGCCCCCGTCGGCATCGGGGCTCCTTACCCTTGGAAGCCTGTGGAAGAAAAGTAATCTTTCCCCCTGTGAGGCCTTTAATGATGTCATCAAAAGGAAGCTACAAACCGGCGATCCCCCACAAATGGAAGATCGGATAAGGCCTTCTTAGAAGCCTGGTCCGCAGACCAGCATTTCAGCCATATAATACGCCGCAGGACCACTGCTGAGACAGACAATATAGAAATCAAGGAAGCCACATGCAAAGAGGCGTCACAGACAAACTGTAGCCCTTGGACCAACTGATCTACCACCTCCGCAAAAGCAGGGGAAGCTGTTCCCCTTCCAGGTCCCGGCGTAGTAGTTTTGCCCATTCAGTCACAGCTTGCAACACCAGGGCAATAGTAAATACAGGCCTAGCATGCCGAACCAGCCACAGTGAACATAGGAGGTCGCGGAGGCCTTGAACCGCCATATCAGCCGGATCTGTAAAGACCAGGGACTCTTCAACCGGAATTACAGTGGCTTTATCCAACCTCGAAACCGGGGAGTCCACTACAGGAGGAACCGTCCATTTCATAAGGGTACCGCATTGCAAAACGCTTAGGGATTGTAAAAGTGTGTTTTGGGCACCCCGAATGTTTTGTGACAATATTGTCAAAGAAAGCGGGAAAGGGGGGGGGGGGGGAACACCTTCGCCGCCTTGGAGGACCTGTGGGTGCCAAAAGTGACCCGGGCCTCCGACGCTGCATTAGTCGCAGCCTCCATCTTTAAGGTTTTCCGCACTAATGCAATCAGCACATCCACTAGCGCCTTTTCATGCGTGGCTAGAGGAGCAGAGGAATTATCCTCACTATCTGAGCACGCAGGGTGCATGGATGCAGACCCAGAAGGGTAACTGATGAGTCAGGGGAAGCAGGTGAAGGCGGGGAACACGGAGGACCCAGCAGCCTCAGAGGGGATTAGGTGGTGAAAAATGCTCCAGGGACTATTAATGGGGATGGGAACCCACACAAAAAAAAGTATCACACTGCAAGGGACACAACAAAGCCCAGCAGAGAGCACTAACGCTGCTACAGCAGAGGGAGGGAGAACCCCACAAAAAACTCACCACCACCTATCAGGCACTTACAGCACCAAACTAACTGCATACCAAACTGCACTAGGGACTGATGAGGGGGCTCCCTCCGCCGACCACCATCCATCTGGCTTTAAGAACATGGCCGTCACTATTTTCAATGGGAAATCACAAGAAAATGGCCACCGAGGCTACATAAACATGGCTGCCGATATGCAGCATAAAAAGCTACAAAAAGATGGCAGCCAAGGGGACCCCAGGAGCTCGAAAAAGATCCCAATCAAGGGGAGCCCAGGCAAGCACCCCCACCAGGCCCAGCCCACTACCAAAGTTCAATCAACCAGTCACCAGCGGCACCCTCCCCACCCACCCCCATCGCCAGCTCAACACCCAAGACCAACCTAAAATGGTATGTCCACCCCATGGGGTGGGGGCAGATGAAGGGGGGTGACCAAGGCCTGCAAAAGACCACAGAGAAGGGGGCACTGTCTGGGAAGGAGGGGAGCCCGGGGTCCAACCTCCACCCCAAAACCCTCCAACGGTAGAGGGGGAACAGCTACTTAACACACCAGGAACAGGGTGGGCACCGCTCTGGACAGACAACCGCTCCATTGTAATGGGAGTGCTGTTGGCCAGGAGGAATGATGCGACTCAGGCCGGAGCCAGGTCATATGCGCACTCGCGATGCGTTTAACTAGCAGGCCAGCCCCTGTCGAGTGGTCGTGACCGACCTAGAGTGGTCTGCACGTGCTTACTGGCCAGACTGGGGGGGCCCTCTGGATCTAGATTGTCCAGTACGTTGCCCAGTCCGGCAATTTATTGTAGATTTTCATCAGGAACAAAATAAAAGGAAAAAATTCAATTTAAAAAGAAAAAAAAAAAAAAGAAAAATTACCACGACCAGAGATCCCAGCAAGGAACTAGGTCCTTACGCCCGACTCGGCAGAAAAAAAACAAAACATTTTTTTTCTTTCTTTCTTCTTGAGAGTGCAAGTGATCAGCACAGGGCTAATCAGCACTGTCCAGACATGTTCAGACAGAGGATCGGGGGAGAATGAAAACTCCTCCTACAAGCTTTACTAGGAACTGCTACAAGTAACAAGGCTGCTATATTCTGCTGATGAGAAAATGCATTTTTATCCATTTATATTTACTAAACTATTTGCATTTCCATGTTCTGTATTCTGTAGGAGACCAGATATAGTGGATGCAGGTTCTGGGTTAAGTAACATTTTAAATGTCCTTTCTCCACAAAGTAAAATAAACAAAACAACTAGTAGGCATAGTGACACCTACTTACAATATCCATAGTTAGCGAACATGTAACCCAAATGCTAAGATCTCACCAACAGGGACCCTGACCACTACAAAAAGCAGCTGAAATTACCCCTAACGAGGCACAATTAAGCAAAAGGACTTTACATAATTTGAAAACTATAAAAAGGTGGACTCACACAGCAGATAGGAGAGTACAATACCAGGAATGTATCCACCCAGGACAGCCAGGAAGGTTAGGAATCCACAGACCAAGAGGCAGAACTAAAAGTGAAAATTAAGTTAAGGTTAATATGCGGTATGTAAATACATTTTTATTGTAGTTACTTTACTGTTCAATCTGCTTCAATCTGCCTTCTTTGAATACAGGAGTACATCAAAAGTGCTTAATCTAAATGAAGGTAATTTGTTCACCCTCTTTCTCCTCCAAATGAGCATATAACCTATTCAATCATTTTAACTAAATCTGGCTATATTATTATTTTTTTTTATATCAAACAGGATCTTTATTAAAGATAACAGAGACAAATACAGTTGAGCAGCATTCGAAATATAAAGAGAACACTTTCCACAACAGCATTTCACCAAGCAAAAAAAAAGAGAAATGTCTAGTATTATAACATCAATGAGAACATTAGCACATTTATTCCCTCAGTTTAGTGTATACTGGGCAAATCCCTTGAGTCAAACCAAAATATCTGACAACTTGGTATGTTCAAGACCATGTATGGGTCATGTTGGGCGACCAGGGCACTGCAGTAACCACATCTGTACAAGTTTGTGTGGACTGAAGCCAGGGGTGTCCAACCTTGGTACCCATAATCTTTCAAATTTTCCCAGGCTTAACCTATGTTGGTAGACATACCTTTCAAATAAAAGTATTTCCCATATGCATCACCCATAACTGGTGTGAGGGGGGGCTCAGGTGACTTCAGGGGGGCTGGTCTTCTGGGCCTGGAAAACGGCATGAATAAATTCCACCCATGTGAAAATAATCACTTAAGATGCCTAACAACATTTAGGTTCAAGTGGGACAGCTGTCCAATAGCAGTGCGGTTTGGTACACCTACAGAGGAGATTAATAATATGACCCTCGTCACATTTGCACCTGTAGCAGAGAGAGTATGCAAATACACCAATCCTGTGAAGCCTAACATGAGTGTAATGCAATCTCAATACTACAGTGCTCAGCATAAAATTAGTACACCCCAACAGATGTGTCAGAAAACCTTTACTTTCCTTATTAACATTTTCTTTTTTTTAAAAAAAGGAAAGGTAATTTTTAATAACATTCAATTACAATAGGATTTGTGTCGCAATTGTATACGCTATATTGTTTTTTCTTTATTTGCTGATTTTTTTTCCCCACAAAAGTGGAGTTACCCTTTACGATTAAAATCTTTTTAATGGTAACCTTTGTTTGTGGTCAATTTTCTTTTACTAAGATTTATATATATTTTTTTTTTAAACGTTTTATTGGTATTAAAAGTAGCAGTAACAAAAAAACATGAAATGCAGGTGGAAATACAGGCATAAATGGATAAACAATGCAATTAAATCAACATAACACATGACAACTATCCCAGCCTACACAGGACCAAAAGCAATCAGTCTCCGAGTAGTGGGAAAACATAGTAAGCAACTATTCAGAAAGGCCAATGCGAATTGTATTGTTCAAGTGGGTACAATGGATACAAAAAGGAACCTTTGGGAAAGGCAGAACCTGTGGTCTGAGGAGTTGAGATGAGGTATAATCCCAGGGGTAGAGGGAGTGTGTAAGGCTTGCATCATTACGGGGATCCCTAAGGTGGGAACACGTTCCCAAATGGAGCAAGGTGGTGGTGATGGGTACGCCCGTCCACCGGGCAAAGGAAGCCCAGGAATGGGGAGGGATAGTTGTCGGCGTAGGGGGGGGGGGGGGAGACCCAATGGTGGGCCTCGGGGGGATGTACAGGAGAGGTGTGAGCCATCTGGACCGGCCAAACCACCAAATAGCACCTGAGTAGGCCAGGGGAAAGGAGAGAAAGAGAGGGGGGGGGGGGAATAGCAGAGAGCAAAAGCGTAGAAGCAGCGGGGCAGAGTAGAGAAAAGCAAGAGGGAATAGAAAAAAAAAAGGGGGGGGGATACAGGGTGTAGGGGGTAATACTGTATTACAGTATTCATGCTGAAACTAAAAGGTCACAAGTCCGAAAATCCGGGGGTGTATGTACGGGAGAGCACATGGGTGACAAAGATAAAGGCAGAATCGAAGGATCCATAGGGTGGTATATTCCAAATTCAGGAGCTACACAAAGAGGATAATTCTGTGGTAGTCGTATAATGGGTCCAGCACGCCCATTTTTTGTGGAACTTTGTAGGTGTATCTCGTGCTACATGGATGAGCTCTTCCATTTCGGCAATCCTAACAATACGGCACAACCATTGTTTGATCGTAGGTGGTTGCGTGGAAGCCCACAACACAGGAATGCATTGCCTGGCCGCATTTATCATGTGTATCGCAAGGGATATTGTGTACGATGCATGAGAGGTGGGGGAAAGGTGCAGGAGGAACTGGGCGGGCGAGAACTCCAAAGCATAAGTAGTCACCTGTTCGATGATCCTGTGTACTTCCTTCCAGAAAGTGGTCAATCGCGGGCAGGACCAAAAAATGTGTAGCAGGGTTCCACGATCTGCAAGGCACCTCCAGCAAGTAGGGGGCAAAGAAGGGGAGATTTTGTGCAGGAGTGCTGGGGTGTGATACCACCTAGCAACAAGCTTGTATCCACTTTCCTGCGTGGTCACATTCAGAGAGGCCTTGTGATTTTTAAGGAAAATTTGTTTCCATTCCTCAGTGGTGAAAGAACAGGAAAGTTTATTCTCCCATGCAACGCAGCGCTTACTCTTACACTGATCTGAGCTGTCAAATAAGAGAGCGTGTGTAATAGAAACCAATTTACGGAGTGGGCCTTCCTGCTGACAGAGCTCGTCAAAAGTGGTGGGGGAAGTTTTACAAGGATGCGTATGCGAGAGTGTGTTGATGAATTGGCTAAGGAGGAAAAACGACCAAGGCGGTATGGGTGGCCTCTTGACCTTCGTCGCAATGGAGGAGGCGGAAAGAAGCTCATCACCATCACAAAGGTGGTGAATACGTAACCCATGTCGAGGCCAGTTCTGTACCAAATAGTGGCGGTGCATGCCCGGAGGGAAGTCAGGGTTAAGTCTCAATGGGGTCATCGGCCCCGGTAATGCTGATATAGCCTTAGTCTTACACGTAGAGTGGAAAGCAGTGTTAATTTCGTCGACTAAAACAGACTAAAATGTTTTCGTCAACTAAATTAACACAATTTTAGTCGACTAAAATACGACTAAAACTAAAACAATTCAGATGACTAAAATACGACTAAAACTAAAATGGCATTTTAGTCAAAAGACTATAACTAAAACTAAATTGAAATTTGCTGCCAAAATGAACACTGGTGCATGCTCAAAGCTTAATATCATAAATAATAACATATTCGATCTTTCGCTCCAGGACCAGCAGTAGTATATAATGAGTTTGGAAATGGTAGAGAAATGCTTAAATAATGCATTACAAATTACAATTGAACTACACCCATTCGATTATAGATGACTAAAATGAGTTTTAGTCGACTAAAATGTACTGGAGTTTTAGTCGACTAAAATATAGGACATTTTTTAGTCGACTAAATACGACTAAAACTAAAACACTTGCAGAAGACTAAAATGGGACTAAAACTAAAATGCCATTTTAGTCCTAAGACTAAAACTAAATTGAAATTTGCTGCCAAAATTAACACTGGTGGAAAGAGCGAACAGTCGAGCCAATCAGGGGGGGATTCTGGAGAGCAAGAGGTATATGAGCGGCTTTTAGCCAAGGCACCGTGCGTAGATCAAGCGTCGTAAATCCCCGCTCAAGGGACACACAATCTTTGTGGGATTCATGAACATTCCAATCGACCACCCGCGTGAGATGGCGCGCCGCATGGTAATTTCTGATGTCCGGGAGGCCAATACCCCCCTTACTTTTGGGCAAAGAAAGGTGGTCGTAGTGGATGCGGTGAGGTTTGTCATTCAAAAGGAAAGCAGAAATCAATTGTTTGTATTTACGAAAGAACCAGATTGGCAGTGTAATGGGCACTGTTTGGAGGACGTACAACAATCTTGGCAAGACATTCATCTTTATCAACATTTTCTATGGGACACAATACTACAAAATACTCCCAAAAATGCGGGTCATTGATTGCAACCAAGATTTGGTAATTTGCACACAGAAAAAAAAAAAAAAGTATCTTTCCTAACAAATTCATTCAAAACCATGTTGCAAAAATTAACACACCCCAATGAAAGTCTTAAGAGCAAAGCTAAATTTTATACAATTAAATCCTAACAATAACTCAATCACAGGTGAGTCTATTCATTAAACAGGTGTCCAGCAGTGTTACTTAGGCTCGATTTCCACTAGTGCGGCTACGAAGTTGTGCTACTTCTAGCACGACTTCGTAGCGAAAGTAAACTGCGGCTTCAGTGAGACTTGTCCCTCATATATAGAGGGAAGTCGCGCTCGAAAGTAGTGCACGATCTACTTTTGAAGTCGCCGCAACTGAAGCCGCGGCAGTGGAAACGGGCCCCATTGAAAACAATGACATGTGTCAAGTCGCACCGCAAGTCGCACTAGTGGAAACCGGGCCTTCACCACATAACGACCCCCCACCGCAGATATACTGCGGCAGACAGCCGCTGCTGAGCAAAGTGACGTAGGGGTACGTCACTAGCTTAGCCGCCTGTAGCGCTCAGCCGCTCGTTGACAGGCATCCCCACGCGAGTGACCGGCAGCTCCGATGTCCGCCGGTCACTCACGATCTCCCGCAGGAGAGGGAGAAAGGCAGACGTCAGTCATTCTCCCTGATCTGAGTGCAGAGACTATATGATCCTGCTATGTAGGATCGTATGGCTCTGTGGTTACATCACAAGCCACGCGCCCCCCCCCCCCAGTTAGAATCACGCCGCTAGGGACACACTTAACCCCTTATTCACCAATAAAGTTAATCCCTTCCCTGCCAGTGTCATTTTTACAGAAACAGTGCATATTTATAGCACTGATTACTGTAGTAATGTCACTGGTACTCCCAAAAGTGTCAAAAATGTCAGTCAGGGGTCCGATCTGTCCGCCGCAAAAAAAAAAAAAAAAACGCAGATCGCCGTCATTACTAGTAAAATAATAATAAAAAAAAACCCAATAAAAATGACATAAATATTTCCCGTAGTTAGTAAACACAATAACTTTTGTGCAAACCAATTAAAGTATGCTTATTGCGATTTATTTTTACCAAACATATATAGTAGAAAACAAATTGGCCTAAAGTGTTAAAAAAAAAAAATTGATTTTTACATTTTTTTTTCTGAGAATTTCATATTAAAAAAATTTGAAAAATAGTTATTTTTTCAAAAATTTTCTCTCTTTTGTTTTATAGCGGGGGAAAAAAAGGACATCAATTATGTTTTAGTACAGAGTCGCACGACCGCGCAATTTTCCGTTAAAGTCACACAATGCCAAATCGCAAAATAGGCCCTGGTCTTTGAGCAGCCAAATTTTCCGGGGCTTAAGAGGTTAAAGACAACCCCTTCCCATTTAATGCTGTCAGCAATGGCACCACATAGAAGAGAAATGTCACAAGGCCCGAGAAAGAAAAAATGGATTTTTGTAAAATCTTACCGTAAAATTCTTTTCTCTTAGCTCATTGACAGACGTAGTCCTCGGTGATTCAACACCCTCGGGTTATGCTGCTCTCCACAGGAGTAGGACTAGACAGGAAAGAAAATGCTCTGGCCACACCCTGGGGGCAGTCCCCAAGGGTATATCCTCTCTCTCTCTGCTACAGCAAATCAGTTATGTCACAAAGCAGTGTCTAGAGAATTTAACCCAACCCAACTCAAAAACAGAGGGGCGGGTACTACGTCTGTCAATGAGCTAAGAGAAAAGGATTTTACGGTAAGATTTTACAAAAATCCATTTTTCTCTATCGCTTATTGACAGACGTAGTCCTCTGTGATTCAACACCCTCGGGACGTCCCAAAGCAGTACCACAAATGAGGGGTGGGAAAATGTGAAATCAAATCCACTCTAGAAGGCCCAACCGGTGCCAACTAGAAGTTTACAATGCTCATCCTCAGTGATGAGACTCAACAGAAAATTTTTCAACAGAAAAAAACCCTCGAGGTAGACCACCAGTCTCCTCAAATTGCGACCTGCAAAACCTTGCGGCCAAATGAGGCATCCGCCGATGCCATCACATCAATCTTATAAAATTTTGTAAACGTATGTACCGACGACCAGGTGGCCGCCTTACATACCTGGACCACTGACGCCTGATGGCGGAAGGCCCAGGAAGTACTGAGCGCTCGAGTGGAGTGCGCCCTAACAGGGAACGGAGGACTCAGACCCTTAATAGCATAAGCCTGTACCACCGTCTGTCTAATCCATTTGGAGATAGTCGTGGCAGATGCAGGCAACCCCTTTCTGGGGCCATCCGGGATCACAAAAAGTGAATCCGTCTTACGGAACGATTCCGTAGCCTTCAGGTAAACCCTGATTGCCCGAACCACATCCAAGGAATGCAACGCATGTTCCCGATGATGCTTGGGCTGAGGACACAAGGAAGGTAGTACGATATCTTCATTCAGATGAAAATCTGAAACCACCTTTGGAAGAAAGGATGGCTTAGGATGAAGCACTACCTTATCCCTATGAATCACTAAGTATGGGGACTGGCATGATAATGCAGCCAGTTCTGACACCCTGCGTGCAGAAGTGATAGCCACCAAGGAGGCCACCTTCTGGGATAAAATAAGCAAGGGAATCTCCCTGATGTTTTCAAAGGGAGGTTTCTGTAGAACCGACAAAACCAAATTAAGATCCCAGGGCGGTAAGGGCGCGCGGACTGGTGGAGCCAGGTGCCGCACCCCCTGGATGAAATTCCGCACCAAGGACTTGGTAGCTAAAGGTTTCTGAAAGAAGATTGCTAATGCTGAAACTTGACCTTTGATGGTGCTCAAGGCTAGTTTCTGCTCAACCCCTTTCTGCAGAAAGGCCAATATTCGGGTCACCGAATAGGTACGTGGAGGAATCCCTAAAGATTCGCACCACGCGAAATAAGTCTTCCATGTGCGATAATAGACCTTGTTGGAAGTCGCTTTCCTTGCTTTAATAAGGGTAGGAATAACTGAAGTTGACAACCCTCTGTCCTTCAGTACCTGGGTCTCAATGGCCAGGCCATTAAAACCAGCGACTGTAAAGCATGATGGAAGATTGGTCCTTGAGACCGCAGACACTCCCTGAGACGAAGTTCCCAAGGAACGTCCGCGACTAGTATGTCCAAGCCGGCCAGACCGGCTTGACAAGGCCAGCTTAGAATTTCTAGGACCACTGGCGCTGACTGGATCTGAACCAGGCGGCCCTAAAGCTATCTGGACCCGACCATCCGACAAAGTCTGCTCGTTCTCTGGAACGGTGATCTCTCCTAGTTGAACCTCTGGGACCGAAGTCACCTGGCTAAAGGCTTCTTGGTCTGTCTGTTCAACCGGATCCGATTCTTGTGGGGAACTGAGACTATTCTTTGGAAAAGGTAAAGGAAAAGATCTGTTCAGGGAACGGTAACTGCCGCTCCCTGTAGTACTTAAATGTTGGAAGGGAAGAATCGCACCGGTAGCAGTGATCGATGCTCAATCTAATGCCCTGAATACCGGTGAAGACGTCCCCCCACCCTCAAACCGGGTGGGGGCGCACCTTCAGGCTGTGTAATCCTTTGCTTAGGGTTTGGCTGAGTCGGTCTTTTGTTTGTCCGACCAGCCCTTCTTGAACCCTCCTGGAGGAGCCTTGCCTTTCCGCTTGTTCCAGCCGGGCGTACGAACCCTTTATGGGCGGTAAAGAAAGGTCCTCGCTTGTTACGAGGTCCCTTAGCTTTAGCAGCCTGTGGCAAGAAAGTGCTCTTGCCCCCAGTGGCGTCCTTAATGATCTCATCTAGGGTGGCCCCAAATAGGCGATTCCCCTGAAAGGGGAGATTCGTCAAGGTCTTTTTGGAACCTAGGTCCGCTGACCAGCATTTTAACCACAGCACACGTCTGAGTATTACCGCTGACATAGATGCATGCCCTAATAGGGGGGTAGCATCCAAGGCTGCATCACAGACAAACTGTAGCCCTTGTATAATCTGTTCCATCAATTCAGATGTTCCCTGGGGGATATCTTTCCCCTTCAGGTCCTGGCGCACCAATCTCGCCCATTCCGTAAGTGTCTGGGAAACTAGACCAATGACAATTACTGGTCTAAATGCTGACCCTATCAGGGAAAAAATAGTGCGGGACTCCGCTTCCACCTTCCGATCCACCGGATCCTTAAAGGACGAAGTGTCCTCTACTGGAATAACCGTGGCTTTATTCAGTCTGGAAATAGGTGGGTCCACCACTGGTGGTACCGTCCATTTCTTAATGAGGGATTCCTCAAACGGATAGCGTCTAGCAATACGTTTGGAAATAGTAAATGTACGCTTAGAATGCTCCCATTCTTCTTTAATTTTATTACCAAAACACTTGGGTACAGGAAAAACCTTCACCGTTTTGGTGGGTTTGTTAGTACCAAAGGGAATCTCTGTTTCAGTTGCCTCTGCCGGTGAAACCTCAAGTCTTAAGGTTTCCCGAACCGCCACAACTAGTGCGTCCACCAATGCTTCTTCCCGAATTATGGCGGAAGTATGAATGTCCTCCTCACTGTCTGAAGGAACTTTACCTGAGACAACAGCCCTTGCAGAGGGACCTGCAGCTGCAATGACCATCTGTCAGATGATATAGGGGTAGGCGGGGGTCGCTTTCTTGACCCCCGTTCCTGGCAGGCCGCCTCCACCCGAGCCACCATAGACTCCAAAACTGCTGTAAATGCATCCATACTCTGTGCATCGGCGGATCCCGTGGCCCCCTCGAGGGAAACAGGTGGGGGTACTTGTGTGGCAGGGTCCATGATAATTCCAGTAAATACCCGGAAAATTCAATCCAAAAATAAATAAAACTTTTTTTTTTTTCAGACCCCCATTGCCACAAAGCCCCTCAGTGTTACCTGCTAGGGATCCCTATCGAGCGAGAGAGAGAAAGAGATAGACCGCCAGGCTCACCACTTGATGCTCAGAGTTCACTGCAACTAGTCTCAGCACTGTCTCAAACAAACAGGAAGTCTCTTGGCTGGCTGCCCGGGAAGAAAGGAGGCGGCTCCGCCCCTCTGCACGCCTTCCGGCGCCTCCCCTAGCTCCACGAGGTGTTTGGGTCACCTCAAACATGGCCGCCCCCATGCTGAAGACACAAGGCTACGCCAAAATGGCGGCCTCGTGCGATCTACGGTGGTCTGTTACCGAATAGCGGCGTGACTGCAGAGTATCTCGGCATCGCAAAATCTTTCTCTCATGGAGATCAGCTTGACCGGCGGTACCGAACCCTGGCAGACCGCGTGGCCGTCGGGAGGCATGCTTTAGCTGGAGGAATGACCTGGAAGGCCGCATACATGTCCTGTGGCTACTGACAGGTAGGATACTTTCTATTATCACAGTAAGATTCCAGTACTGCCACAGATTACAATCATTTAAACATACTTGTAATTAGATTGTCAGCTCCTAAACCAAGCCTTCTGGCTTTTTGTACACAAAAATCACACTCAATATAGGGGGATCTGTGCCATGTTATAGGATAGAGGGGAACCCATCCTTACTATTACAGAGAGGGGCCCGCGTTCACCACAGGACCCGTCAGGGGAAATGGGGGAACATACTACTCACTGTACCGGAACCAGGCGGGCACCAACTCCTGACAGTACCCCTCTCCACCGAAGTTGGAGGGCTGTCGACCAATACGGACGCCGTGACTCATGGTCTTTGGCGTTTAAGCGAGACGTTTAACTCGCAGGGTCAGTCCCCGTCCAGTGGGACTATGTTGCGGCCGACCCAGCGCAGAGCTATGGCCTGCACGCGCTCGTAGGCTGAACTGGGGTGACCACTGGATCTCAACATCCCGCCCGTCGCCCAGTTCAGCTTTCTTGCTTGAAAATCTCACAGGAACACTGGAGAAAAAAAGCGGTCTAAAAATCTTTTTAAGAAAAAAATCCTGCCAGGACCGAAGATCCCAGCAAGGTATCTAGGTCCTTACTCCTGACTAGACAGAAAAAAACTGATTTGCTGTAGCAGAGAGAGAGAGGATATACCCTTGGGGACTGCCCCTAGGGTGTGGCCAGAGCATTTTCTTTCCTGTCTAGTCCTACTCCTGTGGAGAGCAGCATAACCCGAGGGTGTTGAATCACCGAGGACTACGTCTGTCAATGAGCGATAGAGAAATAATTTCTTGACATAAGAAAGGTGAAGGCTACAAGATCAGCATAACTTTACTTGTCAGTCAAAATACTGTAGCAAAAGTGATACAAAAATTTAGCAAAGATGGAGCTGTAACCATCTCACAGAGACGTCTAGGCCGTCCACGGATGTGAACACCTCAACCTTCTGATGAGAAGGGTTGAAGAAAAATCGCCATGCAAGTTCACTGCAGTTAGCTAAAGAGGTAGAAAGCCAAACTGGGGTGATTGTTTCCAGTGACACAAAACTGCATATACAGCAGAGGAATGGCATGCATTGGTGTCATCCAGGAAGGAAGCCTCTCCTAAAGCCCATGTACAAAAAAGTCTACTTGGCATTTGCCAGGGCCCATGCTGAAAAAGAAGACTACTGGGACTCTGTACTCTGAGTGATGAGACCAAGATCAATGATTTTCAAACGGATATCTTCTAAACTGCATGGCGTCACAAAGGTGAAGAGTATAATAAAAAAAATGCATGGTGCATACAGTGAAACATGTTGGTGGCAGTGTCTTTCTGTGGGGCTGCATTATTAAAAAAAACTGCTGGTGTCGAGGAGTTGCATTTCATTAACCTCCCTGGCGGTCTGATTATGTCAGGATTTCTGTGCTAAAAGCGGTACATTGTTTTGCATGGAAATCTGTTTTAGATTTTAAAACTCACCTTCCCCTGTGATCCCCCGCAGTCCTCCAGCAATCCTCCCGCTGTGTGCTCGGCTGATGTCGGCACCTGTCTTCCGGTTCCCTTCACTGCGAGCGTTGCAACGCAGGGAGGTGGAACTGGTGGCAATTCCAAAAATGTAAATAAACCAAATGACATGATACAAAGTTGTGATCCTACCGGATTACACTGTATCAAGCCAGCCATTTCGCCACAGGATTTCACCTGGAGGCTTTTCCAGTGCTTTGTGCCTGGAAAATAGAGAGAGACCATGGCGTCCAAAAATCTTTATTTTTGTGCAAAAGCACTTTGAGACAAACTGGAAAACAGCGACAGTGAAACAGAGTTACTTGAAGAACTGAGCGATAGCGATTTGTGGGAAAATTCTTCATCAGGTACGGAAAGTGACGACAGCGACGATTCTGATGAACAATTTGGAAATTGTTCTTGTGTTCATTGAGATATTGATTAAAATTTTACTTTTAAAAAAGGGGTGTACTCTTATGCTGAGCACTGTATATAAAGCTGGGATAGTTTTTGTAAATAAATTAGGGAGCTAGTAACCAATGCCTGCAGTACATCTTTCCACTGGTCTGAGAACTGACCAAGGTCCCCCCTCCCATTTCCCACGGGCCTTGGGAGGGATAGCCATCCCAATAGTTACTCAATAACAGAATGTAACACTGGGATATAAGGCCCTTGTGAACATATAACTAGTGCGCACAAAGAGAGAAAAAGGAAAAGACAAATCTCTACCTAAAAGTATAGCACAAAATCTTATACAAATCAACATAAAATTACATATGAAACAAAGATAATCAAAATGCAGTGTACAACACCACTGGTGCAAAATGATGAAGTTATACAATAGATGAAAAATGATCCACAAAAAAAATCCAAATATTGTATAAAAACGCCAATGGCGCACTGTGATGAAGTGATGCAATAAATATAAAATGGTCCACAAATTAAATTAATTAAAAAAGAGGGGGGCGTGTCCAGCCAGCGGAGATGGTGGCCGTGTGATTGCAGAGCTACGGCAGCCTCAGCACTTCCTGGCTCACAGCTACAACGTACAGGGACGTTTGGAGCCTCGATCTCCTCCGCTTCACACCCAGCATCGGCAGATACCATGTCCAAACGCTGCAAGCACCTGAAACAGCCGCAGGGCCTCATGGATTTCTTCCCGATTGGCCCGCACCGAGGTAGGCAAGATGGCGCCGGCCTCAGCGCAGAGAGCAGCCAATACCATCCGGGGGGGGGGAGAATGTGAGACAGACAGAGGCAGCCAGGGGACCATTGCAGATCTGGAGGAATGCTTCCCTCCCTCCTCACCCACAACTCGCAGCCCGGCCAAGTCCAGGCAGCGCAGGGAACATGACAGGGGCTCCCCCTCCACACAGCACATGGCAGATCAGGCCTCTAGGCCTCTTAACCCCTCCAACACCACAATAGAGCTCTTTCCAGCCACTGACCAGGCTATATCGGAGGCAACTATGAAGAATATGCTGCTCCCTCTGCGCAGCGCCCTACATGCTGATTTCTCAGCTATGTTTGCACCCCCGCATGATAGTTCAGACCCATGATGCCAAAATCCAGCACATAGAAGTTAAGATGGCAGACCTGTATACAGCTCATAATGACCTGGTAGATGCCTACACGGATCAGGATAGCAAGATACAACATATGCAGAACAAATTAGCGGATTTAGAAGACCGCTCTCGACGCAACAAAGTTCAGAGTTATCCCTGAATCTGTGCAACAATCTGACCTCACTAATTATCTGCAGAGGCTGATGAAAGCCCTGATCCCTTCGCTAAGCGACATTGAACTCTGTATAGATAGGGCACACAGGATTCCCAAGCCCAAATTCCTCTCTGACACAGCTCCCAGGGATGCCCTGGCGTATATCCACTACTATCACGTAAAGGAGTGTGTCATGCAGGCAGCCAAGCAAAGTCCAGTAGTGCCTGACGACTTTATGGGTATCTCGCTTTACACCGACAATTCCCAGCTTTAAATAAGAAAAAGCTTGCTCCACTCACAAAAATACTACGCAATCATAATGTAATCTACAAGTGGGGGTTCCCCACGAAGCTCCTGATCACATGGAAGAGGAAGACCCATCCGATCTACAGTGTGGATAAAGGCATCCATCTCTTCAAGCAATGGCGTCTACTACCGCCTTGAGATCCATCGCCCACCACCCCGCCTCTGGAGCGCTTACAGACTGAATGGTCCTGATCGTCCTCCTCAGCCCATACAGTCTCTGCTCCAGGACCTCTGCATCCATATGCTGAGGTTTGCCGTGGGCTCGCCTGTGAATCCCTCATTGTTCTATTTGTCCTTTTTTTGGACTTTTCAGCCCCGATTGGTTGCAGTTTTTTTCTTCTTTTTAATTTTGGATCTTCCTTTTACCTGTATAGCGCTCTGCCCAGTATGGCACTGAGCAGCGCACTATCCCCCGCCTGACGCAGCGGCTACTAGTGCAGCCGCCCATTGAGCCTGCATTTTTTCAGGCCTTTCTTATTTTTCTGGTGTCTGTCTTGTTTGTTTGTTTTGTCTGTTTTGTCCTCCCCTTCTCTCGCAGCTCATACACTCCATCGCCCCACCGATCTGCTGTTGACCTGTCCCTCCAGATTTTAAGGACGCCGCACTTTCATCTACCTGCCAGAACCAAGTATCCTGCATCTGCTTTGAAACCACTACTGCATACGCTGGTAACGTGCATTTCCCAGGAACGTCTCTCACCAAAGGCACTGCTCTACATTCTCATTTGACACTACCAGCCGAGATGCATTCCCATTTGCTGCATTCCAGCTTCCCACGCCATGCCTCTACAAATTATATCTTTGAATGCCAAGGGCCTCAATAGCCCCTACAAAAGGTCGACTCTTTGTTCAGGAATCACACTTTGCTGCTACTAAATGTCCTAAGCTATCCCTCCCATACTTTCCTCACATCTACATGACCAATGGCCCGAAAAAGTCATGTTGCGTTTTTATTGCTGTTAAGGACTTCATCCCTGCTGATCCAGATGGTCGCCATCTTATTCTAGTTTGTGAACACCAACAATTTATAGCTGACCGTCTTCGAAAATTTCTCACTCACAATAACCTTCCCGAAACTGACCCTTTGAAACTCTCCTATGGTGTGTCCACAAAGTGTTTATTAGAGGTATACTCATTCAATTATGTGCCAGAGCCAAAAAAAAAAGCTATACAACTATATTGGATGCACTTTTAGCGGAAATACATACACTTGACACGGTCAAAAAAGCTACCCCATCCCAAACTACCGCGCTTCCACCTTATAAACATTACATAGTTACATACATAGTTACATAGTAGGTGAGGTTGAATAAAGACAATAGTCCATCCAGTTCAACCTGTGTAGGTGTGTGTGGCTGTAATCATCTCAAATACCCCTGAATGTTCTGATCCTTGAGATGTACGTCTAATAGTCTTTTGAAAGCCACCACACTACCCGCAGAAACCACTTCTTGTGGTAGAGAATTCCACAGTCTTGTAGCCCTAACAGTAAAGAACCCCCCACGTTGCCTGAGGTTAAAACGCTTCTCCTCTAATCGCATTGTGTGCCCCCCAGTCCTCATGCAATCCCTTCAACTGAACAGCTTTTTTTCTAAGCTGAGATCCCCATTGAGATATTTAAAAATTGCTATCATGTCCCCCCTCAGACGTCTCTTCTCCAGGGAGAATAAATCAAGCGATTGGAGACGCTCTTCATAATCAAGGTCCTCCAATCCCCTAATTAGTTTAGTTGCCCTTCTCTGTACTCTCTCCAGCTCCAACACATCTCTTCTGAGGATTGGCGACCAGAACTGGACAAAGACTGTTGGATTAAGATATGACCTCCGCCACTTGCTGTGTTCACAATATGACAAGTGTATAGCCCGGCTGAAAATGAACTACTATGCGCTCCACAACAAGGCAGGTAAATATCTGGCCAATAAATTAAAAACCAAACGACCCAAGACCAAAATCACAGCCCTGTTCCACCTACACACCAACATCAAACTCCTGAATCCACAGGAAATCACGGACGGCTTCGCTGACTACTATCACTCCCTATACAACCTGACCAAGGATTCCTCTACGCCTCAACCCTCAAGACGCATACATCAAAATTCCTTGCCGATTTTGACTTGCCTACACTGAAGCCCAACTAGCTACTCTCAAAGGTCCCTGTACGGAAAAGGAAATAAAAAAAAAAAAAAAATGATTGACCATCTTTCCCTAAACAAATCTCCCAGACCTGACTGCCTGACAAATTAATATCTATGCTCCTTTAAAGATACTCTTACGCCCTTCCTCCTCCCAATGTTCTCTAATGCTGTCAAAACATCATCCTTCCCCCATGAAATGCTCCAAGCACACATGTCCACTACACCTAAACCGGGGAAACCCCCTGATACACCGGCCAACTTTAGACCAATTTCCCTTCAAAATGATAATAATAATAGATTGTCAGACATTCTTCCATCTCCAGTCCGCCCGGATCAAATGGGCTTCATCAAGGGCAGACAGGTCGCCTGATTGATCTCATACATCATGCTGAGCAGAGCCGAACGCCTTCTCTGCTTTCATCAATTGACGCAGAGAAGGCATTCAACAGAGTCCATTGGGGTTATATGAAAGCAGTTCTATCAAAATTTGGTTGCATTGGTTATATCTTGTCGGCGATTATGGCCCCATCTACCCCATCTGCTAAAGTTCTCACCTCCGGTCTATTATTCAAATCATTTCCAATTACAAATTGTACTCACCAGGGCTGCTCCCTCTTCTCCTCAATTTTCCATCTGATCATAGAACCCCTTGCTGAATCGGTTAGATCGCACACCCTATTGGGATTCACAAAAATTGGATTTTTGTAAGAACTTACCGTAAAATCATTTTCTGAGTCCTTTGACAAATGCAGCTCTTAATGCTTCTTCACTATTGGGTTATGCGCCATCTACAGGAGAAAACTAGGCAGTGAAAAGTTTTCACTTGACACGCCTATAGGGGATGTCCCTCGCGGCATAACCCCAGACACACTGTGCTCTCAAATCAGTTTCGTAGCAAGCAGTGAAAGAAGACACAACCAACCACAAAATAGAGGGGCGGGAGCTGCGTCTGTCAAAGGACTCAGAGAAAAGGATTTTACGGTAAGTAAAATCAAATTTTCTCCTACGTCCTTTGACAGACACAGCTCTTAATGCTTCTTCACTATTGGGACGTCTCAAAGCAGTATAGACATGAGGGGTGGGAAGAACGCAATCAAAAACAGTTAACGTATTTCCAAAGCCAACGTAGCCCACTGGGAGACAAAAATCTCACAGGAGCTTACTCCCAAAAGAAAAATTCACCCCCGGAAAAAGGAACAAAAAAAAGTTTTTCAAAACAGCAGCCTGCAAAACCTTGCAGCCAAAGGAGGCATCCGAGGATGCTATTAAACCAACGTTGTAGAATGTTGTAAAAGTGTGTCCAGACGACCAAGTCGCCGCCTTACACACTGGAGTAACAGATGCCCAATGGCGAAGACCCCAAGAGGCACTCCGCGCACTAGTACAATGCACCTTCACAGGGAAAAGAGGAACCCGACCCAACAAAATATAGGCTTGAACAGCTGTCTGCCTGATCCAGTTGGATATAGATGCAGGTAAGGACAAAACAAAGAATCAGATGTCCTAAAAGGCTCCGAGGCCTATAGGTAAACCCTGTTTGCCCGAACCACATCCAGAGAAAGTAAGGCAAATGCCCTGGAATGCACCGTCTTAGGACAGAGAGAAGATAAAACAACATCTCCGGGGAGGCGGAAGCAGACACCACCTTCTCGAAAATGGCCAAAAGGAGGCTGTCGAATAACAGACAGAACCAAATACAGATCCCACGGAGTCAAAGGGGATCTTCTTGGAGGAATCAGAGGACACACTTAATAAAAGGTGCGGATCAAGGAATTAGTCGCAAACACCGATAGAATTTCTGGAAGTTGCTGTTCCAGCCCCCAACAGGGTTGGAACCACAGAACCAGAGAGACCCCTGACCTCCAACTCCTGGCCTGCGACAGCCATGCGGATAAAAACCAGCGACTGTAGAGCAGGAAGGATGGAAGATCGGCCCAGGAGACCTTGCTTTGAGGCAACCGCCAAGGAGATTTGACGACCGTCTTACCAGGTCCATGAACCAGGACCGGCGAGGCCTGTCTGGGACTACCAGAATCACCTGCACCTTTTCCACCGCCAACCTGTGGAGGAACCACGGCAATAGCAGTATCGTAGAAAAGGCATAAATCAGCCAATATTGGCTCCAGGGCACCACCAATGCGTCTGTGGCGTCCGCCAGAGGATCCCGAGCCCAAGCCACAAACCTTTGTACCGTTTGCGCAGACAGATCCACCTCCCGAGTTTCCCATCGGGCACACACGAGGGGAAAAAAAACCACCAGATGCAGAGACCATGCCCCCTGATCTGGAACCTGACGTCTCAGGCATTCCGCCTGCCACTACTCCACACCGGGAAAGTGAACTGTGGGGAGAGCAGGAACATGTTTCACAGCCCAAGTCAGAATCTCAGCCACCTCCCCGACCGCCCGGACACTCTTAGTGTCCCCTTGAGGAATGACGTAAGCCACAGCCGTGGCATTGTCGGAGCGTACCCATCAGTAAAGAGGATTCCTCCGTGAGTCCCTGTTTGTAGAGGTTGTGTGAGAAATTGAGCAAACCTTAACGCCCCGAAGGGCGACATATCAGCCCCAGAAACCTCATACAAGTCTGCAGGGAGGAGAGACCAGTGTCCATCAGAAAACTGAGCTCGCCCTGCAAAGTCTGAAGGGTTTGCTCCGGGGAGAAAAACCCTGGCCAGAGAGGAGTCTAAATTCACACCCAGGAAATACAAGCGCACCGACGGGGTCAGTGCAGACGTCTGAAGGTTAATGGTCCACCCAAAGGGTCTGAACCACGAGTAAAAGGTCGCCCAACAAGGCCAGATGAGAACTTGCTCTCAATAGGAGACCGTCCAGATACCCAAGGACCGCAATCCCTTTTTGCGGAGCAAAACTAACACCAAGGCCAAAACAGCGGTGAAGACTCAGGGTTTTTGGGCACTGTGAACAGGTCATACGTCACCTACTAAACACAGCCAAAGCGTGCATAGGCTTGTGCTGGAAGTCCACAACCCCTCCGTCGATACAGCTTTGGCTGTCCAGAGTTAAGCTCATTAATGATTTTGAGGACCTGGTGCGGACCTCGCAGGGTAGGAGGGAGTTCTATACAGCGACTTGGGGCTGCTGGAATATGTTTGCTTTTTCAGATGAAGGAAGGGCACTCCATGGTACCACCTAATTTCTCAGGACTGGGAAGCTAACACACTGCACGGGATCCATCCAGTCTCCCCCCACTCTTTTCCTTCCCCCGTTTCCCACTGGGTTCTATACCAGTCGAGATAACGGTGTTGCTTATACCCCTGCGCTGACTCAGATACATGCTACAACACTGTAATGCCTTAATTTTTATACACCTTGTTGATGTTACTTATATTGTCCTAAATAAAGAATTTGAAAAAAAAAAAAAAAGAAGGTTTGCTAGGCACCTCCCTGAACCCGAATCAAATATTCTGACTGACTTGGATGGCAAAAATGGAGATATGATGCAGGTACTGCCAAATTTGTGAGAGTAAAAGAGCCCGTAACTCCTAAAGCACTAACACATTCACCAGCAGTGACAAGGAATAGAGCAAAAACCCAGGGGATAGAGCTTTTTCATACCCCTGAAATAAGGAAAAGAAATAGGGAATATATTAAATCACAACTAGAAGGGAAGCCTGTGGAGCAAATGCCTGTAAGGGAATTTGCTCTACCAGGAGTGGTAGAAAATAATGAGTACAGAGCAAATATAGGGAAAGTGTATGTCCCCTGGAAACCCCATGAGATAAGGGCAATAATAGAAGATTTACCAAGCATTACTAAATGCCCAAAGAAATGGTGTAAAAGAATAATGTGGGTAGGAAGGACAAATCAAGCTACTTCTACAGATCTGTGGATATTGATTGATTGTGCAGTGCCTGAAAAGTATGTATGCAGAAATGTGGAGTGCCTTTTCAAAACGGAGGTATGCCTATGAGCAGGAAATAAAGTAAAAAATTGTGCCAACAAAACATAAATCACAAAGTGATATATAGTGTGAAACCGCTGCTGACACTCCGACAGTAAAGGCATCCAAATGTAAAAATTATAAATAGTGCAGCGCTCAAAAAGAATATGTGCACAAATAAATATACACTTTTAAATCATTCATAAGGAGGAATCAAAGTTCAATAATTAATTTAAAAAAAAAATTTGAAGAAAATAGTCCTACACAGGAAAGTGCAAGACTTTTAACAGTGATAGATGCCACAACAAAAAATTGAAAATTCGCTCACCAGATGGCATGGACCCAAAATACCACACAGCAATTGGGTCATGCAGGCTGAAAGTGAAGAGGTCCTCAATACCGGATGGTAGGAACTAGGAACTTCCGCAAACTCTCTGGATGGCAGGTGTTGGTTAACTGTCATCAAAGGCAATCCGCACGGAAATGTCTAGGAATCCCCACTCCAAGAAATGTATAATGGGAAAAACCAGAGAGACACCATAGCGCGATACCGTTTGGAACAATTTTTTGAGAATAAAATAATTGCACTTACAATGAGTCAGATGGTAAGAAGCATTTAGTAAAATTCGGCACTCTTGATAATTCTAACGCGTTTCATTACACATAACATTTTCAAAGGAATTAGCCTGGTGCCTGAATCAACATACCTTGTATTTATAGAGATATAGAGGTAGAGGAACAGCTGATGGAATTTCAAAATTGATGACACACCGCGCCATTACAATATGGCGCCGGCGTGCGGGTCAAGCCTCTCTTTGATGCTCCAATTAGTGGCCTCCACGTCACCCAGGATCCAATAAGGACAACTGATGTGCTTCTAAACTGATAATAGCACGCCACACTATTACAATATAGCACCGGCGTGCGGATCAGACCTCCATTTGATGCTCCAATGGGGGGGCCGCTACGTCACCCAAAGGTGACACTAATTCCATCCCACATCCGCAATCCAATGAGGGATGAATGATCTCCTCACACGTCATCTCCGGTCGCGCCAGAAATGACGTGATCGCGTCATCGAAGGTGACCGCGAGGATACATTCAAGCCTCACTTTCAATCCCGGAAGAGGCGGTAGTAAACAACCAATCACAAACAACTCAATCACAAACAGTTTATGTAGGAAGAAGTGTCTACACAATATGTGCCTAATAACATACATACAACTGTATGTGTATAAATAAAATGGGAACCCACCCTGAATGAATTAGATGTGTTCTTAATCATGAATATTATAAAAGATATTAATACATGTTATTTAAAAAAATGATTAAATTATTCTAAAAAAAACGGAATGACGAATAATTGTGTAAAATGGCGAACAGGGAACAAGATGAATGTAGAAGAAGATGGTATTAAAAAGGTTGTTTTAAAATTTCTTAAAAAAAAATAATTTTTTTTTTAAAAAAGGGTAATTTTAAAATTATTTTATAAATCTGTAAAGGACGAACCTCATCAACTATGGGTATCTATAAAATATAGACATATGTAGAATGCCACAAAAAAGGAGAAGCTTAACCAACATGATGGTAGATATATGTCCAGAATAAATAAATAAATCAATAAATATGTATGGACTAGCGAAAAGAAAAAACTGGAATGGAAAAGGGGTGGGGGGAACATCAATGGACCTCACGAGGCGCTAATGAAGGCATTGATGTCCCACTCGACATTTAAACCATACGGGACATAAGTCTGTAGAGTATAGATCCAGTAAGTCTCCAAACAGGAAACTCGACGCGCACCGGACCCTCCTCTTCAATGAACTATAAATCTATCAATAACTTGGAAAGTAGTGCCCCTAGGGTCTTTGTTGTGATAACATAGGTAATGTTTTGGGACACTATGATTGGTCTTACCAGCAATAATATTGGAAATGTGTTCATTCACACGAACAATGAATGTTCTGATGGTCCGCCCAATATATTGTTTTTTGCACGGACAGGTGAATAAATACACTACGGGTGTGGTGGTACAAGTGGCAAAAAAACTTTGTTATAGATTTTGTCGGTGGTAGTAGACTGAAACATTAGAAACTTCCTCCTAAGGTCTGCGTTTTAATTTGCAGACTCTACATTTTCTACACGGAAAAAAAACAACATAATTATGGAAGAAAGTCGGTTTAACGGGTGGATTAACAACATTAGGGGCCAATTGACCTCTAAGGGATGGAACTCCCCTGAAAGTAATCATAGCCCGCTCTGGGAGGACAGATTGTGATGGCAGCTATCTATAGGAAGATATGATTTGCGATCCGTGCTTTTGAAATAGGTCTTAGTAATTATCTGGTTGTTAGTGAGGGAAATCTCTAAATCAAGAAAGTGGATAGTTTTATCACTCGCCTCATATTGGCCGTTCGTGTGAATGAACACATTTCCAATATTATTGCTGGTAAGACCAATCATAGTGTCCCAAAACATTACCTATGTTATCACAACAAAGACCCTAGGGGCACTACTTTCCAAGTTATTGATAGATTTATAGTTCATTGAAGAGGAGGGTCCGGTGCGCGTCGAGTTTCCCGTTTGGAGACTTACTGGATCTATACTCTACATACTTATGTCCCATATGGTTTAAATGTCGAGTGGGACATCAATGCCTTCATTAGCGCCTTGTGAGGTCTATTGATGTTACACCCCCCCCCCCCCCAACCTTTCCATTCCACTTTTTTTATTTTCGCTAGTCCATACATATTTATTGATTTATTTATTCTGGACATTTATCTACCATCATGTGTTGTTTTAAGCTTCTCCTTTTTTGTGGCATTCTACATAGGTCTAGATTTTATAGATACCCATAGTCGATGAGGTTCGTTCTTTACAGATATATAAAATAATTTTAAAATTACCCGATTTTAAAAAAAAATAAAATTTTTTAAAGAAATTTTAAAACAACCTTTTTAATACCATCTTGTTCTACATTCATCTTGTTCCCTGTTCGCCATTTTACACAATTATTCGTCATTCCGTTTTTTTTTAGAACAAATTAATCATTTTTTAAAATAACATGTATTAATATCTTTTATAATATTCATGATTAAGAGCACATCTAATTCATTCAGGGTGGGTTCCCATTTTATTTATACACATACAGTTGTATGTATGTTATTAGGCACATAGTGTGTAGACACTTCTTCCTACATAAACTGTTTGTGATTGGTTGTTTACTACCACCTCTTCCGGGATTGAAAGTGAGGCTTGAATGTATCCTCGCGGTCACCTTCCATGACACGATCACGTCATTTCCGGCGCGACCGGAGATGACCTTTGAGGAGATCATTCATCCATCATTGGATTGCGGATGTGGGATGGAATTAGTGTCACCTTTGGGTGACGTAGCGCCCCCCCCCCCCCCCATTGGAGCATCAAATATATCAGTTTAGAAGCACATCAGTTGTCCTTATTGGATCCTGGGTGACGCGGGGGCCCCTAATTGGAGCATCAAAGAGGCTTGACCAGCACGCCGGCGCCATATTGTAATGGCGCAGTGTGTCATCAATTTTGAAATTCCATCAGCTGTTCCTCTACATCTCTTTAAATACAAGGTATGTTGATTCAGGCACCAGGCTAATTCCTTTGAAAATGTTGTGTGTAATGAAACGCGTTAGAATTATCAAGAGTGCCAAATTTTACTGAATGCTTCTTACCATCTGACTCATTGTAAGTGCAATTCTTTTATTCTCAAATAAATTTTCCAAACGGTATCACGCTATGGTGTCTCTCTGGTTTATCCCATTATACATTTCCTGGAGTGGTGATTCCGTGCGGATTGCCTTTGATGACTGTTACCAACACCTGCCATCCAGAGAGTTTGCAGAAGTTCCTACCATCCGGTATTGAGGACCTCTTCACTTTCAGCCTGCATGACCCAATTGCGGTATGGTATTTTGGGTCTATGCCATCTGGTGAGCGAATTTTCTATTTTTTGGTGTGGGATCTATCACTGTTACAAGTCAGCACTTTCCTGTGTGGGACTATTTTCTTCAATTTTTTTTTTTTTTAATTATTGGATTTTGGTTCCTCTTATCAACGATTTAAAAGTGTATATTTATTTGTGCACATATTCTTTTTGAGCGCTGCACTATTTAGAATTTTTACATTTGGATGCCTATGAGCAAGGGATAATAAAAATGAGAGGGAGATGATGTGGTTGATCCACCCGAGTATGAGTCAAATATTGCTAAATTGAATAAAATTTTAAAAGTGTGGATTACAACTACATTTGATAAAGGACAGGATATGCGAATGTTGATGGATGTTGTTCAGAAGAAGGGTGAGGATGTTTTGGATTATTGGGGTAGATTTAAGGATGCTATACAAAAGCATACTGATTGGATTGCTGATGAGCAGGATTTGAAGCGGCCTGAGTTAATAAATGTTTTTGTGAGTGGGTTATTGCCTGAAATTGGAGAAGAACTAGAACTCTGTACGCAGGGATGGAGGCAAAAATAGAATTTTTTGTAAGAACTTACCGTAAAAGTCTTTTCTCTGAGTCCGACAGTCGCCGCCCACTCATACAGTCTGCACTTCTGGGTATTGGTCTTATGCACAGGAGTAAGCTAGGCATAAGATTTTGTTAGAAAACATTCACAAAACCTTTGTATAGACACACCTACAGGGGGCTGTCCCTCTGGTCCAATACCCCCAGCTAGCAGCATTCCCAAATCAGTTTGGTAGCAAGCAGTATACTGTAGAGATCCATGAACCCTAAAAGAGGGGTGGCGGGCGGCGACTGTCAGAGAACTCAAGAGAAAAGAATTTTACGGTAAGTTCTTAGAAAAATTCTATTTTCTCTTATGTCCTCTGACAGTCGCCGCCCAATCATACAGTCTGCACTTCTGGGACGTCCCAAAGCAATGTAGATGTGAGGGGTGGGAAACGTAACCGTCAAAAAGGCAATGCAGCAACCAGGTCAGAGAAAAGAACTAGGGATGCACCGAAATTTCGGCCGAAAATGAGCCAATAATGGGTTAACATTGCCGAAAATAAATATGGCCGCCGTGGGGAAGGAGGAGGGCGCAGCGCAGGTTTTAAAAGTCCGCCTCTGGCCGGCCGTCCACCTCTTAATGACGTCCCTATTACGATCTGTGCATTATGAATGGACATACCAGGCGGGGGGGGGGGGGGCAGGGCAAGCGGCCGCTATAGATAGAACTATGTGAATTATCCCTGTCAGCTCAGCACGTCTATGTGTGAATGAGAACAGAACTGAGCTGACACCGGGCGGGGGGGGGGGGGGGTGGAGCGGCCGCTATTAGCTGTAACTATGCGAAAGCTTCACTTCCCTGACAGGCATGTATCTCCGCTGACAAGGAAGTGAAGCTCTCACATAGTTACAGCTAATAGCGCCCCCCCCCCCCCCCCCCCGGTGTCAGCTCAGTTCTGTTCTCATTCACACACAGTCCGGCTGAGCTGACAGGGATGGCTCACATTAGTTCTCTCTATAGCGGCCGCTCCCCCCGCCCGGTGTCAGGTCAGTTCTGTTCTCATTCACACATAGTCGTGCTGAGCTGACAGTGAAGGATCACATTAGTTCTATCTATAGCGGCCGCTCGCCCCGCCCCCCGCCTGGTATGTCCATTCATAATGCACAGATCGTAGTAGGGATGTCATTGAGAGGCGGTGCCGCCGGCCAGAGGCGGGACTTTTGAATGCAGGACACCCGAGGAGGAGGATGCTGAGGCAGTGGGGGTGGGGGGGAGATGGGGAGGGGGGAGCTGAGGCAGCTTACCAATGATATTAGTATTATGCAGCATGAGGGGGTTAATGTATTGTCACTGCAGGTCACTCATCTATTAGTGACCGACCAGTGGCAGTTAATTAACCCCTTTGTGCTGCATTAGTGAAACCAGTATCAGTGTTAATTAACACTGGTTGCACTGATACTGGTTGCACTAATGCAGCACAAAGGGGTTAATTACCTGCCACTGGTCGGTCACTAATAGATGAGTGACCAGCAGTGACAATACATTAACCCCTCATTCTTCATAATACAAATACCATTGGTAATTAAATTAACCTCTTGCCAACCCGTCACAGGACATATACTGTGACAGGGTGGCAGCGACAGGTGTACGTCGCTGCCTGTTTTTGGTGTATGCCCCTGTTCTATCCATTTTAATTTTTTTGTTGGGGAAAAAGTAATTTTCGGTTTTCGGCCAAGGGCATCCTGCATTTTCGGTTTCGGTCCAAAAATTTAATTTCGGTGCATCCCTAAAAAGAACCTTATCGGAACCAGAAAAGTAAACACTGGGTAACAGGAAAGCTCAACAGGAGCGAACAAACCCAGGAAAGCAAAATAACCAAGGGGGAAAAAACCCCAACAGGAGGAGACCGGCTAAAAACCGCCATGTCTCCCCTAAGGCACTGCCGCACTCAGAACTTTGCGGCCAAAAAGAGGCATCTGCTGATGTCAGAACATCAAGTTCGTCGTTTTGCACACCTGGGACACCGACGCATGATGGCGGAAGGCCCAAGACGCACTAACTGCTCTGGTAGAGTGTGCCGTGACAGGGAAAGGTGGAACCTGATCCCTAATTGAATAGGCCAGTACAATCGTTTGTCTGATCCATTTGGAAATGGTTGCCGCAGACGCAGCCGTACCCTTCCAAGGTCCCGCAGGAAGGACAAAAAGAGAATCCAACTTTCTGAAGGATTCAGTAGACAAGTAAACCCTGATCGCCCTCACCACATCCAAGGAATGCAAGGCAAACTCCTTAGGTTGCTTAGGCTTTGCACACAGCAAAGGCAAGACAATGTCCCCATTGAGATGGAAATGCGAAACCACTTTCGGAAGAAAGGACTGCTGAGGTCGCAAGACCACTTTATCCCTATGAACAACCAGATAGGGGGAGCGGCACGACAGGGCCGCCAACTCCGACACTCTGCGAGCAGATGTGATCGCCACCAGAAAGGCAACTTTCCGTGACAGCACCGGCAGAGGAATCTCCCGGATGTTCTCAAAGGGAGGAGGTTGCAAAACGGACAAAACCCAATTCAGGTCCCAAGGAGGCAAGAGTGCCCTCCTAGGGGGAGCCAGGTAACGCACCCCTTGAATGATCAAGGAATTAAGACGCCAGAGGGCGTTGAAAAAGAATGGCCAGCGCAGATAACTGGCCCTTAATAGTGGTCAGCGCCAGACGCTGCTCCACACCAGTTTACAGGAAAGCTAACACCCTCTCCACCGAAAAGGAGCGGGGATGGAACCCCTGGGATTCACACCAGACGAAATAAGCCTTCCAGGTACGATAATAAATCTTACCGGAGGAGGCCTTCCTAGCCTTAAAGCGAAGTTCCACCTAAAACAAAAAAAAAAAAAATACATAAAAATACCCCCGGGACAGTCAGGGCTAGTGCATTCCACAATGGATAGCCTCTGAACTGTCCCGGGTTGCACTTACGTTTTACAAGAAATACTTACCTTAAAAATGTATTGTCCAGCGCTGCCATCTCAGGTGTGGGCAGCTGAAGCCAGCGTGATCCTCTTCTGCATCCTCTTCCGTCCCATGATGCACTGCACCGGCCCCACCGTCACTTCCGGGCTGAAGCGTCATCCATGCACAGCTTCTGGGCATGCCCAGAAGCTGTTTAGCAAGGTATGACGCGCCTGCGGAACTGACGTCGGGGTCGGTGCAGGCGTATTGCAAGCCAGGAAGTGATGACTCGCCGTGGCTGCCGAGGGAGGAAGTAAGGTAAGTATATTATCTTCTAAAACAAGGTAAGTAAAAAAAAAAAAAATTGCGATTATCCATTTGTTTTTCAGATGACCCGGAGCAAGAAGATGGACCGAAGTTCAATTTTAGGGTGGAACTCCACTTTAAGTAAGGTAGGAATGACAGCCGACGAGAGACCCTTGTCTCTCAAGACCTGGCTTTCAACAGCCACGCCGTCAAAGCCAGCGACTGTAAAGCAGGATAGAAGATCGGCCCATGAGACAGAAGATTGTCTCGTAGTGGGAGCCATCAGGGAGGCTCGATGACCAGTTGCATGATTTCCACGTACCAAGACCGGCGCGGCCAGTCTGGAGCCACTAGAATCACAAACCTCGGTTCCGAGATCAACCTGCGAAGGAACCTGGACAACAACTGAATCGGGGGAAAGGCATAAATCAGGCGATACCGATTCCAAGGCACCACCAACGCGTCCGAGGCGTCCGCCAGAGGGTCGCGTTTTCTTGCCACGAACCTTCCCACCTTGTTGTTTAGCCGAGAAGCGAACAGATCCACATCCGGGCATCCCCACCGCGCACACAGCATCTGAAAACACCTCCGGGTGTAGGGACCATTCCCCCTGGTTCAGGGTCTGGCGACTCAGATAGTCCGCCTGCCAGTTCTCCACACCTGGAATGTGAACTGCCGAAATCGCCGGGACCTGCATCTCGGCCCAAGACAGAATCTCGGCCACTTCCTTGGCCGCCTGGGCACTTCTGGTGCCCCCTTGGTGATTGATGTAAGCCACCGCAGTTGCGTTGTCCATCTGCACACACGCAGGGCGGCCCTGAAGATGATCCGACCAACGGAGCAAACAGAGCCTGATCGCTCACAGTTCCAAGACATTTATCGGAAGGGAGGATTCCCCCTCCAACCAAGTGCCCTGGGCAGACAAATTGCCCAGAACGCCACCCCAGCCAGACAGGCTGGCGTCCGTGGTTACCACAGTCCATAGCAACGGTCGAAAGGATTTTCCTTCCTTCAGAGCCAGAGACTAGAGTCACCACAGAAGATCTGATCTGACTTGGGGGATCAAAGAGATCCTCCTTTCCAAGGAATGAGGATGCCTGTCCCACCTGGTCAGAATCTCCGCTTGCAGAGATCGTGTGTGGAACTGTGCAACTGGTATCGCCACAAAAGCCGACACCATCAAGCCCAGGGACCACATGCAGGTCCGGAGCGAAGAGAACTCGTTGTCCCTGAGGGACTTGACCTAGTCCTGCAGAGTCTGGAGTTTGTCCTCCGGAAGAAAGACCTTTGCCTGGGCGAAGTCCAGAATAATCCCCAGGTAAGGGAGACGAACAGAAGGGGACAATGTCGACTTCTGAAAATGGATGATCCACCCGAACTCCTGGAGCGTCTGAACCATGGTGGACAGATCGCGCAACAGAGTGGCACTGGAGCTCAACCTTAAAAGGAGATCTTGTACCCTGACCGAATGAGCTCTTGAACCCACCTGTCCTGAATCTTGGCCAGCCAAGGTTCAGGAAAACAGAGCAGACGTCCCCCCACCCCTGAAATCGGTGAGGGGGCCCCTGCAGGTTGAGGCGGCTTTAGGCTTGCCCGCCCAAGGCTTCTTCTGGCCACCAGATGCCTTGAAGGACTTACCCTTGTCTTGTGCCTTGAAGGCACGAAAGGACCCCTGGTTAGGTTTAAATGAAGGGCCCCGCTTACCGCGGAAGGATCTTCCCCTGGACACCTGGGGCAGTAGTGTGCGCTTACCCCCAGTGACCCCCTTCACCAGTTCATCCAGAGAGTCCCCAAAAAGACGACTCCCTGCATAAGGGATGTCAGACACCGACCAGCTTTTCAACCAAACAATGCGACAAATCTTCACTGCAACAGAAAGGCTGCATCACACAGGTATAAAACTGCCTGAGTAATTTGATCCACCATCTCCAGAGTAGCAGGAGGGGCGGAGTCAGCAATAAGGGTGCGTTTAAGCACCTTGGCCCACTCCACAACAGCCTGAGAGACCATTACGGAAGCGAACACGGGTTTCATTAAGGAACACGCTACCATGTAGCTGTGGCGGGTAAGAGTTTCCACCCGCCTATCCGCCGGGTCTTTAAACACCGGAGAATCCTCCGCAGGCATTAAAGTGGCTTTATTTAACATGGACACATTGTGATCAACCTTAGGAGCCACAGTCCAGCGCAAATCCACCGGAGTCGCAAAGGGATAACGGTACTGAAATCGCTTGGGCACCACAAAATTGTGCTTTAAATTGCGCCATTGGTCATTCACGGTCTCGTGAAACTCAGCGGGGCAGAGAAAAACCTGACCCGACTTCTGGGCTTTGCGGATCCCAAAGGAAGACTGCTTACCCGACAGGTGGGGCTCATCATCTAAATTTAGCGTGTCTTTCACAGAGCTAATAAGCGCAGACATTGCAGCGCGTTCTCTTGCTGAACCGGAGGTGGAATCCTCCTCCACATCCGACCGAGAGGACTGAGACCCTTCAGGGGGTACACTGTCCATGGAAACCATATCTGGCTCTGAATCAGAAGACTGAGACAGCCTGGGCCTTTTCCTAGAAGCCCGGTCAGACATTAACAAATCCACTTTTGACCCTAAAGTTGCAAGAGCAGCAGTAAGTGAGACTATAGCAGAGGATTCAGGGGCACCTGAACCCTCCACCAGAGCAGAGGGGAATCTGCTATCCTGGGACTCCATATAGCACTTCAGAATTTAAATGGCACTGGCCCTTTAAATTGGCGATTACCGCGGTTCCCACCGCAAATGCACCGCAATGAGGAACTAAGCCTGTGCTACTAAAAACTGCAAAAGAATGAATGCCAGCAGGAAAGCAGCCCAGGAAAAACCATAAAATCTCCTAAAAGTGTGCTTACACTTGCCATACGCTGCCAGCTCGATCTGCATGTGAGAAGAAAGGAAGGGTCCTCACGCCACTAGAGGCAGAACACAGCTCTGAGCCACAAGAACATGGTTGCCAATACAAGTCTATGGAGAAGGCTCTGGGAAAATGGCCGCTCTTCACATAAAGAACATAGTGCCCACAGTAAAGATGGGGCCAAAGGACGTCAACAGAATTGCAGAAAATGGCTGCTGCCCTCACAATGAGGCCAAACAGCCTGCCCACACCTAAAATGGCGGCCCCACGGTTTTAGACCGATTGCGGCCCCCACACACCATGTCTGTACCCCCAAAATGTTGCCGAAGCACCTCAGGGACCCCCGCAACCCCCCACACAGCGGTAGAACCGCCACTGCGCCCCCGCAGGGACCGGGAAGGGACACACAGGGACCGCACTGACAGACATGAGGGGGATATTACAGATCCATGTGCACTGCCATCCACATAAACAGAGGGCCCACACACCACACACACCCCGACAGACAATGCCATACATAGACAGAGGGGTAGCATGATACTCTCCGGTCCAGCGAAACGTGGGTACCGCTCTGTAACAGGAAGCCTCCCACTCTGGGTGGTGGTGCAGTCAGCCGAAAAGGACACTAGCAACACGCGGCATACCGCAGTTGAGACATCCCAGCGAAGTAGCCACTTCGCAGGCTCGTCCCTGAGGACAGGGACATGGTTGATTGCGAGGCCTGGGCGTACGCATAGCCTGCTAACGCTCGATGGCAGGCTGGGATTCCATAAGGCCCTAGGATAACAAGTGCGATTACCAGCCCGCAAACGATGTAGTCTTCCGAAGTCCGACTAACTAAGCGCAAGAACAAATAAAAAGCTATTATTGTAAAGAAAAATCACTTTCTCAGAGAAAAAAATTAAAAAGAAGTAAAAAGGCTGAGACTGCAGCCCCAGCCAGGGAAAAGCCAGCCTACTCCTATGCTAGGCAAAGACAAACTGGTTTGGGAATGCTGCTAGCTGGGGGTATTGAACAAGAGGGACAGCCCCCTGTAGGTGTGTCTATACAAAGGTTTTGTGAATGTTTTCTAACAAAATCTTATGCCTAGCTTACTCCTGTGGATAAGACCAATAGATGATCAGTGGTTGCTGGCTTTCACATTTGAGAAAGTGCAACTTACCTGGACCAGATTACCTATGGGGTATCATGATTCACCTAGTTGTTTTTCACAGGTGTTAAAGGAGAAGATAGATGAATGGCAGTCCCCTGGAGCATTGGTCCTCAACCCTGGTCCTTAGGGCCCACTAACAGGCCAGGTTTGCAAGATAACTGAAATACATCCCAGGTGATATAATTTGCTGCTCAGTGATTGCAGTACTCTAGTCTGCATCTCCCCAAGGCAATACTTAAAATCTGGCCTGTTAGTGGGCCCTGAGGACTGGCGTTGAGGACCACTGCCCTAGAGGATCTATATTAGTACAACATGTAGATGATCTTTTGCTAGCCTCCCCTGAAGAGCAGGCCTGTATTGAGGATTCCATTTCCCTGATGAATTTTTTTAGCCAAAATTGGACAGAAGGTAGACACCTCCAAAGTCCAGTGGGTGCAATTAAAAGGTACAATACCTGGGACATTGCATCTCACAAGGTGTCAAACATCTAACTGATAAAGGGAAAAAGGTACAAAGGATCACACATTATCATTTGATTTTGTTATCAGCCTCCAACCTCAAAATCCAACGCTGCCAGACACTGAAACCGGCAACCTTTTTACAGGAAACTGACAGTGAGGAAATTGATGCATCAGAGTACCTGATACACGATTGTGCTGCCTTTATTGATGAGGTGCCAAAACCTAGATCTGATCTTCAGGATGAACCTATTGCAGGCCTGCCTGCATGTGCAGACCTGTTTGTGGATGGATCATCCCTACAAAGACCAGATGATTTGGCCTTTGCCGCCTGTGTAGTGGTAAATGGCGACAACCGACTACTACATACAGAGATTGACAGGTTCCAAGACACCACAGGCAGCAGAATTAACAGCTCTCTGTGTTGCATTGGAATTAGGAGAAGGTGACTTTGTTAATATCTACAGTGATTCTGCCTATGCTGTGGGTATATTGCACAGTTTTGCACAATTATGGCAGGAAAGGGGCTACTTGACTGCAACAGTAACACCCATCCAGCACAAAGAGTTAATTGTCAGATTGTTGTCCGCAGTCCAATTGCCCATTAAAGTAGCAGTAATCAAATGCAAAGCACACACTAATGGGCCATACACACTATAATCTAATGTTAAATCTAAATTTAACATTTTTGGCAGTTTGTTTTCTGCTACATATGTTTGGTAAAAAAAAAAAAAAAAAAGTTATTGCGTTTACTAACTACGGGAAAGATTGTCATTTTTATTGTTTTTTTTTTTTTTTTTTAACGAGTAATGGCGGCGATCTGCATTTTTTTTTGCGGGACTGCGACATTGCGGCGGACAGATCGGACCCTTGACTGACATTTTTGACACTTTCAGGGGTACCAGTGACATTACTACAGTAATCAGTGCTATACATATGCACTGTTACTGTAAAAATGACACTGGCAGGTAAGAGGTTAACTTTATTAGTGATCAAGGGGTTAAGTGTGTCCCTAGGGGCATGATTCTAACTGTAAAGGGGCGTGGCTAGTGATTTTACCACAGAGATATACGATCCTACATATAGCAGGATCATATGATCTCTGCAGTTAGATCAGGGAGAATGACAGGCGGCTTTGTTTACATTAGCGGCCTGCCTTTCTCCCTCTGCCCTGGGAGATTGCGGCGGACATCGGAACCGCCGATAACTCACGCAGACATGTCAGGGACTGAGCGGGGGCGGGAGCGTGCCTCCGGCGGCGCGCTCTCACCCCCAAGAGGCTCGTAGGCGAGTGACGTAGTACTACGTCACTTTGCCTGTACGGGGCTGACTGCCGCAGTAAATAGTTGTGCGGCGATCGGCAAGTGGTTAAAAAGGTTTTCAGTTTCAGAATAGATTTAGCTGATTTAATGGATAACATAACTGGTCTGTATGACAGGAATTTCATATTAATGGCCACTGAATTAAAAATGATCAAAAATGAGGTTTTGCAACACCGGCAGGTGTTGGATTACCTTACTGCTAGTCAAGAAGGAATGTGTACCATAGTGGGAACCGCATGCTGCAATTACATAGGAAATTATAAAAAAGCTGAAGGTGCAATCATTTCACATGTAGAAAGGGAGCAGCAGTTAAAGCCTGATCTTCGTAAAGAACATACCGAAACCCGCTGGGAGAGCTGGCTCTCTTGGCTAAATCCTATCAACTGGTTTACTGGTATCGGATGGTGGTTCACTGGTACAGTGCCTTGCGAAAGTATTCAGCCCCTTTGAACTTTGCGACATTTTGCCACATTTCAGGCTTCAAACAGAGATATAAAACTGTAATTTGTGAAGAATCAACAAGTGTGACACAATCATGAAGTGGAACGAAATTTAATAGATATGTCAAACTTTGTAAACAAATGAAAAACTGAAAAATTGGGCGTGCAAAATTATTCAGCCCCTTTACTTTTAGTGCAGCAAAATCTCTCCAGAAGTTCAGTGAGGATTTCTGAATGATCCAATGTTGACCTAAATGACTAATGATGATAAATGGAATCCACCTGTGTGTAATCAAGTCTCGGTATAAATGCACCTGCACTGTGATAGTCTCAGAGGTCCATTTAAAGTGCAGAGAGCATCACGAAGAACAAGGAACACACCAGGCAGGTCCGAGATACTTGGCGTGTTGGTAGTCTCAGGTGGCCATTGTTCCTGTGCGGTCTGGATACCAGGTATTGATTGCTCACGTTTATGTTACTTGGCTTCATAGTGTAATGTAATGGTATGATTACCCTATTCACTATCTGTGTTGCTCTTCCCTTGCATATGTTTCCCCACTGTAGTTTTCCTACATAGGGGTTGATACCTGGTAACTATGGATTATCTCCACTATTGAGATTCATCCGATGACAACCTCTGCTCATAAGGGCATTCCTCTATGCCTAATGATTCAGCCTAATGACCGCACACTCTGGCCCCTCTACGACTTCTAAGACCATATCCATGGTATGAAAACATCTGATATTACATTTGATTTTCTATACATATCTTGGTGTTACGCTATTTAACCAGTTAAGGATATTATTACTATAACCCTTACTCCCAATATGTCTGTTCTTTTTCTCAGGCTTGGGATCTTAAGGATCATACCATCATACTATAGTATGGGTCATTCCTTGCTTTTAATTTAAAATCTCAGAGGATTTAAGGATATTTGAGAGGTATATATTCGATTACATCTGCTAATGGTCGTTTTCTACCTTTGTGACTATTTTAATTTTTATCTCTTGGTTTCTTTCCTCTCTACCCTGAGTCTAATGTCTCTTTCTTCGGGCCACCGCACTCGCCCGGGGGACCTTCATATATGGCTGGGCGCACACCTCTAATCACCTTTTCCAACTATGCCTTTATGGTCCCACAGGGGACACGCGCACGGGTGCTGGTCGTTTGGGGTACAATCAGTGAATCAGTGAGCTGTTATATTAGAATATGTATTTATGAATCTTCATTATTGATGCTGTTTTTTTTGTTTCATTTATTCTATATTAGAGCATCTATATCATTTTGTATAAAACTTCTGAAGAAGTGGTCTAAACACCGCAAAACATGTAAAGTATTCCAGATGGACATGGACCCCTTGTACCAACTTACCGGAGGTTCTGGTTTCTTGATAAATGTGTATTTTTCCATGTCCTTCTTGTCAGAATAATTTTATATTACCTTGTCATATCCTATGTCCTCTGAATGGGTGTACCTATCCTGTTCTTTGTACTTTTAAAGAGATGTTTGTTTTGATGTAATAAAATCTTTTTCAATTTTATTAAACTGTCTTCATAATTTTCTGTATGACACCATGAAAGTTCCATATATTGCCCCTCCCCCTCTATTGTTTCTTGGGGTTTTCCATGTCGCGAGTGCAGTGACCCATTGACTATTGGGTGGATGGGCGTCTTCCACCTCTTTTAGCTGGGTTATATACTTTGTATTTGCCTCACGGTAACTCCCTGAAGCAATTCTCTAAAATGTTCTATTGGGGACGTAGGTGTCTTCATGTATAGAATTATACATATGGCCATATAGCAGTTTTTTTCAGGTCCGAGATACTGTTGTGGAGAAGTTTAAAGCCAGATTTAAACATGCTAAGGAGCACTGTGCAAGCAATAATATTGAAATGGAAGGAGTATCAGACCACTGCAAATCTATGAAGACCTGGCCATCCCTCTAAACTTTCAGCTCATACAAGGAGAAGACTGATCAGAGATGCAGCCAAGAGGCCCATGATCACTCTGGATGAACTGCAGAGATCTACAGCTGAGGTGGGAGACTCTGTCCATAGGACAACAATCAGTCGAATACTGCTCAAATCTGGCCTTTATGGAAGACTGGCAAGAAGAAAGCCATTTCTTAAAGATATCCATAAAAAGCGTAGTTTAAAGTTTGCCACAAGCCAACTGGGAGACACACCAAACATGTGGAAGAAGGTGCTCCGGTCAGATGAAACCAAAAGCAAACTTTTTGGCAACAATGCAAAACGTTATGTTTGGCGTAAAAGCAACACAGCTCATCACCCTGAACACACCATCCCCACTGTCAAACATGGTGGTGGCAGCATCATGGTTGGACCTGCTTTTCTTCAGCAGGGACAGGGAAGATGGTTAAAATTGATGGGAAGATGGATGGAGCCAAATACAGGACCATTCTGGAAGAAAACCTGATGGAGTCTGCAAAAGACCTGAGACTGGGACGCGGAGATTTGTCTTCCAACTAGACAATGATCCAAAACATAAAGCAAAATCTACAATGGAATGGTTCACAAATAAACATATCCAGGTGTTAGAATGGCCAAGTCAAAGTCCAGACCTGAATCCAATCGAGAATCTGTGGAAAGAACCGAAAACTGCTGTTCACAAACGCTCTCCATCCAACCTCACTGAGCTCGAGCTGTTTTGCAAAGAGGAATGGGCAAAAATGTCAGTCTTTTGATGTGCAAAACTGATAGAGACATACCCCAAGCGACTTACAGCTGTAATCGCAGCAAAAGGTGGCGCTACAAAGTATTAACTTAAGGGGGCTGAAAAATTTTGCACGCCCAATTTTTCAGTTTTTTATTTGTTAAAGTTTGAAATATCCCAAAAAATTTGTTCCACTTCATGATTGTGTCCCACTTGTTGATTCTTCACAAAAAATGAGTTTTATATCTTTATGTTTGAAGCCTGAAATATGGCAAAAAGGTCGAAAAGTTCAAGGGGGCCGAATACTTTCGCAAGGCACTGTATATTGCATGGTATTTTGTATATTGTTGGAATTATAGTATTCATCATACTGATGGTTAAATGTGCACCAATTCTGTGCAAATGTATGAAAATGACTACAAATGCTTGTGAAGCTTATACTAATACTGGTTCTTTTGAGCTCTCGAGGTCCCGTATAAAGACCGCCCGTGAGATGGTAGCCTGCATACCTGGAAACCAACTTAAAGACACAGAGGAAGTCTGAAATTACAAAGAAATGGATACATTTGCATTCCAAACACAGGAGGGACTGTCAAGATATGAAAATATATTGAAGAACTTTTCATTACATAGTCCAGAGTCCCCTTTTAACATGAAAATATATTTTTAATATTAGTTTTAGAATTCAGTCGGTTATTGCGTAAATGTTCTATTGTGTCAAAAGTCATCGTCAAGAAAGCCACTTCCGCCGACCATGTCCCCTGGGCACAAAGCGTGCCCAGAATTCCACCCCAGCCAGTCAGGCTAGCATCCATGGCGATCACCATCCACAGCAGAGCCCAGAAGGATATGCCTCGTGTCAGAGGTGGTGACAGGAGCCACCACAAAATATCAGATCTTACGAGAGGGCTCAGAGAAAACCTCCTGTCCAACTGTCCCACCTGGAAAGAATCTCTGCTTGCAGAGTTGTCGTGCAAAAACCGAGCAAAAGGGACAGCCTCGAAAGCCGAAACCATCAGACCCAGGGACTGAATGCAGGCCCGGAGAGGGGAGATATTGGTATCCCTGAGGGGCCAGCTCCTGCCTGTAAGGTCCGGAGCTAGTCCTTCAGTAGAAAGGCTTCTGCCGGAGCGGAGTCCAGAACCATCCCCAGGCACAGGAGGCTAACCGAAAGAGGCGATGGTCCACCCGAATACCTGGAGTGTCAGAACCATGAGCGACAGAACGCTCGCCAGAGTGGCCAAGAGCTCAACCTCAACAGGAGGTCGTCCAGAAATTAAAGCCCGAAAATCCCCTATAAACGCAGTGAATCCAGCACTGGAGCCAAAAACCCAGGTGAATGCCCTGGGAGCCGAAGCGAGGCCGTAGAGCAACTCCACAACTGATAATGTTCCTCTGCCACTGTGAAGCGAAGGTACCGCTGGCAACCCTTGCAGATAGGATGTGCAGATACACAACCTGCAAGTCGATGAAGGCAGAAAGTCTCCCGGACTCAACAAAGCCACCACCGCCCGGATGGATTTCATCCTGAACTATGGTACCCTTACAAACAGTACAGAGGCTTTAGGTCCAGAATCGGACGCACTTCGCCCATTTTCTGGGCACCGTGACCAGAATGGAGGAAAAAACAGCAAAACCCGTCCCTTGCAGGGACTGGCACAATGACCCCTCGAGCGAGAAGATCTGGAACTGCCCCCTGCTTGAGTCAGAGGGAGATGTGATGGAAAAGAACCTGTCAGCGGGGCGAGATCAAAACACGATCATGTACCCTGAACAGTGCTCGAACCCACCTGTCCCGGACACGGGTCAACCAGGGTTCCTGAATATAACGCAGACATTCCTTCCCATCCCTGAAAAGGGTGAGGGTGTCCACGCAGGCAGAGGTGGACTGTGCCGCCGAACCGCCCCGATGGCCCTTGGTCTAACCTGACCATGGCTTCTCGACACCACCTGAGGACTTGAAGGACTTCCCTTTATCCTTTGCCCCGAAGGCACGAAAAGGACCCCCGATGAGCAGTAAAGGGCGGGCCCCGCCTAACGTGGGGGGATTCACCCTAAGAGGCCTGGGGCAAAAGAAACACTCTTGCCCCCCTCAAGCCCTAGAGCGACACAGCTAGAGTGTCCCCAGCAAGTCGATAACCCACATAAGGGACAGCAGACAGTCTGTTTGGGAGCGTGGTCAGCCAACCAGCTTGTTAGCCACACAATGCGGCAGATCGCAACCCCTACCGCAGACAGCCGAGTGAGCAAAGAGGCTGGGGGCACCTGATCCACCAGGTCCAGGGTAGCCGGAGATACTGACTCCGCCACTAACATGTGCGTTTAGTGCCCTGGTCCATACTGCGACCGATTGAAACCATCCCAAAGGCAAACACAAGTGTGAGCAGGGAGCCCGCCATCAAGTAGATATGGCGGCAAAGGCGTCTCCCACACCTTATCTGCCGGATCCTTAAAACACCGGGGAGTCTTCCACGGCATTAAAAGGATTCAAATAGTCTAGAAAAAAGAGTTTGGTCCACAGCAGGAGACACCGTCCAAAGGACAACAACCGGATCCGCAAAAGGATAACGGTATGAAAACCACTCAGGTACCGTCAGCATATGCTTAATGCGACGCCACTGGTCGTCCACGGCTTGTGAAACTTCCCGGGACAGGGGAAAACCGGACCCGATGTCTGGGCCATGCGGGACCCGAATGAAACCCGCTAACCCGACAGAGAAGGCCCATATCATCAAAACGTAAAGTCCCCTTAAAATAGCTAAGGAGTGCGCATCAACCGCGGCACATTCCCGCCATGGAGGAAGACACCTCCCCCTCACCATTCGAATGGGAGGACTGGAACCCCTCAGGGGGGACGTTGTCTGTGGCAACCAAAAATGGGCTCTGAGTCAGAAGACAGCGAGGGCATAGGCCAAGTATGGCCAGTGCGTTCAAAACAGCAGCAAAACGTCAAAAAAAAAAAAAAAAAATGGCAAGAACAGCATAAAAAAAAAAAAAAAGAAAAAAAGAGGCCATGGAAGAGGATTCAGCAATACCTGAAGCCCCAACCAGGTCTTTGGGGAAATCTGCAACCATGGAGTCCATAATTGCAATTTAAAATTAATGGGACACTGGCCCATTAAATCGGCGGAGCCCCTTCAGAAGGCAATAGCCACCAGAGAAAAACGTTTTTTTTTTTTTTTTTACAGGAGAAAATCCGAGAAAAAAAACAGCAAAAATCCCCCACAGTGTGTGTTTTACCACACGCTGCTCAGTGGGGGATGACCTCACACCCTAGAGGCATACGCCCGCCCTGAGGAAAATAATGCCCAATGAAAGGCAATGGGAAAAATTGCAGGCAAAATGGCCACCGCCCTTACTAGGCTTTTTCCCACACCCAAGATGGCACCCGATCTGCGCCACAACAGGGATCTAAAATGGCGGCCGAGCTGAACTGCCCCAAAGAAAGCACACATGGATTATCTGGCCACAACAGGGAACCCCTGGACGTTATAGAGCCCCCCCCCCATGCCCCCCAGCTACAGCATAGTGCACCGCACCTTCAGGGAGGGAGGAGAACTTGCCACACTAGCCAGAAGGGGGATACCACAGAGACCACCAGCACTGCCATCCCCTAACAGTGGGCCCACAGAACCCCCCTACAGGACCTAGGCCCAGGGACAGGGGGTAGTAGTACTCACCAGTCCAGAAGAAGCGGGCATCGCTGATACGGGAGACCTCCCACCCTGAGTGGGAGTGCCATCAGCCAGGGAGGGATGCTAGCAACACGCGGGCGTTCCAGAGTTGAGACACCCCACAGCGAAGCTGGATCTCTGCAGGCTCGTCCCCATCCAGAGGGGCACTGTCGTTGTGAGGCCAGGGCTCACCAGTGACCTGCGACGCTCGTTGGCAGGCTGGGACTCCATAAGGTTCTAGATTATCCAGTACAAGGCCCAGCTCTGCTGTAGTCCTACAGTAAAATTCCCTGACTAACTAGCAATAGTGAGAGAAATAGAAATCTATGTTTCAAAAGAAAAAAAACATTATGGGGAAAAAACAAACTGAGACACTAGGCCGCAGCAAGGAAGAGCTAGCCTACTCCGAACACTAGGCAGCATAAAACTGAGGGCCAGTGGTAACTGGATCAGGATAATGGTTGGGGTCGGCCCCCTAGAGGTGTGTCTAAGTATAGAAAAGTTTATTATTAACATTTCTAACTGCCTAGCTTACTCCTGCAGAGGGCGCAATTACCCACTAGCGAATGGGCGGCGACTGTCCGAGGACACAAGAGAAATCCAGTTTTCTCTATCGTTCATTGACAGACGCAGTTCCTGATGCATATCAGTAGGGATGTCCCAAAGCAGTGCCATAAAATGAGGGGTGGGAACAGCAGAAACAAACGAGTCCCCAGGGCTAAACATAGCCAACTAGGCAACTTTGGACTCATCAGATAAACAAAATGATACCCACCTGAAACAAAAAAGAGTAAATACCCTCAAGAAAGGCCAAAAAGCCCACTAAACAGCAGCCTGCAAAACTTTGCGGCCAAAAGAGGCATTAGCCGAGGCCAGCATATCCACCTTATAAAATTTGGTAAAGGTGTGAACAGACGACCAGCTGGCCGCCTGTAACGCTCCTGCGTTTCTTATATGGTGTGGATTTTCAGCTGCAGAAATAGTTCCACGTCAGTAGTCATGTAAGAGATATGCTGAGATACCATTCCCAACCTCAATGACTCATCATGTGTGGAAGGTCTTATTTCAGCCAGTAAATACACACAATTAGCAAGCTGGTTCCTAGAATGACTTTATGTATGTGGTAACACAATGATGAAGGTTGAGGGATAGGTTGAGTGGAGGTGGTAGGGGATAGACACTTGAAGGTGAGACAGTAGCAGATGGATGCAGGAAGGTTTAGCAATGTTGTATGATAGCAGATGATAGAATAGCAGGTGGACATACAAAAGAGATCAACCCAGTGCAGAAAAGTAGCAGTAGTCTCAAGAGCTAGCAATCTAGTTATGCAGATGTGATAAACAGTCTTTACTATGCAGAGCTAGATAGTGTAAGCTTAGTATAAGTTTATAGAGAATTCCCCTGCGGGGTACTTAGCACTATTAGCGATACAGCCGAAGGGTGGTTCAGGAGAGGCGGATGATCCAGTAGCTGGATACAGGGATCAGCGCGGCGAGGTTCCGTCAGCGAGGTAAGCTTGCAAGCATGGAAGCTTCAAGCAAGGTTAGCATCCAGGTAAGGGTGTTTGAACGAACACATGTGAGTGAGAACCGGCGCTTTAAATAGCCATCTAGTCCGGCGCTGGGTGATGACAGCTCCAGTCTTAAAGGTGTATGCGCACCTTTCCAAAAGTAAATGGTGGGGCGCATACATTTGTGGAAAGTGTAATTTAGGGTACCAAAGGTACCGGAACATTACACCGCCTTGCAAATCTGAACCACAGATGGCTGATGGCGAAAAGCCCAGGAAGCACGAAGCGCCCAAGTAGAACGCGCCTTAACAGTGAAAAGGGGGAACCTGACCCCTAATTGAATAAGCCTGCACAACTGTCTGTCTGGTCCATCTGGAAATAGTCACAGCAGACACAGGCAGCCCTTCCTTTGGACCATCCGTGAGTACAAAGAGTGAATCTGACTTTCGAAAAGACTCGTCACCAAGTACACTCTGATTGCCTGAACCACATCCAAAGTAAGCAATGCAAATTCCTTAGCATGTTTTGGCTTAGGACAAAAAGAAGGTAACAAGATGTCCTCATTTAAGTGAAAACCACCTTTGGAAGAAAGGACGGATCTGGACAAAGTACCACTTTATCCCTGTGAACCACCAGATGGGCAGGCATTACAGGACAACACCGCCAATTTCAACATACTACACGCAGAAGTAATAGCCACAAAGGCCACCTTTTGGGATAAGGTAAGCAGGGGAATCTCCCTAATACTTTCAAAAGGAGGTTTCTGAAAAACCAACAGCACCAAATTATGGTCCTAAGGTGGCAACAGACGTCGCACCAGAGGTACCAAGCGTCGCACCCCCTGGATGAAGTTACGCACCAGGGAATGGGTGGCCAACGGCCTATGGAAAAAAATTGCCAAGGCCGAAACTGGACCCTTGATAGTACTCAAGGCAAACTTTTGATCAACTCCCTGTTGAAGAAAAGCAAATATCCGAGCCACCGAGTAAGAGCGAGGGGGAGCCCCAAGAGACTCACACCACACAATAGACTACTTCCATGTAAAATGATAAATCTTCTTAGAAGTCGCTTTCCGAGGAGCGTGGCGTACGAGATGGCCGCATAGCTCTGCAGCTTCGCTCGGCCACCCGGGACTTCAGCCTCCATAGACCCCCCATGACGACATACTCACCTCTAGCAGCCTCTCGGTGACCCCCCAGATGGCGAAGGGGAAAAAGGGATCGCAGCAACTCACCCGAATGGACGGATTCCTCATTTCCAGCGCCGTCGGTCTACGACAAAATGGCACTGGTCAGTAGCAACAGCCACGGCCTTTACAGGACAGAGCCAGCAGACAAGCGGGTGGTGGTTCGCCCTCGCTCAGGCAAGTTGCGAACCCGGATAGCAGGAATTCCTCCGGATCCTCTACTCCCCCCCTCTCCCTCTTTCAGGAGCCCTGCCAAGCAGAAGCTCCGCAGGGATTCCTCTTCTCCGGACCGCTACTGTGGCGTTCACATGGACCTCACAGCGGCCCCTTGCAACTCACAGGCCCAACATGCAGCCACAGCAGATCTCTTTGCAGCCTTCCCTGCAGGTGACCAGCCTGTGTCTGCTTCTCTACTGAAAGACATGCTGCGGTCCTCCATCCACACTGACATGGTGCAGGGACTGTTCCAAACACAGCGTGAAGTTCGTCACCTTGGTGAGAGAGTGGACACTGTTGAAGCTTCCATGGACAAATGCACATTGTCCCTTAATACTCTGATGGAAGCCCACAATAGTCACATGGACCTGGCTAAAAGAAAGTTGCAGACCTGGAGGACAGGTCTCGCAGGAACAACTTGAAGCTTAGAGGTGTTCCTAAAACGGTGTTACCACAGCATTTGGAGCAAATGGCCAAGAACCTCTTCACTTAACTAGTGCCATCCCTTTCTGTAGCTGAGCTTGAGATCGACAGGATCCCCAAACCCAGCTTCATTGCACAAGATTTGCCTCGGGAAGTCCTGCTACGAGTTCACTTTTTTCAAACCAAAGACAAAGTGCTCATGGCATCCAGGAAGCTACAATCCTTGCCGGGAGAGTTCCCCCAGCTTCAAATACTCCCTGACTTATCCAGGCATACGTTACAAAAAAACGCAGAAACCTGGCCACGTGACGAAGGCACTGCAGAATCATCACATTCCACACAAGTGGAAGCATCCGGCCTTCCTATCCATAACGCACAATGGCTCCACAGTCAGCATATCTACCATGGAAGAAGGTCTATCCCTCCTGCAACGCTGGAATATCATCGCAGATTCATCACCTCGGCCCTCAGCATCCTCCACACCAGCACCCCTTTCGGGGGAATGGCAGATAGCATCACGCAAGCGCTCCAAATCTACTCAGAGTTTGAACAGAGGTGAGCGTTTCCTCATGGTCTTCATCACAGTCCCAGGCCTAGGATGAGATATATCCCCATGGCCCCTCGTTCTTTGTTGCAGGTATCTCCTGCTTTTGGACTTTTTTTATGTTCTGGTCTGCGCAGTCGTTGCTCTTCCTCTCCCCTTCTGCCCTTGTTCCGACATCAGACTGACCCTACCACTCCTCGTTGCTCCGAAGATCCCCATGGTCCCCTGCCTGTTATACGTTCCGCTTATTCACTTTGCTCAAGTTTGGATTGTGCATATACCGCTGTTTTATCCACCATGACCATTAAGTTCCTTTCCTTGAATGTCAACGGCCTGAATCACCCTGCCAAACGCCACTCTCTATGGACTGAGTTGTGTACCAGCCGGGCTGATGTTGTAGCTCTTCAAGAGACTCACTTCAAAGCAACCCAGCAACCGAGATTCTCCCACAAGAACTTTCCTCACCTTTTCTTGGCGAATGCCTCTGAGAAAAAACGTGGGGTCCTGGTGGCGATCAGCAACACGGTTGCTTTCACTCTCAAGGACAAGATTTGTGATCCGGATGGCCGTTTCTTGATCTTAAAAGGGGACTTCAACTCACTTCCTATGACTCTAGTGGTGCTATATGCTCCAAACAGCCACCAGAAGCACTTTCTTCACAGGCTTCTTCGGCAGGTATCCGCTAAGGTCTATGGTAATCTAGTAATGTGTGCCAATTTCAATGCTGTGGTCGACCCAGGGCTCGACACATCTGTGTCCGCTCAGGGCCGACAATTCTCTTTGCACTCCCTTCACAGGGAACAACTTTACGATGTCTGGAGGTGCCAACACGGCTCAGAGAGGGATTATTCTCACTACTCCTCCAGGCATCGTTCATACTCTCGCATTGATTTATTTTTGATGGATCTCCCTTTACTGGGTAAGGTCTCCTCCTCGGCCATCAGAAGCATCACATGGTCTGACCATGCGTCTGTGGAGATGGTTCTGGAGGAGGGCGGACCCAGGGAACGGACTTCCATTTGGCGTTGTGATACTGGAGTTCTCCAAGATTCTCCCACGGGTAAGATAATTGGAGACCTGTTGGCTTTTTTTTTTTTTCAGATCAACGCTCCTTCAGTCTCGGATCCTTGGTCACTGTGGGGAGCGCATAAGGCTTACATTCGTGGAGTATCTATTCAGCAAACGGCCAGAATGTACAAAGCCTACAATCGGAAACTAACGGCTCTCCTTGCGAAGATACGGGAGCAAGAGACCATCCACAAACGTGATCCCAATTCTCCGGTGGCCAGGGATCTGACCCAAAAGAGAGAGTCCCTTAGGTCACATCTCATGGAACGCTATGATCGCCACCTCAAATCCCTTAAGCTCCCTTATTATGCCCATGCCAACAGGGCAGGTAAAGTTCTAGCTTCCAGACTCAAACAAAAACGGGCGTCTACTCGCATCTCCCACTTAACACACCATAGGACCAAGGTTAAGCTTACCCACCCTAAAGACATTGCGAATGAGTTTGCGTCTTTCTATAGCTCCCTTTACAACTTATCCCAGGACCCTGCTACTACCCAACTCAGTTCAGAGGCTATCCAAAGTTTCTTAGACAAGCTTTCTCTCCCCACCCTCTCTGAAGCCCACCTGCAGCCCCTCTCAGCTCCGTTCACGGCGACGGTTGTCTCCAAAGCAATCCACTCCCTTCCCAATGGTAAATCCCCTGGCTCGGACGGCTTATGTAAGGAGTATTACAAGCTCCATAATCATACTCTTAGCCCCTTTCTCTCAGAGTTATTTAACAAAGCTGCACAAACATCCACCTTCCCTCTGGAAATGTTAGGCGCTTACATCACGACTATCCCCAAGCCGGGCAAGGATCCTAGCCTCCCTGCCAACTATAGGCCCATTTCCCTTCTGAACAGCGACCTTAAGATTTATGCCAAAGTGCTGGCTGCCCGCCTGCAGCCCATTCTTCGGAACTTGATTAAAAATGACCAAATGGGCTTCATGCCGGGTAGGCAGACATCAGATGCTACTAGGCGCATCATAGATCTTGTCCACTTGGCAGAGAGCTCCCGAACCCCTTCTCTGCTCCTTACGTTGGATGCAGAGAAGGTGTTTGATACGGTGAACTGGCTCTACATGCGGATGACTCTGGAGAGGTTTGGCTTTTCAGGTAGCATATTATCCGCTGTGTTGGCTCTCTACTCTTGCCCCTCGGCCCAAGCTCTTACCTCTGGCATTGCCTCCGCTCCGTTCGTCATCACCAATGGCACCCGTCAGGGATGTCCTCTCTCCCCAGCAATTTTTAATCTTATGATTGAACCTCTGGCGGAGGCCATTCGGTCTGACGACAGGGTTGAGGGGTTTCGCATGGGAGATATTATCCATAAGGTCAACCTATTCGCGGATGACATGTGGTCATCCTGACAAACCCTGTTCAGTCCCTCCCGTCCATCAGATACTCTTGGCATTTGGGGCAATTTCCTACCACAAAGTGAATACCTCGAAGTCTCTAGCACTTAATATGGGAATTAGCTCGAAGGTAGTTGCCCTTTTGCAAAAGAAATGCCCCTACCCTTGGACTGAGGACCAGATCCCTTATTTGGGGGTGAATATTACCCCCCTGTATAGCCAAGCTCCTCCCTGCGAATCTAGACCCCTTAATAAAAATAAATAAATAATGATATAACCGCCATGGCAAAGGATGAACTCTCCTAGGGGGGGGTAGGATGGCCGCCTATAAGATGATGATTTTGCCTCAAGTACTCTACTGGTTCAGGGCGGTCCCCATCCCTTTCCCTAAAAAATACCTGGATGCTCTATCTCGAGGGGGGGGGGGGAATTAGATAAGATCATCCTCCAGACAGAAAAGAAAGTGGATTTTTAGTCTCCAAGCCACCAAATACCCTGGCTTAAATGATGCTTTGAGCTATAAACCATTTCTGTGATCGAATCTCTAACCTGCGGCCGAAAGCTCCTACTGAATACTAACAGGCAGTGAGTATATCCATTTCCTGTATGATATGTGTAAATAATGCTCCTCTGAGTTTTTTACTTAGAGTAGAGATGAATACCATCCATCTATGTAGCAACATTTCATAATTCCATTAAACCTTTGTGTCCAAAAATAATCTATACAAAATATCCATCTGTTGTAGTCTGTTTTACATACCTACCAATCTACCGAAATGTCGGTTTGTTTATAATTATGCTTTACTTCTGTATTATACTTTTAAAGCTATATCAGTTATGTAATACTTTAATATGTACATTGTAAACAATCTATATATAATTGCATTTGTATGAAAAGTAGATTTTGCATTGTGTCTGTGTTCATGTCGCTCCGGTCAACCCCACTGGGTGGCGCTGCTTTCTCCATGGGCGGGCATATGCACTTCTCAGAGGGGACGCTCCTTGGTTAGGTGTCCTCTCTGTCTCGGGAGGGATCAGCTTCACCCGGCATGTCTTTGATTGGCCGAGGGCCGGTCACTTCCGGTTACGGGGACAAGCTTTTGGAGCGCACGCACCGCCGTCACGGGGCGGATGCGTGGCGACATCAACCTTGACATTGCTTGGGGGAGATCCGCCCCCTGACGCTCCGCCCGTGATTGGCGGTGTGGAGGGGGTGATACTTAAGGGCTAGTTCCGCAGCCAATATACCAGGTAAATCCCACAATACTCCCTATTTGGAACAAACGAACCCCTTTTAAATGGCGGACAGGCTTAACATCTACATATTGTCCTTTCAGGACACATAACTGAGCTCGGCATCCAGGTTTCAAGGGAGCAAACTTACCGATATCTTTTATACACCTGCTTGACCAGCTACATATATATTTTCACAGGTATTGCCTCCGATTCATACATTTTGCTGGCTAAATGCTATCCTTTGCGGTTTTAAGTTTACATATTTTGCTTTTTCTATAATATATTCTATTATAAGTCATTAATATATTTATTATATGAGTCCCCAGGTTCAAAGTCCTACCGGACTGAATCAGTCCGATTGAATGCGCACTAGGCAACCCTGCAGGTTCCCGTCCAGTGGGCTAGGCAAAGCCGGATCGCTCTCAGCGTAAGAACATTGATCAGTAAACTGGATTCCTTCATGGACCAGACTCCCTGAACAGATAGCCTGCTGAGAACTCCACCCCCCCTCCCCCCGGACAGTATTGCATCTGTGGTGACAATTATCCAATATATAGCGTGTGAGGGATTAGCTCGGTGGCGGGTGTGGATGACCCCTTGGGGGGGTTCGTTACACAGGGAGATAGCCGAGAAGTGGTTGAAAACAACAGTGTATGGTTTTATTCTTGATATTTTCTTCACACATGTGCAAGCATCAAAAGCATCAAAAATCTAAATAAATCCTTGCCACTGTGGGCGGCTACCTTCACACACAGGAACCTACCTAGGGAGTCTGTCCCCAACCTACTGCTGGGCAGACATGGCTGATCATACAGCAGACCATCAATAGTCCATTTATTTTCTCTACACACAGAAAATGTCCCTTTGTTTTTCTTCACACAGAAAATGTCCATTTGTTTTTCTTCACACAGAAAACATCCATTTGTTTTTCTTCACACAGAAAACAATTCATGAACTCACCTTAAGAAGTCTTCAGTCTTACTGCCCTCCTCAGCGCACATCGCTTCAGGAGGCATTCCTCTGACTGCTCTCCTATACTCACACAGCTTCAGGAGGCAGCAATCCGTAGTCATCCTCTTGATAACTTATAGAGGCCTTAATTGCCTCATTCTGAATAGCTGAAGGTTTTTCAACTTCCTTAAACCTTCCTGGCTACCTCTGCAGCCAACACCCTATAGTAATTGGTGAATTGTCTAACCAAAGCAGAAATGTATCTCCGGGCTGTGAAAACATCCACAGATTTACCCGACTTCTTGTCACAGGGAGGAAGGATCTTCCCGAAGGCACCAGATCAGGGACTCCCTGGTCACCGGGCTCAGCTGGATCTGAAAGTCCGGGGAATTTCGATTCTTGTGCCATTTGAGAAGGATTTGCTTCTGGAGGATCCTCGTGTGGAATTGAAAGAAGGGGACCAACTCGAAGGATGACACCATCAGTCCTAGAACTCTCACACAGGTCAGAAGGGACGACCAATTTGCTAGATAGCAACAGCTGAATCGCAGTCTGGATTTTTTGGAGTTTTTCCAGAGGAATAAACACCCTGGCTGAAGTCCAAAGTCAGGCCCAGATAGTCCAGTATAATGGAATGGACCAAGGATGACTTCTGAAGGTTCAGAATCCACCCAAATTCCTCCAGAGTTATCAAGGTGATTTCCAAGTTTATTTGCAGCACCGTAGGAGACTCCACACGGAGAACCAGATCGTCCAGGTAACCCAGGACCGATATTTCCCACTGCCGCAACAGTGCCAGGATCAGAGCCAACACCTTTGTGAAGACCGGAGGAGCAGAGGCGAGACCAAAGGGCAACGCCACAAACTGAAAGTGATCCTCTCTCACGGCAAGACAGAGAAACCGTTGGGTGTCCTGCAAAGATTGGGATGTGAAGTTAGGCATCTTTGAAGTCCATGAAGGCCAGGAAATCCCCATGATGTAGGGAGGCCGCCACCGTGCGAATGATTCCATCTTGAATTTTTTAACTCGCACAAAGCAATTTAGTGCTTTCAGGTCCAGGGTTGGATGCACCTTGCCTTCCTTCCTGGGAACCGTGAAATGGTTTGAATAAAAGCCTTGAAACGTTCCGCACACTGAACCGGAACTACTACCCCCTGTTGAACTAGGTCCTGATTGCCCCAGGGAGCGCCAGCAAGCGATTCGGGGACAGTCACACACTGGTAGGGAAAAACCTTACTGGAGGGACAGATCGAAACTCGATCTTGTAACCGGACCGTATGACCTCTTGAACCCATTTGTCTGATATCCGGGATGGCCACAGGTCCGGGAACCTGCAGAGACAACCCCCCACCCCAGTTACCGATGAGGGCGCACCTTCAAGCTGAGGAGGTCTTGTCCACAGGTCTGGAGAAAACAGACTTTTGTTTGACAGACCAGGGCCGCTTGGAACCGCCCGAGGAAGTCACAAAGGGCTTTGCCTTATCGACTGACCCTGGGGGACAAAAAAACTTGTGTACTGAAAAGTAGGGACTCCGGCTGCGAAGGGGGTCATTACTCTTGTTAGCCTGTGGAAGAAAGGTACTCTACCCCCCCCCCCCCTTGAGCCCCTAGTGATGTCATCCAGGGTAGCTCCAAACAGGCGATCTCCTTGAAAAGGCAGATCAGTTAAGGCTTTCTTTAAAGTCTGATCTGCAGACCAGCACTTCAGCCAAAGTATATGCGGGAGGACCACTGCCGAAACCGACAGTGAGCCCAATATGGGAGCAGTGTCCAGCGCGGCATCGCAAACAAATTGCAGCCCCTGCACCAGCTGGTCCAACAGCTCCAAAGAGGCAGAGGGAACTGGTTTCCCCTCCAGGTCACGGCGTAGTAACTTAGCCCATTCAGTCAACGTTAGCGTGACAAAGGCAACCGTAAACATTAGGGATGCACCAAAATTTTCGGCTGAAAACGGGCCTATCCCATTTCGGCCGAAAATGGGTTAAAAATGCAGAAATTAATGGCCGACGTGAGGAAGGAGGAGGGCGCAGCGCAGGTTTGAAAAGTCCCGCCTCTGGCCGGCGGCCCACCTCCCGGTGATGTCACTACTACTACGATGTGCATGAATGAACTAACACACCGGGCGGGAGGGCGGGCGAGCGGCCGCTAATAGCTGTAACTAAGTGAGCGCTTCACTTCCCTGTCATGCGGGTATCTCCTCTGACAGGGAAATGAAGCGCTCACAGTTCTAGCTATTAGCGACCGCTCCCCCATCCGCCCGGTGTGTTAGTTCATTCATGCACATCGTAGTAGTAGTGACATCACAGGGAGGCGGGCTGCCGGCCAGAGGCACGTCTTTTGAATGAAGGACACCGGAGGAGCAGAGTGACAGTAAGGACATTGCACCCTTGGGATGGGGAGGGACGCTGAGGCGGGGGGGGGGGAAGCTGAGGCGAGCTTACCATTGGTATTAGTATTATGCAGCATGAGGGGGTTAATGTATTGCCACTGCTGGTCACTGATGCATTAGCGACCGACCAGTGGCAGTTAATTAACCCCTTTGTGCTGCATTAGTGCATCCAGTATCAGTGCAACCAGTGTTAATTAACACTGATACTGGTTGCACTAATGCAGCACAAAGGGGTTAATTAACTGCCACTGGTCGGTCACCAATGCATCAGTGATCAGCAATGGCAATACATTAACCCCCTCATGCTGCATAATACAAATACCATTGGTAATTAAATTAACCTCTTGCCAACCCGTCACAGTACATATACTGTGACAGGGTGGCAGCGACAGGTGTACGTCGCTGCCAGTTTTTGGTGTATGCCCCTCTTCTATCGATTTTAAAATTATTTGGGGGAAAAAGTCATTTTCGGTTTTCGGCCAAGGGCATCCTGCATTTTCGGTTACGGCCCAGAATTTTCATTTCGGTGCATCCCTAGTAAACCTAGATCTTAGTGCACTGCAGACCCCACCAGGGAGTACATATTGCGGGCCGCAGCCTCCGCCTTCTTATCCTCTGGATCCTTAAAGGACGGGGAATCCTCTTCTGCGATATCGGTTGCCTTAAACAAGACCAGAGGGTACACCGTAGGTTGGGACAGCCCACTTCTTTATCAGGGACTCCTCAAAAGGGTAGTGTCTAGCAATCCGCTTAGGCACCCCAGGGGGAACGCTTTGGACAGTCCCATTCTTTTTTGAGCATGTTGTAAAAATGCGTGGGAAAGGGGAAAAAAAACTTTTGCCACTCCGGATGGCTTGTGAGTGCCAAATGTAAGCTGCGCCTCAGTGGCAGCGGTTTCCTCCAATTTTAGGGTCTCACGCACAGGTACAACCAGTGTGTCCACCAGCGCCTTATCTTGCACGGCATTGGAGGTAGAAATGTCATCCTCACTGTCAGAGGAGACAGGGTGCGAGGTAGCAGACCCGTCAGGGAGACCCGTGGCTGCGGTGGCTGAGTCAGACTCAGAATCTGAGACATCAGATGAGGCAGGGGTAGGCGGTGGTCGTTTCTTAGCACCTCACCCTTTAAAGGCCACCTCCACCCGGGACACAAACAATTCCAAAGACCGCTGAATAAGCATCTGTAGACAGCTGGGGTCCGGAAGGCCTCCTTGAGGGGGACAGACGGGGACACATGATCTGTAGGGTCCATGTTGCACCAGGGGAACCCATCAGCCAAAGTTGAAAAAAAAAAAGGACAATTGACTATCTACGGCGGCGGTCAGCCCCTCACAGGCAAAGTGACGTAGGGTTACGTCACTAGCTTGTGAGGGTCTAGGGAGCGAGCGCGCGCCGCCGGTCACAGACCCCCCCCGCGCGTGTGACCGGCGGACCCGATGTCCGCCGGCCACTCTGCGATCGGTGGGGGAGAGGGAGAAAGTCAGGCAGCTTGTGTAAACAAGCCGCCTGTCATTCTCCCCTCTGTATGAGAGATGATCATATGGATCTACTATGTAGATCCGTTGATCACTCTGCATACAGCTGAAGCCACAGCCAATCACAGTTAGAATCACGCCCCTAGGGACACACACAGCCCCTCCCTCTCAAATAAAGTTAACCCCTTCACTACCAGTGTATTTTTACAGTAACAGTGCATATGTATAGCACTGATTACTGTAGAAATGTCACTGGTAACCCCAAAAGTGTCAAAAATGTCAGTCAAGGGTCCGATCTGTCCGCCGCAATGTCGCAGTACCGCAAAAAAAAAAAAAAAATCGCAGATCGCCGCCATTATGCGTTAAAAAAAAAAAAACAACAAAAATGACAAAAATCTTTCCCTTTGTTAGTAAACGCAATAACTTTTGCGCAAACCAATCAAAATACGCTTTTTGCGATTTTTTTTACCAAACATAGGTAGCATAAAACAAATTGGCCGAAAATGTTAAAAAATTTTGATTTTTACATTTTTTTTTGGGGGAATTTCATATAAAAAAAAAAAAGGGAAAAATATTGCTATTTTTGCAAAATTTACGCTCTTTTTTTGTTTATAGCGCGTGATCAAAAAAATCACACAGGTGATCAAATACCACCAAAAGAAAGCTCTGTTTGTGGGAAAACAAGGACGCCAAATTCGTTTATGTACAGCGTCGCACGACCGCGCAATTGTCCGTTAAAGTCACGCAGTGCCGAATCGCAAAATACCCCCTGGTCGTTTAGCAGCCAAATCCTCCGGGGCTTAAGTGGTTAAAGGTGTTCCATTGCGCCACAGCAACCCCCCAGAGGTCAGGCAAAGCACACTGGAGACCCCCAGCAGAGAGAGAGACCCCCTGACTCACTGTACCAAAGATGCACCAGGAGGCCCAGAACGGATCCACAACACGTGTCAGCAGCAACTAAACGATCATTTGTCCATTGCTGGCGGCACCCCCGCCCCCATATACAGCCAGCCGCGTGGTCCCAGCACCTGGGAGAAGGCCCAATAGCCCCCAGCATTAAGGGGGGGAGGGGGTGTGACAGGACAGAGAGGAAACCCAGGATTGTGAGGGTCCGACCGTCCCAGGGAAGGGCCTGTGTCCACCCAAAAATCCGCCAGTAGAAGAAAGGGGGGGGGGGGGGGGGACATCATTTACTCACCATACCGGAGCAGACAGGCACCATCTCCTGACAGAACCCCTCTCCGCCGAAGTGGGGGGGGGTTGACGGCCAAATAGGAACGCTGCAACTCGGGCCTAGACTCGGTTGTGTGCGACCTGGCAAGACGATTAACTTAACTTAGGGGGCCAGTCCCCGTCCAGTGGGACTATGTCGCGGCTGACCCAGCGCAGAGCTAAGATCTATACATCCAGCCTGTGGCCAGATCCGGTATAGTTGCTTGTAGATTTCACAGGAAAAAGTACAAAAAAAAACTAAAACTAGTTTTTTTTGACAGAACCAGAGATCCCAGCAGGATACTAGGTCCTTATTCGAGATCGACCGATTATCGGCAACACCGATATATTGGGGGCCGATATGCACTTTCCCTGGTATATCTGAAATGGCCTTTGGATTTACAGATATTTTCGCAACGTCATCGCGTATGTTGCGCCACGTGCCTCCGCACACTGGACAGCTCTTAGGCCGCGCCTCCCTCTGCCACATTACAGTGTCTTTTACCTGCTGCAGCCACACTGGAGTCTGCACGTGGCACAGGCGGTCGGTCGGGACAGCGAGTTTTTCTACATCTAGTGAGTGAACAGTGACCAACAGTCTGACACGTTTTGTATCTGTTCTGTGATAATTGATAACAGTGACCAACACTGACACACGTTCTGTATCTGTTCTGTAACACAGCCGCCGTGGCCACCCACCCACAGCTGCCCGGTGCCAGCCAGCAACCTAGTCCCACACACCCACTGTGTACCAGTCAGCCAGCCAGCCACAGGCCTTGCCTGAGTCCTTACTAACAGCTAGCCAGCCGCCACAAAGGGTGCCAGCCACCAAGGGTTGATGAAAGCCAGCCAGGGTGCCAGCCAGCCACCACCGCCGGGTGCCAGCCAGCCACCACCGCCGGGTGCCAGCCAGCCACCCACCACCGGGTGCCAGCCAGCCACCCACCACCGGGTGCCAGCCAGCCAGCCACCCACCACCAAAGGGTGCCAGCCAGCCACCCACCAAAGGGTGCCAGCCAGCCACCCACCCACCACCAAGGGGTGCCAGCCAGCCACCCACCCACCACCAAAGGGTGCCAGCCAGCCAGCCACCCACCCACCAAAGGGTGCCAGCCAGCCACCCACCCACCAAAGGGTGCCAGCCAGCCACCCACCCACGACCAAAGGGTGCCAGCCAGCCACCCACTACAGGGTGCCAGTGGAGATGGATGGAGATAGAACAATTTAAAGTGTGGTCTGAGTATTTCTCTTCTCCATCTCCAGGAAAATTAGCAGCACTGTGCAACACTTGCAAAAACAATGTGAGCATGCGATCAGCAACTGCAAAAATCCAAAATACGTCTAATCTTTGGGCCCATCTAAGAGTTCATCATGTTGAATTGTATAATGTAGCACAGCAAAAAATTAAATGAATCACAAGGTGAATCATCCCTATCCCAGGCAACAATAACATATGTTTCAGAAAAAAAAAAAACAAGTGGCAAAAAGCAGATGGAAAATCACAACTGCAGGACAGAGTAATCACAGAGATGATGGTCACTGATAACCAGCCATTTACAATAGTGTCTGACTCTGGATTTAAGCGGTTGATGTCAATAGTTGAGCCAAGGTACACACTGAAGAGTGACAAGTTTTATCGAACTGAAATGCTGCAAAAGATTCACCAAAAGGTCGTTGACAAAGTTAAGACTATGCTGCAACCAGAGAATGCTGGCAACTCACTCATTCACGACTGACTGCTGGTCAGGACAAACAGAATCTGGGGAGTACATTAAAGAAATGTTTCTAGATATGCTAGAAGAATGGGGAATCAGCAAAGACCGAGTGATGCTTGTGCTGCGAGACAGTGGAGCTAACATAGTTAAAGATATGAGACTTGCTGAAGGGTCAGACCTCAGTTGCATGGCGCACACACCTCTAACTGGAGGTAAATTATGGTCTGTCAAACCAGAAAGCTTTGCTGGACATTATTACCATGCTGAAGAAGTGTGCAGGCCATTTCCACCATTCTGTTCTTGCTAAGCAACGACTGAGGTGCATTCAGGAAGACCTTAGCCTACCCAAAAACAACCTAATACAGGCTGTTCCAACACGATGGAACAAAGCGCTACACATGTTACAGAGGATGCTGGAGCAGAAGCGAGCTCTCACCATATATTCTGGTGAATATGGACTTGGAGGACATTCTTTCCCTACTGCAGATCAGTGAGACATAGTAGCCAACATTATAGAAGCTCGTACCCATTGAGGAAGTGACACTGGAGGTCAATCATTACAAGTAATTTCCTCTGTGATCCCATGTGCGAGAGTCCTGAAAATGCTTCAACAGAATGAAGGACCCAACACACGTGGAATCAAAGCATGTAGGCAGGCCATGAGGGACAGCCTTGCCAAAAGGTTTGAGAAGCATAAGCAGAATAAAAATGTTGTGCTTGCATGTCTTTTGGATCCTCGATACAAGAACCATACTTTCTCTTCTGTTGATGTATTGGCCAAGGCAAAACAATGGCTGACAGAAGATATTCAACAGAAGGTGCAGGAGGTTCCTCCTGAGGAAAAGAAAAGTCAAGGACAAGAAGAGAAGGTTTCTGATGTGGAAGAGCAGGATGCAGGAGAAAAATGTCCCAAAAGAACACGAACAGAAGAGAAAATTCATTGTGGTCAAATCGATGCAATGTTCAGAGATTTATTGGGGCCTCATGCAGAGGATTCATCAGAATCGGCAATAATGAGCCTGGATGATGAACTTCATCTCTATTTGAAGGAACCAGTAATTGACAGAAGAAGTGATCCTCTTCAGTGGTAGAAAGAAAATGAGGCACGCTACAAAAGACTTGCTTCCCATGCTAGAAGATACCTTTCTGCTCCTCCTTCCTCAGTACCAAGTGAGCATGTATTTAGTGAAGTGGCAGCAATTTATGAAAAGAAAAGAAGACGTTTAACTGGTGAACATGCTGAAATGTTATGCTTTCTGCACTATAATATTGTTCTACTTAACTGGGAGTATTGATTTGAAAGTGTCTGTCCACCAGTCCACTGAGTCTGTCCAATCCACTGTCTAGCTTGTGTATTTTTTTTTTCTAGCAGTTTTACACTAACTGTGCTGCACTGCAGTCAGTGCAAAAGTGCTAGAAAAAAAAATAGACATAGTAGACAGTGGATTGGAGTCAGTGCCAGTGGACTACTGCTGCAGTAGAACCCCACTCACTGCTGCAATAATTTTAAATCACTACTGCAGCAGTGATTTAAAAATTATTGCAGTGAGTGAGTGCCCTACTGCAGCAGTAGTCACTCACTACAGTCCGATCCACTGTGACATGTGTAGCTGTTGCCTTGCTTTTTTTCTACCAGTATTGCACTGACTGCAGTAGTTGCAGTGAGTGTCCTACTGTAGGGGTATGTTTGATTGGAATTCAAACATATAGTGGGTTTTCTTAAATTTGTCACAAAAGTTTCATATATTTAATGCTACAGGAAAAAATAAATAATAATCCCTGAAAAAGAGAGGCTGGTTAACTGACTGACCAATTATGTCAAAATTTCCACACTTCAACATCCTACATTAAATTTAGTCCAGGGCTTGACAAATTTTCCTGAAATCTAGGAGCCAGCTAAAAAAGTTAGGAGCCAGTTTTTTTTTTTTTTTAAACTAACAACCAAGCTTTATTTAATAAAACGGATACTAAATTTACACATGAATACGACTAGAACCCCACTCTCCTCTATAGCGCAATTGGATGAAAACAGACTGTCTGTCTCTTTCCATCCGATGCCATCTGATCCGATCCACGGGATGGATAGAAAATAGAACCACCATCCGTCTGTTTTTTTGCAGACAGGATCAGATGGCGGCAGATTACTGCTCCATAGAGGAGACTGAAGGGTCCGATCAGGTCTGCCTGAAAAACCGACAGACGGACCTGATCAGACAGCCCGTGTGAAAGGGGCCTTTGGCTGTGGCATGGCGATGAGGAAAAAAAAAAAAAAAAAAGAATATATATATATAATTTTTTTTATTTATTTATTTTTTTAAATAATAATAATAATAATAATAATAATAATAATAATAATGAAAAAAAAATATATTTTTTTTAATAATTAAAAAAGAAAAAAAATATTTTTTTTTTTTTACATTTAAAAAATAAATTAAATTAATAATAATAATAATAATAACCACACTCCCTGTCAAAGGTAACTAACTGGACAGGGAGATGGTAATGCATTGAGAACAAACAGGCAGGGGAAACAGTCATTACAACAGTCATTACTCCCGGCCACCACAAGAGGGCGCCGGTTCTCCATTGGAAGCCTCTCTCATCTCAAGTAGGCCGAAAAGCTGGGGCCTCAATTTTCGGACGGCGCGGAAGTCCGTGCACTCCGTGCAAAAATGACAGGACACCTTCTGCAGGGCACCCCAGGCACCAGGTCGCTAATTCTAGTCGCAAATGCGACCTGGCGCCCGGGGATTGTCGAGCCCTGATTTAGTCAACCCAATACTGTGCTCCAGCATGTTCATGAAAATGCTAAAAAACATACTCCTTACCTTCCCTGGATTTTCAGCCTTAAAAAGCAGGAGGTTCCTTCTAAAAATTGTTAGATTGACCCAGATTTCTGCTGCATGATGACATAACTCAGGAACGCTGAGCAACCTCGGATGCACATAACCCCAGCTGCAAAACATCCACAAATCATCATGGATAAGAGACAACATTTAAAGTGGACTGATTAGGTGAAATATACAAAAGAGCCACTTATGCAAGTGAAGAGATTACGTGATTACACTGATGCCAATCAGAGGCCTCCAATATCGTAGCAATGCAAAAAAATAAAATAAAGCCATTCTCTAAAACATTAAGGTACTTTGTATCTAGTCTTGATCTTGCCTACACAGCCCACCAAATTTATTTCAGTAGAAGACAACTACCTAAAGTTGACTATATACTAGTAGATTTTAGAAGGAATTATGTTAGTACAAATATTTATATGAACATTCATATGAAAATTCTCATGAGGAAATTTGATGACAAAACAAATGTCACTTGAAAGGATTTAAAACATTTGCTTTTACAAAGATTCTGTGAATGTGAATGGAGGATTGGGACATTATGGGAACTTGTCATGTGACATGTTTTGGGACATCTTCACAAAACAGCAGAGAAGATGATAATTGCTGTAACTTTTCCACTAAAGAACGGTCCAATAATACAGGAGTCTTGATTGTTCATTGCCCTTGTCTAGTCAGATGCAGTTTGACATAGGCCTTGTTCACAAGGGGCATTTTAATCTGTACCTTGTGCAGGGCTGTACTATATTGGCACAGGGTTGCACAATTGTTGCGTAAATCCCCATGCTGGCAGTCCCATTGCTGTCTATTGGGACAGTGACACTGCTCTGAATAGGACATCTGTGGGGGTCCATGTCCCATTGGCTGCATCCCAATTGATAGCTATGGGACTGGTGGCACAGAGATGCACGCAACCCCTGGTAATCCAAGCCAAAACACACACTTCTGCACATGGATTAAAACCACCCGGGTGATCAGGGGCATACTAAAATTACAGCAGCAACTGGTTGCAGGGCTGGGCCTGCCACAGTAAAGGCAGCCTTCAGAAGCATCTTAAACTTTCTATCTGCAGAATCTTTGAACAAAGGAAAATTTTCAACGCGTGCACTGAGATGTTTAAGACTGAGGCTGCAGGATCAACAAAAGAGTAAAAAAAAAAAAAAAAAAAAAAAAAAAAAACAGTGGACTTTTTCCAATGAATATAATTCAGCTTTTCTAGAGAGATCCCATTACAGATTTCCCATTATTTATGAACCAGGAATGTCTTTTTTTTTTTTTGACTTAGCAGGTCTATTTGTACCCAAAGTGGCCTAGTGAGACAGAGGAGAGACAAGAAGTACAATGCCAGACTTTTGCACATGGCAGCAGTTGCATGAAGCTTACGCTTCAGGTGTAAAAGTGTGGGAGAGAGCAATGCTCGGCAGGCTCCTCTACCCCTGCATCTCTATCCTACTCATTTATTTCTCGGTCTGCCTCATCAGGGACAGACATAACGGGATATGATTCAGGTAGAGATGGAAGACCTGGGGTGTGGCATTTTGTAGCCCTATACAAAGATTGCAGAATTAAGGCTGTTCGTTGTCCAAGGAATGAATTGTGACAAAGATGCAGTGGTGGACAGTAATGGCTGTATTAATGTCAAATAGTTGACAGACAGTTTGACAGGATTGCAGAAAAATCTGTCTCGGTCAGGTAGGCTTCTTGTTGCATGCCAGATTTAGAGCTAGAATCAGATGCAGAGACCAATGTCTCTGAAATGACCACTTAAGGACCAAAGGTTTTAGCCCCTTAATGACCAGGCCATTTTTTGCTATTTGGCACTGTATGACTAACTGGTAATTATGCAGTCATGCAATACTGTAGCCAAACAAAAAATGGATTTTTGTAAGATCTTACCGTAAAATCCTTTTCTCTTAGCTTATTGACAGACGTAGTCCTCTTTGATTAATATCAAATTGGGTTATGCTGCCCTCTACAGGAGTAGGACTAGGCAGAAAGAAAACGTTCTGGCTCCACCTTAGGGGCAGTCCCAGAGGGTATATCCTCTTCCTGTCTGCTACAGGAAATCAGTTCTGTCACAAAGCAGTGTCAGAGAATTTAACCCAACCCAACTCAATGATAGAGGGGCGGGTACTACGTCTGTCAATGAGCTAAGAGAAAAGGATTTTACGGTAAGATCTTACAAAAATCCATTTTTCTCTGTCGCTCATTGACAGACGTAGTCCTCTTTGATTAATATCAAATTGGGACGTCCCAAAGCAGTGCCACAAATGAGGGGTGGGAACAGAAATCAAAATCCAGAAGGCCCAACCGGAGCCAACCAGAAGTATCAAGGGACTCATCGATCAAACAGATGAGACCTACCCAACAAACCCTCGAGATAGACCAACAGTCTCCTCAAACAGCGGCCTGCAGGAACCTTGCGGCCAAAAGAGGCATCCGACGATGCCATCACATAAACCTTATACAATATTGTAAAGGTATGAACCGACGATCAAGTAGTCGCCTTGAAAAACCTGGATCGCTGACGCCTGATGGCGGAAGACCCAGGAAACACTAAGCGCCCGAGTAGAGTGCGCCTTAACAGGGAACGGGGGATCCCGACCCTTAGATAGAATAAGCCTATACCACCGTCTGTCTGATCCATCTAGAGATGGTCACGGCAGAAACAGGCAACCCCTTCTTAGGGCCATCCGTGATCACAAACAATGAATCCGTAGTAATAAAGTATACCCTGATCGCCCAAACTACATCCAAGGAATGCAACGCGAATTCTCGAGGATGACTGGGCTTAGGACACAGGGAAGACAATACAATGTCCTTATTCAAATGAAACTCTGAAACCACCTTAGGAAGGAAGGATGGATTCGGACGAAGAACAACCTTATCCCTATGAACCACCAGATCTGGGGAACAACAGGATAATGCAGCCAGTTCTGACACCCTGCGTGCAGAAGTGATAGCCACCAAGAAGGCCACCTTCTGGGATAAAGTAAGCAAGGGAATCTCCCTATTTTCAAAGGGAGGTTTCTGAAGAACCGACAGCACCAAATTAAGATCCCAGGGTGGTAAAGGCGCGCGCACTGGCGGAGCCAGGTGTCGCACCCCCCTGGATGAAATTCCGCACCAAGGAATGAATAGCCAAAAGCTTCTGAATGAAGATTGCTAATGCTGAAACCTGACCCTTGATAGCACTCAAGGCCAGCTTCTGCTCAACCCCCTGTTGCAGAAAGGCCAATATTCGGCCAACCGAATAACAACGTGGAGGGAACCCAAGGGATTCACACCACGCAATCTAAGACTTCCATGTGCGATGATAAATCTTTCTGGAAGTCGCTTTTCTTGCTTTAACTAGAGTAGGAATAACTGAAGCTGACAATCCCTTGTCCTTCAGCACCTGGGTCTCAATAGCCAGGGCGTTAAGCCAGCGATCGTAAAGCAGGATGAAAGATCGGTCCCTGCGACAGCAGATCCTCCCTGAGAGGAAGTCGCCAAGGAACGTCTGCGACCAGCCTGACCAGGTCGGCGTACCAGGCCCGACTAGGCCAGTCCTGAGCTACCAGGATAACTGGGATTCCCTCCACCTCTATCCTGCGAAGAAGCTTCGGCAGCAACTTGAGAGGAGGGAAGGCATACAGTAGCTGCTAGAGGATCGCGGGAGCGAGCCACAAACCTCCGCACTTTCCTGTTGAGCCGAGATGCCAACAGATCCCATTCGGGGTGCCCCAATGGAGGCACAGTTGGTGGAATACCTCTGGATGAAGAGATCATTCCCCTTGATCCAGAATCTGACGGCTAAGATAATCTGCCTGCCAATTCACCCCCGGAATGAATACCGCAGAGAGAGCTGGAACAATCGTTCCGCTCAACTAAGAATGCTGGCCACTTCTATGGCCGCCAGGACACTCCTGGTGCCCCCTTGATGATTGACATAAGCCACTGCTGTGGCATTGTCCGACTGGATCCGAACCGGGCTGCCCTGGAGCTGCTCGGTCCAGTGAATCAGACAAAGTCTGATCGCTCTCAGTTCCAATCCATTTATCGGTAACCTGGACTCTTCCAGGGACCAAAGCCCCTAAGGGGATAATTTGCCGAGAATTCCTCCCCACCCGGATAGACTAGCATCCGTGGTGAAAATCGTCCAATCTATTGGAAGACATGACTTCCCCTGGTGAGCATCGGAGACCGAAGCCACCAGACCAGAGACTTCCTGGTCCGCTCGCTCAGTCGGATCCGATTGTCCATGGAATCTGGATTCCGATTCCATTTGAGAAGAATTTCTTTTTGAAGGATTCGGGTATGGGACTGGGCAAATGATACTGCTTCAAAAGAAGCCACCATCAAACCCAGGACTCTCATGCAAGTCCGAAGGGAAGGCCAGTTGTCAGATAGTACGACTGAATCGTTGATTGAATCTTCTGGAGTTTCTCCGCAGGGAGAAACACTTTTGCCCTGGATGTGTCTAAAAATTAGACCCAGATATTCCAGCCTCCTGGTGGGAACCAGAGAAAACTTCTGTAAGTTCACCAGCCACCCGAACTCTTGCAAAGAGGTTATGGTGATCTCTAAGTTAGCAACAGAGTCTGCGGAGACTCTGCATGGAGCAGATCGTCTAGGTAACCTAGAATCGATATGTCTCGTTGCCGCAACAGCGCCAACACTGGGGCCAACACCTTTGTGAAGACCCAAGGAGCTGAGGCAAGACCAAAGGGTAACGCCACAAACTGATAATGGTTCTCTTTACGGAAAAAACGCAGGAAACGCTGATGTCCTGCATAAATAGGAATGTGAAGATAGGCATCCTAGATGTCTATGGACGCCAGAAAATGCCCCTGATGCAGGGAGGCCGCTACTGTGCGAATGGACTCCATCTTGAATTTTTGTACCTTGACAAAAAGATTGAGTGCTGTTAAGTCCAGAATTGGACGCACCTTGCCCTCTTTTCTGGTATTGTGAAAAGGTTCGAATAAAACCTTTGAAAACGCTCTGTCCAAGGAACGTGGCCTTGTTGCATTAAATCCGTGACCGCCCCCCGCAAAGCTTCTAGGCGATCCGGGGATAGTCGGATCTTGGAGGGGAAGAATCGCACCGGTGGGAATGATTGAAACTCGATCTTGTAACCTGACCTACTGACTTCGCGAACCCAATTGTCCGGGATTCTGGAAAGCCATGGATCCGGAAACCGGCGAAGACACCCCCCCCACCCCAAGTATGGGTGGGGGCGCACTTTCAGGCTTTAATAGTCTTATCTTCAGGTCTGGAAGAGCCGAACGCTTGTTTGCCCGACCAGCGCCCCCTGAAAACCTCCTGAAGGAGTTTTGGAGGGCTTTAGCTTTATCGCCCGTCTCAGCGGAGCGAAAAAAATCTTTTATGAGCGGAAAAGGAAGGCCCCCGTCTCTGACGAGGTCCCTTACCCTTAGTGCTCTGTGGCAAAAACATACTCTTGCCTCCAGTGAGATTCTTGATAATCTCATCTAAGGTGGCCCCAAAATAGGCGATCCACCTGAAAAGGGAGATTAGCCAAAGTTTCTTTGGAACCTTGGTCCGCCGACCAACACCCTAGCCACAGTACACGCCTGAGGACGGCTGCTGAAATTGATGCCCGCCCCAACAATGGAGTGGCGTCCAGAGTAGCGTCACAGACAAACTGTAGCCCTTGTATCATCTGCTCCAGCAGGTCTGATACTGCCGGGGGGATGCTTCTCCCCTCTAAGTCCCGGCGTAACAACTTGGTCCATTCTGTCAATGTTTGTAAAACCAAACCAATTGCAATCACTGGTCTAAAAAGCTGACCCAATCAAGGAAAAAGATGGCGCGAGACACAGCTTACACTTTACGATCCACCGAATCCCTAAAGGACGGAGCGTCCTCCAATGGGATAACCATAGCTTTATTAAATCTGGAAATTGGTAAATCCACCACAGGTGGCACTTTCCATTTCTTGAGGAGGAATTCCTCAAACGGATAACGCCTAATAATGCATTTGGAAAAAAACAGGGGTTCGTTTTGGATGACCCCATTCGTCTTTAATGCTATTACCAATACATTTGGGCAAAAGAAAACACTTTCGCCATTTTGGTCCGTTTATTAGTACCAAAAGGGATCTCAGTCTCACAATTAGTGCGTTCACCAACGCTTCTTCTTGGGCTATGGCGGATGCCAAAACGCCCTCCTCACTGTCTGAGGAGACAGTACCTGAGACACTAGCCCCAGATGAAGGACCTGCACTTGCAGTGACAGGTTCAGACTCTGAATCTGAAGTTTCAGATGCATTTAGGGGTAGGCGGGGCTCGCTTCCTTGCGCCCCATCCCTGACAGGCCACTTCCACAAAGACTCCACAACCGCTGATACTGCATCACTAGTAAGTGGGGAACTGGAGGGTCCTGCAGCCACTCGAGGGGATCAGGTGGAGATAGATGTGTGGCAGGGTCCATGCTAATCCAGGACACTGCCAGTAAAAAATTTGAAAAATAAAAATATACATCTTTTTTTTTTTATCTGTAATCCCCCAGCGCAATAGCGCCCCTCAGCGTACCTGCTTTGGACCCCCACAGAGAGAGAGAGAGAGAGAGAGACCCCAAGGGCTCACCACCTGATGCAGAGAAGTTTTTTATCAAACTGTCTGTCAGCGTTGTCCTATGCAGACTGGGAAGTCCTGTACTCGTTTTCCCGGGTAAAAGGAAGTGGCTCCGCCCCTGTGCACGCCTTTCCGGCGCTCCCAGCTACTCCACGAGGTCGGCTGGGCACATCAAACATGGCCGCCCCCATGCAGGAGACACCAGGCTACGAAAAAATGGCGGCCTGCGTGACCTGCGGCGGCCTGTGTAGACAATGCAGACGTGCGGTCTACAGCAAAATGGCGGCGGGCTGCTGATCTAGCATGGCTCCTCCAGTGCAGCGGCCTGTAAACGCTCTGAAAAAAGCTGGCGGCGGCCTGCGGGAGCATGGCGATAGCCCTCAGTATAAGGTAGGTGCTTGCCTATTACCTCCTTTGCCCTGGATGTCTTATACTTTACTATAGTAAATCGAACCAGGTCTCCTTGGATCAAATCTGCTGGAGAACCAAGGCTGCTGGAGTGTCAGCTCAAAAACCAAGGCTCATGGAGCGTCAGCTCCCAAACCAAGCCTCATGGAGCGTCCGCTCCCAAACCAAGCCTCATGGAGCGCCAGCTCCCAAACCAGGGCTGCTAGAGTGTCAGCTCCCAAACCAAGGCTGCTAGAGTGTCAGCTCCCAAACCAAGGCTGCTAGAGTGTCAGCTCCCAAACCAAGGCTGCTAGAGTGTCAGCTCCCAAAGCCAGCCTGCTGGAGTGTCAGCTCCCAAACCAGATCACACTATCACAGGGAGATATGTGAACATGTCATAGGCTAGAGGGGGAACCTTAATGTCAGAAAAGGATCCGACCATACACAGAGGGGCCCGTATCCCAAAGAACCCCACAGGGGGGAAGGGGGAACATCTACTCACCATACCGGAACTGACGGGCACCCTCTCTTCACAGTACCCTCTCCACCGAGGTGGGGGGCTGTCGACCAATACGGACGCCGTGACTCTGCTGGTTCTTGGCGTCCAAGCGAGACGTTTAACTCGCAGGGTCAGTCCCCGTCCATGGGACTATGTCGCGGCCGACCCAGCGCGGAGCTATGGTCTGCACGCGCTCGTAGGCTGAACCGGGGTGACCACTGGATCTCAACATCCAGCCCGTCGCCCGGCTCCAGCATACTTACTTGAATGTGTCGCGGCCGACCCAGCGCGGAGCTATGGTCTGCGCGCGCTCGTAGGCCGGCTGGGGTGACCACTGGATCTCAACATCCAGCCCGTCGCCCAGATCCGGCGTGATTTGCTTGAAGATCTCACAGGAAAACTGGAGAAAAAGCTACCTAAAAAAATGTTTCTAAAAAATCTTGCCAGGACCAAAGAACTTCGGTCCTTACTCCTGACTAGACAGAAAAAAACGGATTTCCTGTAGCAGACAGGAAGAGGATATACCCTCTGGGACTGCCCCTAAGGTGGAGCCAGAACGTTTTCTTTCTGCCTAGTCCTACTCCTGTAGAGGGCAGCATAACCCAATTTGATATTAATCAAAGAGGACTACGTCTGTCAATGAGCGACAGAGAAATGTATGTTCATCGACAGACGCAGCTCTGCTTAATCAGACTATAGGGATGTCCCAAAGCAGTAAAAACATGAGGGGTGAGACAGGAACAAAAAAACCTGAATGCCCCAATGGCCAACGTAGCCAACCAGGTGAAACAGAGCTCAACCGGAAACAACTGGAGCTCCCCCGAAACAAAAAACTTTTAAAGAGAAACCAAAAAAAAAAAAGGGGGTTCTCTCTTAGGGGCGTGGCCGCAGCGCGGAAGATGGACGCATGTTGATCCAGCTTCACTGAGCCACCAGGGACACACTACGACCGCAAGAGCTTCGGGACTTGCTGAACCCCGCAAAATACTCCCCACACTCCCACTCACTGCCGCCAACATGACATGCCGCAAGAAAGGACCGGAGCAGGCGAACAAGCTGTCCAGCTTCTTTATCTCTGAGAGCTCCAGGCTCCAACAAAATGGCGGCGGCCCGGGAACTCGAGGAGGACACAGCGCTGCACCGCTGAAAAAACTGTCTCCGCTGCTTTCATCTCCTCATGCTCACAGGGTAATTGCTAACCCTGATAGTGGCCAATCCTCCCGGCTCTCCTTCACCTCCATCTCCCTCATCCAGAAGCCCAGCTAAGACGCGGCAGAGGAGGGACTCCCCGCATAGGTCGCACGTGCACTCAGGTATGGACATCAGCCTTCCAGCACAAACCATCCCTGCCTCTCACTCCACTGTATCTGACCCATTTGTATCTTTCCCCTCTGGGCCCAATCCCATATCTGAAGGGGTCATGAGAGACATGATGTACACGTTATGTACCACCATGCAGGTAGACATGTTATCATGTATGCAGCAACTTAGATCTGATGTGGGTTCCCTGGGATCTCGGGTGGATGTCGTGGAAAGAACGGTGGACACACATGCTTCCACAATAAACTCCATCATTACCACAATTAATAAACAGATGAGATTCAGTGGCTAAAGGGAAAAGTGGCGGATTTGGAGGACCGTTCCAGACGGAACAACGTTAAAATCCGGGGAATTCCAGAGACGGTCCTTCCTAACCAGCTACTAGACCATGTCACTGCACTTTTTCGTGTCCTGGTTCATTCTGCATCTGCCTCTGATTTAGTTGTGGATAGGATACATAGACTGCCTAAACCATCGTTCCTATCAGGAGATATTCCCAGGGACGTACTACTCAGGATACACTTCTACCACATAAAAGAACAGATTATGCTTGCCGCCAGGCAGAACACAAATCTTCCTGAGGGGTACGGTAACCTACAATTGCCTTGATCTTTCCCGGCACACGCTACAAGCCCGACGAAACCTGGCTACCATAACGAAAGCCCTGAGGAACCACAATGTACCACACAAGTGGAAATACCCGGCAACCCTCTCAGTCACTCATGGCGGATCAACGGTATTAATCAAATCACTGGATGAGGGCATACAGGCCCTAAGGAGATGGAACATCCTGCCACAACAACATGCTGATCCTCCTAAAACACCACCTCTCAGGTCTCTAGAAGCGGATTGGTAAGTGGTCTCTCGCAAAAGACGCTCCAAAGCGGATTCCAACCTCCCGAGCTCTACCATGTAACTACACTATCCTCCATAAGTGTCCCTGGCCATAGGAGCAGTTGCCCTCTGGCCCCACGAGTTTTGAATCGGATATGACCGATCACGGACTGCAGAGACGGTCCTGTTCTTATCTTTGTCTCCAGTTTCTTCTTTGTTTTTTTTTTCATATTTTCGGCTTTCATTTTTTCTGCATGGCATTTTTATTACATGTTTTGAAGCGACGCATCAGCGTGACGAGTCTTGGATTACAATCCCTGGTCATTTGGTTGACCCCTATTCCCCGGCTGTCTACAGTACCACATCATCTGAGTCCCCAAATCGTTCTTCAATTTGTTAAATGACCTATTAACTCAAATGGACTGAATCATCCTGCCAAACGGCGTACTCTCTGAAAGGAAGCTCTAGCTCACAAGGTGGACGTTCTGGCGGTCCAGGAGACCCACTTCAAAAAAGGGAGATCACCCACCATGCAACCACAAGGACTTTCCCCAGACTCTACTGGCTTCTGCGGACGATAAGAAGAGAGGAGTCCTACTGGCCTTTCGGTCTGCATTGTCCGCTAAATTGGTTTGATGTTCATCATTGGACCTATATATCTTCATCATTTTTATTGCCTTGTGTCTCTTATGGCCTTACATATTCATTTTGTACATGTCAGATTCTTATGAACAAATGTTGTATTGTCTGTCTTTGTTTATAAAGATGTTATGTCAATAAATATCTCATGTTTCTAAGAATATTCTTATTATTTTGAATTACCTGGTACCTTCAAAGTCCCATCAGCCCTCCCATCATTCTTCTGACCTTCGGGTCGTTTCACCCTTGTCCTCTTCGGTCCCCCCCTTCTCAGTATCTCCCCGTCTCCCCCTCCCCTTCCCTCCCTTCTCTCTCTTCTTCTTTCTTTCCTCGTTTGTTTTCCCTTCCCCCTTCTCCTCTCTTCCCGTCTCCCCCTCCCCCCTTTTTCCATCTTTCCCCCCCCTTTCTGTCCCCCCTTCCCCTCCTTTGTTCCCGTTTCCATTTTTCCCAACCATCCAACCATCCCCTTCCCCCCCCCCCTCTTTTCATCTTTTTCGTTATCCTTCACCTTTCCTCCCCTTTTTCCTTCTCCTTTTCTTCTTTCTCACCCCAGCACCTACCTGTGCACCTCAGGTTCTAGCTGAGGGTCTATTACTTGGGATATCTTTCCCAGCGTGAATGTTGAGATGTTATATTGGTTTCACTGGTAAAAATAAATAATTGAAATGGGTATACTGTATCTTTGATTTTTGTTAAGTTGCCTAATAATTATGCACAGTAATAGTCACCTGCACACACAGATATCCCCCTAAAATAGCTAAAACTAAAAACAAACTAAAAACTGCTTCCAAAAATAGTCAGCTTTGATATTAATGAGTTTTTTGGGTTCATTGAGAAAATGGTTGTTGTTCAATAATAAAATGAATCCTCAAAAATACTAATTTGCCTAATAATTCTGCACTCCCTGTATAGTGAATCTTTACGCCCCAAATTCCCACCAACTTTGGTTCCTGAGGCGCCTGCTCAAGCAAGTATACAAGATTCGTCAAGGCCGTTTGTTGCTCTGTGGGGACTTTAATATTGTTGCAGACCCCGGGCTGGACGTCTCTTCATCCCCCCGGAGCCAGCAACAATTGATGGGAGGGTTGCTACATGCTGAGAAATTGTACGATGTATGGCGGTGTCAACATGCCAGTGAGAGGGACTACTCTTTTTATCTAGACACCGATCGCACTCTCGTTTAGATACGTTTGTGGTTGATGTGGAGCTTCTCTCTAAGGCGTCCTCCACGAAGATCCAGGACATTACCTGGTCCGATCACGCCGCGGTTGAACTGGTTGTCGAGGAGAACGCTAGAGTGGCTCTGTCTCATGTGTGGAGATGTGACACTAGTATGCTGCAAGATTCGGGTTGTTCTACTCAGATCTCCGACAGTATACAGGAATTTTTCTCATTTAATGCGCCGTCGGTCTCTGACCCCTGGGTGTTGTGGGGTGCACACAAAGCCTTCGTTGGAGGTGTGTGCATCCAGCAGCAGGCTACGAGGAAGAGGCTGCGGAACAAAAAAATTTCTTCACTGTTACATGATATCCAGGTTTTAGAAGAATGCAACAAAAGGAATCCCACTGTGTCCACACAACTGACCCAACTTAGACATGATCTCCGCCTCCTACTAGAGCAATCGGATAAACATCTCAATTATCTGAAACAAACGTCCTATTCCCAGGCGAATAAGGCAGGCAAATATCTAGCAACCAGAGTCAGGAGCAAACAGGACAAGTCTCGAATCCCATTCCTTATAGACCCCATCACCAAACACAAAATATCCCATCCACAAGCCATAGCAGATGCTTTTGCATCTTTCTATGGATCCCTATACAATCTAAAAGACGACCCGTCAGAGCACCAGCCATCCGCTGCAGAGATAGAGAGTTTCCTTAGCGCCATTAACATGCCATTGTTATCCGCATCTCAACTAGATACCCTAAACCAACCTATTTCGATTGAAGAAATTAGGACTAGTATTAAGACACTACCAAAAGGGAAGTCCCCGAGCCCCGACGGTCTTCCCAACAAATTTTACCAGTTTTTTTTCTCACATATAGGCCCTACCCTAACTGACGTCTACAATAAAGCCATGGGCGAATCTGCTCTTCCCTCGGACATCCTGGGTGCCAATTTAGTTACTCTACCGAAGCCTGGCAAAGACCCCACCACCCCGGCAAATTTTCGTCCTATTTCCCTCCTGAACTTTGACGCCAAGATATATGCGAGGATTATCTCCAAAAGACTACAACACCTCTTGCCTGACTGGATTGCTAGAGATCAAATGGGCTTTACTCCCGGGCGTCAGACTTCTGATGCCACCAGACGCATGGTTAATGTTCTCCATTTAGCTCGCATGCACAAAACCCCCTCAGTACTACTCACCCTAGACACAGAAAAAGCTTTTGATAGGGTACATTGGGAATATATGAATGCCACCTTGCGTAAATTCATATTTTCAGGCCCTATCCTATCAGCTATCCAAGCCCTTTACTCCTGTCCATCGGCCCAGGTGTACACATCTGGTATACTTTCCAAAAAATTCCACATTTCTAATGGCACGAGGCAGGGTTGTCCCCTGTCCCCCACCATATTTAATTTACTCATAGAGCCCCTCACAGAGATGATTCGATCTCATATCCAGATTACTGGCTTTCGATTTCCTACATCCCATCACAAAATCATCCTATTTGCGGATGATATCATCCTGATGCTCACTCACCCTTCTAAATCTCTACCAGCAGCCTATGAAGTTCTGCGACAATTCTATCGCATCTCCTATTATAAATTCAATGAATCCAAATCTACAAATACTCAGCCTTGGAGTTGACTCACATACTCAAACCAAGCTTGAATCTTCCATACCCATTCCATGGTCCTCCAATAAAATTCCTTATTTGGGCATTGATCTCACCGCAGATCCCACAAAACTGTTAGCAGCTAACCTTGCCAGACTTCTACCCAAACTGGAGGCAGAGACTGTTCGCATGAAGATCCTACTATTAACCTGGCATGGCAGGGTGGCCGCGTACAAAATGTTTCTACTGCCGCAAATTCTGTATTTATTCAGGGCCCTCCCCATACACTATCCATCCACAACTCTTATCAAATTCTCTGCACATATGAAAAAATTTATCTGGGATGGCAAGAAAGCTCGCTGAGCTCCGTCTATTCTCACTACCAAACAATGTTTTGGGGGAGCTGCGGTGCCCGATATTCATAAATACTACTGGGCCACAATTTTGACCCAAACGCGTTAATGGTTTAGTGCATTAGACGCCCCCCTTTGGGTGGATTTGGAAACAGGTAATGCATATTTGTCAATCAACTGCTGTTTCCTAAGAATACCTCTATGATCACAAAAGTCAGCAATGCGGAGCAGTCCTTTATTCGTCCAGCATTGAAATGATCTGGGGGAGAGACCCGGGGGGAACCCGCTACTGGTGAGAATCAGGGCCAAGGGGGCATGCGGAGACCGAAAGCCATGCAATTTAGACAACCGATCCCAGATGGCTAGGGAATGAGTCAAGGCCAGACAGAGGATAGGAGAACGATCTCTGGGTGGCAACCACATAATATAAGAGATCTCCTGGCCAGAGACGGAGCTAGCCTCCATTCTCATCCAGGCTGCAGGGGACTGATGAGTATGAAATTTCACTAATTGGGCTAGCTGTGCAGCGTAATAATATTTCATCAAGTCCGGCAGCCCCCAGACCGCCCCTGAGTTTAGGCGTGTAAAGCGTTGGATTGTTCACCCTGGGTCTCTTGTTCCCCCAGATAAATGAGAGAAAGTAGTTCTGAAATCTAAGCACCTCAGACCTTCTTAGTGCGACAGGTAGTGTGCGAAACAAATACAACACCCTCGGAAGGACGTTCATCTTAACTGAGTGCAGTCGACCAAACCATGAGGGGGGGTGTATTGACCACCGTTCCATGTCAACCTTCAGACGGGCAAATAAAGATGGATAATTTTTGGAATATAATGTGTGCAGGGATGGAGTCAAATTAATACCCAAGTAGGGCAGGGAATCAGAGTGCCAAACAAATTTGTATGTGTGCTGTAGTGTTGTTACTGTCCGCTCATCAAGGGAAATGTTCATGGCCTGCGATTTGGCTTGATTAACGTGCAGTCCCGATATGCGTGAGAAGGTCTCTAACAGTGCAAACAAATTGGGCAAGGTAGTGATAGGTGAGGAAACTATGGCCAGAAGATCGTCCGCAAAAAGGACACACTTATGTTCCATACCTCCGCTGACCTCGAAGTTTAGCCGCCAGTGGCTCTAGGGCTAAAATGAAAAGGAGAGGAGATAGGGGCAACCTTGGCGGGTGCCCCTACAGATACTTATAGCGTCCGAGGAATAGCCCTTCAACCTAAGTATGGCCTTGGGTGTATCATACAGGGCCCGCAACAAGGTTAGAAAGGGAGGACCAAAGCCAAACCGGGTCAACACATCGAAGAGATATTCCCACGACAAAGAATCAAATGCCTTGTGGATATCTAATGAAAGGTGCATGCCCCTGAGAGAACCTCCCCCATCCCAGTTCGGGCAGATAGCGGAGATGATATCAATGACCCGCCGAGTCTGATCCGAGGTCTAACGACCCGGGACAAACCCAGCTTGGTCAGAATGTATATAGCTATCCAGAAATTAGCTAAGTCTAGTGGCCATGATTTTGGCCAGGATCTTCAAATCGGAGTTAATCAAGGAAATCGGACGATAATTCTCACATGAACTATGATCCTTACCCGGTTTTGGAAGGGCATGAATATATGCTACGTTTTCCTGAGGCGGGAGGGACCCTTTGTCGCGAATCGCGTTAAAAAAACACAAAGATGAGGGGATAATACGTCCCGGAATTTATGATAATAAGCCCCCCAAAAAAAAACATCAGGCCCGGGGGCCTTGGTGGGGTGTAAGCCCTTGATCGCCTGTACCACCTCCGATTCCATAATTGTTTCGTTCATGAGGTCGGCATGAGCTGTCGACAACCGCGGCAGGTTCAGATCCGTGAAAAAAATTGTCAGCTAATCCCCGCTCGTAATGCGTCGGAGCCCTGTAGAGTTTAGTGTAAAACGTTGTAAATTCCTTTGTTAACAGATCAGGATTGCGGGATAACTCACCCGTCCGCAATCGCAATCTGGGTAAGGCTGATGTGAAGGGGCGGGGGGCCAGTTTCCTTGCTAATAGCGTAGTCTGTTTGTCCCCCATAGCATAATAACGATGACGGGACCATCGGAGATACTTCTCAGCGCGGGTCGTAAGGCTCAGATTCAGTGCCAGTCTAGCAGCATCTATCTTGTGTCTAATATCCACTTGAGGATGTAACTTCTGTTCACAGAGTAATTCAGTAAGCGTTTGCTCCTGAGACTTTATGGCGCTCTCCCGAGTACGCTTTAATCTAGCTGCAATCTGAATCAGTTTACCGCGGATCGTAGCCTTGTGCACCGCCCAGGTAATGGTCGGGGACGTAGCCTCCGGACCATTTTCCTGGAAAAACAATTTTATGTCCCATTCTACCTCCTGCAAAACCCCAGGATCGTTCAAAAGGGACGCGTTGAGCCGCCACGGGGACGGGCCTGGTTTAGACCACAGAGCCGTGAATTGCACCAAAACCGGGAGTGGTCAGACCAAGGGGTCGCCAGAATCCGCGCCGAGCACACGTACGGGGCAAGAGCGGAGCTGGCAAACACGTGGTCTATTCGGGAGTAGGTACCATGAACATGAGAAAAAGGTGTATAGTCCCGCTGAGAGGGATTAAATTCCCTCCAGAGGTCCAACAAGTCCCAGTCCTGTAGGAGGCGGGCCAATTTATGCCCGTTCTTCAGTAAATGCCTAAACCTGGGTTTGTCCGGGGCGGATTTATCCAATGTCTGTTCAAGGGGGAGATTGCTATCGCCCCCCAGAATCACCCTGCCCTGCACCTTGGGAAGTAGCGTTCGCAACATGTCATGAAAAAACGCCAGCTGACCTGAATTAGGGGCATAGTATGAAATAAAAGAAACAAGTTGGTCGTTAATAAGGCCCACCACCAAAAGGTAGTATCCGTCCCTGTCCCGGACCACTGTCACCGGGGTGAAGAATACCCTGCGAGAGAAGCATATGGCTACTCCCCGCTTCTTATCTTGGCCTGAGGAGAGGAAAAACTGAGGATAGGAGGAGAGGTATCTAGGGGCCGAAGATTTGGAAAAATGCGTTTCCTGTAACATCAGGTTATCTGCATGTAGCCGTTTGTAGTGTAAGAAAGCTTTGGTGTGCTTCACCGGGGAGTTAAAACCTTGGACATTATGTGATACAAGGGAGAATTTAGAAGAGCCCAGAGGTGACATCATGGTTTGGTAGAGTACACTCACCTTGTCGCAGCCCAGGAGGTCGCAGCAGGTCAACTGTCACAACCCAGCCATCCGCGGAGTCAGGGAGCTTCAGGTCGGGGCCGGCAGGCAGAGTCGGGGTCCAAGGACAGAAAAAAGGAGAAAGAGTTAGTAAGGGTAAGGAAAAGGGCCGGAGGAGTAACCCCCCCAAGCCAAAAAGGCAATTAAGGAAAACACAACATAAAACATATGGGAATTGCATTCCCCCAGTTCCCATATCTGGGGTAAGTTTCGTGAGGTTGCCCCCATCACCAGACAAGGGCAAATTCACCGTAGTGGCATGCGGTAACACCTCGGACTACAAACCGAGAAACAGATGGGAGGCGGAGGGCCAGGAGGGATGAACCCCCAGGACTAACCGAGTTCCTGAGACGTGTACACCGCCAAGAGGCCCAGCCACCCCCGCCCCGGGAAATCTGGGGCTCAGGGACAACGCCGGGTCCCCCAACAGCAAACAGGTCAAATAAACACATTCAAAGCCTGAGTAGTGAACATAGAAAAACCCATTAACCGTAGGGGCCCAATACACCCCCCCCCCCCAGGCACTAAAAAAAACAAAAAAAACAAAAAAAAACAAAAAAAACAAAACAACCCCCCCCCCCCCCAAGTCAGTTGAGTCCAGAACAGCTGAATCAGAGCCGCTAGGGCAAGGTAAAAGTAACAGAGGGCAGTCCCTCCCCCACCCAACCAGCGCCCAAAACATGACACCAGCCAGGATTGATAGGGCCGGGGGAAAACAACAGGAAGCATATGGAGCAGGTATATAAAAATTGAAAAAGTTGAAAAAAATAAGAACTCGACTGCACTTCCAAGTCTTGTGTTTGCCCTTCTTCCCAGAGGGAGTACCCCAACGGGACCAGACCGGGGACAGAGGACGATCCGATCTGGCAGCTGGCGGTGAGGAGCGTGGTTCTCTGGATAGGATGCCCAATTCCAATAGCAGATCCTCGCCATCATGAAAGATAGTAAACGAATAGTTCTTGCCACTGAACGTGAATGAAAGCCGGAAAGGAAAGGACCAACGATACTTTATATGATGATTCATCAATTGTTGCAATAAAGGCTTGAGGGTTCGGCGCTTCTGAACCGTGGAAGGGGCCAGATCCGTGAACAACTGTATAGGGGAGCCTAACAGGGCAAGGTCCTGGCGGTTCCTAGCTGCTGACATCATCTGCTCCTTAATTTTGAAGTAGTGAGGTTTCAAAATGATGTCTCGAGGAAGACCATCTTGCCGCGGCGCGGTGAGGGCCCTATGGACCCTATCTATTTCCAACTTATGCGGGGAGATATCAGGTATCAAGTCCTTCATGAGGGTATGCACCACCGTCTCCAAGTCCTGATGTGTTTCCGGTGAGACCTCTGATGCGCACATTATAGCGGCGTGACCTATTTTCAAGATCCTCAATTTTGGAATAGGCTTCCTCCAACCGTTCGTGCAGTTCAGTTACCAGTCTAGTATTCTGATTGACTTTAGTCAGGGAGCCATCCACCTTACTTTCAATGGCGTCCAGCCGTACCCCAAAACTCTGCAGGTCCTGCTTGATATCAGTAGTGATGATGGAGCACGCTTTGGATAATTCCTGCTGCAGCATAGAAGAAAAGCGCGCCAATAAGACCGCGTCCCCCGAATAAGGTGCCGGGGGGGGGGGGGGATGTGCCAAATCCACACCCGTGGGGCTAGGTTGGCTAAAGAGGGAGTCCGCCAGGTCAGCCATATTCCTGTCCTTCCCGGGGAGCCCGACAGCTCAGGTCTGCTGTGGAAGGGGGCGGGGGAGGGGGGCTTTGAGATCCTGCCAAGGCACCCAGACTCCCCAGTGATTCACCCAAAGCCTGTGAGGCGAAGGGGTCACCGATGTCCTCCCCGGAGGGGGGGCTGGATGCTGAGAGGGGAGATGTGCTGGACTGTTTGCCTGGCGCCATCTTAGGAGAGTGTGGTTTGCCTGCCGGGCTAGGCCCCAAATTGTCCCGCTTGCCGCCTTGCTTGTACGGTCTTTTCCGGGGCAATACTGCCACCCCCCGCTTCATGACACTCTCACCGTCACTACAGATGGGTCTCAGGCACGCTCACCGTCCCCCCGCCGCTGAAACTAGCTGGTTTGTAGCCGTGGTGTGCAGACATGTCCTTTCCCGTGCCCGCGCACATGCGCACTCTTAATTTTTTTCTTAATTGTGGTCAGCGCAAGACGCTGGTCCACACTAGATTGCAGGAAGGCCAACACCCTCGACACGGAAAAAGAGCGAGGATGGACGCCCCTGGATTCACACCAGGCAAAATAAGCCTTCCAGGTACGGCAATAGATTTTACCGGACGAGGCCTTCCTAGCCTTGAGCAGGGCAGGAATGACTGCCGATGAGAGACCCCAATCTCTCAGGACCTGGCTTTCAACAACCACGCCGTTAAAGCCAGCTACTGTAAAGCAGGATGGAAGATCGCCCCTGAGACAGTAGATCGTCTCGCAACAGAAGCCGCCATGGAGGCTCGGCCACCAGTTGTATGATGTCCGCGTACCAAGACCGGCACGGCCAGTCCGGGGCCACCAGAATCACCAACTTCGGTTCCGAGACCAACCTGCGAAGGAACCTGGACAATAACTGAATCGGGGGGAAGGCATAAATCAGGCGATACCGATTCCAAGGCACCACCAACGCATCCGAGGCGTCTGCCAGAGGATCACGCGTTCTTGCCACGAACCATCCCACCTTGTTGTTTAGCCGGGATGCGAACAGATCCACATCCGGGGATCCCCATCACGCACACAGCATCTGAAACACACCTCCGGGTGTAGGGACCATTCCCCCTGGTCCAGGGTCTGGCGGCTCAAATAATCGGCCTGCCAATTTTCCACACCTGGAATGTGAACTGCCGAAATCGCCGGGACCTGCGTCTTGGCCCAAGACAGAATTTTGGTCACTTCCTGGGCTGCCCGGGCACTCCTGGTGCCCCCTTGGTGATTGATGTAAGCCACCGCAGTGGCGTTGTCCGTCTGCACCCGCACAGGCGGCCCCGAAGATGATCCAACCAACGGAGCAAACACAGCCTGATCGCTCGCAGTTCCAAGATGTTTATTGGCAGGGAGGATTCCTCCTCTGACCAAGTGCCCTGGGCAGACAAATTTCCCAGAACGCCACCCTAGCCCGACAGGCTGGCGTCTGTGCTGACCACCGTCCACAACAACGGCCGGAAGGATTTCCCCTCCGTCAGAGCCGGAGACTGGAGCCACCACAGAAGATCCTCTCTGGCTTGGTGGCTCAAAGAGATCCTCCTTTCAAAGGAATGAGGATGCCTGTCCCACCTGGCTAGAATCTCCGCTTGCAGAGATCGTGTGTGGAACTGTGCAAACGGTATCGCCTCGAAGGCCGACCCCATCAATCCAAAGGACCATATGCAGGTCCTGAGCGATGAGGATTCGTTGTCACTAAGGGACCTGACCTCGTTCTGTAGAGTCCGGAGCTTGTCCTCCGGCAGAAAGACTTTTGTTTGAGCGGAATCCAGGACCATCCCCAAGTAAGGGAGGCGAACAGAAGGGGACAAAGTCGACTTCTGAACGTTGATGGTCCACCCAAACTCCTGGAGCGTCTGAACCGTAGTTGACAGATCGCGTAACAGACACTGGCTGGCATTCGATCTTAACAGGAGATCGTCCAGATATCCCAAGATCGCAATTCCCTGTGCCCGTAACAGGGCCAGAACAGGAGCCAACACTTTGGTAAACACCCTTGGAGCCGAAGCAAGACCGAAAGGTAACGCCACAAACTGATCCTCCCGGGCTCAGGGAGGCCACCACCAAGCGGAGGGATTCCATGCAGAATTTTTGAACCCGCACGAAGCGAAGTCCAGAATCGGACGTAGCTTGCCCTCCTTTCTGGGCACAGTGAACAGATTCGAGTAAAACCCCCGAAATCTGTCCCAATGCGGCACCGGGACGATTACCCCCTGGGCGAGGAGATCCTGAACCGCCCGATGAAGATCTTGTAAACGATCTGGGGGCAAACGAAGATTTGAGGGAAAGAATCTGTCTGCTGGACGCGAAAGGAATTCGATCTTGTAACCTGATCAAATGATTTCCTGAACCCACCTGTCCGGAATCCGGAGCAGCCAAGGTTCGAGAAAACCACGTAGATGTCCCCCCACCCCTGGAACGGGTGAGGGCGTCCCTTCAGGTCGAGGCGGACTGGGCCGCCGTGCCCGCGTGGGCGGCTTTTGACTTGCCCGCCCAAGGCTTCTTCTGGCCACCATGGCCCTTGAAGGATTTGCCCTTGTCCTGTGCCTTGAAAGCACAAAAGGACCCCTGATTTGGTTTAAAGGAAGGGCCCCGCTTACCGCAGAAAAACATACCCTTGGGATTCTGGGGCAACAGAGTGCTCTTGCCCCCAGTGACCCCCTTTAACCAATTCGTCCAGGGAGTCCCCAAAAAGGCGATTCCCCACATAAGGGATGTCAGACACCGTCTTTCTGGAAGTCTGGTCAGCCGACCTGCTCTTCAGTCATACCAAATGACGGGTTAGCACCGCGACAGCAGACAGTCGTGCGGCTAAAGGGGCCTCATCCAAGGCCGCGTCACACAGGAACAGAACAGCCTGAATAATCTGGTCCACCATCTCCAAAGTAGCAGGAGGGGCGGAATAAGCCACAAAGGAGAGTCTGAGCACCTTGGCCCAATCTACCACAGCCTGAGACACCATGACGAAGGCGAAAGTCTGAGTTATTACCTGATAACTCCCTTTCCAGGAATCCTCCAGGACAGTCACATGAGAGATGGCTCCTCCTCCTACAGGAAACACAAGCGCAGTTAGGTTTAAAAGGCCGCCCATCAGGCTGCCCCTCAGTTGTTAAAAGATGAACTGGACAGCTTAGGCGAATAGCCCAACATACTATAGACATAGTCTACCAACCAATAGGGCGGGGGTCCACTGTCCTGGAGGATCCCTGGAAAGGGAGTTATCAGGTAATAACTCAGACTTTCCCAAGTCATCCTCCAGGATGGTCACATGAGATCCCAACGATGTGTACCTAGGGTGGGACTACTGCCTGTAGAACTTCGCGACCAAAGGATAGATCCTGGGCGGAGACCAGATCGACCCTGTAGTGCTTGGCGAACGTCAAGTTGCTGGCCCAGGTGGCTGCTTTGCAGATTTGATCTGCTGAGGCCCCAGCCTTTTCTGCCCAAGATGTGGATATGGCTCGAGTGGAGTGAGCCTTGATGCCGGTCGGTAAACTCTGGTTTTGAGCGGTGTAGGCTGCAATGATGGTCATTCTGATCCATCTGGCTATGGAGGACTTTGAGGCCGCTTTACCCTTCTGAGTGCCTCCGAAAAGAATGAATAAGCTGGATGACTTCCTGACCTCTTTGGTGACTTCTATGTAATGTAGAATGCACCTTCCTCCCCCGGGGAGGTTGGGTTTTGGCAAAATGAAGGAAGAATTACTTCTTGTGAACGATGAAATGTCGAGGACACCTTCGGAAGTAAGAGAGGGTCTATCCTGAGGATAACCTTGTCTGTAAAGATCGCCAAAAAGGGTTCCTTGATGGAAAGGGCCTGTAGATCACTCATTTTCCTAGTGGAGGTGATTGCTACCAGAAAGGCCGTTTTCAAGGTAAGGTTCTTCAAATTGCAGTCCATTATAGGCTCAAACGGGACTTTGGTGAGTGCCTGTAATACCAGTGCTAGATCCCAGGGGCCACGCTGAGGTTTTTGCTGGGCAGGGATCTTTCAATGGATCTGAAGAACCGCTTCACCAGAGGATCTTCGGCTATGGGTCTTTCCAAGAAGATTGACAGAGCTGCTGCCTGCACTTTGAGTGTGCTTATCGCAAAACCTTTGTCAAGGCCGTCTAGGAAGAAATCCAACACAGTGCTGATGTCACTCAGGTTCCTGTTATTGGGTTCCATTTTTGATCTGTATGTTTTCCATACCTTGTTATAAATTTTCCTGGTCACAGGTTTCCTGCTTTGGAGCAGGCCCTTCGTGACCCTGGTGGACAGTCCTTTGTTCAGAAGAATGTTCCGTTCAGGATCCAGGCTGCCAACTTTAGCGTCTGGCTGTGAGGGTGATGTGCCCCCCCTTGTGCCAGAAGGTCACTCTGAGCCGGCAGGATCCAGGGATCTTATTCTGCCATTTTCTGTAGTGGGGTGAACCATGCCCGTTTCGGCCAAAAGGGTACTATTAGAATCACCCTTGCCCTTTCCAGGCGGATTTTCCTGATTGTTCCGGGGATCAGTTGGATTGGTGGAAAAGCATATGCCAGATTGAACCTCCAGGGGAATCCCAGGGCGTCTATGCCCAGTGCGTTCTTTTCTTGGTGTAGCGAGAAATTTTTTTCCGTTTTTTTGTTGTTTTCGGTGGCAAAAAGGTGTACTTCCGGGGTCCCCCACTTCTGTGTCATCTGCAAAAACTGATAAAGAACTACTGATCCCGTCCTTAATGTTGTTTATGAATGAATTGAACAAGGTTGGTCCCAGGACTGAGCCCTGGGGCACCCCGCTTACTACCTCAGACCAGTCTGAGTATGCGCTGTTTATTACCACCCTTTGGACACAGCCTTTTAGCCAGTTCCGTATCCAAGAGCAAACCCTGTTGTCGATACCTGCAGACCTTATTTTATAAATTAAGCGCTTGTGGGGAACTGTATCAAACGCCTTAGCGAAATCCAAGTACACCACATCCACTGGTCTGCCCCTATCTAGCTCACAGCTCACCTCCTCGTAGAATGCTAAGAGATTGGTTTGACAAGAACGCCCATTTGTAAACCCGTGCTGATTACCGTTAATGATGTTGTTGTCTTTAGCAAACTCTACGATATAGTCCCTTATCATCCCCTCCAGTAATTTCTGACAAGCCTATAATTTCCCGGGATATGCCTCTGGCCCTTTGAAATTCTGAAGGTGGGGATTGGTTTTCGGGGTCCCGTACACAGCTAGGCTCCCAAAAAGTCTCACACATGTGGTATCCCTGTACTCAGGAGAAGCAGCAGAATATCTGTTTGGGGTGTAATTATACATATACCCATGGCAAGCGTGATCAATATATCATTTCAATGACAACTTTAAGTCATTTTTCAAACACCTGTAACAAACAAATTAAATATTCAATGAGCTCAACATGCCTCTCAGGACATTCCTTAGGAAGTCTACTTTCTAAAAAGTGGTAATTTGGAGGGGTTTTGTACTGCCCTGCCATTTTAGCACTTCAAGACTTGAGATAGGTAGTCAAAGTAAAAGCTGCATAAATTCCAGTATTTACACCATAGTTTGTAGACGCTATACCTTTTGCACAAACCAATACAAATATGCACATTGAGAATGTTTTTGTCAAAGACATATAGCTAAATACATTTTGGCCTAAATAAATGACAAAAGGTGAATATATTGGATATTTTTTAACAGTCAAAGCAGAAAATGGCCTTTTTTCTCGCAAAATTTTAACTTTTTTTTTATTAATATCGCAAAAAATAAGAAGCGCAGGAGATGATCAAATGCCACCAAAAGAAAGCTCTGTTTGTGTAAAAAAAAAAAAAGGGCATAGATTTAGTTTGGATACAGCATTGCATGACCGCGCAATTGTCAGTAAAGTCACGCAGTGCCAAGTTGAAAAAAGTAGCCTGGTCATTGAGCAGCAAAATCCTCTGGTCTTAAAGTGGTTAAACAGACTCTTGTTTGTTCCCTTTGAGGGTGTATGTTTATCTAGGTGAGCTCCAGTTTTTCCTGATTGAGCTCCATATTACCTGGTTGGCTACGTTTAGCCTTTGGGGAGTCAAGTTTTTCTTTCTGTTGTCTTCCCACCCCTCATGAAAATGCTGCTTTGGGATACCCCAATGGTCTAAGAAGATATGGAGTGGGGTCTGTCGATGACCGAGAGAAAAAACAAGATTTTTGTTCTTACTGTAAAATCCTTTTCTCTGACGTTCATCGACAGACGCAGCACCGCCCCTCTGCTTCTGAGTGAATGGGGTTTTTTTTGTCTTCAAAACACTGCTTGCAACAAAACTAGAGGTTAGAGCACAGTGTGTGGGGTTATGCCTGCAGGGGCAGCCCCCATAGGCGTGGTAAAGCTTTTTCCTGCCTAGTGTCTTATTCCTGATGGGAGGAGCATAACCCAATGGTCCAAGAAAATATGGAGCTGCGTCTGTCGATTAACTTCAGAGAAAAGGATTTTACGGTAAGTACAAAAACTGATTTTCTGTAAAATATTACCGTAAAATTCCTTTCTCTGAGTCCTCTGACAGTCGCCGCCCACTCATACAGTCTTCATCAATGGGTATTGACCTCTTATCCACAGGAGCAAGCTAGGCATAAGACTTGTTAAAAACAAAGCAATTTACATAGACACACCTATAGGGGGCTGTCCCTTTGGTCCAATACCCCCCTGCTATCAGCCTTCCCAACTCAGTTTGGTAGCAAGCAGTTAAAGTCCATAAAACCCCAAAAGAGGGGCGGGGACGCAGAGGACTCTGAGAAAGGAATTTTACGGTAAGATTTTACAAAAATTCCGCTTTCTCTTACATCCAGTCGCCGCCCACTCATACAGTCTTCCCCAATGGGATGTCCCAAAGCAGTGTAGACATGAGAGGTGGGAAGCGCAACCGTCACAAAGGCAACACAGAACCCAGGTCAGAGAAAGGAACCTTATCTGAACAGAAAGGTAAACCCTCTGGGTAACAAAAAAGCTCAACTGAAGCAACAACCCAGGAAAGCATATAAACCAGGGGAAAACAACCCCAACATTCAGGGACCGGCAAAGCCAGGGTCCCCTCATGGTACTGCCGCACACAGAACTTTGCGGCCAAAGGAGGCAACTGCAGATGCCAGAACATCAAGTTTGTAAAATTTGGAGAAGGTGTGCACGGACGACCAAGTCGCAGCCTTGCACACCTGGGCCACCGAAGTCTGATGCCGGAAGGCCCATGACGCACTCACCGCTCTGGTAGAGTGTGCCTTGACAGGGAAGGGCAGAACCCGTTCCTTAAGCGAATAGGCCTGTACAATCGTCCGTCTGATCCATCTTGAAATTGTTGCCGCAGACGCAGCCGTACCCTTCTGAGGTCCCTCAGGAAGGACAAAAAGAGAATCCGACTTCCTAAAGGATAAAGTGGAGGACAGGTAAACCCTGATCGCCTGGACAACATCAAAGGGATGCAAGGCAAAACTCCTTAGGATGCTTGGGATTCGCACATAGTGAAGGCAAGACAATATCCTCGTTAAGGTGAAAATCAGAAACCACCTTAGGAAAGAAAGATTGTTTAGGTCGCAAGACCACCTTATCCCTATGAACCACCAGGTAAGGGGAGCGTCAAGACAGGGCCGCCAACTCCGACACTCTGCGGGCAGATGTGATCGCCACCAGAAAGGCAACCTTTCGTGACAGCAGAGGCAGAGAAAATTTCCCTGATGTTTTCAAAGGGAGGACGTTGCAAAACGGACAGAACCAAGTTCAAGTCCCAAGGAGGCAAAGGTGCTCTCCGAGGAGGAGCCAAATGACGCACATCTTAAATAAAGGTGTGTATCAAAGAATTTGACGCCAAGGGGTGCTGAAAAAGGATCGCCAGTGCAGATAACTGGCCCTTAATCGTGATCAACGCAAGGCGCTGGTTCACACCAGATTGCAGGAAGGCTAAAACCCTCGCCACCGAAAAGGAGTGAGGATGAATGCCCCTGGATTCAAACCAGGCAAAATAAGCCTTCCAGGTACAGTAATAAATCTTACCGGATGAGGCCTTCCTAGCCTTGAGCAGGGTAGGAATGACTGCCGACGAAAGACCCCGATTTCTCAAGACCTGGCTTTCAACAGCCACGCCGTTAAAGCCAGCGACCATAAAGCAGGATGGGAGATCGGCCCCTGAGACGGGAACCGCCACGGAGGCTCGACAACCAGTTGTACAACACCCACGTACCAAGACCGGCGCGGTCAGTCTGGGGCCACCAGAATCACCAACTTCAGTTCCGAGACCAACCTGCGAAGAAACCTGGACAACAACTGAATCGGAGGGAAGGCATAAATCAGGCGATACTGATTCCAAGGCACCACCAGTGCATCCGAGGCGACTGCTAGAGGATCGCGCGTTCTTGCCACAAACCTTCCCACCTTGTTGTTAAGCCGAGAGGCGAACAGATCAACATTCGGGGTTCCCCATCTCATACACAGCATCTGAAACCCCTCCGGGTGTAGGGACCATTCTCCCTGGTGCAGGGTCTGGCGGCTCAGATAAACGGCCTGCCAATTCTCCACACCCTGAATGTGAACTGCCGAAATCGCCGGGGATGTGCGTCTCGGCCCAAGACAGAATTTTGGTCACCTCCTGGGCCGCCCGGGCACTCCTGGTGCCCCCTTGATTGATGTAAGCCACTGCAGTGGCATTGTCCGTCTGGACCCGCACAGGGCGGCCCCGAAGATGATCCGACCAACGGCGCAAGCACAGTCTGATCGCTCGCAATTCCAAGATGTTTATTGGCAGGGAGGATATCTCCTCAGACCAAGTGCCGTGGGTAGACAGAATGCCCAGAACGCCACCCCAGCCTGACAGGCTGGCATCCGTGGTGATCACCGTCCACAACAATGGGCGGAAGGATTTTCCCTCCGTCAGAGCCGGTAACAGGAGCCACCAGAGAAGATCCTCTCTGACTTAAAGATATCCTCCTTTCCAAGGATTGAGGATGCCTGTCCCACCTGGCCAAGATCTCCTCTTGAAGAGATCACGTGTGGAACTGTGCAAACAGTATTGCCTCGAAGGCTGACACCATCAACCCCAGGGACCGCATGCAGGCCCTGAGCGACGAAGAATCCTTGTCCCAGAGGAACCTGACCTCGTCCTGTAGAGTCCGGAGCTTGTCCTCCGGCAGAAAAACCTTTGCTTGGGCAGAGTCCAGGACCATTCCCAGATAAGGGAGACAAACAGAAGGGGACAAGGTCGACTTCTGAATGTTGATGGTCCACCTGAACTCCTGGAGTGTCTGAACGGTAGTGGACAGATTGCGTAAGAGACTCGGGCTGGCACTCGATCTTAACAGGAGATCGTCCAGATATCCCAAGACCGCAATCCCCTGCGCCCGCAACAGGGCCAGAACAGTAGCCAGCACTAAACACCCTTGGAGCCGAAGCGGGACCGAAAGGTAACACCACAAACTGATAGTGATCCTCCGCAATTGCAAATCGGAGGAACCTCTGATGACCCGTGAATAAGGGGATGTGTAAATACGCATCCTTGAGGTCGATGGAAGCCAGGAAATCTCCTGGACTTAAGGAGGCCACCACCGAACTGAGGAATTTCATGCAGAACTTTTGAACCCGCACAAAGTGGTTCAGAGCTTTCAAGTCCAGAATCGGACGTACCTTGCCCTCCTTCCTGGGCACAGTGAACAGATTTGAGTAAAACCCCGGAAACCTGTCATGATGAGGTACCGGGACGACCACCCCTTGGGCGAGGAGATCCTGAACCGCCCGATGAAGATCGTGCAACCGATCTGGGGTCAAATGAAGATTTGAGGGAAAGAATCTGTCCGCTGGCCGCGAAAGGAATTCGTTCTTGTATCCTGACAAAATGTTTTCCTGAACCCACCTGTCTGGAACCCGGAGCAGCCAAGGTTCTAGGAAACCGCGCAGACGTCCCCCCACCCCTGTAATGGGTGAGGGCGTCTCTTCAGGTGGAGGCGGAAGGACCCGCCGGGCCGGCGTGGGTGGATTTTTGCTTGCCCGCCCAGGGCTTCCTATGACCACCCTCTTCAGTAAAGAACCCGCCACCATATACGTGTGGCGAGTAAGAGATTCCACCAGCCTATCCGTAGGGTCCCTGAACACCGGAGAATCCTCCGAGGGCATGAGAGTGGCCTTGTTCAACCTGGACACCGTGTGATCCACTTTAGGGGACACGGTCCATCGCGAATCCATAGGAGATGCAAAAGGGTAACAGTATTGAAACAGTTTTGGTACCACAAAAAGGGCGCTTTACATTACGCCATTGTTCGTTCACTGTTTCGTGAAACTCAGCGGGACAAGGAAACACCTGTGCTGCTTTCCAGGTTCTGCGAGTCCCAAAGGAAGACTGCTTACCCGGTGGGTTGGGCTCATCCTCTAAATGTAGTGTCTCTTTAACAGAAGCAATAAGCGCAGACACAGCAGCGCGTTCTTTAGCCGCTTCAGGAGAAGGATCATCCTCTCCCTCCACCTCCACATCAGAATGAAAGGACTGAGACACCTCGGGGGGCAACCATATCAGACTCAGAGGATAGTGAAACCCTAGCTCTTTTTCTAGAACCCCGCTTTGACATCAATAAATCCACCTTGGACGCTAAAGTCGCAAGTGCAGCAGCAAGAGAAGGTGAAAATGCAGGAGTACCTGAATCATTCACCAAGGCTCTGGGGAATTTGCAGTCCTGGGACTCCATGATAAAAATACTATGGCGCTGGCCCTTTAAGACGCGACCGCGGCGACCCACCAATGGGCCGCAATAAGGATTACACTAAGGTACCCCCCTGAGATGGGAAAAGCACTGAAAACAGAAGAATATTCCCCAAAACCAGCAAAAAAGAACCCCCAGAAGTGTTACCACGCTGCTGGAAACAATCTCTGCATACAGGAAAGGAAGTGATGTGACCGGAAGTGGTGTGCTGTGTGTGTGCGTGCGGCAAGGGAGCTGAGTGCGAGGAGGAAGAGGAGCTGCGGGGACACGTGCATGGGAAGCCGCACAAGGGGTGCGGGTGCAGGGACCGGTAACTAGCAACTGAGCGGCGGTGGAGGACGGGAGCCGCTAGAAGGACAGAGGGAGAGACAGCAGCAGCAGGGACGTGAATAACCGCACCAGGATACCGGGTGCAGGAACCGAGGCAGAGAGCGGCGGTGGAGGTCGGAAACCGCCTTCCTTAGTGTCTGGAAGCAGAGGAGGAAGACCGTCCGTGCTCAGTGAGGAGGAGGAGACATCCGTCCCAGTGTGTGTTTGTGGCAGCAGCTGTGAGTAAGGCAGCAGCTGCAAACAGGGAGAAAGCTGTGTGACTGAGCTCTGTGAGAAATCAATAGCTGTTTGACTGTCTCTGCGACTGAGTACCTGGGAAGTCTGGTAAGTATCTTGCGACTGGTGTGTATCCTTGCGACTGGTGTGTATCCTTGCGACTAGCGAGTATCCTTACCACTGGTGAGTGTCTTTGCGACTGGTGAATTAGCTTGCGACTGGTGAGTATCCTTGCGACTGGTGAATATCCTTGCGACTGGTGAATATCCTTGCGACTGGTGAGTATCCTTGCGACTGGTGAAGTAGCTTGCGACTGGTGAGTATCCTTGCGACTGGTGAATATCCTTGCGACTGGTAAATATCCTTGCGACTGGTGAAGTAGCTTGCGACTGGTGAAGTAGCTTGCGACTGGTGAAGTAGCTTGCGACTGGTGAGTATCTTTGCGACTGGTGAGTATCCTTGCGACTGGTGAGTATCCTTGCGACTGGCGAGTATCCTTGCGACTGGCGAGTATCCTTGCGACTGGTGAGTATCCTTGCGACTGGTGAGTATATTAGCGACTGGGAGTACCCCAGGTTTAGTACCAGGGGAGATAGAGGTAGTGTAGGTAAGGAATAACAGGTCGTTAACATTATCCCCATAGAGTAGTGGGTAATAATGTCCGACAGGATTGGGGATGCCACTCAGTGCACTTCTTGCGGCATGTATGTGTTCCTTGATGAACCAATCGAGGACGAATACTGCTGTGCAGGATGTGAGCGACTTGGTGCTCTGGAAACCCACATCGTGGATCTAGAGAACACAGTGGCAAGACTGCGTGGCATCTACAACCTGAAAAGGAGCTTGGACATTACCCATCAGGCGCTGGCAGGGGCCAGCATAGAGGAGGGAGGAGTAGAGGAGACGCAAAGACGCAAGCAGCAGAGGTACGCAGCCGGGTGACTGTTAGGAATGTTAGTGGGAGGAGTGTCAGGGAGGCCAGTCCTGAGTTGGTACACCCTAACATATTTCCCGAGCTGCAGGTTGAGGGGGATATCAACTCAGGGGTGGCAGTGCTGGAGCATGTGCCCTCCCCCAGCTGCCAGGGGAGGGACGGCTCCAGGAAGAAGGGGGGCCGTAACTCAGGAAAGGTTAGAAAAGTTGTAGTAGTTGGGGACTCAATTATCAAGAGGACAGAGAGGGCAATCTTTAAAAAAGATCTCGTGAACCAAACAGTTTGTTGTTTACCGGGCGCCCGAGTTCGGCACATCGCAGATCTGGCAGACAGATTATTGAGCGGGGCTGGGGATGACCCAGCGGTCATGGTGCATGTGGGCACTAATGACAAAGTTAAAGGTAGGTGGAGGATCCTAAAGAACGATTTCAGGGACTTAGGTAATAGATTGAGGAATAGGACCTCCAAGGTGGTTTTCTCTGAAATACTGCCGGTTTCTCGAGCCACACAGGAGAGGCAGAAGGAGATTAGGGAACTTAACAAGTGGCTGAGGAATTGGTGTAGGAAGGAACGGTTTGGGTTCCTGGAGAACTGGGCTGACTTCTCAATCGGCTACCAGCTCTTTAGTAAGGATGGGCTGCACCTTAATGGGGACGGTACAGCTCTTTTGGGGAGAAAGATGGCCACCAAGTTGGAGGGGCTTTTAAACTAGGAGACGGGGGGGGAGGGCTCAGAAGTAGAGTCAGTCAGGAGGGAGCAAAGGACTGAAGGCAGTTGTAGGGTCAGCAGCGACAGTAGGTCCACAACATCAATTGGCAGGTCTGTGCAGGGAAACCTCAAACCAAACAGGAATAAACATAACCACCAATCACGTTTTTAATTCCGTAAAACTAAGAGGGGTATATGCTAATGCCAGGAGCCTAGCTAATAAAATGGATGAATTGGAAATGTTAGTACATGAGGATGACATAGACCTTGTGGGAATAACGGAGACTTGGTTCGACCCCTCACATGACTGGCTGGCCAATATCGAAGGGTATTCGGTGTACCGGAACGACAGGGTAGGAAAAAGAGGGGGAGGGGTATGTCTCTATGTCAAGAACAATGTAAAGGTGATAGAGAGGAGTGACATCACGGAAGGGATGAGCATGGATTTAGAATCTGTGTGGGTAGAACTCCATAGAGAAGGAGATAAGGGAAAAGTAATTGTGGGGGTTTGCTATAGGCCACCTAAAGAATTGGAGGAGGTAGAGCTGGAATTTTTAGCACTACTGGGTAAAGTGGCAAAACTGGGATCAGTCATCATATTGGGGGACTTCAATTATCCTGACATTGACTGGGAAGAGGGGACTACACACTCACAGAAGGCCCGTCTATTCACGGAAACCTTACTGGATAATTACATGTCACAGTTGGTGGATTCCCCTACCAGAGAAAACGCAGTCCTGGATCTACTTATCACTAATGACCCTGACCTAATCTCGGAGGTAGGAGTCCAGGACTACCTGGGCTCTAGCGATCACAGGATGATCACATTTAGTGTAAATAACAAAATAACAAGGCAAGTGGGGATCATAAGAACCCTAAACTTCAGAAGGGTAAACTTTCCAAAATTGTACTCATTGATGGAAAGGGTAAACTGGGACCAAACCCTGGGATCACTGACCACTGAGGATAAATGGGAATGCTTTAGGAACATATTAAGCAAATGCATCTTGCAGTGCATTCCTATGGGAAATAAATTTAGAAGAGACAAAGCCAAACCTGGCTGGCTAAACCATAGCGTTAAAAAACTTATTAGGGGAAAAAAAAATGGCCTTCAAGAAGTATAAATCAGAGGGCACAGTATCAGCTTTCGAGCAGTACAAGGAGGCAAATAAGAAAAGTAAACACGAAATCAAGATGGCTAAAATCAACTTTGAGAGACAAATAGCGGAGGATAGTAAAAAAACCCCAAAGAAATTCTTTAAATATATCAACAGCAAAAAAGCTAGGGCTGAGCATATTGCACACATAATTAACGATGATGGGAGGACGGTTACAGAGGACACTGAAAAAGCAACGGTGCTGAATGCTTTTTTTTCGTCAGTCTTTACACATGAAAAGGAGGGGTACACGGACCATGACTGTATGGTTAGTAGTAATACACAGGACTTGCCACTATGGCTAACAGAGGGTGAAATCAGGGAAAGGCTGGATAAACTTAACACAAACAAATCACCAGGCCTGGATGGCGTACATCTGAGAGTACTCAAGGAACTCAGTAAGGTTATATCTAGACCACTGTTCCTGATCTTTGCTGACAGTATTCGGTCAGGAGATGTACCAGGGGATTGGAGGAAGGCTAACGTGATTCCGATATTCAAAAAGGGTCAGAGGCATATCCCGGGAAATTATAGGCCTGTCAGTTTGACATCAATAGTATATAAACTTCTGGAGGGGATGATAAGGGACTATATCGTAGAGTTGCAGGTATCGTCAGCAGGGTTTGCTCTTGGATACGGAACTGGCTAAAAGGGCGTGTCCAAAGGGTAGTAAAATAGCGCATACTCAGACTGGTCTGAGGTTGTAAGCGGGGGGCCCCAGGGCTCAGTCCTGGGACCAACCTTGTTCAATTTATTCATAAACAGCATTGAGGACGGGATCAGTAGTTCGTTATCAGTTTTTGCAGATGACACTAAATTGGCCAGGGCAATAACTGCACAACATGAAGCAGATATCCTACAGAATGACCTAGACAAAATAACGGAGTGGGTAACGACATGGCAAATGAGGTTTAATGTGGAGAAGTGTAAGGTTTTGCACTTGGGGACTAAAAACATAAAAGCACAATACACGTTAGGGGGGGGAACACTTGGGGGAATCAAAAATGGAGAAGGATCTGGGAGTCTTGGTGGATGATAGATTAGGAAATATCATGCAATGCCAAGCGGCAGCTGCCAAAGCCAGCAGAATATTAGCATGCATAAAGAAAGGGATGTATTCCAGAGATAAGACTATAATCCTTCCACTTTATAAATCTCTGGTCCGACCGCATCTGGAGTATTCTGTCCAGTTCTGTTCGCCAGTCCTCAAGAAGGATGTGTTGGAGCTGGAGAGAGTCCAGAGAAGGGCAACTAAACGGATTAGGGGATTTGAGGACCTTAATTACGAAGAGCGTCTACAATCGCTCGATTTATTCTCCCTGGAGAAGAGACGCCTGAGGGGGGACATGATCACAATTTATAAATATCTCAATGGGGATCCCAGCTTAGAAAAAAAGCTGTTCAGTCGAAGGGATTCCATGAGGACAAGAGGGCATACAATGCGATTAGAGGAGAAGCGTTTTAACCTCAGGCAACGTGGGGGGTTCTTTACTGTTAGGGCTACAAGAGTGTGGAATTCTCTACCACAAGAGGTGGTCACTGCGGGAAGTATGGTGGCTTTCAAAAGACTCTTAGACTTACATCTCAAGGATCAGGACATTCAGGGCTATGAGAGATTGTCACCGGCCCTACTCCCCCCCCCTTCTTTTCCTCTCTTCTGCACCCCCAGTACTTTGCCCTCTTCCCCAGCATGGGATTCTTCTCTCCCCCCTGGCTGCTCACTCCTTTGCCTGCCCCCCCCCCCCACTGTGCTGTCCCTCTCCCCTCCCCAGCAAGGTGCCTGAATGTCTTCTTCTCCGCCTTCATGCTCACTGTGGACAATGAACACATTCCTTGTGTGGGCTCGAGTAGAGGGGGGCGGGGCTGGTTGCTGGGGCAACTGGACGCCAGGCTGGGAGTTGCCTGGCCCACCTGCTGGGACACAAGTCCTAAGATATTTAGCTGAGTGAGAGTCTCTCCTGTGGGTTGTTCATCTTTGCTGTTTTGGAAGACTGTGTGTCCCTGAGCTGCGGCCAGAGAACACAGAATCCCCTATTGGTTCCTGTGGGCCTCTTCAATCCTACAGCCAACCTGGAGTTTGGAATTACCTAGTCCTTTCCTACAATCTGGAGTGTGGATTAACCCTGGACCTTCCTGCTGGTGAGTGGATTAACCCTGGGCCTATCAGAACTCTGCCTGGACTTTGTCACTTCATTGTTTGCCCTGATCCGTGTGTGGCCTAATCCCTTGTTGGCCAGGACTTTGCCCGTTCTATCAGGAGCCCCCTGTTACGGACTACCCCTGTTATCTGGAACTCTGTCCTACCCAAAGGTCTGACCCTGGGTACCTTTGTTTGGCCCCTTTCTTTGTGAACATACCCGCTACCGTTCAATAAAAGGCTTTGTTGGCACTCCTGCTCTCTATGTGCGTTCTGTCCCACTTACACTTCCGTCACAGAGATGATTACAGCCACACACACCTACACAGGTTGAACTGGATGGACTATTGTCTTTATTCAACCTCAACTACTATGCAACTATGTAACTATATGATGTTACCCACTAGAGGCTGAACAGGAACTGGTCTAAGGGAAAATGGTTGCCAATGCATCTAAATGGGAGGCTCTGGGAAAATGGCCGCCAAACATGTGCAAAGAAGAACACCTTGCCACACACAAGATGGCGCCCGAAGGCGCCAAAAACACTACATAGAGAGCTGCAGAAAGTGCCCACAATGAGGCCAGACCAGCTTGCCCATACCCAAAATGGCGGACCCGCATTTTTTTGCACTGCATCGGTCCGTACCGCCATGTCTGCACCCTCAAACACACTGATAAAGTGGACAGGGATAGGGACCCCCACAGACTCTCCCACAGGGATACATGTGCCAAGAGGCCCCCGCAGGGACCGGGAGGGATGAGAGCCCCGGACACAGACATGAGGGGAGAGCACAGACATCAGCAGACTGTCATCCCCAAACAGAGACCCCACACAGAAGTTACTTACCGCTCCATATGGCGTGGGCGCCTCGGTATCGCGGGAACCCCCCACCCCAGATGGCGGGAGAGCCGTCAGCCGAAATAGGATGCGCCGCACAGTCAAAACCGCATATTGAGGCATCCCCGGGAAGGTAGCCACCTCGCAGGCTTTTGCCCCTGAGGACAGGGGCAGGTCGTTTGCTAGGCCAGGGCGCACGCATAGCCCGCTAAACGCTAGATGGCCGGCTGGGATTCCATAAGATCCTCTGTCCTGGAGTACCAGGACGACCAGTCCGATTCCCAGCTCCGCAAACGCTGTAGTCTTCCGAAGATCCGACTAACTAAGCGCAGAACAAATAAAAAGCTAGTAGTGCAAAGAAAGCACTTTTGCTGAAAATAAAAGTAATAAAAACAGAAGGCTGAGACATGTAGCCCCAGCAAAGGGATAGCCTATCTCACTCCTAACTAGGCAGAAGACAAAAGGAGTTGGGAAGGCTGATAGCAGGGGGGTATTGGACCAAAGGGCCAGCCCCCTACAGGTGTGTCTATGTAAATTGCTTTGTTTTTAACAAGTCTTATGCCTAGCTTGCTCCTGTGGATAAGAGGTCAATACCCATTGGTGAAGACTGTATGAGTGGGTGGCGACTGTCAGAGGACGTAAGAGAAAATACAGTTTTTTTCTCCACTGTATATTTTGTGAATGTAGAGACCCTGTAGAATAAAAAGGTGATAGCTGCATATTTTTATATCACATGATATTTGTTTAACTGTGGCAAATGTACAAAATCACCAGGGGATCAAATACTTTTTTCCCCAAAGATATTTACATGTATGATAAAAAAAAAAAAAATTGCTCTGGAGCAGAACTGGTTAACGTGTATGTTGTCTGTCTGTACATTGCAACATAGTTGCAGAGAAGTCTGCTATATCAGTGGTCCTCAACTCCGATCCTCAGGGCCCACTAACAGGCCAGATTTTAAAGTATTACCTTGGGGAGATGCAGACTAGAGTACTGCAATCACTGAGCAGCAAATTATATCACCTGGGATGGATTTCAGTTATCTTGCAAACCTGGCCTGTTAGTGGGTCCTGAGGACCAGGGTTGAGGACCACTGTGCTATAGGGTACTTGCAGACGGTACTATTCCTGAACAACATTTCTTGTGTTTATTTTGTGTATGCATGATTAATATAAAGGATAGCTCTCAGAATGGGATTTTAACCTCTTCAAATTAAGATTTTACATACATACCCACATACGAGCATTGCATACCGACTGACAACTCAGATATAGATTTTTTTTTTCCCCCGCTCCTCTATACGCTACGCATGTTTACGTGCCTGTGTGTACAGGTACATTAAAAACAAAATCGGCTGCATTTAGATCAGTAAAAAAGAAAATGCCCGCAGGTCTAAAAGTGCTGAGTTTTTAGGGAACACTATTGCAAGAGGTCTTAGTTTGGTAGGGCGCTTGTTGTGTCAAGGAGAATCGGACGCAGAGATCTGTGTTAAAAAAATTGGGTCCTGCTCTGATGCAGGGGGAAGCACCATCACTGAGGTGAAGTGTTGTGCAGGTCTTTAGAAGAGTAAATTTTTGCCTGAGCTTTTGCTCTGGCCAAGTTAGAGAAGAACTGCAATGCTTTCAGATGCAATTTAAGCTTTAACGATTTAAAGATTAAAAGGTCAACACTAACAGTAGATCGAGGGGAAATCTTCCAAAAGGGGATGCTAGTTCTGATGACAACCAGAGACTAGATTACTTTGGGGAGATTTCCTCTTGCTTTCTTTTTTGGCTATAGGGACAGGAAGTGAAGAGAAAACTACCCTATGGGACAGATGGCAAAGACCTTACAAAAGTTGTAACCCTCATTCTACCCAAAATAAAACAAATAAAAATAAATAAATAAATTAAAAAAAAAAAAAAAAAAAAAAAGGAGGTTTTTGCCTTGGTTCTACTTTAACTTTACAGCAGACACAAATTTAATTCTAAGTGCAGCCATTCTAAATAATTTTATGTAGGGTTCACATGTAGAAAAGCCTCCAACTCTGACTTGGATCATTTTATATGCAGCTTTCTGCAAACATGTACATTAACGTGAAAACAACTTTTGAATTTCCATTGCTGACTACTTAATAAGGGTAGCATAGATTTAAAAAGTTATATATCTGCACTGTCTAATCTACAGTGCCATCATTATGCTTCATGTCATCTTCATATGATTTTCTTACCTGTCATTGTCCAGCTCATTGGTTCTTGCAGCTGAAATGTGGGAAATAAAATAAAACAAATTTTAATAAACATGCTACGTTCTGTAACAAAGGAATGGTATCAATACAATTAACAGGGTAGAGTGTGTCTAAGGCTACGTTCACATCTTGGCGTTGCCATTTACAGGCGTTTTTAGGTTGACAAGTGGGCAGTGGAAAAAAATTAAAAATGCCTGTAATCTGCCCAAAAAGAAGCTCATGTACTTTCAGCGTTTTGCTTAAAACCTCAAAACGCTCAGATGTGAACAGGGGCCATTAAAATTAATAGGATTTGTCTTGTTGGGCATTTTTTGAGCTGATCCTAGAGCAGAAAACCTCCCAAAATCCTACATGTGAACTTAGCCTAAACTATTTTAGGTCACCTTTTGGGACTGCAGTAAGAAGACTATAGTATATTTATTTCTTTTAGATTTAAATCTGAACATATGCGCCTTACTTTACACACTTTTAATTGATATCAATGTCAGTTAGAAAACTAAAGATATCCATTATCATTCACCACCAAATTTTTGTTCTGAAAAAAAAAAAATAAAATAAAATAAAAATACACACACACACAACAGGTAATATTCACCTAGATATGCCAAGTAGTTGCAGGGATGTGTATGTGGTAGTGTTCAGGTGTTAGGATTTGTTTTACCTTATTCATGAAGAGGTTAAAGAAGAATTAAACTCCTCAAATATTTATGAAAACGGTCCCCTTATGACAGACTCACCCTTCAAGGGATGTCCTCCAGCACTGTGCATGTGTATTGCAGCACATGAACAGTGGATAAATTTAGTAAATAAAAGAAAGGGAGAGAGAGAACCATCTTACATTAGGTACTAACAGTGCAAAGCATGGTTAATAAAGGGGGGCACAAAAACATTAAAGCTAGCAAACAATGTCATTTTGACATTTTATGTTATAATCCAAGGTCTCCATTCTTGTCTAAATTTTTTAATTCTACCATTACGAGCGGCGTATAAATGTTAATTTGAGCATTGCAAATGTATTTGTTGTACAACCTCTGACAGGTTGGGTGAATCATCCACTCTCCACTTATATAATATTAGTCGAGCTGCAGTTAATATGTTTACTACCACTGTGCATAGCTGGGTGGGGAATTTCTCTATTTCCAGACCTAGTAGTGTGAATTGAGGTTAAGGCGGAGTGAGGACACCCATGATGGTAGCAATTATAACAAATACAGTTTTTCAGAAGCTAAGTACTGATCTGCAATGCCATAAAATATGGAAAATATTTTCCTTCTGATCACAATGACGCCAGCACTCAAGGGATGATGAAGGGTACATAGACGCTAATCTCCTTGGAGTTAAAATCCATCTTTGTGCCATCCCCCCCCCCCCCCCAAATATTTTTATTGAAGTTTCCCAAAAAGAACAAAGTACAAACATTTCACAAAGATGACCAGCATCAAAACATTTCTGAAAGGATCATTTTGGTAAATATAACATTTTTCATCAACAAGAATAGAAAGCAGTACGTGAAAGATAGACAAGTATACCCAATTGACATTACATTTTAGAGTGACACCTGACAGTTGCCAACGTATTAGAATGTGAAAACCAAGGGAGCCATTCTAGATTTAATTTTAGTATATTACCTTCCTTTTGTGCCATTATACTATCATGAGTATGTTTCATTCAACAATGTGGAATAAGGGAATAATAACCGCGCTAAAGGAACAGATAAATTAGAACAGCAGCAACTTCAAGTGTGACCACACCCTAATAAATATTATACATATAAGTCGCGCTAAATATATTAGATGGAGATGTGAAGTCCATAAAAGTCCAAAATAATATTATTGATAAATTCCAGGACCAAGCTCCCTTAAGGGTATGTGCTTACCAGATGAAGGTAAGGAAAAGGCAGTCTCGCTGCGTGGAAACTTGTCACCTTGACAGTAGATCCAAGCTTCTATGATCGATCAACTCAGTGGACATGGGATCATGAAAAGCAAAAAATGCCGCAATAGCGTAAAACCCAACAAACAAATTGTGACTATCACCATAGGTGTGGGTAAATGAAAATTGTGATGTGATATGACCTCCACCACAATAAATGAAATAAATAAATCATGCAAAAATATAGGGAACTTAGGGTGAATAACCCCTACCAGAGAGGTTGAGGGTTGACGCCTTAAGTGATTAATGTGTATCGGTTGGAGTAGCCTCTTACCAAACAGAAAAAATAATGACACAGTGAAGAAAACGTTGAAAAAAAGGTAATCGTGCTGAACCACCACCAGCTGAATTCGCCTCTTACCCTGGATAGATATAGATTAGCCAAAGTGCACTAAACAAATCCAGTGTAACACTCAGGATCCAGCAATTTCACACCTGTGAGAGTTGCCTCTTACCACATATGAAGTTGTATCAAGCCTGTAGGGTAAACCAAGTGGCCAAAGACCGACCCCAAATTGAATCCAAGCCTGTGTGTATACGAATAACCAGGGGATCCGACCAGAGGTGTAGGTAACTGGGTCTCAGAAGTTTCAGCAATATAGGATATCACCACCATAAGAAGAAAGAAAGGGCTCCCATAGCGTAAAACCATAAAAACATTTTATTCCATATAAGCAAAAAAACTTACAAAGACCAGGAATGGGTGAGCAATGGAGGTTGCCGCCGGCCGGACGGCTCCGCTCGTCCGCACTCGTGGGTCGCAGTCAGATGACGTCAGTACGCCGTTGCCCTGACGACGTTTCGTCACAGATGACGTTATCAAAGGTGCGGACGGCGTACTGACGCCATCTATTTATAAGAAGAGAGGACTGGATGCCCGGAAGTGGGTGAAGACCGTTCCGCCATCATTGAAGAGGTAATCAGAACTATTACGATCATACATCCACCATCGGGCAAACAATTTAAAATAAGCTGTTCTACGCAGCACAAATAACACCCATAGGGTTGTCAACCCGTACAAACAATACATTGGTGCAATACATATATAATAAACAATAATGTCAATCCCATAGAGAGGGCTGGCTGCAACGCCATCTAGTGGATATTTGATATATTAAATATGAAAGGTCCATATATATGATCTTATTCACATAGACCCCATCAAGACAACAACAATATTAACCTATTGAATATAATCAAAGGTTGCTGATATATGAAATAAAGTTATTCTGACAAACCGCTCTCAATCATTGTGTATATTGGGTCAAGAACCGGAACCAACTCAAAAGATTTTTTGGCCCCACCCTACATCAATAAATGTCACATATACCAGTTATATATTGGTGTTGTCCTGTTACAATCTCAAATGAAATTTGAATGATATACATATTTAAAATTTGTAAAATTATAATAAAAACAATATATGGTCAAGTGAACTTAATCCAAAATGTACAGGTGATATCATACATCTCCATCAGATGATGAAAATATATTAATAACAATGGAAATAAGGGCTTATATGACTGAATAACCGGATCAAACTAAGCATTATTTATGAACGCATTCACTTCTATATCCACATTCAGTCCAAACGGTACATAAGTTTTGACTCGGTGAATCCAGGTCATCTCTAATTTAGAGATGCCTCTAACTAGGGGTTCACCTCTCCAGTGTGGTGTGAATTTATCTATCCCTAAAAATAAAGTATTAGCGGGATTTTTACCATGGACAAGAGCGTAGTGTTTGGACACTGAGTGTTTAGGGAATCCCTTAAGGATATTGGATATGTGTTCATTGAGTCTCACTTGTAGCGGTCGTTTAGTTCGGCCTATGTATTGTAACCCGCATGGGCACTGGAGTAAATATACAATGCCAGTGCTCATGCAGGAAACAAATGGTCTAATGGCATGAACTCTACCTGTACTGGTAGAAGTGAATTCTTTAACTGTTCTACGCTTGTTAGAGCTAAAGGAACAAACCCGACATCTATTACATTTGTAGAATCCAGTCATTTGGCTTAAAAAGGTAGGTTTAGGAGCTGGTGATTCCAAAATGTTAGGTGCCACCTTGTCTCTCAAGGTGGGAGCCCCTCTAAACACCACACGTGGTCTATCTGGCAAAGTGCTGCCCAAGACAGGGTCATTCCCTAGAATGTGCCAATGGCGGCTAACAATGTTCTTAATACTCATATGCTGGCTAGAGAAAGAAGTGACAAAAGGCAGGCTGAATGATGAATCTTTAGGATCCACTTTTGGATTCCCACTCAGTAGTTGACTTCTGTCTATTTGACTAACCTCCGTCAGGGTCTCTCTAAGGAATCCCTCGTCATATCCCTTATCAAGAAATCTCCTAGTGAGGACACGAGCCTGAGTTTGGAAATCATGAAAGTCACTACAGTTGCGCCTAATGCGGAGGTATTGGCCTTTGGGTATGGCCCTCAGCCAAGGTGCATAATGGCAGCTATCGGTAGGAATATATGAATTCCTATCGGTTGCTTTAAAGTATGTGGACGTACAGAACTGTCCATCTTTGATGTTAATAGTAAGATCAAGAAAATTGATAGTAGACTGGCTGCATTCATAGTTTAACTGTATACCCCGATCATTGATGTTTAAATGATCTAGAAAGGATATCAAGTCACTGTAATGGCCATCCCAGAGGAGGAGCACGTCATCTATATACCTAGCCCAAAGGAGTATCTGCGGTCTACGATGGGCATAGATGACGCCCTCCTCCCACTGGGCCATAAACAGATTTGCAAGGGATGGGGCATATTTGGCACCCATGGCCACACCGGTGACCTGGCGATAGAATTGCCCGCTATACCAAAAATAATTATGGTGGGTTGCAAACTCCAATAACTCCATAATAAATGATATCTGGATAGCCGGCAAATCAGAATTCCTATTGAGAAACATATTAACCGCATTTAGCCCAACACTATGTGGAATGATTGTGTATAGGGAAGAGACATCAGCTGTGACCATCCAAAGATTATCAGTGGGGGTCACGTTGGTCAAAAGACCAATGACATGTCTCGTGTCTTTAATATAAGATGGTGTGTTTTGCACCAGTGGCTGCAGATAAGAGTCAATGTACTTCCCCACCCGGGACGTCACAGAGTCGATGCCACTGACAATGGGACGACCCGGGGGGGAAGTCAGACTCTTATGCAGCTTCGGTAGATAGTAAATAACCGGAGTGCGGGGGCATTTGGGGATCAAAAATGCCTTTTCTTTTTTATTGATTATATTTTGATTGAATCCTCTTTCTACAATACCCTCAAGAATCTTTTTATAGGAAACTTTGGGATCCCTAGATAGAGGGACATAGGTTAAGTTGTCACCTAAAATCCGATGCATCTCCCGGTTGTAATCGCTACGGTCAAGTACAGCGATCCCACCCCCCTTATCCGCTGGCCTAATGACCAGATCTTTATTGTCACAAAGGGAATCTAATCCCTTTTGTAGGTCGGCGGACAAAGAGGTTTTATGTGGTTTGACCCTATCCAGATCTCTAAGTAACACATCCCTAAATACCTTTAGTGATGGAGCTAAAGAACCAGGCGGGTTAAATAATGAGGCATTAGAAAGCCCTGAGTGTTGAATCTCAGAGCTAACTAAGCGATTTTCCTTAATAGGGTTACTCAATATGTATCTTTTTATATTGAGTTTTCTTACAAATTTATGGATATCCATGTACGTCTGGAACTTATCCAGACGTTTCGGAGGAGCATATTTCAAGCCTTTATCCAATAAAAGTTTCTCGGGTTCAGATAGTGCTACCTTACTCAGATTAAATATACCAGCCCCAGCTATGTTTTTACTTTTTTTAAGTTTGATGCGCCTGCCTCCTCGGTTTCCTCTTGTGGCTCGGCGGGGCGCTTGGTTCCCTGTGTGGCCCTGGGAAAACCCCACCCTGGATAGCTCTGATTGGTGGGTATCTGGGATGATGTATTATCTGACGTTATCTCCCTAAGGGGCTGAGAAGCACTTTGGTTGGGGGGAGGTAAGGTGTTATTAGGGCCCTCATTGTCCCTTAAAGGGTAAAATCTATTTTCCACTGGGACGTTATATTGATAGTTATCATGTCTATTATCAGGCCTACCCTGCCAATAAGGCTCCCTCAAAGAGCCCCTAAAAGGCCCTGTGGGCGGATCATACCAACGTCTATCAGGTCTAGGGGGGCTCTGATCATATCTCCCATATGAGTGGCGTTGGTGGCCATAGTCAGGACCCTGATCCCTATAGTGATAGGATGGTTCAGGATAATTATAGGGCCCCTTTCTCCATTGCGGAGTGTTGGGATAACCAGATGAATGGGTGTATTCCCTTTGATGATAATTCGGAGTGTTAGGTTGATCCCTCTCCCCTTGTTGCCAATTGGTTTTATAACCCTGGTTGTTATATGTACCATTAGGTTTGGGTTGATTCTGTGGTTGTTTACCTTTTTTGGGGTTAGGTCCCCTATGGGGTGATTTGAATGAAGGGCGTCTATTTTTCTGATGTGCACCCTTTTTTTGTGGCTTTTTATTGGTGTCCACTGTTAGTGGGGGAACTGGGGCAGCTCTATTGATTTGAGCGGTCGAGATCTCCATGCCCTCTTCTTCTGAATTTAATTCAGCCATTAGCCGTTTCTGCCATTCAAAAACGCCACTAGAATGGTAATCTTGGAGATCCCTATTGAACTTCTTGCGTTTCTTGATTTTCTGATCTCTCTCCTCCTTTTCAAGATTTTTTAATAGATCAGCTGAGGAAGATTTATATTCTTCACTTTCCTTATAGGGTGCCAATTTCTCTTTGACTATTTTTATTTCGTCATCGAGTCTGGAAAGTTTAGCACTCTTCCTACCTGACAGGAAACGCAAGAAGTTCACCCCTGCTTCATTGAAATATTTATACCAATCCTCTAACTCGACTTCACCGAGCTGAGGACAAACCTCCCACCTGAGGCTTCTAGGGACCATAGTCTTTTTGATATAGGTATCCAAAAAGGCTATGTCCCATTGAGTATGGATCTCTGATACAAGTAAGTTTTTCAGCCTCATAAAGAGTCCACTTACATCGGTTTCCTCTGTGGAGAGTACCTCAAAAACCCCGTCAGTATTAAGTGACCTAGAGGCTCTATATTCAAAGATATCCATTTTGTATGGATATATCCAAAAGCAGCAGTTAAAGGTCAAAAGCAAAAATGTGGAATAAGGGAATAATAACCGCGCTAAAGGAACAGATAAATTAGAACAGCAGCAACTTCAAGTGTGACCACACCCTAATAAATATTATACATATAAGTCGCGCTAAATATATTAGATGGAGATGTGAAGTCCATAAAAGTCCAAAATAATATTATTGATAAATTCCAGGACCAAGCTCCCTTAAGGGTATGTGCTTACCAGATGAAGGTAAGGAAAAGGCAGTCTCGCTGCGTGGAAACTTGTCACCTTGACAGTAGATCCAAGCTTCTATGATCGATCAACTCAGTGGACATGGGATCATGAAAAGCAAAAAATGCCGCAATAGCGTAAAACCCAACAAACAAATTGTGACTATCACCATAGGTGTGGGTAAATGAAAATTGTGATGTGATATGACCTCCACCACAATAAATGAAATAAATAAATCATGCAAAAATATAGGGAACTTAGGGTGAATAACCCCTACCAGAGAGGTTGAGGGTTGACGCCTTAAGTGATTAATGTGTATCGGTTGGAGTAGCCTCTTACCAAACAGAAAAAATAATGACACAGTGAAGAAAACGTTGAAAAAAAGGTAATCGTGCTGAACCACCACCAGCTGAATTCGCCTCTTACCCTGGATAGATATAGATTAGCCAAAGTGCACTAAACAAATCCAGTGTAACACTCAGGATCCAGCAATTTCACACCTGTGAGAGTTGCCTCTTACCACATATGAAGTTGTATCAAGCCTGTAGGGTAAACCAAGTGGCCAAAGACCGACCCCAAATTGAATCCAAGCCTGTGTGTATACGAATAACCAGGGGATCCGACCAGAGGTGTAGGTAACTGGGTCTCAGAAGTTTCAGCAATATAGGATATCACCACCATAAGAAGAAAGAAAGGGCTCCCATAGCGTAAAACCATAAAAACATTTTATTCCATATAAGCAAAAAAACTTACAAAGACCAGGAATGGGTGAGCAATGGAGGTTGCCGCCGGCCGGACGGCTCCGCTCGTCCGCACTCGTGGGTCGCAGTCAGATGACGTCAGTACGCCGTTGCCCTGACGACGTTTCGTCACAGATGACGTTATCAAAGGTGCGGACGGCGTACTGACGCCATCTATTTATAAGAAGAGAGGACTGGATGCCCGGAAGTGGGTGAAGACCGTTCCGCCATCATTGAAGAGGTAATCAGAACTATTACGATCATACATCCACCATCGGGCAAACAATTTAAAATAAGCTGTTCTACGCAGCACAAATAACACCCATAGGGTTGTCAACCCGTACAAACAATACATTGGTGCAATACATATATAATAAACAATAATGTCAATCCCATAGAGAGGGCTGGCTGCAACGCCATCTAGTGGATATTTGATATATTAAATATGAAAGGTCCATATATATGATCTTATTCACATAGACCCCATCAAGACAACAACAATATTAACCTATTGAATATAATCAAAGGTTGCTGATATATGAAATAAAGTTATTCTGACAAACCGCTCTCAATCATTGTGTATATTGGGTCAAGAACCGGAACCAACTCAAAAGATTTTTTGGCCCCACCCTACATCAATAAATGTCACATATACCAGTTATATATTGGTGTTGTCCTGTTACAATCTCAAATGAAATTTGAATGATATACATATTTAAAATTTGTAAAATTATAATAAAAACAATATATGGTCAAGTGAACTTAATCCAAAATGTACAGGTGATATCATACATCTCCATCAGATGATGAAAATATATTAATAACAATGGAAATAAGGGCTTATATGACTGAATAACCGGATCAAACTAAGCATTATTTATGAACGCATTCACTTCTATATCCACATTCAGTCCAAACGGTACATAAGTTTTGACTCGGTGAATCCAGGTCATCTCTAATTTAGAGATGCCTCTAACTAGGGGTTCACCTCTCCAGTGTGGTGTGAATTTATCTATCCCTAAAAATAAAGTATTAGCGGGATTTTTACCATGGACAAGAGCGTAGTGTTTGGACACTGAGTGTTTAGGGAATCCCTTAAGGATATTGGATATGTGTTCATTGAGTCTCACTTGTAGCGGTCGTTTAGTTCGGCCTATGTATTGTAACCCGCATGGGCACTGGAGTAAATATACAATGCCAGTGCTCATGCAGGAAACAAATGGTCTAATGGCATGAACTCTACCTGTACTGGTAGAAGTGAATTCTTTAACTGTTCTACGCTTGTTAGAGCTAAAGGAACAAACCCGACATCTATTACATTTGTAGAATCCAGTCATTTGGCTTAAAAAGGTAGGTTTAGGAGCTGGTGATTCCAAAATGTTAGGTGCCACCTTGTCTCTCAAGGTGGGAGCCCCTCTAAACACCACACGTGGTCTATCTGGCAAAGTGCTGCCCAAGACAGGGTCATTCCCTAGAATGTGCCAATGGCGGCTAACAATGTTCTTAATACTCATATGCTGGCTAGAGAAAGAAGTGACAAAAGGCAGGCTGAATGATGAATCTTTAGGATCCACTTTTGGATTCCCACTCAGTAGTTGACTTCTGTCTATTTGACTAACCTCCGTCAGGGTCTCTCTAAGGAATCCCTCGTCATATCCCTTATCAAGAAATCTCCTAGTGAGGACACGAGCCTGAGTTTGGAAATCATGAAAGTCACTACAGTTGCGCCTAATGCGGAGGTATTGGCCTTTGGGTATGGCCCTCAGCCAAGGTGCATAATGGCAGCTATCGGTAGGAATATATGAATTCCTATCGGTTGCTTTAAAGTATGTGGACGTACAGAACTGTCCATCTTTGATGTTAATAGTAAGATCAAGAAAATTGATAGTAGACTGGCTGCATTCATAGTTTAACTGTATACCCCGATCATTGATGTTTAAATGATCTAGAAAGGATATCAAGTCACTGTAATGGCCATCCCAGAGGAGGAGCACGTCATCTATATACCTAGCCCAAAGGAGTATCTGCGGTCTACGATGGGCATAGATGACGCCCTCCTCCCACTGGGCCATAAACAGATTTGCAAGGGATGGGGCATATTTGGCACCCATGGCCACACCGGTGACCTGGCGATAGAATTGCCCGCTATACCAAAAATAATTATGGTGGGTTGCAAACTCCAATAACTCCATAATAAATGATATCTGGATAGCCGGCAAATCAGAATTCCTATTGAGAAACATATTAACCGCATTTAGCCCAACACTATGTGGAATGATTGTGTATAGGGAAGAGACATCAGCTGTGACCATCCAAAGATTATCAGTGGGGGTCACGTTGGTCAAAAGACCAATGACATGTCTCGTGTCTTTAATATAAGATGGTGTGTTTTGCACCAGTGGCTGCAGATAAGAGTCAATGTACTTCCCCACCCGGGACGTCACAGAGTCGATGCCACTGACAATGGGACGACCCGGGGGGGAAGTCAGACTCTTATGCAGCTTCGGTAGATAGTAAATAACCGGAGTGCGGGGGCATTTGGGGATCAAAAATGCCTTTTCTTTTTTATTGATTATATTTTGATTGAATCCTCTTTCTACAATACCCTCAAGAATCTTTTTATAGGAAACTTTGGGATCCCTAGATAGAGGGACATAGGTTAAGTTGTCACCTAAAATCCGATGCATCTCCCGGTTGTAATCGCTACGGTCAAGTACAGCGATCCCACCCCCCTTATCCGCTGGCCTAATGACCAGATCTTTATTGTCACAAAGGGAATCTAATCCCTTTTGTAGGTCGGCGGACAAAGAGGTTTTATGTGGTTTGACCCTATCCAGATCTCTAAGTAACACATCCCTAAATACCTTTAGTGATGGAGCTAAAGAACCAGGCGGGTTAAATAATGAGGCATTAGAAAGCCCTGAGTGTTGAATCTCAGAGCTAACTAAGCGATTTTCCTTAATAGGGTTACTCAATATGTATCTTTTTATATTGAGTTTTCTTACAAATTTATGGATATCCATGTACGTCTGGAACTTATCCAGACGTTTCGGAGGAGCATATTTCAAGCCTTTATCCAATAAAAGTTTCTCGGGTTCAGATAGTGCTACCTTACTCAGATTAAATATACCAGCCCCAGCTATGTTTTTACTTTTTTTAAGTTTGATGCGCCTGCCTCCTCGGTTTCCTCTTGTGGCTCGGCGGGGCGCTTGGTTCCCTGTGTGGCCCTGGGAAAACCCCACCCTGGATAGCTCTGATTGGTGGGTATCTGGGATGATGTATTATCTGACGTTATCTCCCTAAGGGGCTGAGAAGCACTTTGGTTGGGGGGAGGTAAGGTGTTATTAGGGCCCTCATTGTCCCTTAAAGGGTAAAATCTATTTTCCACTGGGACGTTATATTGATAGTTATCATGTCTATTATCAGGCCTACCCTGCCAATAAGGCTCCCTCAAAGAGCCCCTAAAAGGCCCTGTGGGCGGATCATACCAACGTCTATCAGGTCTAGGGGGGCTCTGATCATATCTCCCATATGAGTGGCGTTGGTGGCCATAGTCAGGACCCTGATCCCTATAGTGATAGGATGGTTCAGGATAATTATAGGGCCCCTTTCTCCATTGCGGAGTGTTGGGATAACCAGATGAATGGGTGTATTCCCTTTGATGATAATTCGGAGTGTTAGGTTGATCCCTCTCCCCTTGTTGCCAATTGGTTTTATAACCCTGGTTGTTATATGTACCATTAGGTTTGGGTTGATTCTGTGGTTGTTTACCTTTTTTGGGGTTAGGTCCCCTATGGGGTGATTTGAATGAAGGGCGTCTATTTTTCTGATGTGCACCCTTTTTTTGTGGCTTTTTATTGGTGTCCACTGTTAGTGGGGGAACTGGGGCAGCTCTATTGATTTGAGCGGTCGAGATCTCCATGCCCTCTTCTTCTGAATTTAATTCAGCCATTAGCCGTTTCTGCCATTCAAAAACGCCACTAGAATGGTAATCTTGGAGATCCCTATTGAACTTCTTGCGTTTCTTGATTTTCTGATCTCTCTCCTCCTTTTCAAGATTTTTTAATAGATCAGCTGAGGAAGATTTATATTCTTCACTTTCCTTATAGGGTGCCAATTTCTCTTTGACTATTTTTATTTCGTCATCGAGTCTGGAAAGTTTAGCACTCTTCCTACCTGACAGGAAACGCAAGAAGTTCACCCCTGCTTCATTGAAATATTTATACCAATCCTCTAACTCGACTTCACCGAGCTGAGGACAAACCTCCCACCTGAGGCTTCTAGGGACCATAGTCTTTTTGATATAGGTATCCAAAAAGGCTATGTCCCATTGAGTATGGATCTCTGATACAAGTAAGTTTTTCAGCCTCATAAAGAGTCCACTTACATCGGTTTCCTCTGTGGAGAGTACCTCAAAAACCCCGTCAGTATTAAGTGACCTAGAGGCTCTATATTCAAAGATATCCATTTTGTATGGATATATCCAAAAGCAGCAGTTAAAGGTCAAAAGCAAAAATGTGGAATAAGGGAATAATAACCGCGCTAAAGGAACAGATAAATTAGAACAGCAGCAACTTCAAGTGTGACCACACCCTAATAAATATTATACATATAAGTCGCGCTAAATATATTAGATGGAGATGTGAAGTCCATAAAAGTCCAAAATAATATTATTGATAAATTCCAGGACCAAGCTCCCTTAAGGGTATGTGCTTACCAGATGAAGGTAAGGAAAAGGCAGTCTCGCTGCGTGGAAACTTGTCACCTTGACAGTAGATCCAAGCTTCTATGATCGATCAACTCAGTGGACATGGGATCATGAAAAGCAAAAAATGCCGCAATAGCGTAAAACCCAACAAACAAATTGTGACTATCACCATAGGTGTGGGTAAATGAAAATTGTGATGTGATATGACCTCCACCACAATAAATGAAATAAATAAATCATGCAAAAATATAGGGAACTTAGGGTGAATAACCCCTACCAGAGAGGTTGAGGGTTGACGCCTTAAGTGATTAATGTGTATCGGTTGGAGTAGCCTCTTACCAAACAGAAAAAATAATGACACAGTGAAGAAAACGTTGAAAAAAAGGTAATCGTGCTGAACCACCACCAGCTGAATTCGCCTCTTACCCTGGATAGATATAGATTAGCCAAAGTGCACTAAACAAATCCAGTGTAACACTCAGGATCCAGCAATTTCACACCTGTGAGAGTTGCCTCTTACCACATATGAAGTTGTATCAAGCCTGTAGGGTAAACCAAGTGGCCAAAGACCGACCCCAAATTGAATCCAAGCCTGTGTGTATACGAATAACCAGGGGATCCGACCAGAGGTGTAGGTAACTGGGTCTCAGAAGTTTCAGCAATATAGGATATCACCACCATAAGAAGAAAGAAAGGGCTCCCATAGCGTAAAACCATAAAAACATTTTATTCCATATAAGCAAAAAAACTTACAAAGACCAGGAATGGGTGAGCAATGGAGGTTGCCGCCGGCCGGACGGCTCCGCTCGTCCGCACTCGTGGGTCGCAGTCAGATGACGTCAGTACGCCGTTGCCCTGACGACGTTTCGTCACAGATGACGTTATCAAAGGTGCGGACGGCGTACTGACGCCATCTATTTATAAGAAGAGAGGACTGGATGCCCGGAAGTGGGTGAAGACCGTTCCGCCATCATTGAAGAGGTAATCAGAACTATTACGATCATACATCCACCATCGGGCAAACAATTTAAAATAAGCTGTTCTACGCAGCACAAATAACACCCATAGGGTTGTCAACCCGTACAAACAATACATTGGTGCAATACATATATAATAAACAATAATGTCAATCCCATAGAGAGGGCTGGCTGCAACGCCATCTAGTGGATATTTGATATATTAAATATGAAAGGTCCATATATATGATCTTATTCACATAGACCCCATCAAGACAACAACAATATTAACCTATTGAATATAATCAAAGGTTGCTGATATATGAAATAAAGTTATTCTGACAAACCGCTCTCAATCATTGTGTATATTGGGTCAAGAACCGGAACCAACTCAAAAGATTTTTTGGCCCCACCCTACATCAATAAATGTCACATATACCAGTTATATATTGGTGTTGTCCTGTTACAATCTCAAATGAAATTTGAATGATATACATATTTAAAATTTGTAAAATTATAATAAAAACAATATATGGTCAAGTGAACTTAATCCAAAATGTACAGGTGATATCATACATCTCCATCAGATGATGAAAATATATTAATAACAATGGAAATAAGGGCTTATATGACTGAATAACCGGATCAAACTAAGCATTATTTATGAACGCATTCACTTCTATATCCACATTCAGTCCAAACGGTACATAAGTTTTGACTCGGTGAATCCAGGTCATCTCTAATTTAGAGATGCCTCTAACTAGGGGTTCACCTCTCCAGTGTGGTGTGAATTTATCTATCCCTAAAAATAAAGTATTAGCGGGATTTTTACCATGGACAAGAGCGTAGTGTTTGGACACTGAGTGTTTAGGGAATCCCTTAAGGATATTGGATATGTGTTCATTGAGTCTCACTTGTAGCGGTCGTTTAGTTCGGCCTATGTATTGTAACCCGCATGGGCACTGGAGTAAATATACAATGCCAGTGCTCATGCAGGAAACAAATGGTCTAATGGCATGAACTCTACCTGTACTGGTAGAAGTGAATTCTTTAACTGTTCTACGCTTGTTAGAGCTAAAGGAACAAACCCGACATCTATTACATTTGTAGAATCCAGTCATTTGGCTTAAAAAGGTAGGTTTAGGAGCTGGTGATTCCAAAATGTTAGGTGCCACCTTGTCTCTCAAGGTGGGAGCCCCTCTAAACACCACACGTGGTCTATCTGGCAAAGTGCTGCCCAAGACAGGGTCATTCCCTAGAATGTGCCAATGGCGGCTAACAATGTTCTTAATACTCATATGCTGGCTAGAGAAAGAAGTGACAAAAGGCAGGCTGAATGATGAATCTTTAGGATCCACTTTTGGATTCCCACTCAGTAGTTGACTTCTGTCTATTTGACTAACCTCCGTCAGGGTCTCTCTAAGGAATCCCTCGTCATATCCCTTATCAAGAAATCTCCTAGTGAGGACACGAGCCTGAGTTTGGAAATCATGAAAGTCACTACAGTTGCGCCTAATGCGGAGGTATTGGCCTTTGGGTATGGCCCTCAGCCAAGGTGCATAATGGCAGCTATCGGTAGGAATATATGAATTCCTATCGGTTGCTTTAAAGTATGTGGACGTACAGAACTGTCCATCTTTGATGTTAATAGTAAGATCAAGAAAATTGATAGTAGACTGGCTGCATTCATAGTTTAACTGTATACCCCGATCATTGATGTTTAAATGATCTAGAAAGGATATCAAGTCACTGTAATGGCCATCCCAGAGGAGGAGCACGTCATCTATATACCTAGCCCAAAGGAGTATCTGCGGTCTACGATGGGCATAGATGACGCCCTCCTCCCACTGGGCCATAAACAGATTTGCAAGGGATGGGGCATATTTGGCACCCATGGCCACACCGGTGACCTGGCGATAGAATTGCCCGCTATACCAAAAATAATTATGGTGGGTTGCAAACTCCAATAACTCCATAATAAATGATATCTGGATAGCCGGCAAATCAGAATTCCTATTGAGAAACATATTAACCGCATTTAGCCCAACACTATGTGGAATGATTGTGTATAGGGAAGAGACATCAGCTGTGACCATCCAAAGATTATCAGTGGGGGTCACGTTGGTCAAAAGACCAATGACATGTCTCGTGTCTTTAATATAAGATGGTGTGTTTTGCACCAGTGGCTGCAGATAAGAGTCAATGTACTTCCCCACCCGGGACGTCACAGAGTCGATGCCACTGACAATGGGACGACCCGGGGGGGAAGTCAGACTCTTATGCAGCTTCGGTAGATAGTAAATAACCGGAGTGCGGGGGCATTTGGGGATCAAAAATGCCTTTTCTTTTTTATTGATTATATTTTGATTGAATCCTCTTTCTACAATACCCTCAAGAATCTTTTTATAGGAAACTTTGGGATCCCTAGATAGAGGGACATAGGTTAAGTTGTCACCTAAAATCCGATGCATCTCCCGGTTGTAATCGCTACGGTCAAGTACAGCGATCCCACCCCCCTTATCCGCTGGCCTAATGACCAGATCTTTATTGTCACAAAGGGAATCTAATCCCTTTTGTAGGTCGGCGGACAAAGAGGTTTTATGTGGTTTGACCCTATCCAGATCTCTAAGTAACACATCCCTAAATACCTTTAGTGATGGAGCTAAAGAACCAGGCGGGTTAAATAATGAGGCATTAGAAAGCCCTGAGTGTTGAATCTCAGAGCTAACTAAGCGATTTTCCTTAATAGGGTTACTCAATATGTATCTTTTTATATTGAGTTTTCTTACAAATTTATGGATATCCATGTACGTCTGGAACTTATCCAGACGTTTCGGAGGAGCATATTTCAAGCCTTTATCCAATAAAAGTTTCTCGGGTTCAGATAGTGCTACCTTACTCAGATTAAATATACCAGCCCCAGCTATGTTTTTACTTTTTTTAAGTTTGATGCGCCTGCCTCCTCGGTTTCCTCTTGTGGCTCGGCGGGGCGCTTGGTTCCCTGTGTGGCCCTGGGAAAACCCCACCCTGGATAGCTCTGATTGGTGGGTATCTGGGATGATGTATTATCTGACGTTATCTCCCTAAGGGGCTGAGAAGCACTTTGGTTGGGGGGAGGTAAGGTGTTATTAGGGCCCTCATTGTCCCTTAAAGGGTATATATATATTTCATATATCAGCAACCTTTGATTATATTCAATAGGTTAATATTGTTGTTGTCTTGATGGGGTCTATGTGAATAAGATCATATATATGGACCTTTCATATTTAATATATCAAATATCCACTAGATGGCGTTGCAGCCAGCCCTCTCTATGGGATTGACATTATTGTTTATTATATATGTATTGCACCAATGTATTGTTTGTACGGGTTGACAACCCTATGGGTGTTATTTGTGCTGCGTAGAACAGCTTTTTTAAATTGTTTGCCCGATGGTGGATGTATGATCGTAATAGTTCTGATTACCTCTTCAATGATGGCGGAACGGTCTTCACCCACTTCCGGGCATCCAGTCCTCTCTTCTTATAAATAGATGGCGTCAGTACGCCGTCCGCACCTTTGATAACGTCATCTGTGACGAAACGTCGTCAGGGCAACGGCGTACTGACGTCATCTGACTGCGACCCACGAGTGCGGACGAGCGGAGCCGTCCGGCCGGCGGCAACCTCCATTGCTCACCCATTCCTGGTCTTTGTAAGTTTTTTTGCTTATATGGAATAAAATGTTTTTATGGTTTTACGCTATGGGAGCCCTTTCTTTCTTCTTATGGTGGTGATATCCTATATTGCTGAAACTTCTGAGACCCAGTTACCTACACCTCTGGTCGGATCCCCTGGTTATTCGTATACACACAGGCTTGGATTCAATTTGGGGTCGGTCTTTGGCCACTTGGTTTACCCTACAGGCTTGATACAACTTCATATGTGGTAAGAGGCAACTCTCACAGGTGTGAAATTGCTGGATCCTGAGTGTTACACTGGATTTGTTTAGTGCACTTTGGCTAATCTATATCTATCCAGGGTAAGAGGCGAATTCAGCTGGTGGTGGTTCAGCACGATTACCTTTTTTTCAACGTTTTCTTCACTGTGTCATTATTTTTTCTGTTTGGTAAGAGGCTACTCCAACCGATACACATTAATCACTTAAGGCGTCAACCCTCAACCTCTCTGGTAGGGGTTATTCACCCTAAGTTCCCTATATTTTTGCATGATTTATTTATTTCATTTATTGTGGTGGAGGTCATATCACATCACAATTTTCATTTACCCACACCTATGGTGATAGTCACAATTTGTTTGTTGGGTTTTACGCTATTGCGGCATTTTTTGCTTTTCATGATCCCATGTCCACTGAGTTGATCGATCATAGAAGCTTGGATCTACTGTCAAGGTGACAAGTTTCCACGCAGCGAGACTGCCTTTTCCTTACCTTCATCTGGTAAGCACATACCCTTAAGGGAGCTTGGTCCTGGAATTTATCAATAATATTATTTTGGACTTTTATGGACTTCACATCTCCATCTAATATATTTAGCGCGACTTATATGTATAATATTTATTAGGGTGTGGTCACACTTGAAGTTGCTGCTGTTCTAATTTATCTGTTCCTTTAGCGCGGTTATTATTCCCTTATTCCACATTTTTGCTTTTGACCTTTAACTGCTGCTTTTGGATATATCCATACAAAATGGATATCTTTGAATATAGAGCCTCTAGGTCACTTAATACTGACGGGGTTTTTGAGGTACTCTCCACAGAGGAAACCGATGTAAGTGGACTCTTTATGAGGCTGAAAAACTTACTTGTATCAGAGATCCATACTCAATGGGACATAGCCTTTTTGGATACCTATATCAAAAAGACTATGGTCCCTAGAAGCCTCAGGTGGGAGGTTTGTCCTCAGCTCGGTGAAGTCGAGTTAGAGGATTGGTATAAATATTTCAATGAAGCAGGGGTGAACTTCTTGCGTTTCCTGTCAGGTAGGAAGAGTGCTAAACTTTCCAGACTCGATGACGAAATAAAAATAGTCAAAGAGAAATTGGCACCCTATAAGGAAAGTGAAGAATATAAATCTTCCTCAGCTGATCTATTAAAAAATCTTGAAAAGGAGGAGAGAGATCAGAAAATCAAGAAACGCAAGAAGTTCAATAGGGATCTCCAAGATTACCATTCTAGTGGCGTTTTTGAATGGCAGAAACGGCTAATGGCTGAATTAAATTCAGAAGAAGAGGGCATGGAGATCTCGACCGCTCAAATCAATAGAGCTGCCCCAGTTCCCCCACTAACAGTGGACACCAATAAAAAGCCACAAAAAAAGGGTGCACATCAGAAAAATAGACGCCCTTCATTCAAATCACCCCATAGGGGACCTAACCCCAAAAAAGGTAAACAACCACAGAATCAACCCAAACCTAATGGTACATATAACAACCAGGGTTATAAAACCAATTGGCAACAAGGGGAGAGGGATCAACCTAACACTCCGAATTATCATCAAAGGGAATACACCCATTCATCTGGTTATCCCAACACTCCGCAATGGAGAAAGGGGCCCTATAATTATCCTGAACCATCCTATCACTATAGGGATCAGGGTCCTGACTATGGCCACCAACGCCACTCATATGGGAGATATGATCAGAGCCCCCCTAGACCTGATAGACGTTGGTATGATCCGCCCACAGGGCCTTTTAGGGGCTCTTTGAGGGAGCCTTATTGGCAGGGTAGGCCTGATAATAGACATGATAACTATCAATATAACGTCCCAGTGGAAAATAGATTTTACCCTTTAAGGGACAATGAGGGCCCTAATAACACCTTACCTCCCCCCAACCAAAGTGCTTCTCAGCCCCTTAGGGAGATAACGTCAGATAATACATCATCCCAGATACCCACCAATCAGAGCTATCCAGGGTGGGGTTTTCCCAGGGCCACACAGGGAACCAAGCGCCCCGCCGAGCCACAAGAGGAAACCGAGGAGGCAGGCGCATCAAACTTAAAAAAAGTAAAAACATAGCTGGGGCTGGTATATTTAATCTGAGTAAGGTAGCACTATCTGAACCCGAGAAACTTTTATTGGATAAAGGCTTGAAATATGCTCCTCCGAAACGTCTGGATAAGTTCCAGACGTACATGGATATCCATAAATTTGTAAGAAAACTCAATATAAAAAGATACATATTGAGTAACCCTATTAAGGAAAATCGCTTAGTTAGCTCTGAGATTCAACACTCAGGGCTTTCTAATGCCTCATTATTTAACCCGCCTGGTTCTTTAGCTCCATCACTAAAGGTATTTAGGGATGTGTTACTTAGAGATCTGGATAGGGTCAAACCACATAAAACCTCTTTGTCCGCCGACCTACAAAAGGGATTAGATTCCCTTTGTGACAATAAAGATCTGGTCATTAGGCCAGCGGATAAGGGGGGTGGGATCGCTGTACTTGACCGTAGCGATTACAACCGGGAGATGCATCGGATTTTAGGTGACAACTTAACCTATGTCCCTCTATCTAGGGATCCCAAAGTTTCCTATAAAAAGATTCTTGAGGGTATTGTAGAAAGAGGATTCAATCAAAATATAATCAATAAAAAAGAAAAGGCATTTTTGATCCCCAAATGCCCCCGCACTCCGGTTATTTACTATCTACCGAAGCTGCATAAGAGTCTGACTTCCCCCCCGGGTCGTCCCATTGTCAGTGGCATCGACTCTGTGACGTCCCGGGTGGGGAAGTACATTGACTCTTATCTGCAGCCACTGGTGCAAAACACACCATCTTATATTAAAGACACGAGACATGTCATTGGTCTTTTGACCAACGTGACCCCCACTGATAATCTTTGGATGGTCACAGCTGATGTCTCTTCCCTATACACAATCATTCCACATAGTGTTGGGCTAAATGCGGTTAATATGTTTCTCAATAGGAATTCTGATTTGCCGGCTATCCAGATATCATTTATTATGGAGTTATTGGAGTTTGCAACCCACCATAATTATTTTTGGTATAGCGGGCAATTCTATCGCCAGGTCACCGGTGTGGCCATGGGTGCCAAATATGCCCCATCCCTTGCAAATCTGTTTATGGCCCAGTGGGAGGAGGGCGTCATCTATGCCCATCGTAGACCGCAGATACTCCTTTGGGCTAGGTATATAGATGACGTGCTCCTCCTCTGGGATGGCCATTACAGTGACTTGATATCCTTTCTAGATCATTTAAACATCAATGATCGGGGTATACAGTTAAACTATGAATGCAGCCAGTCTACTATCAATTTTCTTGATCTTACTATTAACATCAAAGATGGACAGTTCTGTACGTCCACATACTTTAAAGCAACCGATAGGAATTCATATATTCCTACCGATAGCTGCCATTATGCACCTTGGCTGAGGGCCATACCCAAAGGCCAATACCTCCGCATTAGGCGCAACTGTAGTGACTTTCATGATTTCCAAACTCAGGCTCGTGTCCTCACTAGGAGATTTCTTGATAAGGGATATGACGAGGGATTCCTTAGAGAGACCCTGACGGAGGTTAGTCAAATAGACAGAAGTCAACTACTGAGTGGGAATCCAAAAGTGGATCCTAAAGATTCATCATTCAGCCTGCCTTTTGTCACTTCTTTCTCTAGCCAGCATATGAGTATTAAGAACATTGTTAGCCGCCATTGGCACATTCTAGGGAATGACCCTGTCTTGGGCAGCACTTTGCCAGATAGACCACGTGTGGTGTTTAGAGGGGCTCCCACCTTGAGAGACAAGGTGGCACCTAACATTTTGGAATCACCAGCTCCTAAACCTACCTTTTTAAGCCAAATGACTGGATTCTACAAATGTAATAGATGTCGGGTTTGTTCCTTTAGCTCTAACAAGCGTAGAACAGTTAAAGAATTCACTTCTACCAGTACAGGTAGAGTTCATGCCATTAGACCATTTGTTTCCTGCATGAGCACTGGCATTGTATATTTACTCCAGTGCCCATGCGGGTTACAATACATAGGCCGAACTAAACGACCGCTACAAGTGAGACTCAATGAACACATATCCAATATCCTTAAGGGATTCCCTAAACACTCAGTGTCCAAACACTACGCTCTTGTCCATGGTAAAAATCCCGCTAATACTTTATTTTTAGGGATAGATAAATTCACACCACACTGGAGAGGTGAACCCCTAGTTAGAGGCATCTCTAAATTAGAGATGACCTGGATTCACCGAGTCAAAACTTATGTACCGTTTGGACTGAATGTGGATATAGAAGTGAATGCGTTCATAAATAATGCTTAGTTTGATCCGGTTATTCAGTCATATAAGCCCTTATTTCCATTGTTATTAATATATTTTCATCATCTGATGGAGATGTATGATATCACCTGTACATTTTGGATTAAGTTCACTTGACCATATATTGTTTTTATTATAATTTTACAAATTTTAAATATGTATATCATTCAAATTTCATTTGAGATTGTAACAGGACAACACCAATATATAACTGGTATATGTGACATTTATTGATGTAGGGTGGGGCCAAAAAATCTTTTGAGTTGGTTCCGGTTCTTGACCCAATATACACAATGATTGAGAGCGGTTTGTCAGAATAACTTTATTTCATATATCAGCAACCTTTGATTATATTCAATAGGTTAATATTGTTGTTGTCTTGATGGGGTCTATGTGAATAAGATCATATATATGGACCTTTCATATTTAATATATCAAATATCCACTAGATGGCGTTGCAGCCAGCCCTCTCTATGGGATTGACATTATTGTTTATTATATATGTATTGCACCAATGTATTGTTTGTACGGGTTGACAACCCTATGGGTGTTATTTGTGCTGCGTAGAACAGCTTATTTTAAATTGTTTGCCCGATGGTGGATGTATGATCGTAATAGTTCTGATTACCTCTTCAATGATGGCGGAACGGTCTTCACCCACTTCCGGGCATCCAGTCCTCTCTTCTTATAAATAGATGGCGTCAGTACGCCGTCCGCACCTTTGATAACGTCATCTGTGACGAAACGTCGTCAGGGCAACGGCGTACTGACGTCATCTGACTGCGACCCACGAGTGCGGACGAGCGGAGCCGTCCGGCCGGCGGCAACCTCCATTGCTCACCCATTCCTGGTCTTTGTAAGTTTTTTTGCTTATATGGAATAAAATGTTTTTATGGTTTTACGCTATGGGAGCCCTTTCTTTCTTCTTATGGTGGTGATATCCTATATTGCTGAAACTTCTGAGACCCAGTTACCTACACCTCTGGTCGGATCCCCTGGTTATTCGTATACACACAGGCTTGGATTCAATTTGGGGTCGGTCTTTGGCCACTTGGTTTACCCTACAGGCTTGATACAACTTCATATGTGGTAAGAGGCAACTCTCACAGGTGTGAAATTGCTGGATCCTGAGTGTTACACTGGATTTGTTTAGTGCACTTTGGCTAATCTATATCTATCCAGGGTAAGAGGCGAATTCAGCTGGTGGTGGTTCAGCACGATTACCTTTTTTTTCAACGTTTTCTTCACTGTGTCATTATTTTTTCTGTTTGGTAAGAGGCTACTCCAACCGATACACATTAATCACTTAAGGCGTCAACCCTCAACCTCTCTGGTAGGGGTTATTCACCCTAAGTTCCCTATATTTTTGCATGATTTATTTATTTCATTTATTGTGGTGGAGGTCATATCACATCACAATTTTCATTTACCCACACCTATGGTGATAGTCACAATTTGTTTGTTGGGTTTTACGCTATTGCGGCATTTTTTGCTTTTCATGATCCCATGTCCACTGAGTTGATCGATCATAGAAGCTTGGATCTACTGTCAAGGTGACAAGTTTCCACGCAGCGAGACTGCCTTTTCCTTACCTTCATCTGGTAAGCACATACCCTTAAGGGAGCTTGGTCCTGGAATTTATCAATAATATTATTTTGGACTTTTATGGACTTCACATCTCCATCTAATATATTTAGCGCGACTTATATGTATAATGTTTCATTCAACAGCCTGACAACCTCTTTGATTTCAGGGGGTTCGTTGTACTAATGAGGAAATGGAAATCTAAGTCTCGAGGCAAAAAGTATTTGCATGCAAATTGGTCTAAGAATCCCATGAACATTGTGGAATCCTATGCTAAGAATAGCCAAAGCTGGGATGGGTTTTACAATGCATCCAGTATCATTTGCTACTAACTTGAATACAGCTGCCCAAAAACTGCGCAGATGCAGACAGGACCATGTCATGTGCAGTAAAGTGCCAACTCGAGCAAAACCCCTTCAACACTGGTGCAACACTTTCATTCTTATTGGAAAAGTTAGCTATGAGGTATGGCGTATAGTACCATCTCTGATGTAGTGTTTGCGCCATTTCCTAACAGTTGTAACATTTTGTGTATTTGAGATTGTGCCTTATTGCCCCTTGCCATTGCTTATCAGTAAAGATAATATTCAGGTCCCTCTCCCATTTCTGCATTTGAGAGGTTTTGGTAAATATGAGTTTGGAGCCTAAAAAGTCCTAAAACAAAGATATACCCTTGTGTTCAAGAAGCTCTGTAGTCCAGAACCTCCAGGCCGGTGAGGGAATGTGAGTGTTCACGAGATGTCTATTTTGTAAGAGAAGCTTAATCCTAGCATAGGTAAATCTTTCCTTGGCTGGCAGGGAGTATTTAATGGCGATAGATTCAAAGGAAGATAGTTTATCACTCATATATAGATCAGACACAATTCAAATCCCAGAATCGCTCTATATTTTAAGAGATATATCTGCAATTAGAAATTTTAGTACTTCGAAGGGTATGTAGATAGTTTCAGATTGGCCTTGTGAAGGGTTGCTGATTAGGGCTCCTTGCACACAGGGGAGTCCGTCGGTGGCTGAGCAGGTGGATGGCAGCTCTATCTTCGCGCTCTGTGCGAAGAAAGAGCTGTCCGGTCCCCGTTGTTCTCTATGGGGGAATCGGATGGGAGTGGACCGTCTGTCCGCTCTCATCCGATCCCATCCGATCCGTTGGACGGATGGAAAATAGGGTTTGATGGACATGTCCGCTGACATTGGATGCCCCATAGATGCATGGGGCATCTGTTCAGATCCGCCCAAAAAAAATGGACAGGCGGATCTGAACGGTCCGCCTGTGTGAAAGGGGCCTAAAAGTTATTTCCAGGCGGAGACAGAAGCCGGAATCGTCGGTTGGCTATTTAGGGTGGTATTCTCTAAAATGTGGACAAACCAACAGGAGGCCTTTCAAAGTATTCGGTGAATTGTATTAGACTCCAGTATGGACAATGGTTTGTTATGTGTAGGGTTAATCCAGAACTGTAATTGGTCCAATAGAGATGCTGTGTAGTAGGTCTTTAAGGATGGGCATATCCATACCGCCAGCTGATTTTCTTTTCATTAGAATTTTAGTTTGGCACCTTGTTTTTTTTCCCCTGCCCAGACAAATCTAGTGATGGCTGTTCACATTTTCAAGAAAAATGGTTTATGGACAGGTATTGGGAGGGTCCTAAAGTAGTACAAGATTTTGGGTACAATGAGCATTTTATATGCCGCTAGTCCGCCTGACTAGGACAAATAAAAGGTTTGTAAATCTCGCCAACTCTGCTTGGGTTTCTTGGATTAAAGTAAGGAAATTGAGCTGGTAAAGCACTTCATTGTTGGGAGCTAAGTTGATACCCAAGTATGTAATTTTCTTTTGTGCCCATTGAAAAGGGAAATGCCGCATAATCGTGTCTTGCACTTTTTTTTAGGGACATTTATATACATCAGTTGGGATTTAGAGGCGTTGACTTTGTAGAACGAGATTGCGTTAAATTTTTCTAGGGTATTGCATACTGTCGGAAGGGATTGTAACGGGTCAGTGTCAGCATACAGTGTGATTTTATGATGCACCTGCCTAGATACTATCCTGGAGATCAAATTCTTTAATCTAATTTTCTCCACCAACGGCTCTATGAGAAGAGCAAATATTGGGGGGGGGGGGGGGGTGGGTGGGCATCCCTGACTAGTGATGTTAAAGGGAGACAAAAACATTTCCTCTGTGAACACATGTGCTGAGGGAGAGGAATAGATTGCCATTATCGCAGAGTATATCTGCTCTTCAAAACCAAATTTCTATAAAACTTGAGTTAGATATCCCCAATGGATCCTATCAAAGGCCTTGTCCGCGTCCAATGCAAGGAGCAGAGAAGGCCTTTTAGACTTCCGAGCCAAGTGTATCAAGTTTAGCATTCTCCTAGTGGCATCGGGGCCTGTCTTAATGACACAAAGCCCAACTGTTCAGGGTTTATCAGAGATGATAGTAGTGTGACTATTCTTTTTTTTTTTTTTTTGTTTCAATAGTTTTTTATTGAGAAAAAAGTATAAACATAACAGGAGATCCATATACAGAGGATAATAATAGATCAATGCAGGATATCAATACAGAACAGTGTCAAATCAGCAAAGAATTCCACCATCGAACTAGATGAGAACGCTGAATACATTGCAGTCATGTAAACATACTCTGACATGGAAATAAACTCCTGCGAAATTTGAAGAGGGTATTCTTCATAACTCATACTCAATTAAGGGTACTACACATCTTGTTATCTTCCTCAGAGATGGGTCTTGCTGGACATAGGTCGTCGTCACCCCTAATGGGAACATACTGTGAGGGAGCGGACCCCACCAAGGTAATATCAGAGGTACAGGTGTCACCACTACCTGTACAGCGGACCCAAGTCTGAGGAATAGTGAGAGAAAGCTGGGGAGGGGGGAAGGGACGTGGGGGGAGGTATTCGAAGTTTCAAAGCATATTTATCAGTATTTCAAGAGATGCTATAGCACGTTAGAGTATTGATTTAGCCAGACCTGTCAGTGTTTCAAAAATGTGACCGCTTTCCTATTTCTAAATGCCAACATTATTTCCATCTCACACTCTGTTTTTAATGACTGGTAAGCTAGGTGTGGCAGAGCGCCAATTAGCTGCAATTGCAATTCTAGTTGCAAATAAAATATGCACCAAGACTTTTCTGGAACTGGGAGGGTAGCCTTCCAGACCGAGGCTAAGTAGTGCCAGGGCTGGCGAGGGAGTACATTTGACCTTTAGCAGCCGAGACACCCATTCAAAAATTTCTGTCCAGAGTGGTTGGATCACTGGGCAACTCCAGAAGACATGCATTAGGTTGCCCCTATTCTGGCAATCACGCCAGCACAAGGGGGAGCATTTTGGATCTATGGTGTGAAGCCTTGCAGGCGTCATAGTATCTACGTAGCAGTTTCTGGAAATTGTCCCAGTGATCCACGCAAGCTGACGATGCGTAGTTGCTTTTAAACGCTGCTAACCACTGAGCAGCTGAGGTTTGTTGTAGGTCATCCTCCCACTTCAGAACATTTGGGGGTTTACGGAAAGGTGGTTGATAGTTGTAATATTGATAGCATAGCGAGATTCCCTCCGCAGGGTAGTTCAGCTTATTCAGGAGAAACTTCCATAGTTTCTGCGGAATAGGGGCGCTTGGAGATTTGCGAGTATGCTCAAAATCATGAATCTGATACATGGTCAATAAATCTATAGTCGATTGAATGTGACGTCTAGTGAAGTGAAAGCCTCACTTCCTCCAATGTAGGGTTTAAAACACCACGTATGAGGATATCACGATGCCAAGGGAGTGGCGAGGTTTACACACTCCTCTTCGGAAAAGTTAGTTTTCAGAAGTTGGGTCCAGGCTAGTATGGTAGCATAAATAGTAGGGGAGTCAGGGACTCGAACATCATGTCGAATGGCAGCAGCGCACAATACCGCATATAGATTGTGACTTGGGGTAATTATACTCTCTATTTGATTCCATAGATTATCCTCTTGTGCTGTCAGCCAGTAACGCGCTTGGGATATAAGTGCTGCATTATAATAAGTTTGGGCTTTCGGAAGGCCTACCCCACCCAGATGACGGGGCTTGTATAAAGTAGATAGGGCTATTCTAGGTGGTTTTTCCGTTTCAAATAAATTTCCGCAGCTGAGAGGCTAGTTTATTAAAGAAGATATGCGGAATAGGAATCGGTAGGGTTCTAAAGTAGTACAGAAGCTTCGGGAGAATCTGCATTCTGTATGCGGCGATTCTCCCCAACCAGGAGAGATGCACTGTCCTAATTTGGGAGAACTCATCTATTTGGGCTAATAGAGGTACCATATTGCACTCATAGTCTAGAGACCAGAGAAGTAAGTTGGATACCCAGGGTAAGTAAGGGAAGGGGCGTCCCAGTTATAGATTTAAGCTTGACCACCTCAGCTGCTGGGATAGAGATCGGAAGAGCAAAACATTTGCTTGTATTAACCTTATAATAGGATACACGTCTAAACCATTGAATAAGGGATTGAAGCTCTTTTAGGGATGTAAGGGGATTTGTCAATGTCATAATTATGTCGTTGCGAATACTCCTAGTTTATGTTCTTTTTGTCCAACTTTGATACCATGGAGGTTAGTGTTATTCCTAATTGCTTCTGCCAATGGTTCAATTGCTAGGGAGAAAATGATAGGCGATAGGGAGCATCCCTGGCGAGTGACGTTCGGGAGGTCGAACGAATCAGATAGTATACCATCCATTAGGACTTTCGCCGAGGGATTAGAATATAAGGCCATAATTGCAGAATGGATAGATCATCTAAATCCAAAAGTAGACAGTTTTGTCAAGATACCCCCAATGGACCCTGTCAAAGGCTTTCTCGGCATCCAATGCCAAGAAAACCGATGGGGCACATGTTCCTTCAACAAATTTCAATAGATTGATCATATGATGCGTCCTGCCGGGAGCCTGTCTACCCTTTACAAATCCGACTTGGTCTAGTCCCAAAAGATAGGATGTGCAGTATAGGAGCCTGTTCGCCAGTATCTTTGAATATATCTTTAAGTCTACGTTGAGGAGAGAGATAGGTCTAAAATTTAGGGGGGGGGGGGAGTCTGTTGACTTTCCTGGTTTGGGTATGGTAACCACTGTAGCCTGCAACAACATTTCTTTCGGAAATTTACCTATTTTGGGTGCATCGTTGAACAGTTGAACTAAATGAGGGGTTAGGATGGGAGCTAGCAATTGATAGTATTCCGAGGTATTCCGAGGAAAATACATCCGTGCCCGGAGATTTATGTAGAGGGAGACATTTTATGACCTCCAGGATCTCCTCGGGGGAAATAGGTGCATTCAATTTTCGTAGAGAGTCGTCGTCTAGGGACGGTAGGTTTATGGATTGTAGAAAGGAATCAATATCAAGCTCTGTTGGATTATACGTATCAGGATCATCTTTTAAATTATGCAAGGAGCTATAATAATCCTTAAATACATTAGCCACCATGGAGGGAGGAGCCTGCTGATGGAGCTGATCCCGACGGCCTGCTGAGTCTCTGAGCCACCGCCCAGAGAGATGTGAGGGAATGCTCTCTCACCTAGCCTCGATGCCTGCCTAGCTGGATCCCGCTACCCCCCCTCCCTGCTACCCGGAGGCCCCGACCCGGTCCTGGTTGCCGACCCTCCCTGAGGCTTGGAGGAGGGAGGACGAGCACCCTGGGTCCCTCCTGGAGACTGGAATCGGCTGTGTATTGGAGAGGTGGCCGCCGAGCGCAGGGGCTGCTGAGACGCTGGGAGAGCCGGCGTCCAGGATCAGGAGAGAAGGTCTGATTGGAGTGAACACCGCCGAGGGATCCAGCTTGGAGAGACCCAGCAACATTGGACATCGTAATCATCCCCACCATACCACTCTACAAGGAACGCCACAGATTAGCCGAAGGGGACTGGTGAGAGGGGAAACCCCCCAGAATTTTCATATGAACGATATCAAAACAGTCTTTCTTAAAAATACTATCATCATTTTGGAGTGTATAATTTAAGAGCTAATGTAACTGTGATGGAAAAGTGGTGTGGGACCTTGCTTGCTTGAGTGCGAGGGAAACCCCCAGAGAGGTTGTACGTTTATTTCTCAACATCAGATCTTCTTGAAAAGCACTGTCTTATTATCATCTATAAGTATGCAGCTTAATAGAACAGAGGGACTAATCTGAAAAAAGTGCGGGACTATGCTTACTTAAGCGAGAGGGGAAATCCCCTAGAACCCCCCTGCGTTGGATCATAAAATCAGCCTTCCTTGAAGCACTGTTAAATTTTCACCCAGGAGTATATAGCTTAAGAGTCAATGAGACTGTTGAGAAAAAATGTGCGGGACTCTGTTTACCAAAGTATGAGGGGAAACCCCTATAGAATTGCACTACATTTGATCTCATTCCTAGCCCTTCGTGAAAGTATCAGTATATTTTCATCTATGAGTTTATAGTTTGATGAGTCAGAGGGATGGTTCTGAAAATTGTGCGGGACGCTGCTTACTTATGGTAGAGGGGAAACCCCCCAGGATTTTATTTCACATGATTTCAATATCAGCCCTCCTTGGAAGTACTGCTAGATTATCTTCATGAGTGTATAGCTTAAGAATTGTCGGGACGGTTTGGAAAAAATGTGTGGGACTCTGCTTACTTAGGGAGGGGGGAAACCCCCCAGAATCCTCCTTTATTGAATATAATATACCGGCCCACTCTGAAAGCAAAGACATATTGTCCTCTATGAGTATAAGGTCTAAGAGAAGGTGGGTTTGTGTTGAAAAGGTTCGGGGCTCTGCCTGTTTGAATGAGAGGGGAAACCCCCCAGAATCCTTATATGACCAATTTCAAATACCAGCTTTCTTAGAAAGTACTGCTACAGTATTTATTTACAAGTGTATGCTTAAGAGCTAGTTGAACGGTTCTGGAAAAAGTGCGGGACTCTACTCACTTGGGTGAGGGTGGAAACCCCCCAGATCTTACTTACGCGCATTGAGAAATGTGCGGGAATCTGAGTACTTAAGTGAGAGGGGAAACCACCAAAATTTTCATACGTTTGACTTCAACAACAGCTTCCCCTGGTAGCACAGCTATATTATCATGCGTGAGTGTATAGCTTAAGAACTAGTGAGACTGTCGTGCAAAAAGTGTGGGACCTCTCTTACTTGAATCACTGAATAAATGTATATGATATTTAGTTCATACTGAAAATAGAGACATAAGAGGAAGCTATACTGAGGGCTTATTCCCCAGAGCCGAATCCACAATGAGAGGTAAACCGGCAAAGGAAGTGGCAGGGGAGCCTCCAAAAACTACAGCAAGCCCAGGAACAATTAAAAAATACATGACACCTGAGGGAAAAGGTCAAAACACACAGCCAGAGGATCAACCGGTTGTTAGACCCAAACAAAATACAGAGGGAACCAAGAAAACTAAGAATCAAAAGCATATAGGAGTAAGTGGAGAAGAAAGCCTACAAGTGTCAAGAGAAAGCAGTATAACAATAGAGGATGGAGACATGAATAGAGAAGATGAATTCAATGAAAAAGATTATCCACCATCAAAATCAGAAATGCGGGAAATGTTTGCCAGCCTTGAAAGATCCATCAAAGCCGAGATGGCTACATTACACGTCGACTTTGGGCATATTCTGGGCAGAGTAGAAGAAACAGAAGAAAAGGTGGAGTCCCAAGGAAAAGAACTAAAAAATCTAAAAGAACAAATGAGAAAAATGAAAATGGAGCAGAGAAATATGTCATACAAAATCGAAGACCAGGAGAATAGAAATCGAAGAAAAAATCTGAGAATAAGAGGATTACCAGAGAAAGGGCCAACAGAAAATTTAGAAGAAACCCTGGAGAAGTTATTTAACCCTCTGCTGGGAAAGGCGACCACAGATAAAATTGAGTTTGAGAGAATTCATAGGTTGCGTAAACCAACCAATCTACCAAAAGAGAAAACAAGAGATGTGATTGTAAGATTCCATAAATACGAGACAAGGGCCCAGATCTGGGGGAAAATGAGAAGTAGACCGGAATTAAAATATGACGGGGAGGACATTCAGATTTTCCCAGACCTGGCAAAAGAGACAATTAACAGAAAACGCATTCTTAGACCAATGGTAGAAATATTAAAGAAAAAAGATATACAATACTTTTGGAACTTCCCAGCAGGCCTAGGAGTGAGAAGAGATGGGAGGACAGTACTCCTTAGATACCCAGAGGAAACCAAAGACTTTTGTGAAGCAGTAAAAATCCCACTTATGGATATTCCAGGCTGGACAGACCAGGAGTGCCCAGAGGAAGAAGTTGATGAAGGAGAATTGAATCAGTGGAAACAGAAGAAAAAGATGAAAACAAAAGGATGAAAAAGGACTGGGGGGACCGGGGGGATTGGGGGAGGGCTGGCGGGAGAAGGGGAGGAGGGGAGGAGGAGCAAGTAAGAATAAAAAACGGGTGGCCCTATGGAGATCAGCGGGCCGTCACCATTAGACCCTACGGTAGGGAAGATGGGAGAGAACGGTGACCACTAGCAGAGCTCGACCTCGGCCACAAGTCGATTGGAAAGGGAGGAAGGAGAATCGACAACCCCGATGGAGGGACCGGGAATAGTTGGGGGAGGGGAGGGTAGGGTAGGGGTGGGAAGAGGAAAGGGGAAGAAAGAGGGAAAAATAAGTCAATAGATCAAAACGTCTCCTATAAGAAAATACAAGAATTAAGAGAACTCACATGACAAGAAAAATCAGAGGGATTAATGCCATCTCTTAGGGATCCCTGGTGTTGGTTGAACAGTTTTTATGGCCACCTTAGAGTTGAAGAGATGATAGAGAAAGACAGTAATGAAGATTAAGAAACAATGGTTATAGTTAACATATTATCTTACAATGTCCGAGGTTTAAACTCTCCAGAAAAAAGGAAAAAAAATTTAAAAGAAATTAGTTATTTGAAAGCAGATTTGACATTCTTACAGGAGACTCATTTATCTCATGCATCTAATATCAGATTGTATTCTAAGATCCATCCTACCTGGTATTACGCGGACTCACCCGGGAGGAAGTCCAAGGGAGTAGCCATTGGCATTTCTAGGGGCCTTGGATTTGTTCTAGAGTCGAGAAAGGTAGACCCAGAGGGAAGATACCTCTTTTTAAGAGGAAAAATAGGAGATGAAGATTTGACCCTAGTAAATATATATAGTCCTAATGAGAGACAAGTAGACTTCCTAGGTAAAGTACTGGGAAAATTAATGGAGTTTAAAAAAGGAGGAGTCATACTGGCAGGGGACCTCAATCTCTGCCTTGACCCTAAAGTAGATACCACATCAAAAACCCTACGGATAAATAAAGTACAGGCAAAGAAAATAAAGGAAAAATTATTTACAAATCAACTGGCAGATATTTGGAGAATTCTCCATCCGAAAGATAGAGATTATACATGTTACTCAAGTGTACATGGAACATACTCAAGATTGGATTATATACTAATCGAACATAGGTGGATCGAAAGGGTAAGCGAGGCAGAGATTGGGGTCAAGACTTGGTCGGACCATACCCCCATTATGGTAAAAATAAAAATGGCAAAAGAGCGACCTAGGATGGATGCTTGGAAAATAAATGAGGAGATTTTTGGAGATAAAAAGTGGGAAAAAGAAATAGTGAAAGAGTTGGAATTCTATTTTCAAATAAACGATACAAAAGATACACCAAAAGACATAGTATGGGAAGCTCATAAGGCTTATATGAGGGGCATATTTATCTCAAAGGGGACCCAAAGGAAAAAAGAAAGAATAAAAGATAAGATTAGGCTAATGACAGAAGTACATCAATTAGAGCAAAAACATAAAAATACACAAGATATATTAATAAATAATTTACTTGAGGTGAAGAGAGAAGAATTGAAAGATCTGCTAGAACAGGAAATAAAGCAGGAAATGAAAAGATGCATAAAAGAAAAATACATTGAAAGTAATAAAGTTGGGAAAAACCTAGCAAAAATCCTGAAAAAGAAGAAAGGAAAAAAATTTGTAGATAAAATTAAAAATAAAAATGGGGAAATAATTCAAACAACGACAGGAATAGCCAAAGAATTCCAAAACTACTATGCTAATCTTTATGCAGTAAAGAAAGGTGAGATACAGGGGAATGAAACAGAAAGGAGGGAGAAAATCAAAAAATACCTTGTAGACGCAGGACTGACAAAGATAGATGAGGAAAAGTTAACATTCTTAGAAAGACCAATCTCAGAACAAGAAATAGAGAGAGCCATTAAAGAAACGAGCCTAGGTAAAAGCCCAGGACCGGATGGTTTTACCATAGGTTATTATAAAAAATTTAAGGACATTTTAATCCCAAGATTTAAAGAATATATAAACGGAATAGGGACTCAGTACGAGATGAGTAGAGAGGCCCTGTCAGCATCAATCACAGTTATACGGAAAGAGGGAAAAGACCCGTTACTATGTTCTAGTTTTAGACCCATCTCCCTACTTAATGTTGATACTAAATTATTCACAAAAATTTTGGCCACTAGAATGAAGAACCTAATGGGGGAGTGGATACACAATGATCAAGTAGGATTCATCCCGGGGAGACAGGGACGGGACAATGGGATAAAAACTATACTGTTGATAGACCATATGGTAAAAAGCAGAGCTCCCAGTCTACTCCTGTCAATAGATGCGGAAAAAGCATTTGACAGGGTAGACTGGGAGTTCATGATAAACACCCTAGTGGAGTTGGGAATAAAACCTAGAATGTTGGCCTGGATCAAAACTTTGTATAATCAACCAACTGCAAAGGTAAAGGTCAATGGAACTTTGTCAGACTCGTTTAAAATGCTCAATTGAACAAGACAAGGATGTCCCTTGTCTCCGATGTTATTTGTCTTATCTTTGGAATCACTACTGGCAACTATTAGAAATAGTGTGGACATCGGGGGCATAAAGGTGGGACAAGTGGAGCATAAGGTATCTGCCTTTGCAGATGATATCCTGCTTTACATAAGTAATCCGAGGATCACTTTGCCCAACATAATTAAAATAATGAAACAATATGGAGAACTATCCAATTTAAAAATTAATCAAAAAAAATCAGAAATATTAAATATTAATATCCCTAAACAAGAAGAGGAGATGTTAAAAAAAGAATTTCAGTTCAACTGGAGAAAAGATGAGATTAAATATTTAGGGATAAAATTAACCCCAACTCCAGAAAAACTCTACAAAACAAATTTTCTAGAACTTCTGAATGAAGTAAGATAAGAATTAAATAGATTATCCCCGAGAATCTTTTCCTGGATAGGGAGAATAAATACGATAAAAATGATAATCCTGCCCAAAATTATATATAAATTCCAGATGATTCAGATTTCACTACCTCAAGTATTTTTTAAAACACTTAAAAGATTAATATCCCGCTTTATTTGGAAATACAAAAAGCCAAGGGTAAAGTACACTACACTATGTAAAGGTAAGGGACAAGGGGGATTAGCCCTACCCGACTTTAAAAATTATTATTTTGCAGCAATACTCACAAGGGTGATAGAATGGACAAAAAAAAATAATGATAGAAATTGGGTGGTAATAGAAAGCACGATGAGTGGTACACACCTAGCAAAAGTTATATGGATACCTGAGAGGTTCAGAAATCTGGACACTAACACACATATAATCACAAGACCTGCTATTAAGGTTTGGGATAATATACATAAAAAAGAAAATTGGAAACACAATTCACCACTGATCCCGTTACAGGGCACAACATTTTTTGCACCAGGGGAAGAGAAGGAATTAGGTAAATGGATAGAAGAAGGAGAAGCACAATTAGGGGATATAGTAGAGAAGGGGAAAATTATAACCTTGGCGGAGCTGAAACAAAGGAAAGAAAACTGGAAGATAAATGAGTGGAGGTATATCCAACTAAAGCACTTCACATTGTCACTACCGCAGCCATTGAGAGATATAAACGACCTCCGCCCTTTTGAGCAATTATGTCTTAAGGATAAGATAAAAAATAATATTTCGAATGTGTATAAAATACTGTTAACAATAACAAAAGAGAGAGGAATATCATTAAAAGAAAAATGGGAAAGAGACCTGGGCCCGTGTAGTAACAACAAACAGTGGGATAAGAGCCTTCAATTAGTACATAAATCCGCGATAGACACCAACACGGAGGAGATGAACTATAAATTGATCACAAGGTGGTACAACACTCCTGATAAGATGGGAAGAATTCAGGTGGAGAGTTCAAGACTTTGCTGGAGGGGATGTCAGATGGTAGGGACTATAGCCCATATATGGTGGGAGTGCCCAAAAATTAAAGTATTCTGGAGTGAAGTTATAGAATTAATAAGTAAAATTACTAAAATAGATATTCCCTTGGATCCTTGGAAATGCATGTTTCATGGAACCCATATGTCAGTGAAGCAATATAAAAAAACATTACTCCCTCACTTATTAAACTCAGCTAAGCGCTTGATTCCCTTTAATTGGCAAAAAGAAGAGCCCCCCTCCAGGAAAGATTGGCTGTTAAAAGTAGAGAAAATAAGAAAGTTGGAGCAGCTGAGGACCTGGGAGGAGGAGGAACAGGGGAATGAAGAGGAGATTTGGGATGAGTGGCAAGAGTTTAAGGACACAAGGGAATACAGAGAAATAATAGGAGTCGAATGATAAGAAGAGACGGGGGGGGGGGGGAGAGATAAGGAAGGGAGGGGGGAAAAAAAAGGGATAAAAGGTAATATGTGTAAAATGTATATGAAAAAATTCTCCAGCGATTGGAGTGTTGTAAATAATTTTTTACCTGGAAAATTTAATAAAGAAATAAAAAAAAAAAAAAATACATTAGCCACATCTTTAGGGTTCCTACAAATTGTGCCTGTGCGGTGGTGCTTAATAAGTGGAATGTGAGATTGGAGACGTTTCTTTTTAAGTTGGAAAGCCAGGAGTTTACCTGCTCTGTTGCTTTGGGAGTACCAGGAAACTTTTAGTCTTTTAAAGTAGGTATCAGTCTAGTAGAAAGGTGGTTTTTAAATCATTTCTAAAGGTCAGTAAGTCTCTGTAAGAGATCTGTCGCTAGGGAGCTGTCCTTTTTAGGTTGTTGTTCTAGTAGTGCTATTTGGGTTTGAAGCTGAGTTGTGTGCAGCCTTCCTCCTCCGATCTCTAGCCATCTGCTGAATCAACAAGCCTCTAGCCACAGCTTTGTGAGCACACCAGGTGATATCTGGTGCTGTTGAACCATTAGAATTAAGGTCAAAATACTCTGCGATCTTCAGTTTGAGTTCCGCACTGTATTCTGGATGAACCAAGACAAAGGTGTCATTACCCCACACCGGAGCACTGCGGCGTTCAGGGCCATCCACCACATCAATCGTGATCGGAGCGTGGTCCGACCAAGTGATGGAGTGGATGTCCGCCCGGTGGATTCTTTGCAACAGGAATTTAATCGGTCAAATCGTCCCTTTCAGTGGTGCGGAGAGAACGCCATGGATGATACAGCCGCTCCTCTATACAGAGGGGGCCCGAGGTTAGGTCTACGTCTCCGCCCCACTGAAGAACAGTCCATATCAACATTCATTATGGCATTGAAATCGCCACAAAGTACTAAGTTGCCCTTAGCTTGTTTTCTTGCCCACGCAATAATTTTCCGCAAAAAATTCAAGGAATGCTTGTTAGGAGCATAGATATTCACTATGGTGCATACATTACCATTTACCTCTGCGATCAATAACCATGTTCTGCCCATAGTGTCCTCCGCTTTATCTAACAATTTGAAAGACACAGAATCTCTAAACGCTATTAAGACTCCATTCTTCTTGGAGGTATGATCCACACTAAAAACATGAGGGAATTTCAGGTGTGTGGAAGTCGGAGCCTTGTCCCTTGCAAACTGAGTTTCTTGGACGCAGATGATATCACATTTGTGCTCAAAGGCAGTTTTCCAGAGAGTCCTCTAACATTAGGAAACATCAGTCTAATGGACCTGGCCGGTGGAAATAGATGCTGGGATATGATCCGGTGGCAGTAGGGGGGACAGGGAGGGAAAGGGAAACAACAATGAGGAGTGTTAGACCAGGGCTGGGCCTAAGACCATGCAGCAAACAGAGAAAACTCTTGTGGACCCAGATAGCTCAGGTACAAGGAAACAAAAAGAGCCCAAAAGAAGACAAAAAAATAAAGAAGAAAAAACGTTCCAACACGTATGCGGGACATCCCGCACTAGTTCCAAGGGGGAAACAAAACGATTGAACCGCACAACGGGCGCGCAGTACACCTTCCAGGTTGTGCGTACTGAATAGAAGGGGAGTCCGGATGTTGCAGACAAGAACTCATATGGACTACAGATAGGCATACATTTCCAAAACGGGTGTCACGTGTAGGGACCGAACACTTGATTTTTTTTTTTTTGTTAATAATTTTTATTGAATTTTAAGGCATTACAAGGTAAACGAGCAAAGTTGCAAAGAAATAAAGACAAGATATATCTCAACATGAATATAGTGCAATATCAATAACGATACAGAAGGCATAAACATAAGCCTAGGTCAGGGAAGGCAGGAAGGGCATAAGGACATGGCACATACATCAAAGTCAGAGCACTGATCTGATCAGAATTCAAATAAACAAAGAAACAAGCAAACATTGGTGATGATCGAGCCCAAAAGTTCCAGTGGGTATTAAAGGACCGCAGTTTCATTTTGTTAATTGCGATGGCTTTTTCAAATTGGTAGTTTATTTTCAATAGATTGACAACGTCCGGGAGGTTCGGAACATCAGGATTTTTCCACCTGCGCAGGACAACAGTTCTAGTCGCAAGCAGAACATGCGTGATCCATGGTCTATACGTGCTGTGTATGTCATCTATCCCTAAGTGTAGCAGAGCTAATGCTGGAGAGGGTACTATCAAACATCCCGTGTGAGACGAAATGTAGGAGAACACCTGATTCCAAAAACTTTGCAGTGATGGGCAGGACCACAGCGTGTGGAGCAAAGTGCCCACTTGGGAGCAATTCCTCCAGCATAATTGGGAGTACTTTTGGGAAACTCCTGCTAAGCGAAAAGGTTTGGAGTACCATTGGTCGTTATTTTGAGGGTCATTTCCCAGTGATTTGCACAGTGGGTATATTTATGCATCGCGCTCAACGCTCTCTTTCACTTGGTAATGGAGAAGGTAGTAGCAAGGTCTTTATCCCATTTGAACATGTGGGTAGTCTTGTGGAATGCCGTATTGTCTAGTAAAGTGTTGTAATAATGTGAGTGTTTGGGAGGTTTCAGCAAGACCGTCGTGAGTAGGTCCCATATTTTACCGTCGACCAGTATTTTGTACAGTGGATTAGACATCAAAAAAATTAGTGATTCTAAGTAGATGGTAAAAGGAATGATATGGGAGATTGTATTTACAAATTAGGTAAGAAAATGGGATAAGAGAGCCATCATTATAGAAAGAGTTAATAGAGGTAATGCCCCAACGATGTAGGAGATGCAAGGGAATGTCAGGTATGTGTGGTTGAAGGAGGGAGACCGGTAATATAGTCTCAGGTAGGATATCCTTTTCATTAGGTGGAGCTGGAGAGCGACGCCACACCCGCAGTGAGGCTTGTATGGTGGGAGGGAAAGCGGACAGGTTCCAAGCTTTCCATTTATCGCTCAAAAGCAGGACTTTAAGATTCAAAGTGGGCGCAACATCCCTCTCCAGATCCACCCAAATCAGAGTTTCAGAAGTATTGAGCCAGTGGCGCAGTTGTGCTAGAATAGTGGCCCAGTAATAAGTCGGGATATCGGGAATTGAGGCCCCCCCAAACTGCTTTTTCCGAACCAGAGTCGAAAAAGGCACAGCGTGGGAGCTTGCCTTCCCATATGTACGACATCATTGATCTAGACAGTTTAAGAAGGTGTGTCATGGGAAAGAGGATGGGAAGTGCTCTGAATAAATATAGCAAATTGGGGTAAAATGAGCATTTTATATGCTGCCACCCTGCCTCTCCAGGAGAACCACAAAGTGCGCATGTGGGAGATGTCCGCAGTCGTTTTTGTAAGAATTCTAGACATATTAGTCGATAATAGCCGGGCCGTGTTGGCAGGGAGGTAGATGCTCAGGTAGTGTATGCTATCCCTGGACCAGGGAATAGGAACAGATGTCAGGAGGGCCGCTTGGATTTGGGAAGGTACCCCTATGTTAAGGACTGTGGATTTGGACGCATTCAGTTTATAATAGGACACCTTGCTGTAGGCTTGAAGTGTAGCGTACGCTGCAGGAAGAGAGGTAGTCGGTTGAGTAAGCATTAATATGATATCATCCGCAAATAAATTTATTTTGTGATGTAGGATGGAAGAGGGAAGCCCATGATGTGGGTGTTAGAACGGATGGTCTCCCCGCCAAGGGTTCGATGACTAAATTGAATATTGTCGGAGAGAGGGGGCACCCTTGCCTGGTGCCGTTCGCTATGTGAAACCTTTTTGAAAGCGTACCCGAGGTATACACTTGTGCCGACAGGGAAGAAAACAGTGCTGTGATTGCAGAAAGTATAGGGCCCCGGAATCCGAATTTTAAACAGAGTAGCTCGCATGTATCCCCAGCGAACCCTATCAAATGCCTTTTCGGCATCCAGGGTGAGTAGCACAGATGGGGTCTTAGATGTGTGAGCTAGGTGCATGATCCCTAACAACCTACTAGTGGCATCCGATGTTTGCCTGCCTGAGGTAAACCCCATTTGGTCCCTGTGAATGAGTGAAGGCAATATGGTTTGGAGACGCTTAGCCAAGATACGTGCATAAATTTTGGCATCCGAGTTCAGGAGTGAAATGGGACGAAAGTTTGCGGGGGTAGTTGGGTCCTTGTCTGGCTTGGGTAGAGTGACAATGTGAGCTCCCAGTATATCCGATGGTAGCGAAGAGACCTCCATGGCTTTGTTAAACACCGCTGTCGGGGTGGGGCCCATGGTCTGAGATGTGAGTTGGTAAAACTCCTTAGAGAAGCCATCTGGCCCAGGCGATTTACTCGTGGGCAAGGTGGATATACTAGCGTGGACTTCAGCTAGTGAGATTGGTGAATTCAAGGATTGCAGTTGGGCGTCAGAAAGAGATGGGAGGGAGACGGCGTGGAGAAAGAGGTCAATGTCTGCCGCAGTGGGTTTATGTTCAGCCGGGTCATTTTGGCGATTGTATAAGGCACCATAGAAATTTGCGAACTCGTCTGCAATATCCTGTGGATGTGTGATTTTTGCTTTAGTAGAGGGATGGATCAAATGGGAAATTCTAGATTTAATCTGCTTGCGTTTTACTTGGTTCGCCAGGAATTTACCTGCTTTATTTGCTTGGAAATAGTGCTGTTTGAGGTATTGGAGGCGTTCGTCAGATTGTTCTAAAAGTAGGAGTCGGAATTCTTGTCTCAACCTAATAAGGGCAAGTGAGTCAGAATCGTTGGGGTTCAGTTTGTTAGTGGTTTCTAGCCTGTGAATGTCGTTCGTCAGTGAGGCAACCTTGTCATTCCGTCGTCTCCAAAGCCGTGACTGCTGCTGAATGCACACATCTCTAACGAAGGCCTTAAGTGCACCCCACAGCACCCACAGGTCAGAGACCGACGGTTCGTTGATTTGAAGAAAGTCCTGTATTTCCTTAGTTATTTGAGTCCGGCAACCCTCGTCTTGTAACATGCGTGAATCACAACGCCAAATGTCAGGATCTAGCAGATTCCTCTATGGTTAATTCCAACATCGCATGATCGGACCAGGTGATATCGTTAACCGCAGAGGAAGACGCTCTGCTCAACAGATACATATCCACAAAAAACATGTCTATCCTAGAATAGGAGCAATGTCTAGGTGAAAAGAAGGAATAGTCCCTCTCTGTTCCTCTCTCAAATCCCCCTGAGGAAGACACGTGGTCCCTTGTGTCGTCACGCGTAGGGGAAGGGCAAGGACGGACGGAGCGCTTCGCCGAGAGATTTGCGAGACTATCAGGCTGTTGGACTGAATCCACTGCAGAGGATAGGACACAGCTGCAGCGTCTCTCACTATACCACAATAGTACTTTAAAGATTGTTACACGTGGATGACTTTTAAAAGGTGCATGGATGCACCAAAGCATGTGAGTGCATTACCACATTTTTAATAAAATTAAAAGATTTTTTAAAAAGGTATAAGCACCATTGTGAGCTTTTATATTTTTCATGATATGCTGATTACTACGGAGAAAGTGGCTGATATATGGGATATGATCACCTGGAGGCGTTAACCATTTGATATCCAGCATTTGAGCCCAATTGAATCGAACATAAGGTGAGCGCCCAATCACAATGGGGTGCACGATTAGGAGTGAGTCACTCACCTGGTTTGGGGACACCGCCAAGAATTGGTGGCTTGAGCACTTATAGAAGATTTATTTGCACAGATTGTCACAAAAGACTTTATTGGACACTTGATTGCTATTTGCCGCATGGACTTATATATTTATTATTTTACCACAGATACTACTTATTTATAGCACTTTAAATATTGTATGAATTGATATGCAGTACATTTAAGCACAAGGTTTTTTTGTGATACACACTTGTGATTTAGCACTTTGCATTTTTTTCTAGCACAATTCATATTAATTTCTAGGAATCTAGAAGAATTTAAGATTATGAAATTGGAATCGTTTGCTTGAGGGTTATATACATACACATATATACATATATATATTATTTTTAGGAATCGCACTGTACACAACTATATATATATATATATATATATATATATAGTGACGGTATGCGAGGTGAGATAGTAGATAATCGCTATATTTCACCTCGCATACGTTCTGTGGTGAGAGACTGAACTGAAATCCAGCCCGGGTTTTTCCAGCCTCTGTGACAGGCTAGGTTCCGGTCCAGAGATTGTGAGTTACCTGAGTCCATGCTCAGGTGGACTTTAACAGGAAAAGAGCACAGAAATGCTCTGGCTTAAGACTCAGAAGGGAATTTGAAAGAGGAGCTCTGTCTGGACTTTCAAAAGAACAGGTTTACTATGTTTTTGTGGGTGATGGGGACCAGCCCCGCACTGTATAGTGAGGAAAACCGTTGTTTAGTTTAGCGCCGGACGGCAAGGATTTATTTTATTGTTTTGTTGTTGTTGTATATTTGTAAACCTCTACTGAAATAAAGCTGGCCATCCACCAGACTTTAAAGAAGCTTCCTGCGTGCTGGCCTTACTTTCCGGTGAAAGGTGATCCCTGTGAGCTAATCTCGCACACGTGGTGGACTCCGCGGGCTGTTTCTAAAGATGGAGGAAATGCTAAAGGCCCTGCTACAGGCCAATGCAGCTCAGCGAGAAACAAACCGCCAAATCGCAGAGGCCGCTAGAGCACAACAGGAGGCTACTGCAGCACAACTGTCAGCACAACAAGAGGCCGCTAGAGCGCAACAGGAGGTTGCTGCAGCACAACAGGAGGTTGCTGCAGCACAACAGGAGGTTGCTGCAGCACAACATGCAGCCCAGCAGGAGATGAACCGACAGTTTGCAGAGGCTCTGCTGGAGTTGAAAAAAGCATTTGCATCTCCTGTGCCAGCTGAACCAAAATTGGTATGTGCCTCGTTCCACCTGCAAAAGATGACACCGGCTGATGATGTGGAAGCATACCTGGTGACTTTTGAGAGGGTCGCTGTCCGTGAAGGTTGGCTAAACGAACAGTGGGCGGGTCTGTTGGCCCCATTTCTGACAGAACCGCAAAAAGCATATTTTGACCTGGACCCAGATAAGGCCCAGGACTATGAGACTCTGAAAATGGAGATACTCGCACACTTGGGTGTCACCATGGCAGTGTGGGCCCAGCACGTGCATCAGTGGACCTATTCCAGCAGCAAGCCGCCCCGTTCTCAAATGTTTGACCTGATCCACCTCACCAAAAAGTGGTTGCAACCAGAGACCTTGACGGGCCCCCAGATCGTGGAGCGTGTGGTAATGGACCAGTACCTGCGTGCACTCCCTGCTGCTCTGAGGAAGTGGGTCGGACAGGGGGACCCCAAAACTGCAGCCTAATTGGTGGACCTAGTGGAGAGGTACAGTGCTACTGAGGACTTGAACACGTCTACGCCCCACTTCAGTGTGTCTAGGGGTGCAAGATCACCCAGCGGTTCTGGTAAGACTGTTCCAGGGTTAAAGTGCATGGGGAAACTAGATAAGACTGTGGTTACAGCTAATGAGACTGTTGGTCCTAGGCCTGGAGACTGGCCAGGCCAAAGAAGCCAGGAAGGTCTTTGGGACCGCTAAGAGGACTGGGGGTAGAGCACATACAGTGTTTCCGCTGCCATGCATTTGGGCATATTGCTGCAAACTGTCCTATAAATGATGAACCTATGCAATGCGATTTTGCTTATAGGAAAAGACGCATATCTTTGTTTGCACAGGTCGCATATACTGCATCACGTCAGAGTCGCATTGAAAAACAAATGTGTGTTATTGCAGTGGATGGAAAGCCGCTCACAGCCCTGCTAGACTCTGGAAGTGTAGTGACCCTAGTCAGAAGTGATTGTGTAAATCCCACAAAACTACACCCCAGCACTATCGGGGTCATTTGCATCCATGGGGACACTCTGGACTACCAGACAGCAGTGGTTGAGGTTGATACCCCTTGGGGCAGTGTGACCCATTCAGTGGGGGTGGTGCCTTCGCTACTTCATGAAGCTTTAGTGGGGAGGGATTTCCCCCATTTTTGGAGGTTGTGGGAGAACAAGGGGAGGCTGGTGGAGAGAGCTCCCCCTGCTCCGGAAGCACAGGAACTCTCACCAGACCCTTTTTGCCAAAGTGAAGGAAACCCTGTTGGGGGAATCGAGGGAGCTGGAGATCCTCTTCCTTTCCCTGTCATGGCTGGGGAGCCGGAGGACCTGGAAGCTAGCTCCCAGCCGGAGGGTAATGAACAGGAGGACATTTCTGGACCTGACAATGAGAGTAGCCAGAATGTGGTACCCGACTTAGAAGTCAGGAGAGAGGATTTCTGTACCGAGCAATTATGAGATGTCACCCTCCTTAGAGCCAGAGAAAACGCCAAGATGGTGGATGGGGAACCAGTAGATCCTCACTGGGGGGGTGTCTTTTCCCTACATGGCCATTAAAAACAATTTACTGTATCAGGTGATAAAGCGTGGAGAGGATGAGATTGAACAGCTGCTGGTTCCCAAACCCTTCCGCAGGTTGGTCCTAGACCTGGCCAATGGTCATGTAATGGGGGGACATCTCGGTATCGAAAAGCCCGGGGAGAGAATCACCCAGAGATTTTTCTGGCCCGGGTTGCATGCAGATGTCAGGGGGTACCTGTGAATCATGCCCTGAGTGCCAAATGTCGGCACCATTGCCCCATTTTCGCAGTCCCCTGGTCCCTCTCCCAATCATCGAGGTTCCTTTTGAGAGGATCGGCATGGACCTGGTGGGGCTGGTAGTGAAGTCTGCCAGGTGCCGGTGACACCTGACGTCCCCATAACAGATTCCCTGTCGGTGGCACAACAAAATGATGTTAGGGGGTTTGTGTACAAAAATAGAGACTTTTTCTCCCCCTTACCTGGACTGACCAATGTGATCCAGCATGATATAGTGACGGAACCAGGGGTTCGCGTAAATTTAAAGCCGTATAGAATCCCAGAGGCAGTCGCAAAGGAAATAAAAAATATGTTAGAGTTGGATGTAATAGAAGAGTCCCACAGTGAGTGGTCGAGCCCCATAGTATTGGTCCCAAAACCTGATGGCACTATCAGGTTTTGTAACGATTTTAGGAAACTCAACAGTCTATCCAAGTTTGATGCATACCTGATGCCTCGGGTCGACAAACTCGTGGACAGGTTGGGACAGGCCCGCTACATAACAACCCTAGATCTAACGAAAGGCTATTGGCAAATACCCCTAACTGACTTTTCCACTCCCGAGGGCTCGTTTCAATACAAGCGGATGCCTTTCGGTCTGCATGGGGCCCCTGCATCCTTCCAGAGAATGATGGACAAAACTTTGAGACCACATCGCTCATACTCAGCTGCTTATTTGGACGATGTGGTCATCCATAGCCTAGATTGGGACTCGCATCTGCCCCGAGTACAAGCAGTGGTAGATTCCCTTAGGGAAGCAGGTCTCACGGCCAACCCAAAAAAGTGTGCAATAGGCCTGGAGGAGGCCAAATACCTTGAGTATGTTATTGGTCGGGGACTGGTCAAGCCTCAGACCAATAAGATTGAGGCAATTCAAAAGTGGCCCCAACTGGTAAACAAAAAACAAGTTCGGGCCTTCCTAGGCATTACGGGGTATTACCGGTGGTTTATACCTAACTTTGCCACCATTGCCGCCCCTCTGACTGACCTAACGAAGGGTAGAGGGTCGGTCATGGTCAAATAGAATCTGGAAGCGGAGGAGGCGTTTCAGAGGTTAAAGCAGGCCCTTTGTGTACTGCCGGTGCTGGTGACTCCGGACTTCACAAAGGAGTTTGTGGTACAGACCGACTCCTCCGAGGTGGGCCTAGGTGCTGTACTATCCCAGAATAGAGGTGGTGAGGAGCACCCGGTTGTATACCTGAGCCGAAAGCTAAACAAGCATGAAAAAAACTATGCTATTGTTAAGAAGGAATGTCTTGCTGTTAAGTGGGCTTTGGACTCCCTGAAGAATTACTTGTTGGGGAGGTCGTTTAACCACTTGCCGACCGCCGCACGACTATCTACGTGGGCGGTCAGCCCCTCACAGGCAAAGTGACGTAGGTCTACGTCGCTCGCCTGTGAGGGTTTAGGGAGCGAGCGCGCGCCGCCGGAGGCGCGCTCCCGCTCCCGCGTGGTCACGGACCCCCCCGCGCGTGTGACCGGCGGACCCGATCGCCGCCGGCCACTCTGCGATCGGCGGGGGAGAGGGAGAAAGTCAGGCAGCTTGTGTAAACAAGCTGCCTGTCATTCTCCTCTCTGTATGAGAGATGATCACATGGATCTACTATGTAGATCCATTGATCACTCTGCATACAGTTGAAGCCCCAGCCAATCACAGTTAGAAGCACGCCCCTAGGGACACACACAGCCCCTCCCTCTCAAATAAAGTTAACCCCTTCACTACCAGTGTATTTTTACAGTAACAGTGCATATATATAGCACTGATTACTGTAGAAATGTCACTGGTAACCCCAAAAGTGTCAAAAATGTCAGTCAAGGGTCCGATCTGTCCGCCGCATTGTCGCAGTACCGCAAAAAAAAAAAATCGCAGATCGCCGCCATTACGCGTTAAAAAAAAAAAACAACAAAAATGACAAAAATCTTTCCCTTTGTTAGTAAACGCAATAACTTTTGCGCAAACCAATCAAAATACGCTTTTTGCGATTTTTTTTTACCAAACATAGGTAGCATAAAACAAATTGGCCGAAAATATTAAAAAATTTTGATTTTTACATTTATTTTTGGGGGAATTTCATATAAAAAAAAGGGAAAAATATTGCTATTTTTGCAAAAGGGGAGAACAGTGAAGGAGTAAAGGAAAGGGGAGAAAAAAGAAAGAGGGAGACAAGGAAGCAAGAATGAAAAGATGAGAAAAAAGGGAAGAAAGATCAGAACAAAAGTCCAAGAAAAAGTGATGAGTCTGGTGGGATTTTAATGGTACCGTAGAAAAAATCATAGAAAAAGTGATAAAATCAAGTATTTTATTTATACATCGTTAAAAAACAGGTAGGGGGAGACATTTGTATATGTATAAAAACATATCATCGAGTACATACAATGCAGTAACAGAGGTACAGACAATAGGCGATGATAAATATATAGCTCATCCGATGTGCAGGACCTCGGAGAATTAACCCAACATGTTTCGCAGCCTATTTAGGGCTGCTTCTTCAGGGGTCTGTAACATGCTATATAAGAAGAGAGTCTTAATAGACCTATGTAGAAAAATAACAGGTAAAAATAAACAAACAAACAAAATACAACTTAATGGTTAAACATGCACATGCGGCTCCTGTGTATACAATGCACAGCCCATCACCACAAATCATCACCCGGCAGTGCACCAAGGAGAAAGAGAGCCCGGGATCCCCACAATACGTCTTACCCACGGATGTGGAGGAGAGATAAGGCAGGGACAACTAAGTGGCGTGTGTATTATGAACCGAACGAGGCACCCAGGGGGTACCAATAGGGTTCAAAAAGTGAGAAAAAAAACACCAAAAGTTCCCAAAGAGATGTCCAAGGGATGTGTTTACTCAAAAAATTAAAAAATAAAATATAAATAAAAAGGTAATAGTTTACCTTCAATAGTACTGAATTATATACAGCTCGATAGTGAGAGAGTAAATTGGAACCCAAAAGCCCCTGTCTCTGAAGAGAGAAATATAAGATATATTTAGAGACAAATACTCCTAGCAGAAAACAACTTAAAGGGGACAGAGGAAAAAGAGGGAAGGGGAGAGGGGCCAGGGAACATAGAAAGAAAGAAAGAGGGAACAAAAGAAGCGACAATGGGAAAGGAAAAAATTGAGGGGGGGGGGGGAACAAGAGCCAGGAAAGAAAAAATAGGAAAAGGGAAGGGAGGGGGAGAGGTAAAAGAAGGAGAAGCAAGGGAACTGTAAGAGAAGAAGGAAAGAAAAAGGGTGGCTACCTCACAGAGAATGCTAATAAATTATGGAGAGGCCGATGGAGGAAAAAGCAGCTAAGCATCTACAGATACAGTGGGTAGTGTCTAGTTGTCATGCTCGTTCTGAGGCACGCCAGAGGGACCTCCTAGTAGTATACAGATAGAGTTGTCCCAGTAGCACAGAGCACCTAATGGGGAGACATAGGAAAAAATTGGAAGTGAGACACAGCCTGAGGGATCACATGATAGCAAACCTCCGGGCATGATCACCAATCAAATAGCAAGACCATCGACACGTACTTACCCACATGTATTCCGATGGAGAGCTTGGCCTTCTCACAAAAGTTTGAAACGCCAAGCTTCCCGCTTATGTACTACCTCAACCCGACCCCGGGCGCGCGTCATAGACATGCGCCACGGCGTGGGTCAGATCCTCAACTGTGCGCGCACCGGAAGCGCGCATAGTGCTGCACTGAACTCGGCCGCACCACGCAGCCGCATGCAGCCATGGAGAGCGAAAGTGGAGGTAACATACCTCCACATCCCGCGCCTCCACCCGAGGATCACACATCCGTGGGAAGCGAGAGGAGGAGCCAGGACTCACCAACCCACCATAGGGGCAGAACAAACCAGGTGATCAGAGGGGTGGGTGAGCGTGCATTGCAGACAGTGACAAGGGGAGCCAAATAAGCATGTGAATGGATCAAAATAAAAATGAAACAAAAACAAAAACAGAGTTACCATGTAAATAACAAAGTATACAAGGAAATACACCTAGTGCAGCAATAGATGCAGTATATATAATACACTACATTTGACAATAGCGTGGCGATCCGTAGCTGGGGGGGGGAAGAGAAACATAGCCAGCAAAGGATCGTCACGTTGTATACATTATAAAGTATCATAATTACCTTTCCATGAATAAATCAAGAGTTTATGGAAATTGCCACGAGTCAAAACTGAGGACTGGTCAAGAACAAATCATAAAGAAAATAAATAAACAAACATGTGGCTCCCAGGAAGCGGTTATCAAAAAAGCCTCACAAACGCACAATTACGCTTGTGGGGTAAGCTGATATTTATTTCTCCCAGAGTCTTTGTAGCCCTATCTCATGATTGCCAGGTGAGACAAGGAACCAAAGTGCATGGGATAGGGGTCCCGTCAGGTGTGAGTGGGGTAATATGTCTAAATGGATAACTGTCGAAAAGTGTATGGGACATTAAGGTGTCAGATTGCAAGACAGTCTCTATACCAAGAATGGTTTATAGGTTAAAACCTCATTGATTCCTGGAGGTTTGATGGCATCAAGCGACTCAATCCAGTAAGTTTCTTTTTGTAAGATGCGCTTGTCCCAATTACCCCCTCGGGGGTCTGGGGCAATAACATCCAAAACCGTAAATTTCACAGTTTTGTTGTTATATCCATGGTGCAAACCAATGTGCCTGGTGACACTCGTTTGTATAGTTCCGCCGTCAGAGTGGTAAATGTGGTCCCCAATACGTTGGCTCAACTTACGAATAGTCTTGCCAACGTAGAAGACCCCACATTGACAGGTCATCAAATAAACAACACCTTGCGTGTTGCAATCAGCAAAGTGTTTGGGCCTAAAGTATCTGCCGTTAGGTAGTCGGACCTTCGGTCCGCAAAGGATCCAGGGACATTTGTCGCAGGATCCACAGGGATAGGTGCCTTTTTTAGGAAACTGAGGAATGTTATCTGGTCTGTAGTGACTTTTTGTCAAGCAGTCCCAAAAGGAAGTCGCACGTCTAAATACCAGATAGGGTCTGGTACCTAGATATTCGGCTAAGGTGTGATCCTGAGTAAGGATGGGCCAATGTTTGCTGAGGATCCTACGTAAAAGATTGTCATGTGCAGAAAAGGTGGTAATAAATGTGACATTTTGATTGACCTGTTGGTTCTTGACTTTGTAAAGAAGCTCAGTTCTCGACCAGGACATAGCTCGATTATATGCTTTTCTAAGCAATTTTCTGGAGTAACCCCTCACCAGTAAGCGCTCTTGCAAATGTTTGGCTTGTATTTTGAATTTATCTTCCGTAGAGCAATTCCTGCGGAGTCTTAGATATTGGGCATAGGGAATGCTATTTATCAGGGGGGTGGGATGGGCACTTGCTGCGCATAGGATCGTATTGCCAGCACTAGGCTTGCGATAAAGGTCGGTATCAATAGATCCATCTGGCAAAAGACTGATCTTCACGTCCAAAAAAGGAATTTCAAATTTATTGAAAGAATAGGTGAATTTTAGATTCATGTCATTGTGATTTATAGCTGCAAAAAAGAGCATCAGATCCTCTTGAGTTCCCGTCCAAATGATGAGCAGGTCATCAATGAATCTGTGCCAGATAAGTATATATGACAGCCATCTATCCATATTTTCGTCAGAGAAGACCAGCCTTTCCCAAGCGCCAAGGTAGAGATTGGCGTAAGAAGGAGCGCAGCAAGTGCCCATCGCAACCCCCTGGATTTGCAGGTATATTTGATCAAGGAAGGTGAAATAGTGTCTGGTGAGTATAAACCTAAGGAGTCTGAGAACAAACTCCATTAGGGGCCAGGTAGTGTGGTCCTGCTCTTTAAGGAAGGACTCCGCCATCCGGATGCCCTGGTCGTGCGGGATACTTGAGTACAAGGCCTCAATATCTATGGCAACGAGCAGGGCATCCGGAGGGACGTGAATCTCTTCCAAATGTTTGAGCAAGTCAGTGGTATCTCGAATATAGGACGGGAGTCTCACAACATGTGGTAACAAAAAAGAGTCCACGTACCTGCTGACATTCTCAGTGAGTGATTGATTTCCCGAAACAATCGGCCTACCGGGGGGGGGGGGGGCGCTCAAGGTTCTTGTGTACCTTGGGCAAGGTATAAAAGGTTGGGGTCTTGGGATGTTTGGTATTCAAAAAATTGTAAGTGTCTCTGTCAATCAAACCATCGGTGAAGGCATTTGAACATAACAATTTAAATTCATGGATGAAGTCCTGAATGTTATTGGGATAGCAAGGTACCAATCCCGATTATTCAAGACCTCAAGGCACATGGTTTCATACTGAGAAGGGGACAGAACAACAATGTTACCACCCTTGTCAGCTGGTTTTATCAGAATATCTTTGTTGGTTTGAAGTTGTTTAAGAGCCTCTGTCTGCTCAGGACTTAAATTACTGGGTATGGAGGGCCACGTCGTTTGTTTAATTTCTGATGATACTCTTTGGACAAACACCCAAATATTGGGGTTAGTCGTCAAGTCGGGAAATTTCTCCGACTTGGGCTTGAACTCTTGAACTTACCGATCTTGGAAGAGTGGGCCAAGGTCGATGAGTTCGTTACCTGAGAATCGATGGAATCTATAAAGGAGCAAACTTCGGTGTTGCCCCCTTCATAAAGGAGAACTAAGTCTCTAAGTGCTCGGCTTTCTGCCATAGTGAGGTGCTTGGTCTGCTCTGCTAGCTGTTTCTCCAGCATTTTTTGTTTTCTGTCATCGTCATAAAGGTATTTGAAGGTTAGATTACGAGCAAATAAATGCAAGTCTTTAATAGTTTCGGACGAATCCAAAGACCTGGAAGGACAAAAACCTAGACCGAGACCAAGCACCTCCCTATGGGCAGTAGATAATACAAAGTCAGTCAAGTTGATGATATTGAAATCATTGGAAGCAGTGGACTGGTTATTTAATGAGTTTTGGGCTTCAAATAGATGTCCAAGTTTCCCTGTTTTACATTTCTCTGAGTTTGAGGGTTGGGTAGCCCTAAAAAACCGTCGTAGATGTGGATGCAGAATCATCAAAGGGTGTGGTGGGTGTCAAACCTTTAAGATTTTTTGTAAAGTGGGTGCTAAATTAGTCATGTGAGTGGGTGTTTTTAATTGTGCGTTAGTGTCCGTTTTTTTCTTGCTATTGCCATGGGATTGTGTAGGTGAGGGGCCTGTACTACCTCAACCTCTTTTTTGTGATTTAGTGCGTTTGTTGGGGACAAAGTGACCTTGTTTAGAGAGTTGTGAAGTATGTGAAATGGAACTGGAAAGTGAAGAATCAGATTCTAAAACTTCATCTGTGCGGTTAGAGTGGTGTTTCGTGTGTGTTTTGGCATTCCGTGAGGTGCGTATTTTACTGTTCCATCTGTAGGCATAGCCTTCAGCGAAGGCTTGCTTGTCCTTTTGGAACTTGTTTTGCTTTTTCACAATAATTTCCTTATTCATAACTTCCAATTTATTTTTCACTTCCAACCAATTGGTGGAAAAGGTTGGCAGTTCAAAAATATGTTCAAATTGGGTATTCATAGCATCAACTTCCTTATCCAATGATGTCATATCCAACTTGTACTGGACCACGAGTGATTTCATTAGATCTTAAGGGCTAATATTGTCATCTATGTATTTTTGGAAATACTCGATGTGCCAGTACAAGTATGATTTGCGCTTGAGCAGACTTTGCATTTTGTTCAAATATATTCGGAGGTCTTCCTCCGCTTTGGTCCGAGATCCACATGTGGATTGAATACCTGACATAAACCCCGTCCAAGCCACACCAAGCAGGTCCATGATTCCCAACAGCACTAGGTCCAGAGGCACCCACGGACAAGAGATGGCAACGACTCAAAAAAAAAAAAATGGAGAAAAAGGGGGAAAAATATAGGTAGTTAGATAACCGCTACATAGGAGAGTTCATAGGAAGAGAGACCAGTAACCTTAACAGTTTAAACTCTAAATAGGACAAATATTGCACAATATATTATTTCAAACACTTCTGGCACTAGGCCAGAAAAACGAAAGCGCCCTCGGGTGTGTTATCCACCCTAAATTAACAATAAGGAATTAAAGTGTTTGATATACAGAAAATATTAGTAAGGTACCGACATCCCAGTTGAATAATCAATCTGTGGTAGAAAAAGAAGACTACCAAAAAAGATGGATGGGGGCTCGAGGTGTCCGAGCCTTCATCCAGAAAATACATGAAAGACCATGAGTGGGCATAGAGAAGAAAAGGGTATAAAAGAGGAGCTTAAAGAGCAGGACCACACTACCTGGCCCCTAATGGAGTTTGTTCTCAGACTCCTTAGGTTTATACTCACCAGAAACTATTTCACCTTCCTTGATCAAATATACCTGCAAATCCAGGGGGTTGCGATGGGCACTTGCTGCGCTCCTTCTTACGCCAATCTCTACCTTGGCGCTTGGGAAAGGCTGGTCTTCTCTGACGAAAATATGGATAGATGGCTGTCATATATACTTATCTGGCACAGATTCATTGATGACCTGCTCATCATTTGGACGGGAACTCAAGAGGATCTGATGCTCTTTTTTGCAGCTATAAATCACAATGACATGAATCTAAAATTCACCTATTCTTTCAATAAATTTGAAATTTCTTTTTTGTACGTGAAGATCAGTCTTTTGCCAGATGGATCTATTGATACCGACCTTTATCGCAAGCCTAGTGCTGGCAATACGATCCTATGCGCAGCAAGTGCCCATCCCACCCCCCTGATAAATAGCATTCCCTATGCCCAATATCTAAGACTCCGCAGGAATTGCTCTACGGAAGATAAATTCTAAATACAAGCCAAACATTTGCAAGAGCGCTTACTGGTGAGGGGTTACTCCAGAAAATTGCTTAGAAAAGCATATAATCGAGCTATGTCCTGGTCGAGAACTGAGCTTCTTTACAAAGTCAAGAACCAACAGGTCAATCAAAATGTCACATTTATTACCACCTTTTCTGCACGACAATCTTTTACGTAGGATCCTCAGCAAACATTGGCCCATCCTTACTCAGGATCACACCTTAGCCGAATATCTAGGTACCAGACCCTATCTGGTATTTAGACGTGCAACTTCCTTTTGGGACTGCTTGACAAAAAGTCACTACAGACCAGATAACATTCCTCAGTTTCCTAAAAAAGGCACCTATCCCTGTGGATCCTGCGACAAATGTCCCTGGATCCTTTGCGGACCGAAGGTCCGACTACCTAATGGCAGATACTTTAGGCCCAAACACTTTGCTGATTGCAACACGCAAGGTGTTGTTTATTTGATGACCTGTCAATGTGGGGCCTTCTACGTTGGCAAGACTATTCGTAAGTTGAGCCAACGTATTGGGGACCACATTTACCACTCTGACGGAGGAACTATACAAACGAGTGTCACCAGGCACATTGGTTTGCACCATGGATATAACAACAAAACTGTGAAATTTACGGTTTTGGATGTTATTGCCCCAGACCCCCGAGGGGGTAATTGGGACAAGCGCATCTTACAAAAAGAAACTTACTGGATTGAGTCGCTTGATGCCATCAAACCTCCAGGAATCAATGAGGTTTTAACCTATAAACCATTCTTGGGATAGAGACTGTCTTGCAATCTGACACCTTAATGTCCCATACACTTTTCGACAGTTATCCATTTAGACATATTACCCCACTCACACCTGACGGGACCCCTATCCCATGCACTTTGGTTCCTTGTCTCACCTGGCAGTCATGAGATAGGGCTACAAAGACTCTGGGAGAAATAAATATCAGCTTACCCCACAAGCGTAATTGTGCGTTTGTGAGGCTTTTTTGATAACCGCTTCCTGGGAGCCACATGTTTATTTATTTTCTTTATGATTTGTTCTTGACCAGTCCTCAGTTTTGACTCATGTGGCAATTTCCATAAACTCTTGATTTATTCATGGAAAGGTAATTATGATACTTTATAATGTATACAACGTGACGATCCTTTGCTGGCTAGGTTTCCCTTCCCCCCTCTTCCCCCCCCCCCCCCCCCAGCTACGGATCGCCACGCTATTGTCAAATGTAGTGTATTATATATACTGCATCTATTGCTGCACTAGGTGTATTTCCTTGTATACTTTGTTATTTACATGGTAACTCTGTTTTTGTTTCTGTTTCATTTTGATCCATTCACATGCTTATTTGGCTCCCCTTGTCACTGTCTGCAATGCACGCTCATCCACCCCTCTGATCGCCTGGTTTGTTCTGCCCCTATGGTGGGTTGGTGAGTCCTGGCTCCTCCTCTCGCTTCCCACGGATGTGTGATCCTCGGGTGGAGGCGCGGGATGTGGAGGTATGTTACCTCCACTTCCGCTCTCCATGGCTGCATGCGGCTGCGTGGTGCGGCCGAGTTCAGTGCAGCACTATGCGCGCTTCCGGTGCGCACACAGTTGAGGATCTGACCCACGCCGTGGCGCATGTCTATGACGCGTGCCCGGCGTCGGGTTGAGGTAGTACATAAGCGGGAAGCTTGGCGTTTCAAACTTTTGTGAGAAGGCCAAGCTCTCCATCGGAATACATGTGGGTAAGTACGTGTCGATGGTCTTGCCCGGAGGTCTGCTATTTGATTGGTGATCATGCCCGGAGGTTTGCTATCATGCGATCCCTCAGGCTGTGTCTCACTTCCAATTTTTTCCTATGTCTCCCCATTAGGTGCTCTGTGCTACTGGGACAACCCTATCTGGATACTACTAGGAGGTCCCTCTGGCGTGCCTCAGAACGAGCATGACAACTAGACACTACCCACTGTATCTGTAGATGCTTAGCTGCTTTTTCCTCCATCGGCCTCTCCATAATTTATTAGCATTCTCTGTGAGGTAGCCACCCTTTTTCTTTCCTTCTTCTCTTACAGTTCCCTTGCTTCTCCTTCTTTTACCTCTCCCCCTCCCTTCCCTTTTCCTATTTTTTTCTTTCCTGGCTCTTGTCCCCCCCCCCCCCTCAATTTTTTCCTTTCCCATTGTCGCTTCTTTTGTTCCCTCTTTCTTTCTATGTTCCCTGGCCCCTCTCCCCTTCCCTCTTTTTCCTCTGTCCCCTTTAAGTTGTTTTCTGCTAGGAGTATTTATGTCTCTAAATATATCTTATATTTCTCTCTTCAGAGACAGGGGCTTTTGGGTTCCAATTTACTCTGTCTCACTATCGAGCTGTATATAATTCAGTACTATTGAAGGTAAACTATTGCCTTTTTATTTATATTTTATTTTTTACTTTTTTGAGTAAACACATCCCTTGGACATCTCTTTGGGAACTTTTGGTGTTTTTTTTCTCACTTTTTGAACCCTATTGGTACCCCTTGGGTGCCTCGTTCGGTTCATAATACACACGCCACTTAGTTGTCCCTGCCTTATCTCTCCTCCACATCCGTGGGTAAGACGTATTGTGGGGATCCCGGGCTCTCTTTCTCCTTGGTGCACTGCCGGGTGATGATTTGTGGTGATGGGCTGTGCATTGTATACACAGGAGCCGCATGTGCATGTTTAACCATTAAGTTGTATTTTGTTTGTTTATTTTTACCTGTTATTTTTCTACATAGGTCTATTAAGACTCTCTTCTTATATAGCATGTTACAGACCCCTGAAGAAGCAGCCCTAAATAGGCTGCAAAACATGTTGGGTTAATTCTCCGAGGTCCTGCACATCGGATGAGCTATATATTTATTTATCATCGCCTATTGTCTGTACCTCGGTTACTGCATTGTATGTACTCGATATGTTTTTATACATATACAAATGTCTCCCCCTACCTGGTTTTTAACGATGTATAAATAAAATACTTGATTTTATCACTTTTTCTATGATTTTTTCTACGGTACCATTAAAATCCCACCAGCCCTCATCACTTTTTCTTGGACTTTTGTTCTGATCTTTCTTCCCTTTTTTCTCATCTTTTCATTCTTGCTTCCTTGTCTCACTCTTTCTTTTTTCTCCTTCACTGTTCTCCCCTTGTCCCCCCCCTCCCCCTCCCCTTCCCTTCCCTCCCATCTCTTTCCTTTCTTCTTATCCAGTCTATGTCGTTCCCTCTTTTATACCCTTTTCTTCTCTATGCCCACTCATGGTCTTTCATGTATTTTCTGGATGAAGGCTCGGACACCTCGAGCCCCCATCCATCTTTTTTGGTAGTCTTCTTTTTCTACCACAAATTGATTATTCAACTGGGATGTCGGTACCTTACTAATATTTTTTGTATATCAAACACTTTAATTCCTAATTGCTATATTTCACCTCGCATACGTTCTGTGTTGAGAGACTGAACCGGAATCCGGCCCGGGTTTTTCCAGCCTCTGTGACAGGCTAGGTTCCGGTCCAGAGATTGTGATTTACCTGAGTCCATGCTCAGGTGGACTTTAAATTAACAGGAAAAGAGCACAGAAATGCTCTGGCTTAAGACTCAGAAGGGAATCAGAGAGGAGCTCTGTCTGGACTTTCAAAAGAACAGGTTTGCTTTACTATGTGTTTTTGTGGGTGATGGGGACCAGCCCCACATTGTATAGTGAGGAAAACCGTTGTTTAGTTTAGCGCCGGACGGCAAGGATTTATTTTATTGTTTTGTTGTTGTTGTATATTTGCAAACCTCTACTGAAATAAAGCTGGCCATCCACCAGACTTTAAAGAAGCTACCTGCGTGCTGGCCTTACTTTCCGGTGAAAGGTGATCCCTGTGAGCTAATCTCCCACAATATATATATATATATATATATATATATATATATATATATATATATATATATACATACATACATATACACACATACACACACACACACACACATATATATATATCTATACACACACACACACACTTTTCATCATTGGATCTTATTTATGATACATCATTTTAAGATTATGAAATCGGAATCTTTTGCTTGAGGGTTAGACACATATTATATATATATATATATATATATATATATATATATATATTTTTTTTTTTTTTGCTACATATTTTTAATTTTTACACATTTAGATAGATTTTTATTTTGCGCAACACTAATTATATATTTATTAGTCCCTCTCTGTTGCATGTTGACATCGCCACACATCAAATAACTTTTCACAATCAAGAAGGGCTCCCAGTGACTGTTGTCGGTCCCGGGGGGGAACGCCGAAGAGTCCAACCCAGGGTCGACAACCTCGTTAAAATCTCCACAAAGCGGGGCATGGTTGAGGCATGGCGGAGTGAGGACGTGCTCAGCTTGAGCTCCTGGTTGCTCCCTCCTTGAACCGACAGATCCGAAAATGGTATGAGGGATGTCAGAAAAAAAGAAGCCCAAGACCCGCTGTAATACGAGACAAACCCGGGCCCCGACTCACAAGCAACCTAAGAAGTCGCCAGGGGAGATAAAACATTACTTTACCTGTACCCGAGTCGATCATACGGAGAGCAGGATGTCTGTCTCAGCAGTGGTGGGGAAAGCTGAGGGGGGATGCAGGGCTGGCGGTGGCTCCGTCAAACACTACGGGGAGAACAGAGGATCACAACAAGCCAGTGGACGGTCGAGCAGCAACAGAAGCGGAAGGGGTTTGCGGAAATCAGAGCTTTAATTTGGGACCTACCGACTAAAGCCGAGATTGAGAGTCTGATATTGAGACTAGAAGAGTCTCACCAACGGGACATACAGGTGGTCCGCAAGGAGGTAGGTTCCTTGGCTGAGAAGGTGAACACAGGAGAAAAAGCAGTAATGGCATTGACTAACAGTGTCGAACCTAGAAAAATTTAAAGGGGATTATTCAGACTCAATAAATAACCTACAGTTATGTATGGAAGAAATGGAAGACCGGAGCCGACAAAATAATCTTAGGATAAGGGGGCTACCTGAACTCACGGAAAGAGACCATCTTCAGGATGCGGTGAGAAATATTTTTTTCTACCACACCGTAAATCCTACCACACCGGTGCTATTGGATAGAGTTCATAGAGCCCCAGGTTATAAAAGTCGGCAGACCCAGATAGACCTCGGGACATTATATGCCGGGTCCATTTTTACTCACAGAAGGAGGAATATCGGATTTCATCACAATTACCTAAACTTCCAGTAGAAATTTGTAAGGAATTAGACTCCCCAATAAAATTGATGGAAATTCAACAAGCAATTAATATGATGAAAGTCGCGAAAGCCCCGGGACCAGATGGTCTTACTGTTCAATATTAGAAGGTCTTTCTTCCCATCCTGGGCCCATAGCTACTGAAACTGTTTAATGGTGCAGGAGTGAACCCTATCCTTCTGCAGAGATACCCTAAGAGCACATATCGCGGTAATACCTAAAGAGGGTAAGGACCCAATGTTATGTGGTAGTTACAGACCTATATCACTCTTGAACATAGACTTAAAAATATTCACTAAAATATTACCATCCCGACTATCACAACACTTACAATATCTAATTAATTTAGACCAAGTGGGGTTTACAATAAATAGAGAAGCTAGGGATAATACTACGAAGGTATTGAATTTATTATACGCTGCAGAAAAATCCCAACTCCCAAGCGTTTTAATAGGAACTGACGCAGAGAAGGCGTTTGATAGGGTAAATTGGAAATTCATGTTATCCACTCTTAAACATATTGGCTTAGGTAAATTTATGTTACAATGGATATCTTCTATATATTCAAATCCATCAGCACAAGTAAAAGTTAATGGGATCCTATCAGAACCCTTTTATATTAAGAACGGGACGAGACAGGGGTGCCCACTGTCACCTATACTTTTCGCCCTTTCTCTGGAACCATCCTTTTTAGAATAAGACAGAACCCAGACATCGAAGGTATAGCAATAGGGAAAAGGGCAATATAAAATTTCTGCCTATGCAGATGATTTGCTTTTTTCTATAACTAACCCGATGATATCACTTCTGAATCTTATCAGAGAATTTGAACAATATGGCGTTATATCCAACTTGAAGATAAATTTTAATAAATCGGAAGCCATGGCAATAGAACTTTCTAATAGCACCCTACAAAATTTGAAACAAAATTTTAAATTTAAATGGACAGATAGGGCATTAAGTTACCTTGGTAGGTTTATACTACTCGAGTCTACTCGAGTTTTGGAATTTAACTTTTCTAAACTTCTAACTAGGGCTGAACGATAGTCGATATGATATCGACTATCGTTCTGTGGCCGTAGGCGATATTCATATCGCCGAGGTCACGATATTTGCATAGGCAGGGGGAAGGGACTCGGAGGAGGACTCGCAGACTTCCGTGTTAGGCAGGGACTCGGAGGAGAAATCACACATCCAATCCACTGCAGGCTGCAGCCCCCCCTACACGTTCAGTGAGTCTCACTCTCTGCCCTAGTTTTTTCAATGGCACATTCAGGCAACCAATCACGCCGTGAGCAGCTGCACAGCTGATTGGTTCGCTGTGCCGCTACTCACGGCGTGATTGGCTCCCTGAATGTGCCATTGAGAAAACTAGGGCGGAGAGTGAGACTCACTGAACGCGTGGGGCGGGCTGCAGCCTGCACGAGTGAATAAATGTAATGTATGCGGCTGTGCTCCTTTCTAATCCACCGCTCCAGCCTCCTACCACCACTGCCAGTAGCAGTATATATGTGAAATCAGGGCCGTCACATTGCTCTGGGGCCCAAAGTAGCTGCCCCTTGAGCTCGCGCTGCTGCCCACCAGGTCTTTCTTTCAGCCGGAGTTCAGCCTCCCGAGCTGGTCACTTGCTGGTTGCTCACTACGGTCCGTTGCAATACAGAAGCGTTGCTTCTGTATTTTCATGTGTCAGCGCTCCTCTCTCTGCAGCCATTCAGATCCCTCGCTGCTCTACACATCTCTATATGAGAGCAGAGGAGTGAGAGAGAGGGGGGCGGGGAATCTACACTGACACAAGCTGAGGAGCTCCCGTGAAGCCAGCAGCCTGCACGGACTTCCTGTGTAAGTTGCAGCTGCTGCTTAGTATCCCCACTCTGAAGTTTTTCAAATGTAGTAGGGAGAGGATTTGGGGCAGGAAAAAAGCTTTGTACTGGGGGGGGGGGGGTTAGAGCTCTAAACTGGGGTGGAGAGCTATGTACTTTGGGGGGGATAACTTAAATGTACAAAGCACAGCCTTCAACCCTGCACTCTGCTCACAGAGGACCCCCGTCCCTGCCCACATAGGACCCCCATCCCTGCCCACAGAGGACCCCCATCCCTGCCCACATAGGACCCCCATCCCTGCCCACAGAGGACCCCCGTCCCTGCCCACAGAGGACCCCCGTCCCTGCCCACAGAGGACCCCCGTCCCTGCACACATAGGACCCCCGTCCCTGCTCACAGAGGACCCCCGTCCCTGCTCACAGAGGACCTCCATCCCTGCTCACAGAGGAACCCCGTCCCTGCACACATAGGACCCCCGTCCCTGCTCACATAGGACCCCCGTCCCTGCTCACATAGGACCCCCGTCCCTGCTCACATAGGACCCCCGTCCCTGCTCACATAGGACCCCCGTCCCTGCTCACAGAGGACCCCCGTCCCTGCTCACAGAGGACCCCCGTCCCTGCTCACATAGGACCCCCGTCCCTGCTCACATAGGACCCCCGTCCCTGCACACATAGGACCCCCGTCCCTGCACACATAGGACCCCCGTCCCTGCCCACAGAGGACCCCCGTCCCTGCTCACAGAGGACCCCCGTCCCTGCTCACAGAGGACCCCCATCCCTGCTCACAGAGGACCCCCATCCCTGCCCACAGAGGACCCCCGTCCCTGCCCACAGAGGACCCCCGTCCCTGCCCACAGAGGACCCCCGTCCCTGCCCACAGAGGACCCCCGTCCCTGCACACATAGGACCCCCATCCCTGCACACATAGGACCCCCATCCCTGCACACATAGGACCCCCAACCCTGCACACAGAGGACCCCCAACCCTGCACACAGAGGACCCCCAACCCTGCACACAGAGGACCCCCAACCCCGCACTCTGCACGCAGAGGACCCCCAACCCCGCACTCTGCACGCAGAGGACCTCCAACCCCGCACTCTGCACGCAGAGGACCTCTCAACCAACCAATCGCAATCGCTGCCTGATCTGCTGCAGTAAACTGATTTTCAGTCTAGCTGCTATTATATGTCTCAGTGGTGGGGGGCGCAAGAAAATGTTTGCCCAGGGTCCAATCAATATTAGAGATGGCCCTGTGTGAAATACAATAAATAATCTATATTGACATGGTGTGTATACAAAAAGGGAAAAGTAGATGTATGTATGTATATGTAGAGGAAAATAAATTATTAATAATTCAGAGGTGATTTATATATTTATATATTAATGATTTATATATTTATGTATTAATAATTTATTTTCCTCTACATATACATACATACATCTACTTTTCCCTTTTTGTATACACACCATGTCAATATAGATTATTTATTGTATTTCACATATATACTGGCAGCACCAATCACTTCCTCTTCCTTTTTATAATCTATTATATAACCCCTTCCAGGGTTATATTTTGAAGTGGGCTGCAACCAACCTCCTTTATATTTCTCCATATAAAGGACGGGTCCCACAATATCGCAATATATATCGTTGGAAAAAAAAAATCGCAATATATTTTTTTTTCCAATATCGTGCAGGCCTACTTCTAACTGAAACCCGTCTCCAGCTGGAGAAATGGAACACAGGTTTACACCCATTGTTCGGCAGGAGTAACCTACTCAAGATGAACATATTACCCAGGTTCCTCTATCTTTTTCAAAACTTACCTATTAAGGTACCATCTCATTATTTTAAACAAGTAAACTCATTATTTATAAAATTTATATGGGCACATAAGAAACCTCGCCTCTCAAGACAATTAAGAATGTTACCTAAAAAATATGGGGGAATGGCACTTCGATATTCGTAAATACTACCAGGCCTCTCATCTTCGAAGACAAATTGATTGGTGTCGGCATGGGGAATCTAAACTCTGGGTACAAATTGAACAGGAATGCACACCTATTTCCCTTAACAGGGCACTATGGTGTTATGACTATTTACCAACTGAGTTAAAATTACATCAGACAATTGGCACGACGCTACAAATCTGCTCACAAATATGTTTCCAGAGATCTCTCTCTTCACGTGAATCTCCATTATTCCCTATTTTGGGGAACCCACAATTTACCATGGGATTGGAAGTTCAACCTTTCAGATCTCTTGGTAAGGTGGGCTATTCCCAAGCCTCACACTTTTTAAGAGAAGATAAATGGTTCTCACTGGAAACACTAATAATGAGATAGAAGGTTTTAGACTCCCTTTTTGGAATGCACTTCAACTAAGTCATTTTTTAGGTTCAATCCCCAACCCGCATAAATATAATCGTCAATTAACACATTTTGAATGATATTGCTCAGAGGAAACTTCTCTCAGGGGATTTCTAAAATGTATAAATTGATAATTTGATAAATACATCTGAAGTGCAGTACCAGTTATCTTATTTTGACAAATGGGAGAGGGATTTGGTTAGTGCCTTCTCCCTCGAGCAGCGACAACGAATGATTAACTTGGCTCTGAAATCATCCATATGTACAAAATATCAAGCGACAAATTTAAAAATTTTGACAAGATGGTATTATACTCCATATAAATTACATAGAATCTCAAATAATAATACCGACCGGTGTTGATGCTGCTCGGTGGAAGAAGGCACATTAGAACATATTTTTTTTTAGTCCTGCCCTAAACTGACAGATTTTTGGAAAAAAGTTAGAGAGATCATGCAAAAATTTACAGAAGATGAGATATTAGATGACCCGGCCTTTTTTCTTTTACAATGAAATATACCAGTTAAAAGATATAGAAAGTCAGTGATATGTCATCTTGCAAATGCGGCTAGATCCTGTATTCCTCACAACTGGAAAAAACAGACACCTCCAACAATAGCTGAATGGATACGGAAAGTAGATGAAATAAATAAAATGGAGGATCTAGTGTTGACATCGCAACATAAAAGGGAGAAATATACAGAGATATGGGGTGCATGGAACTCATTTACTTTCTCGAGTGAAGGGATAGCTCTTTTAGAGAGATGAAGAACGGGTAGGAAATTGGGAAGCTTTGCGAGGATAGATAGACCAGCAGGAACTGGAAGGGGCGGATTTTTTTTTTTTTTTTTTGTGCTCCTCCTTTACCCTTCCCCCTCTTCCACCCCCCCCCCTTTTTTTTTTTGTTTATTTATCCATTTTGGGGTTGTTTGTTTATTTTGGGGTTGCTTTAGTATAAATAATGATAGGGTGGGAACGGGCTGTACTACTGAACAATTGCAAGAAGATAGGAAAAGTATAATTTAAGCAAGAGGGGGGGAATAAGAGATACCTCCTCTTTGCTAGACAATACAAGAGCTTTATTTATGTATAATGTCTCTTTGCATGATTAGAATGTAGATCATTTTTGTATATGTACATTTCCTTCTTTACCCTTAATAAAATCTATAATTGAAAAAAATCTCCACAAAAGCAACAAGTGACCATATTTAACGTTGTATACTTACTTAAGAAGTCTCTTCAGAAAGCGGAATTGGTGCGAATTCGTAGCGTAGATAACACACAAAGTAATTAGCAGTCCATTGACGTCACAGGTTGCAATTATAAACCGACCATCGGGGTCTAGAACAGTCTTATGGAGGGTGACCGCCAAAAAGAGTCTCTGAACGCTAGCATGACACCCCGTTTCTTGTCAGGGCAAGACGCAAACAGAGTCTGAGGAAAGTTTCTGTGGGTGCATGTAGGCTGGTTTCCTTCCTGGAAGTGGGTTTCCTGTACAGCCAGTATATCCGCTTTACATGAAATGGCCTCCTACCATAGGAAACGTCTTTTCGCGGGGTGGTTTAGTCCGTTGGCGTTGATAGTTATCAGTTTAATGGTCATAATGAATCACATAGGGCTGCAATGCTGAGAATCGCAGGTGCAAATCAAAACAGATTTAGTGCCATGGAGTGTGTGCCAGTCATAATATCCGAAAATGTTGAGGAAAAAAAGAAAAAGGGGTCATGAATAAAAGGGGAAAAGGTGTATAAGAAAAAGGACTGTCTCGGCAGTCAGAGCGAAACAGCTTGCAAAAAATGGTGAGGGGCCAAGAGATAGAATAACTATCAGAAGCCTAGGACAATGACTGTGTTGTATCAGACGTTGTTGGGGCTAGAGTGGATGGATTGCAGCCTGGAGGGCCGTTTGCGGGAAACCCCCTGCCACTCGCTGTCCATGGGATGTAAAATGTGGAGAGTGAGGAGAAGGAGCTTGCTCAGCTGGGAGAATATTCCATCTGCAAAGTATGGAGAGGCCTTCCTCCAGTGATTTGATAGACACTGTAGATCCCTCATGTGTGACCAAAAGAGTTGCAGGGTATCACCACTTGTGCTGCACCTGATGGTTACGCAGGGCCTTGGTCATGGTAGAGAGGTTGCGCCTGGCCTGTAGCGTATGTTTGGATAAGTCTGGTAGTAACTGTACATTGCAGTATGGCTCCAGGAGATGATTGCGTTGTCTAGAGGCAAGCATGATACGGTCCTTGGCGTGGAAGAAGTGGACCCTCATTAAGATGTCCCTAGGTACATCACCCGTCAGAAACGTGGGTTTGGGTAAATGATGAATCCGATCTATCAGGAGCTCTGAGTCTGGCATAGAGGGAACCAGCAGTTTGAACAATGATGTAACATGCTGCAGCAGTTGTGTAGGGGAGACCGATTCCGGAATACCAATCAGTTTAATGTTGTTGCGTCTGGAGCGATTCTCCAGATCCGCCACTTTGTTCTTTAACCAGGATATTTCCTCAGTCTGGGCATTTGTTCTATCAATAATTAGGTTGATAGAGTCAGCACGAGTGATCACGGATTGTTAAACCAGGTCAATTCTGGAGCCCAGAGAGGAGATCTCTGCAGTAATCTGCTTTGTTTGAAGCTGCATTTCAGCCTGCATAGATGCTCTCAGTGTGAATAACATGTCTTTCATAGAGGACTCTGAGATGGGATTCCCCCCAGTGGGGTATGCTGTGAAGGGGTCTGCAGGAGGAGGGGTGAGGGCCGCAGGTGCAGGATGAGGGTAGGTAATGTCCATACCTGGTTCACTCTGTGAGGGAGGAGGCGAGTCCCTCCTCTGCCTGTGCTTGGCGGGACTCCAGGAGGATGGAGATGGAGGAGATGGCGATCCTGATGATTGCCCGCTGTCCGGATTGCCGATAATACGGCGCTGTGGCGGAGTGGATGGCAGGTGAGGTAGTTTGTTTAGTGGAGCAGGTCCCCGCTTCCCGCCGCTCGGTTCTCTGCCGCCATTTTGCCGGAGTTCGGGAGTCTGAGAGATGAAGAATCCCGTCAGTTTGCCCGACTGGCCGGTCCCCTTCCTTCGGATCATAGTTGCGGCTTCCTTGCGGTTCGCAGAGCTGGTCGGAGGGTCAGAAGTGCGGCGGTAGCCCTTGTAGCTGCGATTGTCCTGGGTGGCCGTGCGGAGCTAGCTCAGAAGGCAGCCATCTTCCGTGCCGGCATCCACACCGGACCTGTCACTTGATTGAAGCGCGGGATTTGGCTTGTCGGCTCACAGGGCTACGTTGGGACATAGCCTGTGGGTCTTCTTCGTGGGGGAGGTATACCCATTGCCAGAGGAGATCCAAGCCTTTAGCCAGGGACAAAATTGAGTGGGAGACATTGTTGACTGTCACTGTGATCTTGGCCGGAAAGCCCCACTTATAAAGGATTTTGTGATTCCTGAGAATCTTTGTGATAGGCACCAAGTTGTGTCTGGCAACTAGAGTAGCCTGAGATAGATCCGTGTAAAGGGAGATGCCCGCAAACGGGTCAGGGAGAGCTGGGTGTTGTCTGGAAAAGCGCATCAGTTGGTCTTTCACGTGAAAAAAATGAATGCGGGCTATGACATCTCTAGGGACCACATCTGGGATGTGTGGCGGCTTTGGTAGTCTATGGGCCCTGTCGATGAGGAGATCAGTTGGATTCAGGGTGGGAAGTACCGCTTGCATAAGTTGCTGCAGAAAGGATGATAAATCCGCCGGCTTTACAGATTCTGGAATCCCCCTGAATTTTACGTTATTCCTGCGGGACCTGTCCTCAATGTCTGCCACTTTCAGTTTGAGTTGTTTAAGTTCCTCCTCCAGCTCAAAGTGTGCATCCACCAGATCGTTATGAGCCCCTGTGAATTCTCCCATCTTTTGTTCAGTATAGTCTACTCTGTGTCCCAGCTTAGCCAGTTCTCTGTTAGTGGATTTCATGAAGGCTGACATATCCTGTTAAAGTGCTCCCCTTAGTGTTCTCATCATTCCTTCATGGCAGTATCAGTGATGGTTTGGCCGATGGTGGGATATGCATCTAACTGCCGGCCATAAGACACGGTTTGCTCCATAGCCTCCCCCTCGTCCTGTAAAGAATCCTCCAGCTCCCTGTCATTTCCATCCCCTGTCAGCCTTCTACGCTGCTTTACAGGGCTAGTGAAGGGGGATGGATGTGCCTGCTGAGGGCTGCTGGGTGCCTCTCCTACCTCATCAGCTGCCGATGCAGCTAGTGCTGCAGCGTCCCTCGATGAGGAAGCAGCGCGGGACCAGGCACCATCTTTGTTGTTGCCGCCTGCAGCCGGGGAGAAGAACTCAGTAAGTTTCTTCGGCCGGTCCCGTTGTTTGCGCTTGCCGGTGTGTGCCATCCTCCTCTCCGGTGTTCAGCCGAGGTGTCTGGCAGGTTTTAGGAGCTGTGTGAACGCTGTAGATAGCTTAGATTAGCCCGTTGTTACACGTTCATTCGCTCTGGATGCTGGCTCCCCCCCCCAGTAGTGTGACTATTCTGTTCGCTATAAGTTTAGCATAGATTTTTAAGTCCACATTTAACAAAGATACTGTTCAGAATTCTTGGAGCAATTTGGGGGTTTGCCTGGTTTGGGGAGTGTGAAAACTAACATTTCTGGAGGAAACAATGTGTTTAACCGCTTGCCGCCCGCCCGCCGTCATATGACGGCGGAGCGGAGCGACCATTATCCTGGGCCGCCGTCATATGACGGCGGCACTTTAAGCAGGGCAGGCGCGCGATCGCGTGCGCGCCGCCCTGCACTGCCGGTGTCGGGGTGTCCCGGGACACCCCCCGTCACCGGCAGGGGGGAAACAACCAATGGGCGTGGCTGTTTCCCACGTGATCGGCTGTGTTCCAATGACACAGCCGATCACAATGAAGGCGCCCACCAGATGACCGCGCATGCGCGATCGGGAGCGCGCAGCGCGGTCGTGTCGGTGGCACTGTGTTCCGTAGGAACACAGCTGTCACCGGCGGTAGTAAACAGTCACTGACAGTGACTGTTTACTATGTGATCGGCTGTGAATCCATTCACAGCCAATCACAAAATGTAAACAAAGAGCAGTAACTCAGTGTTACTAGCTCTTCTCTCCTCATACAGCTTCCAGTATGAGGGGAGAAGAGCTAGAAATAGTGAGTTACTGCTCTGTACACATGTCCCAAAGTAAAAATCACACTAATAAAGGTCCCCACACAGTCCTCAGCCCCCCCCAATGTCACCTGTCACCCAACAGTCACCTCATCAGTGCCCAGAAATTGACACCCATAACGTTCACATGTGAGCGCAGCGATCACGGGCAGAATCACTGCGATTCTGCCCGCGATCCGGAAATCATTGCAAATCGCGGGACGCCTGTGCGTTGCCCCTGATTTGCAATAGCACCCCAAACGCTGTGCGATGTTGCCGCCATTTCCGCCTGCCGAATCGCGGTAACATCGCGCAAACATCGCATGACGCCCAAAAAAGGTACAAGAGTTTCTTTGGAGCGTCATGCGTTGTTTGCGCGATGTTACCGCGATTCGGCAGGCGGAAATGGCGGCAACATCGCACAGCGTTTGGGGTGCTATTGCAAATCACGGGCAACGCACAGGCGCCCCGCAATTTGCAATGATTTCTGGATCACGGGCAGAATCGCAGTGATTCTGCCCGTGATCGCTACGCTCACATGTGAACATAGCCTAAAGTTCACCGGTCACCAGAGACTGCCATCAGTACCGCCGTGCACCATCGCCCGTCACCTGTCACCCATCAGTAACCATCGCCCGTCACCTGTCACCCCATCAATCACCGTCACCTGTCACCCCATCAGTCATAGTCACCTGTCACCCCATCAGTCATCGTCACTTGACACCCCATCAGTGATCGTCACTTGTCACCCCATCAATCATCGTCACATGTCACCCCGTCAGTGACTGTCATCTGTCACCCCATCAATCATCGTCATCTGTCACCCCATCAATCATCACCTGTCACCTCATCAATCATCGTCACCTGTCACCTCATCAATCATCATCACCTGTCACCTCATCAATCATTGTCACCTGTCACCCCATCAGTCATCGTCACCTGTCACCCCGTCAGTCATCGTCACCTGTTTGCCATATACATGCAATCACTTACTGACCGCCTAACGACTATATGCGTCGGCCATTAAAAGCTAAATACTGGGGTTATGGCAGCAGATAACCCCCATAACCCCGGTATTTTTTTAAACGGCGGGCGGTCGGCTTTCAGATAAGGGTGGTCCCAGTGGCGGATTCGCCGCGGAATTACCCTTACGGTGCAGGGGAAGAGGTGCCCCCCCCCCCCTCCTGCCGCGTCCCAGACGTTTTCCCAGCTTACCGGACCCGCCGGCAGCGGGGAAACCTATCCGGTCCCGGATCCTCAGAGACAGGAAGTCGAGTGAGGGCAAGATGGCCCTCACTCAACTCTATGGTCTTGGAGGACCGGAGCTACGTCAAAAGACGTTGCCTAGCAACCGGTTTAAAGGGCCGCTTTTTTTTTTGCTTTTTTTTTTTCCTCTTTCAACTTTTCTTTTTTAGTGTAGTTGTGAGGTGTGAGGTCTTTTTGACCCCAGATCTCACAATAAAGAGGACCTGTCATGCCTATTTCTATTACAAGGGATGTTTACATTCCTTGTAATAGGAATAAAAATGATCAAAACATTTTTTTTTTTTAAACTGTGTAAAAATAAAAAAATAATAAATAAAATAAATAGGAAAAAAAAAAAAAAAATTAAAGCGCCCTGTCCCCGTTAGCTCGCGCGCAGAAGCAAACGCATACGCAAGTCCCGCCCACATATGTAAACTGTGTTCAAACCATACATGTGAGGTATCGCCGCGATCGTTAGAGCGAGTGCAATAATTTGAGCCCTAGACCTCCTCTGTAACTCTAAGCTAGTAACCTGCAGAAATTTTTAAAATGTTGCCTATGGGGATTTTTAAGTACCAATGTTTGCCGCCATTCTGTGAGCATGCGCAATTTTGAAGCATGACATGTTGGGTATCTAATTACTCTGCGTAACATTATCTTTCACATTATGGAAAAAAATTGGGCTAAATTTACTGTTTTCTTATTTTTTAGTTCAAAAAAGTGAATTTTTTTCAAAAAAATCGCATTTGGAAGACTGCTGCGCAAATATGGTGTGATAAAAAATATTGCAACGATCTCCATTTTATTCTCTAGGGTCTCTGCTAAAAAAAAAATATATAATGTTTGGGGGTTCAAAGTAGTTTTCTAGCAAAAAAAATGATTTTAGCTTGTAAACACCAAGTGTCAGAAATAGGCCCAGTCTTAAAGTGGATAAATGGACAACTTTGTGTAAAGCGCTACTTGGATGTGAGGCCTATGTATGTGGCCAGGCTGTGAAAAAGTGTTACACATGTGGTATCGCCATACTCAGGAGGAATAGTAGAATGTATTTTGGGGTGCAAGTTTTGCTATGTACATGCGATGTGTTAGAAATATTGCATAAATGGACAGCTTTGTGTAAAAAAAAATGTGTTTTCATTTTCTTTCCACATTTTCCAAAAACTTGTGGAAAAAAATGACATATTCAAAAGACTCATTATGCCTCAAAAATTATACGTTGGGCTGTTTGCTTTCCAAAATGGGGTCATTTTATGGGGGTTTCCATTGTCCTGGTGCTCCAGGGCCTTCAAAAGTGCGATAGGTTGTCAGGAAATTATATGTGTAATTTGTGCTCCTAGAATGCCGGACGCTGCTACTCGGATGTTAGGACTCTGTATGTGGCCAGGCTGTGAAAAAGTCTCACACATGTGGTATCGTCATACTCAGGCGGAGTAGTAGAATGTGTTTTGGGGTGTAGTTGCAAGTATACATGTGCTGTGTGAGAGAAATAACCTGTTAATACGGCAATTTGTAAAAAAATAAAAATAAAAAAAAAAAAATCTTCATTTTGCAAAGCATTGTGGGAAAAAATGACAACTTCAAAAAACTCATCATGCCCCTTATTAAATACCTTGGAATGTCTACTTTCCAAAAAGGGGTCATTTGGGGGGTATTTGTACTTTCCTGACCTTTTAGTGTCTCAAGAAATGAGATAGGCCTTCAGTACATCAGGTGTGATCAAGTGTGATCAATTTTCAATGAATAGCACCATAACTTGTGGACTCTATAACTTTCACAAAGACCAAATAATATACACTTATTTGGGTTTTTTTTACCAAAGATAAGTAGCAGTATAAATTTTGGCCAAAATTTGTGAAGAAAAATGACTAATTTGCAAAATTTTATGACAGAAACAAAGAAAACGGAATTTTTGTAAAATCTTACCTGTAAAATTCCTTTCTCGGAGTCCTCCGACAGTCGCCGCCTCTTCATATTCGTCACATATGGGGTATTAGACTTTGCTCCGAAGGAGTAGCTAGGCAACAGAATATGTTAACAATAAAGCTTTAACATATCCCACCCTCAAGGGGTGGTCCCCTCAGTCAATACCCTCCTACTTCCTGCAACCATATCTCAGTTTTAGTGGAATAGCAGTAGAGTATACATTCAAACCCCAAAAGAGGGGCGGGGGCGGCGACTGTCGGAGGACTCAGAGAAAGGAATTTTACAGGTAAGATTTTACAAAAATTCCGTTTTCTCTTACGTCCTCCGACAGTCGCCGCCTCTTCATATTCGTCACATATGGGGACGTCCCAAAGCAGTGCAAACATGAGGGGTGGGAAACGCATCCGCGCCGAAAGGCAACGCAGTCTCCACATCAAAGAAAGGAACCTTACCAAAGGAAGGAAACCAGCTGGGCAACAGCAAAAATAAGTGCTCAACAGGAGCAACAACCCAGGAAAAGACAAAAAAACCAGGGGATACAAAAAACTATCCCAACAGCCAGGAGTCCCCAACAAGGGACCCTATGGAACAGCCGCACTAAGAACCTTGCGGCCAAAGGAAGCATCCGCCGATGCCTGAACATCTACTTTGTAGAATTTTGTGAAAGCGTGTACGGTCGACCAAGTCGCCGCCTTACACACCTGGGCTACAGAAGCCCCATGACGGCAGGCCCAAGACGTACTCAGTGATCTAGTAGAGTGCGCCTTCACAGGCACAGGGGGAACCTTCCCCTGCAAGGCATAGGCCTGTTCAATGGTCTGCCTGATCCATTTGGCAATGGTAGAGGCGGAAGCCGCCATGCCCTTCCGAGGACCCTCTGGAAGAACAAACAAGGAGTCAGTCTTACGAAAAGACTCAGTCGATTTAAGGTAAACCCTTATCGCCCGAACAACATCCAGAGAGTGCAATCTCACCTCCTTCGGATGTTTAGGCTTCGTGCACAACGAAGGCAAAACAATATCCTCGTTAAGATGGAATTCCGAAACTCGTTTCGGTAGAAAAGAAGGATTAGGTCGCAAGACCACCTTATCCAAATGAACAACCAGGTACGGAGACTTGCAGGACAAAGCCGCCAGTTCCGACACTCTGCGAGCCGAAGTGATCGCCACCAAAAAGGCGACCTTTTTGGACAACATAGACAACGAGATCTCCCTGATCTGTTCAAAAGGAGCACGTTGTAACACAGATAGAACTAGATTCAAGTCCCAAGGGGGCAAAGGATCCCTCCTAGGAGGAACCAGATGCCGCACACCCTGAATAAAAGTGCCAACCAAGGAGTTGGAAGCCACGGGACGTTGAAACAGAACGGCCAGCGCCGACACCTGACCCTTAATCGTAGCCAGCGCCAAACGCTGATCGACACCCGTCTGAAGGAAAGACAGCACACGGGAAACCGAGTACGTGCGGGGTGAAAACCCCCTGGACTCACACCAGGCAAAATAGGCCTTCCAAGTACGGTAATAAACCTTCCCCGAGGAAGACTTCCTCGCGTTGATCAAAGTATGAACGACCTCTGGAGAGAGACCCTTCTCCTTCAGGACCTCGGTCTCAACAGCCAGGCCGTCAAAGCCAGCGACTGTAAAGCAGGATGGTAAATCGGTCCTTGAGACAGTAGATCGTCTCGAAGAGGCAGACGCCAAGGAGCGTCGACCGCCAGATTCACGAGGTCTGCGTACCAGGACCGGCGAGGCCAGTCCGGTGCCACAAGAATCACCGTGCTGCGTTCCGAGTGCAACCTGCGAAGGAACCTGGACAGCAACTGAATCGGTGGAAACGCGTACATCAGCCTGTACTGATGCCACGGGGCCACTAACGCGTCCGACGCGTCTGCCCGAGGGTCGCGCGTCCTTGCCACGAACCTCTTCACCTTGTAGTTGAGGCGAGACGCGAACAGGTCCACATCTGGAAGACCCCACTTCGCGCACAACATCTGGAAGACAGCCGGGTGGAGAGACCATTCCCCCTGATCCAGGGTCTGGCGACTCAGATAGTCCGCCTGCCAGTTCTCCACTCCCGGAATGTGAACCGCCGTTATCGCCGGGACATGAGTCTCGGCCCAAGACAGAATGTCGGCCACTTCTCGAGCCGCTCGGGCACTCCTGGTGCCCCCTTGGTGGTTGATGTAGGCCACCGCCGTGGCATTGTCCGTCTGCACCTGAACCGGGCAGCCCTGCAGCCGGTCCGTCCAGCGATGAAGACAGAGCCTTATCGCACGCAATTCCAGAATGTTGATCGGAAGGGAAGACTCCCCCTCCGACCAGGTCCCCTGGGCGGACAGAACGCCCAGAACACCACCCCAGCCCGACAGGCTGGCATCCGTGGTGATTATCGTCCACGAGATCGGACGAAACGACTTGCCCCCGGACACCAACGGGGACTGGAGCCACCACAGAAGGTTTTCCCTGGTGCGATGACTCAACGAGATCTGAAGATCCAGAGATTGAGGTCGCCCGTCCCACCTGGACAGGATCTCCGCTTGGAGACCCCGCGTGTGCACAGCGTGGCGGCGAGACAACACCGCCACGCTGTGCACACGCGCGGCCAACGGAATCAGGTCCAGGTCCGCATCACACAGATACATGACACCCTGGTGGATCTGATCCACCATATCCAGGGTCGCCGCCGAGGCCGAATCGGCCACTAGGACGCGCCTAAGCATCTGCGTCCAACTTGCGATCGCCTGGGCCGCCATGAGAGAAGCAAACAGAGCCTTAAGCATAGAACCCGTAACAGAATAAGTATGACGGGCAAGAGACTCCAGTCTCCTATCCGTGGCATCACGGAAAACAGGGGATCCCTCTGCAGGGATCGCAGTGGCTTTGTTCAAAACCGCAATAGCATGATCCACTGGCGGAGGCACACACCACCGTTCATCAGTGGCAGGCGAGAAAGGATAACGCAGCTTAAATTTACTTGGTACCGCAAAAGGCTTGCGCAAATCGCGCCATTGGTCCTTAACAGCGCGCTGAAAATCAGCATTGCAGGGAAAAACCTGCGGCGTCCTGCGTTTTCTCTGCGTCCCATAAGCCGCCAAGGCAGCTGGGAGACACACCTCGTCCTGCAAACGTAGCGTCTGCTTAATGGAAGCAATCAACTCATCCATGATTGCAAGCTCTTCAGGCGAGCCAGGGGGAGAATTATCAACCCCCTCAACTTCAGCCTCTACCTCAGACCCCACTAGATCAAGAGAGGAGCGGGACCCCGATAGGGGGGTCCCCGCCAGAACAGCCCCATCACCTTCACCCTCAGAATCAGAGGACAGAGCAACTCTGGGCCGTTTAGTAGATTGAGCAGCCACCAGCATTTGCACCTGTGCAGCAAGGCCAGCCACAATAGTGGCTAAATCCCCCCCTGGGGGGGAAACAGCGGTCCCCTGGCTTTCCACCAATACTGTGGGAAACTTGCCCTCCTGAGAATCCATTGCCCCTGTATGCCAGACAACCAAGGGTTAACTGCCCCCTTACAGCAAGCGCGGCAAGCGCAGCCCACCGCACCACACTCAGGCACAATGAGACCCCCACAGGGAATATACAGACTGAATACAGGCAATGGAACACAGGAATAGAAGGATAAAACCTGAGGAGACTCCGCTGCTGCTGCTGCCTCGATCGGTGCTTCCAGGAGAGAGGAAGTGATGCTGCCAGGGCGCTCTATGTAAGCCTATGGAGGCTACAAGAAAATGGCCGCCGTGCATGTAAACCATGCGGCCGGAGCGGGCGCCGGTAAAATGGCGTCGTTTGGCGCCGAAATCGCCGCTCCACAGTGCATAAAATCACACACAATATTATCCCATTATATGGATACATGTTAGATCGCCGCAGCGATCGCTGTATATGCCCCAACATGCCATTAAAAACATGCCCCACAGCACACAGCTCCTCACACTGCCCAGCCTGACATACTCAGTGTCATACAGCTCCCCCCCCCCCCCCCCCCCCTTGCAGCCCACAGCATGCAGCCGAGAGATAGGGAGACAAGCAGTGTGATTAAAGGCAGGTTACACAGTCCCAGACTGAGACCCCCCCCAGACAGACAGGTCCCCACATAGATACACTTACCTCACATGGCGTGGGGAACCCGCACAGGCGAACAAGCCGCTGCACATGAGGCAGGGAGAGTCGCAATTCAAGACGCACACAATGGCGGTTCAGAAACCGCACAGCGTCCGGTGAGGTAGCCACCTCACCAATCATCCCTGCACCGAACAGGGATGGGTCGTTCACTGTGCCAGGAGCGTTACCTGGCTGAACGCTCGATGGCAGACTGGGAAGCCACTGACCCACGACCTGCGACCAGGGGGATCAGCCCGAGACCCAGTCCGCATGATCCTCTTCGTCCGAAGAACTAACTAATGCTGACAAAAATAACAGCTAAGTAAAGGTAGAGAGAAAACTCAAACAAAATATCAAAAAGAAGAAAGAGTCTGGGACAAAAAGTCCCAGCACAGAGAGAGCCAGCCACTCCTGACAAGCTAGACATTAAAACTGAGATATGGTTGCAGGAAGTAGGAGGGTATTGACTGAGGGGACCACCCCTTGAGGGTGGGATATGTTAAAGCTTTATTGTTAACATATTCTGTTGCCTAGCTACTCCTTCGGAGCAAAGTCTAATACCCCATATGTGACGAATATGAAGAGGCGGCGACTGTCGGAGGACGTAAGAGAAAAATGCGTTTTTTCACAATATTTTCAGTCTTTTTTTATTTATAGCACAAAAAATAAAAAACCCAGTATTGATCAAATACCATCAAAAGAAAGCTCTATTTGTGTGAAAAAAAGGACACAATTTTTGTATGGGTACAGTGTTGCATGACTGCATGAGTAATTCTCAGTCAAAGTGTGAGAGCGCTGAAAGCTGAAAATCGGTCTGGGCAGGAAGGGGGTGAAAGTGCACTGTAGGCAAGTGGTTAAAGAGGCTACTGGTATCAGGTGCGGTATCAATGTTGGGAAGAAGTTTTTGTAATATTTTGCAGAAAACCTGCCAGGTCCTGGGGATTTCCCCCAAGACAGTGATTGAATAAGAAGCTCAATTTATTTGGGCGTAAAAGGGGGTGTTAAGAAAGTCTAAGTCTTAAGGAGATAGTTTGGGGAAGATGAATAGAATGCAATTTTTTTTTTTTTTTAAGGGGGTTAACGGCTGTGATGTTTTTAGAATGAAGTTTCAAATTATAAAGAGCATGGTAGTATTTCATAAAGAAGTTTGCTATATCCTTGGGGTTATAGAGTTTATTTTTGTTTTGGTTTTGAACATCCACCAGCTCCGTGATGTCGTCATGGAGGAGTGCAACCTGTGAAGCTCTGGAGAACTCCATGCACAAGAGGATTAAGGCAGTGCTGGAAAATAATGGTGGCCATGCAAAATATTGAAACTTTGGAAAACTTTGGGCCCAATTTGGACATTTTCACTTAAGGGTGTACTCACTTTTATTGCCAGCGGTTTAGACATGAACAGCTGTGTGTTGAGTTATTTTTGAGGGGGAAAGCAAATTTACACTGATATACAAGCTGTAAACTCACTATGTTACATTGTGGCAAAGTGTCATTTCTTCCGTGTTTTTAGATGAAAAGATATAATAAAATATTTACAAAAATGTAAGGGGTGTACTCACTTTTGTGAGATACTGTATGTCCACACACTTTGGGTGTCATATGAAATGTATGGACTTTTCTAGAATTGACTTTTAGTGCCGCATTGTACTTTGAATAGTCGGCCAATTGCCACCTGTAATTTATGCAAGCTGCAGTCCGTAACCTAAGCGCAGTGAAATTCTTTATATCTATAGTCTGCTGTGGAAGCCACCTTCAGTACAAAGAGATCAGAATTAATACATCTTCACGTGGCCATGGTAAAGCCACTCCCTGCTGCAATAATTTCTAACTTGTCCCAAGTCAACATGCATGATACTGCAGTAATAAGTGTTTTGGAAAGAGCGAATGTTCACGCACCTGCTACAAGTGTGGGGTGCAATTAAGAATTATTTTTCCCCCCCTTGCATGTGCAAAAGGCAGGGCATTTTTTTTTTGCAGTACAGAAAAATGTGATGTTGCATGGCACCTGGTGTGAACAAGCCCTGACAAAATGTGCATCCAAGTAGGCATTACTGAAATGTTTAATATTCTAGGGTTGAGTTACTAAAACTGGAGAGTGCACAATCTGGTGCATCTGTGCATTCTATCCATTTAGCTTCTAACTTCGGCTTATTCACCGATTGGTTTCTATGTAGTGATGCACCAGATTTTGCATTCTTCAGTCTTAATAAATCAACCCCTCTATATCTTGTGTTAGTAAGACCACATATACAAAACATCAGAAGTAACAAAATTAAAATTTTCTATAACCTATAAAATACCTTTACAAAAACCACAGCAATGCTGTATCAATCTTCTCCATTTCTCACCTCCCAATTCAGGCCAGATTCTGTTCTTCCATTGGTCCACACAGATAATGATCATCAGACTAAACGCTGCCAGAAATACAATTCTGAGTGATGTCAAAGCAAAGAACCTGCAAAAACAATTTACACTAAATTCAGGTTTACCCATGTGAATGTTGCAGCTATTTGCAAAAGAAGTACACAGTGTACAACAAAACAGCAGGGATAGTTCAAACTTCAAGCAGTTTAAAGAGTAAGTAAAGTAAAAAAAAAAAACGTGAAAAAAAAAAGCCCTGTAAAGAGAAAGGCATAATGAGCTAGTATGCATCGCATACTAGCTCATTATGTAGTACTTACCTTAAAACGAAGCCCCCGCCGTGCCGCCACCTCAGCGACAGGACGGCGACATGTCCTGCCGTCCCGCTTCCGGGTTCGCGTCCTCCGGCCATCTGATTGGCCGGAGGCGCGATTACAATACTCCCGCGCATGTGCGCGGGAGCCGCCGTTCACGGCACTGAGCTCTGAAGGAATGGCACGGGTGGCCGTTCCCTCAGAGCGCCTGCGCCGATGACGTCATCGGCAGTTTGCGCTGTAAATATCTCCTTAACGGTGCAAGTTTGGGAGATATTTATAGCACCTATAGGTAAGCCTTAATATAGGCTTACCTATAGGTAAAAGTTATACAAGAGGGTTTACAACCTCTTTAACTTTTGATTTTTCCAACAGTACTTAAAGCGGAGTTCCGGGCACAAAATCGATATTTTTTTTTTGTGCCCGTCCGCTAGTTCAGCATAACCTGAAAAGGAATTGGATAGTTAGGTTTTTTTTTTTTTTAAAAAACTCACCTTGTAATTGACGATCGTAAATACTCACCTCAGGGTACTTCCTCCCTCAGCGCTGCGGCTCCGCTGTCACGTCATCGCTCCCAGGAATCAATTCAACGTCACCGGCCCCGCTCGTCACTTCCGGGCGACGTCGTATTGATTCATGGGAGCTAAACGTCATCGCTCCCAGGAATCAATGCGACGGCACCGGCCCCGCTAGTCACTTCCGGGCGACGCCGCATTCCCCTGCTAAACAGCTTCTGCGGCGTCGCCCGGAAGTGACGAGCGGGGCCGGTGCCGTCGCATTGATTCCTGGGAGCGATGACATTTAGCTCCCAGGAATCAATGCGACGTCGCCCAGAAGTGACGAGTGGGGCCGGTGACGTCGCATTGATTCCTGGGAGCTAAACGTCATCGCTCCCAGGAATCAATGCGACGGCACCGGCCCCGCTCGTCACTTCCGGGCGACGCCGCATTCCCCTGCTAAACAGCTTCTGGGCATGCCCAGAAGCTGTTTAGGAATGCGGCGCCGCACCGGAAGTGACGAGAGGGGCCGGTGCAGGCGCATTCTGGGACAAGAAGACGCGGAAGAAGACAAAGAGGACCGTGCCGGCTTCAGCTGCCCACAAGAGAGATGGAAACGCTGTGGAAGAAATTTTATAAGTAAGTATTTCTTCTAAAAGGTAAGTGCGAACCGGGACAGATCAGAGGCTAGCCATTGTGGAATGTGCTAGCCCTGACTGTCCCGGGGGTATGTTTGTTAAAAAATGACTTCTGTGCCCGGAACTCCGCTTTAAGCTTATTATTTACAGCTGACAGCCTCTGCAGGGCTCTATGCCAATCCCTTTATCGATGTGATATAGGGGTTCTGCAGCAGGCTGACTCCACCTACAGCTGGAGACAGGAAGCTGCTGCGGGACAGTGAAGCCTACTAGAGGTTTTGTGTTAACTAGTTCACAGGTAGCTGCTACTGAAAGGCAACCACTGTTGACATCAGTATGCAGCAAAGGGTGAGCCAAACTCTGGGAACGTTTACTGCTGGAGTGTTATTGCATACTGAGCATATGCAAATAGCATTGTGACACGGTTTTTATCCACTGGTGCCTGATGTTCACTGCCCACACACAAGAGGCTGGGGGACCGCAGGTTGGACGACACCAGTGTTTTAGACACTAGAATCATTAAACATAAATATAAATATATATATATATATATATATATATATATATATATATATATATATATATATATATATATATATATATATATATATATATAGTTTTTTTTTTTTTTTTCTATTTCTTAGTTTTGATTTGGTACAATTCTCTTATGGTGAAAACTACATTTTTATAAAAGCGAAAACTACATTTTTATAAAAGCGGTTCTAAAGCCTTAAAGGTTTCTCTGCATTAAGGGAAGGAAAAAAAAAATAGATTGTCAGAATTCAACCTCTTATTCTTACCTGAGCTTGATCTCTGCTGTGCACGAGAGCAGTGGCCCTCCTTTCCTCCTCACAGGCTAGACTGAACAGCGAGAGCCATCGGCTCCTGTGGCTGTCAATCAAATCATATAATGAAAGATTAGGGACAAAGCTCCGCTGTCTGCGTCAATGGACACAGGCAGCAGGGATCGGGAGAGAGTCTGCAAAAATAGCCTCCCTAGCAAGCAGATTGCAATGGGGTAAGCAGGGCACCCCAGAAGAGAAGCTTATAAAAAAACAAAATTATTACCTGTTAAACTTGATTTCCAGGAATCTCCCAGGACAGCTAAAAGGGAGCGGTGCCTCCCACCTAGCACAGGTAACATAATCATACCAGTAGAAAAACCAGGTGCGAGCCTGGGGTTCTTTATTTAGTAGTAAAAAATAACTGAAGGCTAAGATAAACACATACTTCCTTAGGCTCCTTTCAGACGGCCGCTCCGCTGCTTAAGTCCGCTGCAGGACTTTTTTTTTTTTTTCTCCACGGAGCGGACGACATTTCTGTCATCCGCTCCGTGTGCCCGCATATCATCCTATCCGTTTGCGGATGATATGCGGACATAATGTAAGTATATGGCATTGCGGATGTCAGCGGATGACACCGCTGACATCCGATTTTCCTTCCTTTCCGTTTTTTACACGGAAGGAAAAATGGGGTTCTGTTCCATTCGTAAAAACGGAACAGAACTGACAGGAGGAAAATCGGGTGTCAGCGGATGGTATTCCGCTGACACCCGCAGTGCCATTCACTTACATTATGTCCGCAAATCATCCGCAAACGGATGGGATGATTTGCGGACACACGGAGCGGCCGTGTGAAAGGACCCTAACAAACATTAACCAAAAAAAAACAAATACACACCAGCGTGGGAAGCAGTGCCATCAAGGAAGAATCCTGGAAATCAAGTTAACAGGAAATAACCAGGTTTCCCCGCAGTCATCTTCCAGGGTGGCTTAATGAGAGCAACTGTTGGGGAAATTCCATATTACATATTTCCTTATTAATAAAGTGGCTCACTAATGCATTCTAGGCCTCCAAATCCTAGTCAAGGAGTCATATAAAAAGGACATAAGCATAGCTTTACCAGATATCAAAGGAATTTTTTTTTGTTAACTGGTCAAGTCCTTGAGGGGTCATATTGCAAAGGGAGTTGGCTTGGGGGTGTTATATTACTTAAGTCAAAATACCACTGCCCAAGCTGCTAAGAGTGAGTCCCATCTCCAGAGCAGCATCATGCAACATGCTTGGCGTCTGGTTTGATTACCTGTCCACGCCTTAAAAGGGGGACTCCGTGGAAACAAGCAACTTTAGTTAAGTAGTCTTGTTATATTGTCTTTATCTGTATCCGTTATAAAGGTTATACTTAAGCATTTGTGTGGTCTCTTTGCACATATTAAAACACAACCCAAAAAAAAACATGATAAAACACATGGTACCAGAAGTAGGGTGTTTGATTTGTGGAAACAAGAGATACAAAATGATACAGAATTGTGCTAGACTGTTTGTGCTGGGTTTAATGTTGTGTTCTTGTATTGGAATTCATAGCACATTTAGAAAGCGTAAGCAATTATTCAGATACTGGGGGCGGAGCGACCGCGGACGTGCATGGCCGCATGAGATCGGAGCTCCGGCACAGGACCAGGGAATCTACATCTACATAGCCGAGTCCCTCTCACCACTCGCACCCCCCGATCGGCAGTGACCCCAGGCACATAGCGGAGATGTCTAGGAGACAGCAGGACCCGCAACAGCTGCGCAAACTGACCCTGTACTTTCCGCTAGCAGCGGGCCACTCGATCCAACATGGCGCCCGGACCTCTCTTAACAGGGACGCAGCCAGCGCCCTGGCAGCAGCAACTCTCCTGCGAGATGCACAGCTCTCGGCGGACAATGATCCGGACCCAGCCTCAGGTCAGTCGACTCCCTCCACTCACAGCCCTGCTAAAAGTAAGCAGAGGCGATCTTCACTATCTGAACTGTCTAGCCCTATATATGGCGGGAACATGGCGGGGGAAACACCAGATATGGAAACCTCTATCCCGGACCCTATTGCAGCTTTCCCAACTACAGGACAGCCCATATCTGATACAGCCCTTAAAGACATTGTGATGCTGCTGCGTTCCTCTTTGCAAGCCGATTTGTACTCTGGCTTGAAGGACTGTAAAAGGAGTGTACAAGTTGTGGAATCCAGGGTTGAACACATGGAGAACCAAATGACAGATTTTGCAACCTCATTTAATACCATGGTGGACGCTCACACGTCTCAGGCAGATGACATATCATGGATTAAGTCTAAACTAGCGGATCTGGAGGACAGATCAAGAAGGAGTAATCTCAAAATTAGCGGCATCCCTGAAATGGTTTCCTCTAACCAACTCCCGCACTTTGCAAGAGATCTTTTTTTAGCTGCGGTTCCTGGTTTTTCTCCCACAGATGTGACAATCAACCGTATACACCGCATTCCCAAGCCATCACATCTCCCTGCGGAAGTGCCAAGAGATGTGCTGCTTAAAATGCACTACTACCAGGCTAAAGAAGGTATACTCCTAGCCTTTAAACAAAAAGATCAATTGCCTGAGCAAGCAAGAAATCTACAAGTATTTCCTGACTTCTCCCGATACACGATGCAACGCCGCAACAATCTGCTAACCATCACCAAGGCCCTGCGCAACCATGACATTCCTTATAAATGGAAGTATCCGGCGAGTCTGATAATTACCAAAGAAGGATCTACCAAGACAATACATTCACTGGAAGCTGGATTGGAACTTCTCCACACCTGGAATATCATTCCCCCCCAACCCCACGCCACCCCAGAAGACAAACTCGTCCCTTGGATGTTCCAAGTCCACTCACAAACATCGCAATAAGTTTTAACGGCACTCATCAGACTCTATCCTGCTCTATGGACTTCGCTGGTCCAGTGCCCTGGTACAAACCACCGTACCTTACCCTGCTAAATGTTGCAGGCTTGCCTGCCCGAATCCCTTCTGAGGAATTCCCTTTTTTATGCCTGGCAACGGGCTTCTCTGTTACTCCCATTGGAGTTAGTTGATATCGTCCAACAGCATTCAACTTTCTGCTTTGATGACTACTTCAGCAACACCCGAAAACCTTGCTATCTTGATCCAATGTCTATTGTCAACTCTGAACTTTTTCACATCCTCCTTACTATTTGCCGCCCCGAAAGATCGTCAAGATTCACCATGGTGCGCCATAGACCCACCGATCCAGTCTCCGAGCTCAAGAGGTATAGAACACCTTGCCCATCTCTTCTGTTGTCTTCCCCCATGGGTCTGAAAATACTATCTATTAACTCCAATGGTCTTAACCACCCTGCCAAACGGAGGACCCTATGGAAAGACGCCATCTTGCAAAAAGTGGACATTTTAGTAGTACAGGAAACACACTTCCAGGTGGACGCAGCCCCCTACTGTCAGCATAAGAACTTTCCTCACACCTTCTTCGCCTCGGCTCCTGTAAAGAAAAACGGCATTCTGGTCGCCATCAGAGACTCAGTGGTGTTCACCCTTAAATCGTCTCACCTCGATCCGGAGGGTAGATATGTCATATTGATATGTGTAATTGACAATGTACCTTTAACGTTGGTAGCAGTATATGCTCCCAATGTTAAACAAATGTGCTTCCTGCGAAAGGTCCTTAAAAAGGCTTGGGCGCTGAGAGAAGGTCGCCTCATCATGTGCGGTGACTTTAACTTACCCCCCGACCCTTGGATTGATACATCCTCTAGGTGCGGCAGGCGCTCGCCTGCAATGGGGAACCTGCTGCATCGAGAGGACCTCTACGACGACTGGCGTTGTTTTCATGCGGAAGAGAGGGATTTTACCTTCTTCTCGACCCGACAAAAATCATATTCACGAATCAACCTTTTTATTATTGATTCTTGGCTATTGCATCGCACTTCTGAGGTTAAGATACATGACATCACATGGTCGGATCACGCAGCTATCTCCATCGTACTCCATCTGGAGAAGCCGGGTCCTGGCTTCTCCACCTGGAGATGTGACAATAGGCTGATCCAACTCCAGCAACATTTTACTACACTTCAAAACCACCTTAAAATCGTTCTTCCAGCTCAATGACGACCCGACTGTTTCTCCACAGACACTATGGAACACACATAAAGCTGTTATGAGAGGCATATTGACCCAGCTAAAGTCCAGGGAATGAAAATTACACAAAACGGCTGTGGACTCCTTGTTGGCGGATATCCATAAATTGGAGATCGCCAACAAGGCCTCCACCACGGACGCACAATCGACTGCTTTAACCAAGCTCAGACATGAATTGCGTTTACTCCTGATTCGAGATCATGATAAGGCTATGTGATCTCTCAAACTACTATTTTATTCGCAACACAACAAGGCTGGGAAATTCCTCGCCAACCGCTTGAGAGCCCGTAGGACGAAAAGCAAAATACCCCACATCTTCCACCCTTTCACCAAACAGAAACTCCTAAAACCCCAAGAAATCGCAGACGCGTTCTCTGATTATTATGGGGCGCTGTACAACTTGAAAGACGATCCTTCCTGCCCTATACCTTCTGACCAGTGTATTAGGACATTTCTTGATGATATCAACCTCCCTACCCTATCAAATGCCCAGCTCCTAGCTTTAAATTCTCCCTTCTCCACTGAGGAAATTACCCATGCTATCGACCACCTACCTAATGACAAATCCCCAGGCCCTGACGGTTTTACTAACGAGTATTTCAAACAATTCCAGGACATACTTTCTCCATATATGCTTAGACTGTACCGGACCATCTCCCAATCGGGCTCCTTTCCACTGGAGATGCTCAAGGCGCATATAGTGGCTCTCCCGAAACCAGGCAAATCGCCGGACGCCCCAGCAAATTTTCACCCAATTTCCCTGCTTAACGCAGACGTGAAAATATATGCCAAAATAATTGCCACCCGCCTTTCCTCTATCTTGCCCACGCTGATAAATCCTGATCAGCTAGGATTCATGACGAATAGACAAGCGGCAGATGCCACACGTCGAGTTATTAATCTAATCCACTACGCAGAGATAACAAAAACTCCCTCCCTTCTCTTATCTATCGACGCTGAAAAAGCCTTCGATAGGGTCTACTGGAAATATATATGCGGTTGGTTTTGGAGAAGTTTGGATTCCAGGGGCTGATTTTATCGGCCATCCTGGCACTATATTCTACTCCCTCAGCTCAGGTGTTTTTATCGGGCATTCTGTCCAAGCCCTTCTCCATAACCAACGGCACCCACCAAGGCTGTCCACTATCCCCGAGCATATTCAATCTGATGATGGAGCCACTAGCTGAACGCATTCGCTCTCACCCCCATATCTCCGGCTTTCGCATAAAAGGTACCCCCCACAAAATTACATTATTCGCTGATGACGTCATCCTCTCCATTACTAACCCCATAGTGTCCATGCCATTTCTACACCGACTTTTGGAGTCCTTCTCAGCTATTTCGTAATATAAAGTGAATTTTACTAAATCACTTATCCTCAAATTGGGAATACAAAAACATACCAGACAACACTTAGAATCACAATTTCCGTATATATGGACTAACCACGAAATCTCGTACTTGGGGCTAAAATTGACACCATCGGTTTCCTCTATGGTAGAGGCCAACTATAAACCACTGATTGCTGACATACAGTCGGATCTTACAAAAAAATCGTATCAAGAACTCTCCTGGCTGGGCAGACTTGCTGCCTTCAAAATGATGGCCCTCCCCAAAATATTGTATATTTTTCGAACTCTCCCATTGCCTCTCCCACCCGCACTGATTAATTCTCTTAACCGTGTCCTTAAACAATATGTATGGCAAGGGAAACATCCTAGGTGTTCATGGGCTCACCTTATCAGACATAAGAAAGTAGGGGGAATTGGTATGATACATCTAAAGGACTACTTTCTAGCGTCCCAACTCACCCAGCTACGCACATGGTTCCCAGAACACTCTGGCATTCACTGGTCACACATTGAAGCCGCACATGGTAAGGTTGATCATTTATACGTACTACTCCTAGCAGACATGTGGAAGCCCCAAAACATGACAGACCTACTGATCACAACCAAGACGTCCATTTTGGCTTGGAGAGAATTACAAAAGCATACTAATGTGGAAGAAGCCCAATATAAAAAACAGAGATTACCCATCAACCTCCTAGATGTACTGATTCCGTGTCTCTCCACCCAGAGATAGAGAGATAGGGGCATACTCTGGATTGACAACCTCTTTCTTTTAGACAGATTGAAACCTTTCACAACGCTCACACGTGAATATGACATCCCGAACTCAGAACTTTATACATATACCCGGATCACCACGTTTCTGACTAAACATCCTCCTCCCAAGATCACTTTCCCACTTCCGACAATTAGATTCCTAACTAACCTCTCTGGATCGACAAAAGGCATCACCTTCTTCTACAACATGTTTAATACTAAGACCAAATTTACCAAGACCTGTCCCATGATCAAATGGGAAGGCGACCTCAAACGATCTTTCTCACAATCCCAGTGGTTGTGCGCGTTCCGGCATTCATATGGGGTGTCCAGATGCACCAACCTTTGGGAATTATCCCACAAAATCTTGTCCAGGTGGTACCTAACGCCATACAGGTTGTCCCAATTCTACCCGACACATTCCCCGCTCTGCTGGCGGGAATGTGGACAAGTGGGTAATCTATACCATATTCTTTGGACATGCAAGAACTTAACTAGTTTCTGGAACCAAGTCTTTGGCCTCCTTTCGTCGGTGACACAAACTCCCGTTACACCGAACCCTGCCTTAGCTCTCCTCACTCTAGATATTGATGCGATCGCTCACAAATACAGGTGGGTTACAGCACATATATTGTTGGCCGCTAGGGCTACCATCACTAGGAGGTGGAAAAATACAGAGGCTCCAAACTTATCTGAAGTGGTGGCATTAGTGAATCTGACATATGAATATGAGAAATCACTGGCACTACGCTCCAACTCCATTCCTAAACACAATAAACATTGGGACTCATGGATCAGTTGGAATGACACTTGAAAGTTGAATGTATTTGCCATATCTTATGACTTTTTATGGCATGTTTTATGGTTGCGATGTGAATCACTCTTCTGTTAGATGTTGAACGGTTGAATGCATTTCTTGTACCTGATATTTTAAAACTAATAAAAATTATTTTGGAAAAAAAAAAAAAAAAGAAAATGTTTCAGATACTTAGCTGGCTCATTTCAGATGCATTTAGGTGATCAGATGCAAGCCAATTTTTGTTTTGGTGACCATGACTGGACACCGGCTTGCGATTTTGTATGATAAATTGGGCGAGAGACTTGATATACAAATGAAACTGTTGCATCTTCAGGAAGCCTCAATTTATGATAGTACAACAAATTGGTCTGGGAACTGTAGAGGTTTCAGAGCAATTGTTGGGAAAAAAATGCCAAAGTTTTACCCCACTGGTAAGCTGGCGTCCTTGGGGTTTGCTACTGTTGCCTCCAGGGTTACATAGTTACATAGTAGGTGAGGTTGAATAAAGACAATAGTCCATCCAGTTCAACCTGTGTAGGTGTGTGTGGCCGTAATAATCTTGCATACCCCTGAATGTTCTGATTCTTGAGATGTACGTCTAAGAGTCTTTTGAAAGCCTCCATACTTCCCGCAGAAACCACCTCTTTTGGTAGAGAACCACAATCTTGTAGCTCTAACAGTAAAGAACCCCCCTCATTGCCTGAGGTTAAAACGCTTCTCCTCCAGACGCATTGTATGCCCTTTAGTCCTAATGCAATCCTTCCGACTGAATAGCTTTTTTTCTATGCTGAGATCACCATTGAGATATTTATAAATTGCGATCATGTCCCCTCTCAGGCGTCACTTCTCCAGAGAGAACAAATCAAGCGATTGCAGGCGCTCTTCATAATTAAGGTCCTCCAATCCCCCAATTAGTTTAGTTGCCCTTCTCTGGACCTTCTCCAGCTCCAACACATCCCTCCTGAGGACCGGCGACCAGAACTGGACAGAATACTCCACCAGAGTTTTACAAAGTGGTAGGATTATAGTATTATCTCTGGAATTCTTTATGCATGCTAATATTCTGCCTGCTTTGGCAGCTGCCACTTGACATTGCATGCTATTGCTTAGTCTATCCTCTACCAGGACGCCCAGATCCTTCTCCATTTTTGATTCCCCCAAAGGTTACCCCCCCCTAAAGTGTATTGTGCTTTTATGTTTTTAGTCCCCAAGTGCAAAACCTTACACTTCTCCACATTAAACCTCATTTGCCATGTCGTTGCCCACTCCGTTGTTTTGTCCAGGTCATTCTGTAGGATATCTGCTTCATGCTGTGCAGTTATTGCCCTGCCCAATTTTGGGTTGTCTGCAAAAACGGATATAGAGCTACTGATCCCGTCTTCAATGCTATTTATGAATAAATTGAACAGGATTGGTCCCAGGACTGAGCCTTGAGGGACCCCACTTACCACCTCAGACCAATCTGAGTATGAGCTATTACCACCCTTGGAACACGCCCTTTTAGCCAGTTACGTATCCAAGAGCAGATTGGAAAGAAAAACATTTGATTTGCCCTTGTTCTTGTTGAAGACCCATTTCCTTTGTGCGTTCAGTTTTTCATTTTTGGGCTGGGCTTCTCTTGGCCAACGAAAAAAATTTCTTTGGGTTCTCCTTTTTAGATGGGAAACCTTTAGACTTGTCTGCCGACCTTGCTTAGACTTTGTCCAGCTCCTGGCTGAACAAAAAGATTTCCATAAAAAGGAATATCGCATAGCTTGTTCTTAGAAGCATAGTCACTATCCCAAGTCTTGAGCCAGAGGGCTTTTCTGGCCGAATTGATAGGCCTGTGGTGCGGGCTGATATCTTCGCTGCTTATGCAGCCGCATCCGCGATGTAGGCTACCCCTTTTTCAAATCAGAAGTAAGGAGTCCTGAGTTTCCGCTGTACCTGGGACTTACCAAATGCCCCCTGAGTTGATCCAGCCAGGTGGTCACATTTCTGGCTACACTAGTGTTAGCCATGTTAGGTTGAAATGCTACTGCCCCCGCTTCGTACGTCCTTCTGAGTGTCACATCAATCTTTTTATCTATGGGGTCTTTAACCGCTTGCCGACCTCCCACAGTATATTTACTGCGGCAGTAAGCCCCTCCTGGGCAAAGCGACGTAGTACTACGTCGCTCGCCCAGGAGCCTGCAGGGGGCGAGCGTGCGCTGCCGGAGGCGCGCTCCTGCCCCCGCTCGTTCACAGGCATCCCCGCGCAAGTGACTGGCGGCTCCAATGTCCGCCGGCCACTTGCGATCTCCCGCTGGAGAGGGAGAAAGGCAGGCGGCTGATGTAAACAAAGCTGCCTGTCATTCTTCCTGGTGTAACTGCAGAGATCATACGATCCTGCTATGTAGGATTGTATGTCTCTGTGGTTACATCACAAGCCACACCCCTTTACAGTTAGAATCACGCCCCTAGGGACACACTTAACCCCTTGATCACCAAGTTAACCCCTTCCCTGCCAGTGTCCTTTTTACAGTAACAGTGCATATGTATAAAAGTAGTGTGAAGGCGCCTGGCTTTAAAGAATGCTAAAACATGCTGCCCTTTTAATTGTAAAATAACAATATCTGGATATTAAAAAATGGTAAAAAGGCGCTGGGAACCCTGGATGTTAATGAGTTAAGTGCTAGTCTCTTAATCAATTGTGATAAATATATTGAGATAAATAAAACCTAGCTCTTTTATCTGGTGTGATAAATCTTCGTATAAATCAATACAACAAAGTATTGGGTCAACATGCGGGAAAATACAAGAAACGAGGATGCAGAGGAGGGAGAAAGAAAAAGGAAAAAGGGACGACTATAACAAGGGATATTTAACCTGGCAGGAGTAGAACTTACTACATTCGAACTCAAAGTTCAACAAGAAGGTTTAAAATTTGCACCTGCTAAACCCCTAGACCATTTTGAGACTTATTGATTTAGAGAAATTTTCGCGCAAGCTCAATATAAAGAAATTTTTTGCTGAGCAACAGAAGAAAGGGATAAGGGAAGAAGAGCCAGAGTTTCAACACACTCAATTACAGAACAAATCAGTGTTCAATCCTAAGTCAATTACATATCAATACATTCAAGTATTTAGAAATATTGTTCAGAAAGAAGTTCAATCGTTAAAAATAAAAACCAAATAGAAGTACAAAAGACATTTGGGATGGAATCAGAAGTTTGGAGAAAAGGAAAAATATCATCAGAACAGCAGATAAAGGAGGTGGACCGGTGATATTGAAAAAATAAGACTATATAAAAGAATTGGATCGGATTGTGAATGATCAAGACACATGTAAAATTACCAGGAAATCCAACAAATAAACTAAAAGCTAAAATGCTGAAATGGATCAACAAAAGGGACCCAAAAAGGGCTTCTAAACAAAAAAGAAGGGAAATATTTAAAATATTAAGGCACCACGGATGCCAGTAATATATCAAATCCTAAAGATTCATAAAAATTTGGAGAAGGCACCAGGAAGGCCAATCATTAGTGGCATAAATTCCCTATATGCCAGGATAGGAGAATATATAGATATATTCTTGCAGCCAATAGCTGTGAATGGTAGATCTTTTCTAAAAGATACCAAAGAAACTATAAAATCACTGGAAAATATGACCACTAATGAAAAAACGGTACTAGCATCGACTGACGTAGAGCCCCTCTACACTAATATAAAACAAAAAGACGCAATAGAAGTGTAAAATGGGCCTTTGAAAAATCTACAAACCTGCAGACTTCCCAGAGAATTCCTGCTAGAAGGCTTAAATATGGCCATGACAAATCACCATTTTTGGTACAATGGAGAGTACTATAATTAAATAAAAGGTGTTGCCATGGGAGCCCACTATGCTCCAAGTGTAGCAAACCTATTCCTGGCAAAGTGGGAAGAGGAAATATACAAAAACAAAAACTGCAAGTACTAAAGTATTACCGTCGATGCATCGACAATATTTAGTTATATGGGAAGGGTCTCAGGAATCCTTAAACCATTTTTTTCAGCGGATCAATAGAAACAAGTACCATATAAAATTCACTGGAAACATGGACAAAAATATGATCCAATTCCTAGATCTAGAAATTTTCAAGCACAATAGCACCTTAACCACAAATAACTTTTTTAAAAAAGTGGACACGAATGGCTAGATTTCAAAAAGAAGTTGCCATCATCCGGCATGGATACAAGCAATCCCTAAGGGACAATTCATGCGGATAAGAAGAAACTGCACCAACCAAAATGATTACAACATCCAAACAGACAAGCTGATAGAACGATTTAAAGAAAAAGGATACAAAGAAACAGAGTTAAAAAATATACAAAGTAAAGTAGCCGAATTAGAAAGAACAGAACGATCTGGCTTTTATCACTGGTTTTAATTTACAATATAGAGGTTGAACATTGCATTAAGAAAAGCTGGCATATTCTTTTAAGAGACGACACTTTGAAGGCACTTCTCCCCAAAAAAACAAAACCAAATGTACCGGATCCGCCTTAGAGACCCAAAACGTTTCTAGAAAGAAACTGATTCTACAGATGTAAGAGGTTCAAGGCCTGCAAGATAAGTATAAGAAAAGAACAGAACACATTCTTATCATCCGACCATCGAGAATTTGAGATAAAACAATTTATCACATGTGGCACCAAGTTTGTCACTAACATGTGTACTTGCCCTTGCGGGCTTAAATACATAGGAGGGAGGGGGGCGTGGTCGCCGCGTAGCTGCATGGACGTCTGAGCTTACAGCTCCGCCAGACCAGGGAGGAAATTGGCATCCATCGGTGTCACAACACCCTGTAAAGCTCCTTTTTTCCTGCCAATCGTTTGCAGGGGAGACTCACCTTCCCTCCTGATGGCATAAAAGAAGAAAGATCCCGCCCAGCCACGGTAGCTTCAACATTTCTTTATGGCCCAGGACAAGCAGCGCAGCCAAGATGGCGGTGGCGGATCTCCGGCCTCATCCAGCGGGACCTCTCAGTCTTCGCCCAGCCCTCCGTCTTCCTCGGCACAAAAAGCAGGCCAACCTCGGTATCCTGCAGCTTCCGCTCCACTATCGAGAAGCCCGGTGAAAAGTAAACCTCGACTATTGGAGGATACACACGTGGCGGAGGTAAGCCAAGGAGGTCAATCCTCTATGGACTCCACAAGGGAGCTGTCCCCCAATTTAGAAAATTTCCCCACAAGTGAGCGACTGGTTTCTGAAACTAGGCTCAAAGACATGATGTCCCTGAGGGCCTCCATGCACGCAGATCTCATGGAGTGTGTTAGCTCCTTCAAGGTGGAAGTACAGGCCTTGGGAGGCCGCATGGACAGAGTTGAGAATAAGATGGGGGAGTTTGCCGTTTCCCACAATGAGCTTATTGATTCTCACTATTGCCATGAGGAAGAAATAGAGCAGCTCAAATCCAAAATCGCAGACATGGAAGACCGCTCTAGGCGGAACAATGTCAAGCTCAGGGGGGCTCAGGATTCATCACCTCCCTAAGCCCTCATATCTGCCGGATGATGTTACCCGTGATGTCTTAATGAGGGTTCATTTCTATCACGTTAAGGACAACCTCATGTCTGTATTTAGGAAGATGACCCCAGTCCCAGAACCCTACTCTAGGATTCAATTATTTGCAGATCTGTCGCAACACACGCTGCAGAAAAGGAGGGCTCTTCACCCGCTTACTAAAATCCTGAGAAACCACACTATTATTTACAGATGGGGATTCCGTGTGAAACTTACCATAACATACAACAACAAGGCGCATGTTGTCACATCTCTGCAGGATGGCCTGAACCTTTTACAATCCTGGGTTATCCACCCTGAACAAGATTCTGCCCCTCCGGAACCCTCTGGACGGATCTCCCCAATATCTGAGGAGTGGCACACTGTCTCTCATAGGAAAAAATCATCCAAGGGATCGCCATCTCAAGCTTTAAACCACAGATCCCCTTCCTGAATCTGGCCACCATGACCACCTTTCACCCCCTTAAAAGATGTGCAGTATACCTGCTCACAAGTTCATTCTCTCTTTTTTACACTTGACTTGTAATCACCAAGTTATTCTTTTTTTCTTTATTTTTTTGTTGGTGAGCAGCAGTGTAATGAAGAACCTGATTTCTATGGAACTGCTCCGGATCCTTGCTCTCCTTTTCAACGGGTACGATACTGGGAGTCCTCTTTGCTACCCCTCCAGTGCAGCAGTGGACCAGGTAATGCCATCAGCCTCCTCACATTTTCACCATGACCATAACCATTGCTTCCTTTAATGTTCATGGCCTCAACCACCCTGCCAAGCGGATGTCCATGTGGAGGGAGGCCCTGAAACTTAAAAGTGATCTCCTTTGCACCCAAGAGACCCATCTTCAAACACTCTCAGCCCCCTACTCTCATAAGAATTTTCCGCACATTTTCACAGCCTTCGCCACACAAAAACACAAGGGAGTACTAATCGCAATTAGAGACTCCGTTGCCTTTTCCTTGCTCAAACTTTTGGTGGACCCAAATGGACGCTACCTAATTTTGCAATGCAAACTTAACAATGCCCCGTTTACAGTTCTTAACGCATATGCCCCTAACACCCACCAAATGTGCTTCTGGAGAAAAATGTTCCGCATGTTGGATAAGCACAAACATGGCTCAGTGGTGGTGTGTGGAGATTTCAACTTGATGGCAGACCCAAACTTGGACATCTCCTCTACTCCTAGATGCCCCCCTCCTGCTCTACAGGCCCTTTTCCATGAGGCGGAGCTGTTCGATACCTGGCCGTGCCTACATCCAGGCGAACGGGACTATTCCTTTCATTCCCAATGCCATAATACTTATTCCTGCATTGACATGTTATTGGTCAACAAAAATTTGTTACAAAACATTCAGAGTTTGGATATTTATAACATCACGTGGTCTGACCACGCACCAGTGACTATTACCCTTCAGGAAACCCGCTCTCCGGGCCCCGCATATCTGTGGCGGGCAAACAGCCAGGTCTTAGACTCTCCTCAATTTGCCTCTCAAATTGGGAAGCACCTTGGGGAATACTTTCAGCACAATGCGGGATCGGTCTCTGATTCAACAATAGTTTTGTGTGCTCACAAAGCCTTTATACGAGGTGTTCTCATTAAGATGTGTTAAGAAAACAGTAAAAGATCCGCGCTTAGGATATTTTAGATTACTATTAAAGCTGGCTGCAGCCTCCCTCTAAAACTATAATCCTAGGATTAATAGTACAGTGATAAAAATAGAAAGGAGGGTATGGCGCTGCCTATAGCTTCCTGATTGGTTGGGATAAAAAGTGCTGTGGTGCAAATAAATAGTGTCCAGGTATAAAAAGTGCTATAGTGCAAAAAAACCAGTGAGATAAATAACTACTGACCAGGGTGGTATTAAAAAATAACTAATAATGTAAAATTCAAAAAATCAGTGAATTGATATAAAAAGTGCTGGCGCAAACAAATGACGGTGAGATGGATATCTACTATTTAAAAATAATACTTGAAGTAAATAAGGTGTATATATACAAAAATTAATAATTATGTGACATATCAAAAGGGTGATAGATAGGTGAATCGTGTAAATGTGTGATCGATTAGATCAATAAAAATTGGCAATGATCAATTAAAGGTAACCAGTATATGTGTCATAAACCAATAGGAGGCTAAGAAATACTCAATATTAAAATCTCCAAAATTATAAAATTGTTAAAAATTAAAAAAACAGCAGGGAATCCCCCATACAACCCTGGGGTAGATGCAGGAATAAATATATAAGAAATATATAAAAATTAAGAACTACTTTCAATCAATGTCATGTGATCCAAGAAGCTGTGTGGGCACGGAGCTGAGGTGGAACATTCTTGCGGACCGTGAGCTGAGGTGGAAACAGGAAGTGCACGGAAGCAGTGTGGGAGGAGCAAGCAGCAGCAGCTGCGAGGAGAGCTGTGTGGAGGAGAGCGTGGAAGAGAGCGTGGAGGAGAGCCGGGTGACACGTGCGGGGGAGCCGCACTAGGTCACTAGAAGCCGGCGCGGGTGCAGGGGACCAGGACAGAGAGCGGCGGCTGCGGGACCGGGACGGTAAGCGGCGGCTGCGGGACCGGGACAAAGAGCGGCGGGACCGGGACTGAAAGCTGCGGCAGTGGACGGCGGTGGAGGACGGACACCGCACAGTATTGAGGAGGCGAGTGTTCCCAGAAGCAGGGGAGGAGGAGCAGCGGCGACTGGTGAGCATCTCTGCAGCTGGGTCATTATTCCTTGTGACGGTGCTTGGGATTGTGACTGACTAACAGACCTGTGACTGACTGACCATAGGGATCTGTGACTGACTGACCACTTAGGGATCTGTGACTGACAGACCTGTGACTGACTGACCATAGGGATCTGTGACTGACTGACCACTTAGGGATCTGTGACTGACTGACCTTGCTTGCGACCTTCAGCGACTGAAAGACTGCTCTGCGACTGACAGACTGCTCTGCGACTGACCGACGGTGCTCTGCGACTGACCGACTGGTGAGTATCTTGCGACTGGTGAGTATATTTGCAACTGGTGAGAATATTTGCAACTGGTGAGTATATTTGCAACTGGTGAGTATCTGCGACTGGTGAGTATCTTGCGACTGGTGAGTATCTTTGCGACTGGTGAGTATCTTTGCGACTGGTGAGTATCTTTGCGACTGGTGAGTATCTTGCGACTGGTGAGTATCTTGCGGGAGAGATTCTTTGCGACTGGTGAGTATCTTTGCGACTGGTGAGTATCTTTGCGTCTGTGCTATCTTTGCGACTGGTGAGTATCTTTGCGACTGGTGAGTATCTTTGCGACTGGTGAGTATCTTTGCGACTGGTGAGTATCTTTGCGACTGGTGAGTATCTTTGCGACTGGTAAGTATCTTAGCGACTGGTTAGTTTATTAGAGACTGGTGAGTACCCCAGGTTTAGTACCAGGGAAGTTAGAGGTAGGGTAGGTAAGGAAGAGCAGGTCGTTAACATTATCCCCATAGAGTAGTGGGTAATAATGTCCGACAGGATTGGGGGGTGCCACTCAGTGCACTTCTTGCGGCATGTATGCGTTCCTTGATGATCCAATCAAGGACGAATACTGCTGTGCGAGATGTGAGCAACTTGTTGCTCTGGAAGCCCACATCGTGGATCTAAAGAACACAGTGACAAGACTGCGTGGCATCTACAACCTGGAAAGGAGCTTGGACTTTACCCATCAGGCGCTGGCAGGGGTCAGCATAGAGGAGGGAGGAATGGAGGAGACGCAAGCAGCAGAGGTACGCAGCTGGGTGACTGTTAGGAATGTTAGGGGGAGGAGTGTCAGGGAGGCCAGTCCTGAGTTGATAGACCCCAACATGTTTGCCGAGTTGCAGGCTGAGGGGGATATCAACTCAGGGGTGGCAGTGCTGGAGCATGCGCCCTCCCCCAGCTGCCAGGGGGGGGGGGGTCGGCTCCAGGAAGAAGGAAGGCCGTAACTCAGGAAAGGTTAGAAAGGTTGTCGTAGTGGGGGACTCAATTATCAAGAGGACAGAGAGGGCAATCTGTAAAAAAGATCTCGTGAACCGAACAGTATGTTGTTTACCGGGCGCCCGCGTTCGGCATATCGCAGATCTGGCAGACAGATTGTTGTGCGGGGCTGGGGATGACCCAGCGGTCATGGTGCATGTGGGCACTAATGACAAAGTTAAAGGTAGGTGGAGGATCCTTAAGAACGATTTCAGGGACTTAAGTAATAGATTGAGGAAAAGGACCTCCAAGGTGGTTTTCTCTGAAATACTGCCTGTACCTCGAGCCACACAGGAGAGGCAGAAGGAGATTAGGGAACTTAACAAGTGGCTGAGGAACTGGTGTAGGAAGGAGGGGTTTGGGTTCAGGGAGAACTGGGCTGACTTCTCAGTCGGCTACCGGCTCTTTAGTAAGGATGGGCTGCACCTTAATGGGGGCGGTACAGCTCTTTTGGGGAGAAAGATGGCCACCAAGTTGGAGGAGCTTTTAAACTAGGAGACGGGGGGGGGGGGAGGGCTCAGAAGTAGAGTCAGTTAGGAGGGAGCAAAGGACTGAAGGCAGTTGTAGGGTCAGCAGCGACAGTAGGTCCACAACGTCTATTGGTAGGTCTGTGCGGGAGAACCGCAGACCAAACAGGAATAAACATAACCAATCACGTTTAACTTCCGTAAAACTAAGAGGGGTATATGCTAATGCCAGGAGCCTAGCTAATAAAATGGATGAGTTGGAAATGTTAGTACATGAGGAGGACATAGACCTAGTGGGAATAACGGAGACTTGGTTCGACCCCTCACATGACTGGCTGGCAAATATCCAAGGGTATTCAGTGTACCGGAAGGACAGGGTAGGAAAAAGAGGGGGAGGGGTATGTCTCTACGTCAATAATAATGTAAGGGTGATAGAGAGGAGTGACATTACAGAAGGGATGAGTATGGAGTTAGAATCCGTGTGGGTAGAACTCCATAGGGAAGGAGAAAAGGGAAAAGTAATTGTGGGGGTTTGCTATAGGCCACCTAAACAAGGGGAGGAGGTAGAGCTGGAATTTTTAGCACTTTTGGGTAATGTGGCAAAGCTAGGATCAGTCATCATATTGGGGGGACTTCAATTATCGCGACATTGACTGGGGAGAGGGGACTACACACTCACATAAGGGCCGTCAATTCACGGAAACCTTACAGGATAATTACATGTCACAGTTGGTGGATTCCCCTACCAGAGAAAACACAATCCTGGATCTATTGATCACTAATGACCCAGACCTAATCTCGGAGGTAGGAGTCCAGGACAACCTGGGCTCTAGCGATCACAGGATGATCACATTTAGCGTAAATAACAATATAGCAAGGCAAGTGGGGAACATAAGAACCCTTAACTTCAGAAGGGCAAACTTTCCAAAATTGTACTTGTTGATGGAAAGGGTAAACTGGGACCGAACCCTGGGATCCCTGACCACAGAGGAAAAATGGGAATGCTTTAGGAACATATTAAGCAAAGGCATCTTGCAGTGCATTCCTATGGGAAATAAATTTAGAAGGGACAAAGCCAAACCTGGCTGGCTAAACCGGAGCGTTAAAAAACTTATTAGGGGAAAAAAATTGGCCTTCAGGAAATATAAATCAGAGGGCACAGTATTGGCTTTCGACCAATACAAGGAGGCAAATAGGAAGTGTAAACACAAAATCAAGATGGCTAAAATAGACTTTGAGAGACAAAATAGCGGAGGATAGCAAAAAAAACCCAAAGAAATTCTTTAAGTATATCAACAGCAAAAAAACTAGGGCAGAGCATATTGCACACATAATTAACAATGATGGGAGGATGGTTACAGAGGACACTGAAAAAGCAACCGTACTGAATGCTTTTTTCTCATCAGTCTTTACACAGGAATCGGAGGGGTACACTGACCATGACTGTATAGTTAGTAGTAATACACAGGACTTGCCACTATGGCTAACAGAGGGGGAAATCAGGGAAAGGCTGGATAAACTCAACACAAACAAATCACCAGGCCCGGATGGCGTACATCCGAGAGTACTCAAGGAACTCAGTAAGGTTATATCCAGACCACTGTTCCTGATCTTTGCGGACAGTTTTAGGACAGGAGATGTACCAGGGGAGTGGAGGAAAGCTAACGTGATTCCGATATTCAAAAAGGGTCAGAGGCATATACCGGGAAATTATAGGCCTGTCAGTCTGACATCAGTAGTATGTAAACTTCTGGAGGGGATGATAAGGGACTATATCGTAGAGTTTGCTAAGGACAACAGCATCATCAGTAGTAACCAGCACAGGTTTACAAATGGGCGTTCTTGTCAAACCAATCTCTTAACATTCTACGAGGAGGTGAGCTGTGAGCTAGATAGGGGCAGACCAGTGGATGTGGTGTACCTAGATTTTGCTAAGGCGTTTGATACAGTTCCCCATAAGCGCTTAATTTATAAAATAAGGTCTGCAGGTATCGACAGCAGGGTTTGCTCTTGGATACGGAACTGGCTAAAAGGGCGTGTCCAAAGGGTGGTAATAAACAGCGCGTACTCAGACTGGTCTGAGGTAGTAAGCGGGGTCCCCCAAGGCTCAGTCCTAGGACCACTTGAAGCAAGAAGAAAATGACCGCACTCCGATGTAAATCAAAAATTGGAGTAAAATTTATTCCACATCAAAACAAATGGGCAAACTGGAACAACACAGTGTTGTTCCAGTTTGCCCATTTGTTTTGATGTGGAATAAATTTTACTCCAATTTTTGATTTACATCGGAGTGCGGTCATTTTCTTCTTGCTTCAAGTGATTCTGGATCAACGGATCCGACCAGCACCTGACACCCAGCCCACCTGGAGCGGTCTTTTTCTCCCTTGGATTTCAGTCCTAGGACCAACCTTGTTCAATTTATTCATAAACAGCATTGAGCACGGGATCAGTAGTTCAATATCAGTTTTTGCAGATGACACAAAATTAGGCAGGACAATAACAGCACAGCATGAAGCAGATATCCTACAGAATGACCTGGACAAAATAACGGAGTGGGCAAAGACATGGCAAATGAGGTTTAACGTGGAGAAATGTAAGGTTTTACACTTGGGGACTAGAAACATAAAAGCACAATACACGTTAGGAGGGGAACCCTTGGGAGAATCAAAAATGGAGAAGGATCTGGGAGTCTTGGTTGATGATAGACTAGGCAACAGCATGCAATGTCAAGCGGCAGCTGCCAAGGCTAGCAGAATATTAGCATGCATAAAGAAAGGGATGTATTCCAGAGATAAGACTATAATCCTTCCACTTTATAAAACTCTGGTCCGACCTCATCTGGAGTATTCGGTCCAGTTCTGGTCACCAGTCCTCAGAAGGGATGTGTTGGAGCTGGAGAGAGTCCAGAGGAGGGCAACTAAACTAATTAGGGGATTGGAGGACCTTGATTATGAGGAGCGTCTGCAATCGCTTGATTTATTCTCCCTGGATTGCATGAGAACTCGGGGGCATACAATGCGATTAGAGGAGAAGCGTTTTAACCTCAGGCAACGTGGGGGGTTCTTTACTGTTAGGGCTACAAGATTGTGGAATTCTCTACCACATGAGGTGGTTTCTGCGGGTAGTATGGTGGCTTTCAAAAGACTCTTAGACGTACATCTCAAGGATCAGAACATTCAGGGGTATGCAAGATGATTACAGCCACACACATCTACACAGGTTGAACTGGATGGACTTTTGTCTTTATTCAACCTCACCAACTATGTAACTATGTAAGAATTGGTTGAAGCTGAAAATACACAGTCCCACAATAAATGTCCGATAATATGTGATCCTCAGAACAAACAGGTGACTGTCCCAAAGGGGAGACAACAATTTCCCAATAAGGTGACTTCAGTGCAGGTGTTGCAGTAAATCCTTAAGGTGCTGGCTATGGTGATCACTCGGTGCTCCCCATGACCCCTATGCCGCACTCACCAGAAATAATTACCCCTGCAGGGGTGACAAGCCTTGGGTATAGTATCGCCACAGATGCCTCCGGATACCAGAAGGACTCTCCAGCCGATCCTCTCTACCCTGTGCGCGGTCCTATAGCCTGCCCGGGTCCACTTTTACTGTACACCGTATTTGCACTCCGTAGATATATACAGTGGGTACGGAAAGTATTCAGACCCCCTTAAATTTTTCACTCTTTGTTATATTGCAGCCATTTGCTAAAATCATTTAAGTTCATTCTTCTTCCTCATGAATGTACACATAGCACCCCATACTGACAGAAAAACACAGAATTGTTGACATTGTTGCAGATTTATTAAAAAGTATTCAGACCCTTTGCTCAGTATTTAGTAGAAGCCCCCTTTTGATCTAATACTGCCAGGAGTCTTTTTGGGAAAGATGCAACAAGTCTTTCACACCTGAATTTGGGGATCCTCTGCCATTCCTCCTTGCAGATCCTCTCCAGTTCTGTCAGGTTGGATGGTAAACTTTGGTGGACAGCCATTTTTAGGTCTCTCCAGAGATGCTCAATTGGGTTTAAGTCAGGGCTCTGGCTGGGCCATTCAAGAATAGTCACGGAGTTGTTGTGAAGCCACTCCGTTATTTTAGCTGTGTGCTTAGGGTCATTGTCTTGTTGGAAGGTAAACCTTCGGGCCAGTCTGAGGTCCAGAGCACTCTGGAGAAGGTTTTTGTCCAGGATATCCCTGTACTTGGCCGCATTTATCTTTCCCTCGACTGCAACCAGTCGTCCTGTGCCTGCAGCTGAAAAACACCCCCACAGCATGATGCTGCCACCACCATGCTTCACTGTTGGGACTGTATTGGACAGGTGATGAGCAGTGCCTGGTTTTCTCCACACATACCGCTTAGAATTAAGGCCAAAAAGTTCTATTTTGGTCTCATCAGACCAGAGAATCTTATTTCTCACCATCTTGGAGTCCTTCAGGTGTTTTTTAGCAAACTCCATGCGGGCTTTCATGTGTCTTACACTGAGGAGAGGCTTCCGTCGGGCCACTCTGCCATAAAGCCCCGACTGGTGGAGGGCTGCAGTGATGGTTGACTTTCTACAACTTTCTCCCATCTCCTGACTGCATCTCTGGAGCTCAGCCACAGTGATCTTTGGGTTCTTCTTTACCTCTCTCACCAAGGCTCTTCTCCCCCGATAGCTCAGTTTGGCCGGAACGGCCAGCTCTAGGAAGGGTTCTGGTTGTCCCAAACGTCTTCCATTTGAGGATTATGGAGGCCACTGTGCTCTTAGGAACCTTAAGTGCAGCAGAAATCTTTTTGTAACCTTGGCCAGATCTGTGCCTTGCCACAATTCTGTCTCTGAGCTCTTCAGGCAGTTCCTTTGACCTCATGATTCTCATTTGCTCTGACATGCATTGTGATCTGGAAGGTCTTATATAGACAGGTGTGTGGCTTTCCTAATCAAGTCCAATCAGTATAATCAAATCACAGCTGGACTCAAATGAAGGTGTAGAACCATCTCAAGGATGATCAGAAGAAATGGAAAGCACCTGAGTTAAATATATGAGTGTCACAGCAAAGGGTCTGAATACTTAGGACCATGTGATATTTCAGTTTTTCTTTTTTAATAAATCTGCAACAATGTCAACAATTCTGTGTTTTTCTGTCAGTATGGGGTGCTAGGTGTACATTCATGAGGAAGAAGAATGAACTTAAATGATTTTAGCAAATGGCTGCAATATAACAAAGAGTGAAAAATTTAAGGGGGTCTGAATACTTTCCGTACCCACTGTATATATGGGGAAGAAAGGGCCTCACATAGAGTAGTATGGTCTATTCCGTTTAATAAATTTCAAAGAATAATACTCACAATGTGCATAAATGTCACGAGCAGAAAGAAAACACCATCGGTCGCGCACTTCCGGGACGCTGTGCATTCCACAGAACCGGATATGCGTTCCAACCAGGCGGATTGAGCGTCATCACATCACAACTGCCTGGTTGGAACGCATATCCGGTCCTGTGGAACGCACGGCGTCCCGGAAGTGCGCGACCGATGGTGTTTTCTTTCTGCTCGTGACATTTATGCACATTGTGAGTATTATTCTGAAATTTAATAAACGGAATAGACAATACTACTCTATGTGAGGCCCTTTCTTCTATACATATATATATCTACGGAGTGCATATACGGTGTACAGTAAAAGTGGACCCGGGCAGGCTATAGGACAGCGCACAGGGTAGAGAGGATCGGCTGGAGAGTCCTTCTGGTATCCGGAGGCATCTGTGGCGATACTATACCCAAGGCTTGTCACCCCTGCAGGGGTAATTATTTCTGGTGAGTGCGGCATAGGGGTCATGGGGTGCACCGAGTGATCACCATAGCCAGCACCTTAAGGATTTACTGCAACACCTGCACTGAAGTCACCTTATTGGGAAATTGTTGTCTCCCCTTTGGGACAGTCACCTGTATATTCAGCTTCAACCAATTCTTGATTGAAAGTAGTTCTTAATTTTTATATATTTCTTATATATTTATTCCTGCATCTACCCCATGGTTTTATGGGGGATTCCCTGCTGTTTTTTAATTTTTAACAATTTTATAATTTTGGAGATTTTAATATTGAGTATTTCTTAGCCTCCTATTGGTTTATGACACATATACTGGTTACCTTTAATTGATCATTGTCAATTTTTATTGATCTAATCTATCACACATTTACACGATTCACCTATCACCCTTTTGATATGTCACATAATTATTAATTTTTGTCTATATACACACCTTATTTACTTCAAGTATTATTTTTAAATAGTAGATATCCATCTCACCGTCATTCATTCGCACCAGCACTTTTTATATCAATTCACTGATTTATTGAATTTTACATTATTAATTATTTTTTAATACCAGCCTGGTCAGTAGTTATTTATCTCACTGTTTTTTTTTTTTGCACTATAGCACTTTTTATACCTGGACACTATTTATTTGCACCACAGCACTTTTTATCCCAACCAATCAGGAAGCTATAAGCAGCACCATACCCTCCTTTCTATTTTTATCATTAAGATGTGTGCACGGCTTAAGAGGCAGAGGACACGGCACCTGGATCAACTCCTGGCTGAGATCAATCGGCTAGAACCCCTAAACAAAGCGTCCCCATCCCCCCCATTTAGCCCAACAATTAACAGAGCATAGATCAAATCTTAGAGGTCTCTTAGTAGAGCAGCAGGACAAGTAATTTCGAGCTCTCAAGCTGTCCCACTACTCTGCTGGTAACAAGGCGGGGAAATTGCTAGCAAACAAGTTGAAAGCCAGGCGCATCAAGAGTAGAATAGCTTATCTCTTGAACCCTGCCACTAATACAAAAATCACAAACCCTCAGGAAATAGCTGACTCTTTCGCCAGCTATTATGAATCACTATATAATCTAAAAAATGAAACTGATACCCCCCAACCAACTGAAAAACTAATTTCTTCCTTCTTAGATTCCATCAAATTACCACTTCTTACTCCCACCTCCACAGATGAGGTGGAACGGGCCATCCGTACACTACCAACGGGGAAATCTCCAGGACCAGATGGCCCCCCCAATCTTTATTATAAGAAGTTTGCGTCAGTCCTCAGTCCACACTTAGCCTCGGTGTACGCGGCTGCGGTGTCCTCTGCCTCTCTGCCTAGTGAAATGCTTCAAGCATATTTTGTTACATTGCCTAAGCCTGGTAAGGAACCCACATCTCCTCCTAATTTTAGGCCAATATCGTTATTGAACACTGATGTAAAACTGTATGCTCCTAGTCCCCTTTTTCTGAGTACTCCTCCCCCTTTCTGCTCCGTGTCTTTTCCCAATGTGTTGTAAGCCCTTTCTTTTCGGGTCTCTTAGTGAGAAAAGTTTCTTTCCGGTTATTTTCTAGTTTACGTTACTCGCTGTATGGCATTGCTCTGATGTAAGATGTTCCCCATTACCTGTAGATCTACTGCAGTCTTTACACGCTTCTGAAGATCATATTTTTTCATGTCATTTACTGATGAAAGTAGGTCTGATGTTAATTTTTTTCTGTCTGGCATTGTTATATTGCTACATTGCAATCACCTTTCTCACTTAATTAATGTACTTTGGTTCTATACGCTTCAACACGGCTAGGTTTGAACATATGTATATTACTTGTATTCTTTCTTATCTTTAATAAAACGGAAAATTTATATCAATACTTACCGTAATTTTCCTTTCCTGATGGACTCCATGGCAGCACACGTATGGGTAGGCTCCGCCTCCTCTCCTACCCTATAGGACCCCACTCCCATAAATCTTTGCTCCATACCAGGAGCCGTGTTCCATAACTAGAACTACTCCAGCAGATGGGAGGGGACTCCTGCTGCCATGGAGTCCATCAGGAAAGGAAAATTACGGTAAGTATTGATATAAATTTTCCGTTTTCCTGACAGACTCCATGGCAGCACACGTATGGGAAATAACTAGCCATACACACCCGGGCGGGTAACTGCTGGTTTAACAGAAAAAGGTTTAATTTGCACCGTCAACAGACAAGACTTTTAAACCAAAGTTGACCGAAGATAAAGAAGCCGGTTCAACACAGTAATGCGACATAAAGGTATGAATTGATGACCAAGAAGCCGCTCTGCAAATCACGTCAGGAGCTACATGAAGAGAAGCTGCCCACGACGTAGAGATCCCTCTAGTGGAATGAGCTGTCACCACCTCTGGAGGAGCCAGTCCCTTGGCTTTATATGCCCACTGGATGGTCTGAACTATCCAACTTGCTATAGATCTTGAGGAAGCTTGTTTGCCCTTGTTTTTTCCACAGATGAGGACAAAAAGATGGTCTGACTGGCGGAAAGGAGCTGTAGTCTCCAGATATAGCCGAAGAGTTTCCCCCACGTCCAAAGGATGGACAGAATTTTCATCTTGAGATTTGAACGTGGGTAGGACAATTTCCTGGTTGACATGGAATACCGACATTACTTTCGGATTGGAGCCAAGCATCGGAACCAATACTACCCGATCAGGGAAAAACGTAAGGAATGGTTCCTTGTAACCCAAGGCACCGAGTTCAGAAACCCGTTTGGCCGAAGTAATAGCCACCAGAAAGGCTGTTTTCATGGAGATGTTTTTAAGGAAGAATGGATCCTTCTGATTCAAGGTGAGTGAGGAAAGAAACTCCAAGACCGTAGGAAGATCCCACTTAGGGAACCTGGGCTTTCTAGGAGGTCTTAACCTAGTAGCGCCTCTGAAGAACTGGCGAACCAGGGAGTGTTTCGCCCATGCAGTCCCAGTGAAGGCCGAAATGGCTGAAATTTGGACCCGAAGGGAGCTTACTGCCAATGACAGGTCCAGACCGGACTGGAGGAAGCCCAAAATATCCTGGATTCCTGGGTCAGAGACAGAGCTAGATCTGCTATCCACATAATCCTTAAACTTGGACCAGATTTTTTCATAGACCTTGTTCGTGCCGGGTCTTCTGGCACTCATCATTGTAGCGATTGCCTCGTTTGGACAACCGAGCGCTTTCAGTCTTTCCCTCTCAACAGCCATGCCATGAGATGAAGCTGTGCTGGGCAGGGGTGAAGAATAGGCCCTTGGGACAGAAGGTCCGGCCTGACTGGCAGAGGTATCGGGTCCCGACAGCTCAGCTGGAGCAACAGAGGAAACCACGGTCTCTTTGGCCAGAAGGGAAGAATCGCTATGATCTGCACTCTCTCTGTCCTGAGTCTGTGAAGAAACTTGAAGATGACTGGCACTGGAGGAAACGCATAGGCCGTTTGAAAATTCCAATGATCCGTCAGGGCGTCTACCCCGTAGGCCTGGGGATAACGCCACCTCGTGTAGAATCTCTCCAGTTTGGCATTGCTTGGAGATGCGAACAGATCTACCTCTGGATGGTAACCTAGAGACATGACCCATATGAAGGTCTCTGGATGGAGTGACCACTCGTTGTTGTCCAGAGCAGACCTCGAGAGGAAGTCTGCCTGGACGTTCTGGGCACCCGGAAGATAGGCGGCTGACAAGTTGGACAGATGTCTTTGAGCCCAATCCATAATAGGTTTCACTTCTTTCAGAAGAGAAGGACTGCGGGTGCCCCCTTGTCTCTTGATGTAGGCGACGGCTGTCGTATTGTCCAGTCTTAGGAGGACCGAGGCATCGGTCGCCAGATGCTGAAAGGCCTGGAGAGCACAGAACGCTGCCCGAAGCTCCAGCACATTCGAGACCACCCCGTATGTAGGGAAGTCCCATCTGCCCTGGGCCACCTCCGACAGGCAATGCGCTCCCCATCCCGTCCTGCTGGCGTCCGAGGTCATGACCAACCAGGACGCTGGAACGATTGAATGGCAGTTTAAAAGATTCTTTCGCTGAAGCCACCAGGTTAGGCTGTCCTTCATGGACGTAGTTATCCGAATGAGGACTTCTGGATTCTCGAAATTCCATTGTTGGAGGAATCCCATCTGAAAGGGCCTCATCTTCCACTGTGCCCACTTCACCATGGGAGCCGTGGAAACCATGGTCCCAATTATCTTCATGCACTGGGATGCCCGGAGATGAGAGGCTGATAATGCCGGACGAATCCTGTTGCGAATTGTCGGAATCTTCTCTAATGGAAGGGAGATAGTGCCTCTGGAAGTGTTGAAGAGGGCCCCTAGGAAGACCAACGACTTCGTGGGTTCCAGATGACTTTTTTCCAAATTCAGGAGCCACCCGAACTCTTGAAGGGTGGAAATTACTTGAGATCTGTGAAGCAGAATTTGATCCTGATGTTCTGACAGAAGGAGCAAGTCGTCCAAGTAATGGTAAAGACGAATCCCTTTTGCTCTGATCAGGGCTACTACAGCCAGTAAGATTTTGGAAAAGATTCGAGGTGATGTGGTAAGCCCGAAAGGGAGACAGGTAAATTGAAGATGCACCTGACCCACTGCGAATCGGAGAAATTTTTGCATTTCTGCTGCGACTGGGACGTGAAAGTAGGCATCTTTCAAGTCTATGGATATCATCCAATCCTCTGGCTGTACCACTTGCCGAATTGTAAAAAGTGTTTCCATCCTGAACCTCTCTTTCTTGATGAAGGTGTTTAGGTGTGTTAGGTCTATAACCGGCCTCCAAGAGCCGCTTTTCTTCAAGACCATGAAGAGCGGAGAGTAGATGCCTTGGAACCGTTCCTCGGTTGGGACAGGCACTGCTGCACCCTGGGCAACCAGGGATTCTACATATGTAAGAAGAGTTGACTTCTTCTCTTCTGAACGGGGTAAGGCCGTAGGAATGAAGCGAAGAATGGGGCTTCTGTCGAAAATCCACACATGTCCGTGTGATACGGTTCTGACGGCCCATTGATCTTCGATCGAGGCTGCCCAGACGTGCGCAAACTGAAGCAAGCGTGCGCCTACCCGCACCGTCTGGACAGGTTCGATGTCAAAAAGACTTCGTCGCCTCTCGGCTTGCTGAAGATTTTCCTTTGGAGAACTTCTGCCCTGTAGACTGAGGGCGCTTCCAGTTCTTCCTGAACTCACGACCGGGCCTGTAAAAACGGGCCTCTCTGGCACGATCAGGATTTTGTCTGTTTTGAGGTCTTCTCTGATCTATCAACCGGCGATCCTGGGGAAGGAAACCAGATTTACCACCAGTGGCACGGGTAATAGCACTGTCCAGTTTATTACCAAAGAGGGAGGAACCCTCAAAGGGAATTTTGCACCAGGCCTGCTTAGAGGCAGGGTCGGCCAACCAGGGGCGCAACCACAAGGCGCGTTTGGCCGTGACAGAGGACAGCATGACCCGCGCCGCCAAGCGGATTATATCAATGGATGCCTCACCCAAGAAAGCCGTTGCCAGTCTCAACTCCTGAATGGCTGAACTCCTGGCCACCTCTTCGGAGACAGTCTGAAGTGTAGCCTCCACGCTGTCTACCCAGACTTCCATTGCCTTGGATGTGGCTGCCAAAGCCAGAGCCGGCTTACACGCCATACCTGCGGAGAGATAAATCTTCTTAAGATCTGTGTCAATCCGCCTGTCAAGAGCGTCTTTGAATGAGACTGAGTCTTCCAATGGTAAGGTTACGTGTTTCACCAACCTCATCAAGGCCGCATCCACCGTGGGAGCGGAGTCTAGATGTTTCACCTTATCATCCTTAAAGGGATACATTCTGGAGACCTTAGATGACAAAGAGTTTCTCTTTTCAACTCCCTGCCACTCGTCTGTAATAATTTCTCCCAATTCCCCTAGGAGGGGAAAATGGGAACGCTCTTTTTTGAGGTGTTTGAAGTATTTCTTCTGTTTAGCTGGGGACTCAGCTGGATCTTCCCATTTTAATGCCTCCTTAACCGCCTTAACTAGCGGTGGGACCATAGCAAGTTCAAAACCTACATTCTGGTCTGCCAAATCATCTTCACTGTCTGTAGAATCTTCCGACAGACGACTTGGTTGTGAGGTACCTGGCTCCACTTCATCCCTTAGGAGGAAACCAGGAGCCTCTGAAGAGTGACCCGAAAGCCTGCTCGAATCCCAATCTCTAAGGGATTCTTTTACAATCCGCCTGACCATAGCCTCCACTGGTTGTGCAGTGTCTTGCTTTTCCCTCAAAACCCTGGAATAACAGGTATCACATAGGGATCTATCCTCAGGGATATGGGCTCGACAGCCCCAGCATGATTTCCCTGAACTTCGGTCAGAATGGCGGGATTGCCGCGGAGCGACTGAACTGGAAGTGTGCTCATGTCGTTTAGACCTGGAGCTAGACCTATGACCAGACTTTGATGAAGAATGCCGATGGGCTGAAGGAGAACGATCCTTTGATCCAGAAATAGGGCGTTGGTCAGACCTAAAAGGGCTAAATAGGGAAAGAAAAACACACTTAGGCTCCATTCCACCAGCCAACGCAAGCAGGTAAGGGTTAAGAAAAACTAGCTCACCTGTTGCGCAGGGACTGGCCACCGGGGGGTGGTGAAGCATCCATTTGCAGATAGAAGCAAAAGCCTGCACAGGAAGAAAGTAAGCATACATGTACTGACTTTCGTCTCCACACCAACCCTTTTACCCCAAATGGCACCTGGATCAAAGCATGACTCACCGCTGAAGAGCAGAGAAACAGCACGGGGAAGCCACCGCAACGCCCGCAGACATCCCATTGTAAACAGGAATGACAGCTGCTTAAATCTCCCGGGCGCCGCAAAGCCACGCCCCAAACGACGCAATATCGTCATAGGAGATCGGGAGCGATGCGCGCGCATGCGCAGACGATACCAGGGCCAAGCCTCATCCTGGACAACCAATTGAAGGTCCAGCGAGGCAGGGGGAGGAGCCTAAGCGACGATCTGGAACGCAGGAGCGCTCCACCGCACAAACAGGAAATACAATGAAACCAAAAGAAAGTTTTATACTTTACCACCATGACGATAAACGAACAGTCTCAGGCCTGGATGAATTCATGCGTGTGTGACAGGGCACCAGGGCCTATCCGCTCAATAGCAAGGACGTATTGGCCATCAATGCAGCCCACCTCTCATTCAGGATTTACGGCCTCTTCAGCATTTTAAAATAATATTGCCCGGGTCCACCCGATAAATATCGAGATTGCTGGACATAAAACAGGAGGCATCTGACATCAACAAGGTCCACACGCCACCAGCTCGCCTGAAACCGATAGACGTCCTATAAGGTAAGACTTCCTTCTCGCAGGAGGAGGACGAAAAAGGAACACGGCTCCTGGTATGGAGCAAAGATTTATGGGAGTGGGGTCCTATAGGGTAGGAGAGGAGGCGGAGCCTACCCATACGTGTGCTGCCATGGAGTCTGTCAGGAAAGAAGAATTTGAGAAAAAAAAAAAAAAAAAACTGTATGCTAAGGTTCTGGCCCTTAGACTTCACCCAATCTTACCAGATCTTATAAATCCGGATCAGTCAGGATTTGTCAAGGGCCGTCAGGCCTCAGATGCTACTAGAAGGGTCATAGAGCTTGTGGACAGGGCTGGGTCCGGTGCCTTCTCTGCTGCTTTCTTTGGTTGCATAAAAGGCATTCGACTGGGTCCACTGGACATATATGACAAGGGTGTTACAGAGATTTGGCTTTCATGGTCCCATTTTACACGCAATCCTAGCGCTGTATTCTAACCCCTCAGCGAAGGTATATACCTCAAACATGCTTTCATGGTCCTTTTCTATTACAAAATGGGATGAGGCAGGGCTGTCCGTTGTCGCCCTCAATTTTTAACTTGCTCATTGAACCCCTAGCGGAAGCTGTGAGATCCTCCGTGAATATTAAGGGTCTTACCACCTCCTCTCTCTCACATGTTATAAAGTTTATTCGCGGACAATGTCATTATCTTTATGACCGACCCTGAAAGTTCATTGGCGGCTACACATTCCTTGTTGCAACAATTTAGCCTGGTCTCTTACTATAAAGCCAATTTTACGAAATCTTTAATTCTCCCTCTGGGTCTGTCCCATAGCTTATGTCAGAAATTACAAAATTTATACCCATATACCTGGAAACAACACAGCATCCCGTACCGCAAGTAAGCCGCAAAATTTCAAATACTGAACTTACTTGGTCGGGCCGCCTTGCCTCGTTCAAAATGCTCCTCTTACCCCAGATTCTCTATGCTTCGAACCTTGGTGATCCCGGTACCCCACTAAACTCTTGCCTCTCTACAAGTGGAACTCAAGGGGCTGGTGTGGAGGGGCAAGAGACTGAGGAGAGCCCACTCCTTTTTGATTAAGCGCTGGTCTGCAGGGGGTATGGGCATGATCGACATAAAGGACTACCTTGCCTCGCATTTGGCCCAATTGAAACACTGGGTGGCCCCAGGGTCCCCAACAGTGTGGAGTACCATGGAAGCTGAGATGTGCTCCCCCTGCAGACGGTGCTTTTGGCGGATATGTGGCGTCCTATAATATTGAAAACGCTCACCATCTCGGTCCAGGCCTCTCTTTTGGCCTGGCACGAGTTCACGGCCCACGCGCTCCAACCCCCCTTGACGGTGAGAGTCCCAGTGGGTGTGCTGGAACTTGTTATTCCTCACACCTCGCTTAGGAGCTGGACCAACAGAGGTATAACCACTGTGGATCATATTTTGTCGGGGAACATTTTGAAACCATTCTCCCGTTTGCGGGAAGAATACTCACTCCCAATCACTGACCAATACCTGTATACCTTGGGGTATCCCATTTCCTTTGTTCCTTGGTATCACCCCATATCTTTTTACCATCACAGGGTTGGACGTTCCTACTGGGTAGCCTACGCTCGGTTAAAGGGACCTCCCTCTTTTACAACTTTCTCCAGCGCAAATTGGCGTATTGTAAAACTGTTCCCTTTGTGAAGTGGGAAAAGGATCTGAAGACACATTTACTGATCAACAATGGCAAGCAGCTTTTTGCTCTGTCCGACAATCCTCATCGTGTACTAACTAGACATATGCCGGTTTTCGGTAATTCGATACATCGCGGTATTGCATAGCCACGGTATTGTTATTGTGGCATTTTTAAAATACCGAGTTTCTCTGCTCCTGGGTCTGACTTGTGAATTGATACATTTCAGTGAGCTGGATGACTCATTCACTCACACAGCTAAAGCCTTTCAGCATTTAGGCCCCATGCACACGGGACGTTTTTAACGCCGCTGTAAGCAGCGTCAGGCGTTTTCTTTTTGCAGCCTAAAAACGCCCCTCCATGTTATTCTATGGCCTCATGCACACTCAGACGTTTTTGAGCTGTAAGTGGCTTGGGCGTTTTTAGGCTGCAACAAGAACCCACCACCTGCGCGTTCTGAGGACCAGCGTTACAGCGTTAAAAACGCCTGACGCTGCTAAAAGCTGAATAACTTTGCTATAACGTTGCTTAACGTGCGTTAAGCCACGTTATACGTTTTTTTTTCTTCCATTCAAAATCAATGGTTCCCTATGGGAGCCTATTGATTTGAATGGAGGTCGCACCGCAACACCGCAAGTCGGATCCGACTTGCGGGGTGACTTGCGCTGTGGGAATCTTGAGGGGGAACTCCACGCCAAAATGGGAAAAAAACGGCGTGGGGTCCCCCCAAGGTTCCAAACCAGGCCCTTCGGGTCTGTTATGGAATTTGAGGGTAGCCCCATGCCGAAAATACGGCATGGGGTCCCCCCCAAAATCCATACCAGACCCTTATCCGAGCATGCAGCCCGGCAGGCCAGGAAAGGGGACGAGCGAGCGGCCCCACCCCCCCTGGACCACACCAGGCCACATGCCCTCAACATGGGGGGGTGTTGGTGCTTTGGGGCAGGGGGAGCTCTGCACCCCCCACCTCAAAGCACCTTGCCCCCATGTTGATGAGGACAAGGGCCTCATCCCCACAACCCTGGCCGGTGGTTGTGGGGGTCTGCGGGCAGGGGGCTCATCGGAATCTGGAAGCCCCCTTTAACAAGGGGGCACCCCAGATCCCGGACCCCCTCCCTATGTGAATGGGTATGGGGTACACTGTACCCCTACCCATTCACCCCATAAAAGGCAGTGTATGGAAATAACGACAAGAGACGTTTTGGAAAGTTTATTAAAAATCTTCATCCGACTCTTCTTGTCTTCTCCTCTCCGGGGTCTTCTGCTCTTTTGCTGTCCGCCCTTCTTGTCTTCTCCTCTCCGGGGTCTTCTGCTCTTTTGCTGTCCCCCTCTTCTTGTGTTCTTCTCTCCGGGGTCTTCTGCTGTCCCCTCTTCTGCTGTCCTCTCTTCTTTTCTTCTCCTCTCCGGTCTTCTGCTCTTTTGCTGTCGGCTGTCTTCTTCCTCCGGTCCTCCTCCGACGACGTCTCCGCTGATTATGCCTATCTCCGGTCTCTGCAGCTTATTATATAGCCATTAGGGGCGTGGCCCAGATGACGTCATCTGGAGGCCCCGCCCCCTCATGTCACATATGACGTCATATGTGACATGAGGGGACGGGGCCTCCAGATGACGTCATCGGGGCCACGCCCCTAATGGCTATATAATAAGCTGCAGAGACCGGAGATAAGCATAATCAGCGGAGACGTCGTCGGAGGAGGACCGGAGGAAGAAGACAGCCGACAGCCGACAGCAAAAGAGCAGAAGACCGGAGAGGAGAAGAAAAGAAGAGAGGACAGCAGAAGACCCCGGAGAGAAGAACACAAGAAGAGGGGGACAGCAAAAGAGCAGAAGACCCCGGAGAGGAGAAGACAAGAAGGGCGGACAGCAAAAGAGCAGAAGACCCCAGAGAAGACCCCGGAGAGGAGAAGACAAGAAGAGTCGGATGAAGATTTTTAATAAACTTTCCAAAACGTCTCTTGTCGTTATTTCCATACACTGCCTTTTATGGGGTGAATGGGTAGGGGTACAGTGTACCCCATACCCATTCACATAGGGAGGGGGTCCGGGATCTGGGGGGCCCCCTTGTTAAAGGGGGCTTCCAGATTCCGATGAGCCGCCTGCCCGCAGACCCCCACAACCACCGGCCAGGGTTGTGGGGATGAGGCCCTTGTCCTCATCAACATGGGGGCAAGGTGCTTTGAGGTGGGGGGTGCAGAGCTCCCCCTGCCCCAAAGCACCATCACCCCCCCATGTTGAGGGCATGTGGCCTGGTGTGGTCCAGGGGGGGTGGGGCCGCTCGCTCGTCCCCTCCCCTTTCCTGGCCTGCCGGGCTGCATGCTCGGATAAGGGTCTGGTATGGATTTTGGGGGGGACCCCATGCCGTTTTTTCAGCATGGGGCTACCCTCAAATTCCATAACAGACCCGAAGGGCCTGGTTTGGAACCCTGGGGGGGACCCCCACGCCGTTTTTTTCCCCATTTTGGCGTGGAGTTCCCCCTCAAGATTCTCACAGCGCAAGTCGCCCCGCAAGTCGGATCCGACTTGCGGTGTTGTGGTGCGACCTCCATTCAAATCAATAGGCTCCCATAGGGAACCATTGATTTTGAATGGAAGAAAAAAAAACGCTGCTAAAAGCAACGTGGCAAAACGTGCAATAACGCCAATGGAAAAAGCTACTGAAAGCACGTTTTTACAGCTGCTTTTTCCGGCATCAGAACTAACTTTGACGTACGTTTTTTCTAACGCCCCGTGTGCATGGGGCCTAAGTCTCCCAGTAACTATAAACAAAAATGATTACAATGTATTTTTTCCTCCCCTCTGCCAGGGAGAAAGGAAGTTTAACCTCTTAAAGACTGGACCTTTTTCTGACACTTGTTGCTTGCAAGTTAAAATCAGTTTTTTTTTTTTTGCTAGAAAAGTACTTAGAACCCCCAAACATTTTTTATATTTTTTTAGCAGAGACCCTACAGAAAAAAAATGGCGATTGTTGTAATATTTTATGTCACACTGTATTTGCGCAGCAGTCTTTCAAACGCAATTAATAGACTTTAATGAATAAAAAAAAAAAAAAAAAACGTAACAGTAAAGTTATCCCAATTTTTTTTTTTTTTTACACAGAGAATCGTGATCTTTATTCCAAGCTAAAAAATCGTGATTCTCATTTTGGCCAGAATCGTGCAGCTCTAATATATATATATATATATATATATATATATATACACACACACACACACACACACACACACACACACACACACGCATAGCAGCCCACATTACATTATTATATAGCCATCAAGCAGTGTCTGGCCTACCTGGTGATGACTGGTCCTGGCGCTCTGATCCGATGGCCTGGTCTTTAAAGGGGCAAATCCTTGCGTTCCAGAAGTGGTTAAACCTGCAGGAGGACCGGTGTTTTTATCTATTAATGACTTTACTATTGCTTTAGGCCTGGTTCACATGTATGCGGGTTGGCGGTTCACATGTATGCGGGTTGGCGGCCCACATTTGCACAGGCATAGCAGCCCATTGATTTGAACGGGCTGCTATGCCCTCATTTTCTTCAGAAAAAAGGTGCATGCAGCATTTTTTTAAAATTCAATGGCCTTGAAATCCATCCTGCTTTTGCACCATGCGACTAACCTGCAGTTCCTGCTCTGGCAAGCTTTCTGCATTTTTTGTATACGTGGGCACGGCATTTAAAAACAGTTTGCGTGTGCAGCAACGGCAGGTAAGTTGCATGGTGCAAAAGAAGGATGGATTTCATGGCCACTGCATTTTTTTAAATTCTGCATGCACCTTTTTTCAGCTGAAAATGCAGGCATAGCAGCTCAAGCCCATTCACATCAATGGGCTGCTATGCCTTTGCAAATGTGGGCCGCCAACCCGCATACATGTGAACCGCCAACCAGCATACATGTGAACCACCAACCCGCATACATGTGAACCAGGCCTAAAGCAATAGTAAAGTAATTTATAAACACCTCCTTCAGGTTTAACCACTTCTTGACCACAAGGATTTGCCCTCTTAATGACCAGGCCATCGGATCGGAGCCGAGCGCCAGGACCAGTTATCACCAGTTAGGCCAGACACTGCTTGATGACCTATTTTAGGCCTGGTTCACAGAGTCTGTACTGACTGACTATATAATAATGTGCATAAGTGAACCAAAGCCCCTAAATTCAGCAATGAAATTGAAGTGAGGTAGAAATTTAATAATTTAAATTTAATAGAATACCGTGATAATACCGTATACCGTGGCAAAACCTTAATCAATTAATCGCAGCATGAAAATCTGATACCGTCACAAGCCTAGTACTAACCACTGGGAATTGTCGCAAAAGATAAATCTGAGGTGGTATCTTAAGCCATATAGATTGTCTAAATTTGTGCCCGACTATTCACCCCTGTGCTGGAGGGGATGCGGTGAAGTAGCCCACCTCACCCATGTGTTTTGGTCCTGTAGACACCTAAAAAGCTTTTGGAACAAAATATTTTCCATAATCTCAAGTATTACGGGGGTGCTGACCCGCACCTCCCCGGCACTGGCAATACTGAACATAGGGATTGAAAATTTTCCCATGGATTGTAGCACTGTAGTTACTCACATACTGCTGGCTGCTCGCAGCCTCATAACTAGGCAATGGAAATTGAATGTGGTACCCAATGCCTCGGAGGTTATTGCCCTGGTCAAAACTAACTACACTTATGAAAAGCTGCTTGCCTACAAATCAGGCCATGGTGCCAGATTTGATCAAGCTTGGATCTTGTGGTCCTCCTGGATCTCGGGTAAGCATTGACCTACCTGTTTAGTTGATTACTGGATACTCTTAATGCTCTGCTGACCTGTTGATGTTTTTTCCTTCTGTTGCTGTTATTGTTTATATGTCACTTGCATATGTACGAGCCCTTTTATTGGGATGTGGCTCCTTGGGAAAGTAGCACCTTGTTATTCTCTCATACTGAGCAACCACACTATCTAAGTCCTAGAAACTGCAGCATTTCTCTTCCTTCTCCCATTCTCAATACACATTCCTCTAACCTCTACTCCCTCTGCTTCTCCTTCCCTCCCTCTCTTATCCCCCCAGTTCCACTCCTCTTCTCCTCCCCTTACCCCCCCTTTCTTCTCCTTCTTCCTTCCTATTTCCTCCCCTTGCCTCCCTATCCTCCCCCTCCCTAACTCTTCCACTTCCCCCCCCTTTTTTTCCCTCCATCCTCCCGCTTGCTCCTCCTCCTTATCTCTTCTCCTCCGCCCCCCCCCCCCGTTTTCCTCACCCTCTCCTCTTCCCCTCATCCTCCCCTCCTCCCTCTTTCCTTCCTTTCCCCTCCCCCCCTCAACTTCTCCCTCCTCCCTCCCATCCTCTTATCTCCTCTTCCATCTCTCCACCCCTCTCCTCCAACCCTGTTCCTTCTCTCTCATTTCCTGAGATCTGTGCAAAACATCTCAACCCATTTATATCCTGGACAAGTGCTGCGATGCTTGCTCGCTTCGTTGTTGTAGTAATATTGGAGAGATATATATATCTAACTTCCTTACTATGTATCTTACCTGTAACCCTAACTGATGCCACTGTCCACGTTGCCACTTGACATTTTGCCATGTTTGCACTCTTTTAAACTTAATAAAAAATTTAATGGAAAAAAAAATATACATAGGACACTACACGCACCTTAGCTATAAGAATGGGAGAACATGTGCAGGGTTCATACATATTTTTACGAATAAAATTCCATGACTTTTCCATGACTTCACGTAAATATTCATGACCTAAAGTTTCATGAAATGTCTATGTATACATGTTAAATAAGAAAACCCATGTCACACCCAGCATATTTTTACTAAACTAAATGACAATCTTTGTAGTGTACAGTACCTCTGCAGTTAGGGTTTCATTTCTGGATACAGCGTGACTCAAAATGGTCCCTTGTTTTACAGTGGATGAGATGGAAGCACCGCTGCCGCAGCTGGGAGCCGGTGTCACTTCAGGCGCACAGGTGAAAAAGCCAGCCATCGGATCAGGGCAGGTGCTGGACTATTTTACGCCCTAGGCAAGACCAGCCACTTGCGCGCCCCCCCCCCCCCCCCCAAAAATAAATAAATAAATAAAACAAAAAGGGAAGGGGTTAAAAACTCCTGTCATACCCAGTGACCCTGATCTGATGGTTCCTCCATGTTATGCTGTTGTACCCAGTGACCCCCATATTCCTCCATGTCACACCTGGGGACCCTGATGTCCCTCTGTCACACCCAGGGACCCTGATGTTTTTTCATGTCACATCCTGGGACCCCAATATTTCTCCATATAATGCTGTCATACCCACTGACCCCAATATTCCTCCATACCACACCCAGGGATCCCCATGGTCCTCCATGTCATGCTGTCATACACAGTGAGCCCAATGTTCCTCTATGTCAAAATGCCTCTATGTCTATGTTTTTCCATGTCACACCTGGGGACCCCATTTCCTCATGGTGACCCCGAACCCCTGTTACACCCAGTGACCCCTATCCCCCATGTCACACCTGGTGACTCAGATTCCCCATGGCACACCTGGTGACCCCGAACCCCTGTTACACCAGGGATCTTCCATGTCACACCCAGGGACCCTGATCCCCTGTTCTGGGTACACTCACTGGGCAGTATGGAGAGTGGCCCGCACTCTGCCCTCCTTCACCATAATTCCTTTTCCCAGGACGCTCCTCTCCTCGACCACAGTGCTCACCACAGCTCCAACCGGCTACTGGTGGAGGGAGAAGCAGCAGTCAGAGAAATCCGCATGTCCATCACCAACCTCCTCAGACCATTCCGGTGCTTAGTTGCTTCTGCTTCAGTAAAGGTCTCATCCTCCACTGCCGAGCTATGGCTCAGGTTCAGCTCTCCTCCGCTCTCCGGCCTGACAACGCCCCCAGTGCGGTGATGCGGGCGGCACGGTGTTGTGCAAGAGGAAACTCGTTTCTTTGGGGAAACCGATATCGGCACAACACCGGCGGACACCCCCCAGTGCGGCGATGCGGGCGACCCGGCGGGCACCCCACAGTGCGGCGATGCGGGCAGCCCAGCGGACACCGGCCTGACACCCCCCAGTGCGGCGATCCGGGTGGCCCGGCTGACACCCCCCAGTGCTCGCGCCCCCCTCCCCTCCCTCACCCCGCTGGTACGCCCCTGGGAGCAGGACAGTAAGTGCACCATTTCTTGGTTTCAGGTTTAGGCAGATCAATCCACCACAGAGTTCCCAGCCTGTCACGGTCTATTCATATTGAAGAGGCCAGTGACCAGGCTTCAGCTTTGCAGCGCGCTGCGGCTGATTAATCCGTCTAAACCCGAAATAAAAAATAGTCCACTTACTGTCCCCCGCTCCCACAGAATACAGGGGGCATTTTTTAAATTAAATAGTTGCACAGAATTCCATGACTTTTCCAAAAAACTTAGTGGGGTTTACTCATGTTCCATAACTTTTCTAGGCCTGGAAAGTGTCCTGTCAAAATCCCATGACTTTTCCAGGATTTTCATGACCGTACGAACCCTGATGTAGACAACATACGTAAAGGTTTTAAAAAACAGTTTGTCAAACCATTTTAGGGTATATCACAATCAAGACCCCTCCCTGCTTTGGTTTTGCAGAATAGAGTATTCAAACATGGGGGTGGGGGTTTTTTGATCTTTCGGGAGGTGTGAGTAGGTTTTGCCTCCGTCCCTGTATCTTGAAAAAAGAGGGGTTTTTTTGGTGTCTCAAGCCAAAGTGGTGGGACTTTATGGGCAAGTGAATATCAAATCAAGATGAATAAAAATTATATCTCAATTTATTCCAATATTACATAAGAGTAAATAAAGTAGTATTATATCTCAAAGATGTGAGCATTGGTGTTGGGTACAGGCCCAATGTGATAAAGATAGAAGAAAACTGAATTTTTGTAAAATCTTACCGTAAAATTCCTTTCTCTGAGTCCTCCGACAGTTGCCGCCCCTTCCCAAGTCTTCACCAATGGGTATTGACCTTTGCTCCGCAGGAGTAGCTAGGCAACAAGATTTGTTAATAACAAAAGCTTTTAGCATAGACACACCCCCCTAGGGGCTGTCCCCTTAGTCAATACCTCCCTGCACCAGCATTCCCAACTCAGTTTGGTAGCATAGCAGTAAGAGTACACAAAAAACCCCAAGAGGGGCGGCGACTGTTGGAGGACGGAAGAGAAAGGAATTTTACGGTAAGATTTTACAAAAATTCAGTTTTCTCTTACGTCCTCCGACAGTCGCCGCCCCTTCCCAAGTCTTCACCAATGGGACGTCCCAAAGCAGTGTAGACCTGAGGGGTGGGAGACGCAGCTGCAGAAAAGCAACGCAGTACCCACATCAGAGAAAGGAACCTTACACACAGTAAGAGAACCAACTGGGCAACAGGAAAATCGTGCTCAACAGGAGCAACAATCCAGGAAAAAACAAGTAACCCAGGGGTAAAACACCCCAACAGCCAAAGACCCAAAAACAGGGGTCCTGAAGGCACTGCCGCACTGAGAACTTTACGGCCAAAGGAGGCATCAGCCGATGCCTGAACATCCACTTTATAGAACTTTGAGAAGGTGTGAACGGACGACCAAGTCGCCGCCTTACACACCTGGGCCACAGAAGCCTGATGCCTGTAAGCCCAAGACGTACTCAAAGACCTGGTAGAGTGCGCTTTCACAGGGAAGGCAGGGACCTTCCCCTTCAAGGCATAGGCCTGCACAATGGTTTGTCTAATCCATTTGGCGATAGTCACAGCCGACACCGCCATGCCCTTCCGAGGTCCCTCAGGAAGGACAAAGAGGGAATCCGCCTTGCGAAAAGGCTTAGTGGACGACGGGTAAACCCTGATCGCCCGGACAACAGCCAATGAATGTAAGGCAACCTCCTTAGGATGCTTTGGCTTCGCGCAGAGCGAAGGCAAGACAATTTCCTCATTAAGGTGAAAATCCGAGATCACTTTCGGCAGAAAGGACGGGATAAGTCGCAGGACCACCTTATCCTTGTGGATCACCAAGTAGGGAGAGCTGAAGGACAAAGCCGCCAGCTCCGACACCCTGCGAGCCAAAGTGATCACCACCAAAAAGGCCACCTTTTTGGACAACAGAGGCAACGAGATCTCCCTGATCTTTTCAAAGGGAGCATGTTGCAACGCAGACAGAACCAGGTTCAAGTCCCACGGAGGCAAAGGCTCCCTTCGCGGAGGGGCCAAATGGCGCACCCCTTGAACAAAGGTGCGAATCAACGAGTTTGACGCCACAGGGCGTTGAAAAAGGACTGCCAGTGCAGAAATCTGGCCTTTAATCGTGGCCAACGCCAAACGCTGGTCCACTCCAGTTTGGAGGAAAGCCAACACTCTGGACACCGAATACGAGCAAGGGGAAAACCCCCTGGACTCACACCAGGCAAAGTACGCTTTCCAAGTACGGTAGTAAATCTTTCCCGACGAGGCTTTTCTAGCCTTGATCAAAGTGGGAATGACCTCAGGGGAGAGACCTCTGTCCTTTAGGACCTGGCTTTCAACAGCCAGGCCGTTAAAGCCAGCGACTGTAAAGCAGGATGGAATATCGGCCCTTGAGACAGAAGGTCTTCTCGAAGCGGTAGACGCCACGGAGCGTCGACTGCCAGATTGACGAGGTCTGCGTACCAAGACCGGCGAGGCCAGTCCGGTGCCACCAGAATCACCGTGTGCGGTTCCGAGGCTAACCTGCGAAGGAGCCCGGACAGCAGCTGAATTGGTGGAAAGGCATACATCAGACGATACTGATGCCAGGGGCGCCACTAACGCGTCTGAAGCGTCTGCCTGAGGATCGCGCGTCCTTGCCACGAACCTTTCCACCTTGTTGTTTAGATGAGACGCGAACAGGTCCACATCTGGGGAACCCCACTTCGCGCACAACATCTGGAAGACATCCGGGTGAAGGGACCAATTCTCCCTGGTCCAGGGTCTGGCGACTCAGATAATCCGCCTGCCAGTTCTCCACCCCCGGAATGTGAACTGCCGTTATCGCCGGGACGTGCGTCTCGGCGGCATTGTCCGTCTGAACCCGAACCGGACGGCCCTGAAGCCGTTCCGACCATTGCAGAAGGCAAAGCTTTATTGCTCGCAATTCCAGAATGTTGATCGGAAGGGAGGACTCCTCCTCCGACCATGTCCCCTGGGCGGACAGACTTGCCACCCGACACTGCCGGGGACTGGAGCCATCACAGAAGACTGTCTGGTGCGGTGGCTCAACGAGATCCGCAGATCCAAGGACTGCGGAAGCCCGTCCCACTTCGCAAGAATCTCCGCCTGGAGACCCCGCGTGTGGAACTGGGCAAAGGGGATCGCCTCGAAGGCTGAGACCATCAACCCCAGACATCTCATGCATGTCCGGAGGGACGAGCTGTGGTTGGCCCTGAGGGCCCCGACCTCGTCCTGAAGCGTCCAGAGTTTGTCCTCCGGAAGGAAAACTTTCGCCTGTACAGAGTCCAGAATCATCCCCAGATAGGGAAGGCTAACCGAAGGACACAGAGTCGACTTCGGAAAGTTTATGGTCCAACCGAACTCTTGCAGAGTCTGCACCATGGTGGACAGGTCGGCCATCAGGCCCTGGCTGGCAGTTGACCGTATGAGGAGATCGTCCAGATACCCCAAGACCGCAACACCCTGTACCCACAACAGGGCCAGGACCGGCGCCAGCACCTTGGTAAAAACCCGTGGAGCCGAAGCGAGACCGAAAGGTAACGTCACTAATTGGTAGTGTTCCTCCGCAATGGCGAATCAAAGGTACCGTTGATGACCCTTGAAGATGGGGATGTGTAGGTACGCATCCTTCAGATCGATGGAGGCCATGAACTCCCCCAGACTCAGGGCAGCCACCACTGAGCGCAGGGATTCCATGCGGAACTTGCGCACCCGCACAAAGCGGTTCAGAGCTTTCAAATCCAGAATCGGACGCACCTTGCCCTCCTTTCTGGGCACAGTGAACAGATTGGAGTAAAACCCCCGAAACCTGTCCCGATGAGGCACCGGGACCACCACTCCTTGGGTTCGCAGGTCCCGCACCGCCAGGTGCAGATCCTGCAAACGCTCCGGAGACAGCTGAAGATTTGAGGGAAAAAATCTGCCCGCCGGCCGAGAAATTAGATCTTGTAACCAGATCGAACGATTTCCTGAACCCATCTGTCCTTAATGCGGATCAGCCGAGGTTGGAGGAAACCGCACAGACGTCCCCCCACCCCAGAAACGGGTGAGGGCGTCCCTTCAGGCGGAACTAGCGTGGGTAGTGGAACCGGACTGACCAGATTTCTGCTTACCCGCCCACGGCTTCTTCTGGGAGCCCTGGCCCTTGAAGGGCTTGCCCTTGGATTGTGACCGAAAGGCACGAAAGGACCCCTGGGAGGGCCTAAACGAGGGATTCCGTTTGCCACGGAAAGATTTGTGCTTGGGATTCTGGGGTAAGAGAGTGCTCTTGCCCCCAGTAGCACCCTTAATCAGAGTATCCAAAGCCTCGCCGAAGAGGCGAGATCCCACGTAGGGAAAATTCGCCAACGTCTTGCGAGTAGATTGGTCCACAGACCAATTCTTCAGCCATATCAGGCGACGGTTGAGCACCGCCACGCCAGACAGACGTGCAGCAAAAGGAGCCAAATTCAAGTCCGCATCACACAAGTATATGACGCCTTGATGGATTTGATCCACCATGGCCAATGTGGTAGGCGGAGCCGATGCAGCCACCAGGGTGCGCCTGAGCACCATCGTCCAATCGGCAACCGCCTGGGCCGCCATAACCGAAGCAAAAATAGGTTTTAGCATAGAACCAGCAACCATGTAGGCATGATGGGCAAGAGACTCCAATCTCCTGTCCGTAGGGTCCCGGAAAACCGGAGTATCCTCAGAAGGAATCGCAGTAGCTTTGTTCAAAACGGCTACTGCGTGATCCACCTGAGGCGCCACACACCAACGCTCGTCGGTGGATGGCGCAAATGGATAAAGCAGTTTAAATTTATTCGGCACTGTAAAGGGCTTCTTTAAATTGCGCCACTGCTCATTAACCGTATGGTGAAATTCAGCAGGGCAGGGAAAAACCTGCGCAGATTTGCGGGTTCTTTGCATCCCAAAGGAGAACACCCTAGTAGGAGGAGCTGGCTCATCCTCCAAGTGCAAAGTATCCTTAATGGAAGCGATCAGCTCATCCATGAGTGCAAGCTCTTCAGGCGAGCCAGGGGGAGAAGTATCAACCCCTTCCACCTCCGCCTCCCCTTCAGACCCCACGAGGTCCAGAGATGAGCGAGACCCTGAAAAGGGCACACCAGCCCCAGCAGCCATATCGCCCTCTGATTCAGAGGAAATGGATAACCTGGCCCTTTTTGCGGATCGTTCAGCCATCAGCATCTGCACTTGAGACACTAAGGATGCCACTACAGTGGCCAGATCGGCCCCCTCGGGGGGTGCAGCAGCCCCCCCGGTCCCCCACCAGGGCGGGGGGAAACTTGCTATCCTGAGAATCCATGCCCACAGTATTAAAATCAAAAAGGGGTACTGTCCCTTTAACACCCGGCGAGCGCAGCCCACCGCACACTACTGCATGCACCGATCCCACAGGGATAGAGAACACTGAGCAAGGAATGACAGGACAAGAAGGAAAAAACCTGGAGAGAGCACAAACAGGCTGCTGCCACCGATCGCAGTCCTAGAGAAAGAGGAAGTGATGCAATAACCGGCTGACTATTATAGCCTATGAAGGCTCCGCAAAAATGACCGCTCAGGCTGAGGGATCGAGGCTACAAGAAAATGGCGCCGACATGTGCTCAATCGAGCGCGGCCCGCCAAAATGGCGCCAAAACACAGCGCTGTACAGGACAGGGCCATCCATAGCATTTTCTTGAAAAAAGAAATGGCGGGCCGCATAGCGGTCGCCGCTCAGGCATATCTGTCTATTCATCCCCCCACAGAACTCACAGCAGAGCGGGAGGGCCCCCCCCCCCTAGCAGCCCAAAAGGCATGCATCCATACAGGGATCTGACAGGGAGCCCGCACAGCACACAGACATGAGGGTACACACAGCCACAGACTGAACACCCATACAGATGGTCCCCACACAGAAGGTGCTTACCGTACCAGATGGCGTGGGGAGCCTTCTCAAGTGACAAACCGCTATCAGGATGACAGGGAGTGCCGCAGCCAGGACGCAGTGAACCGCAGCACAAGACCGCAGAATGGCGTCCAGTGAGGTAGCCACCTCACAGGCAGCATCCCTGCAGCGAACAGGGATGGGTCGTTCATAGCACCAGGGCGAACCGTAGCTGAACGCTCGATGGCAGGCTGGGGATCCATCTGGCTCTCAGCCCTGGGATCCAGGGCGGCCAGTCCGAGACCCAGCTCCGCATGATCATCTTCATCCGAAGATCCCTAAACTAAAGCTGACAAAATAACAGCTAGTAAAGAAAAGAAAAAATACTTGAAATAAAAATCAAAAAAGGGTAGAAGGCTGAGATTGAAGCCCCAGCACAGGAAAGCCTGCTACTCCTAAGCTAGGCAAGATCAAACTGAGTTGGGAATGCTGGTGCAGGGAGGTATTGACTAAGGGGACAGCCCCTAGGGGTGAGTCTATGCTAAAAGCTTTTGTTATTAACAAATCTTGTTGCCTAGCTACTCCTGCGGAGCAAAGGTCAATACCCATTGGTGAAGACTTGGGAAGGGGCGGCGACTGTCGGAGGACGTAAGAGAAAGAAGGATTCTCAGTGAATCCGTGACATGTGTGATAAACTTGTGACAGTTATATGGATCTTGTCTCTGTGTATCCCGTGTATAGCCCAGGAACAGGTGGTTCACAGAGTTTCATCCATAAATCTGACGCGTTTCGGCTGTATTAGCCTTTTTCAAAGGTTTCTGTCACCCAGCTGTAATGTATAATCAATAATATTTCCGTTAATGGAAATATACATACAATTCGAAGTGTATACAAATAAGATGATAATAAGTACATACTTGTATTTAAAATCTTGTTTCTGCAAACCAAAGTTCTCTCTGTATCCTCTAAGCCTGCAACAAGGAGCCGTGGGGTACCATGGTCTAGAAGGATATATTTATTGTTGTAATATCATATATAATAATTGGAGTCATATACTACCATTATTTATAAACTACTCACATCCAGGTTTGGAAGTGTTCATGTATGGGTATTAAAATAATGCTCCAGTAGTGTCCTGGATCGTTCTGAAAAGGATATATATATATAAATTACATTTTATCTCCCAAGGTAGGTAATTTTGTATGGGTGTCCAAGCCCAAATAAGCACTTACATTTGCAGAGTTGTAGGAGGAAGGATTTAAGGGAAGGGAAGGTGTCTCTTCTGATGCCGCAGTCAAAAGTGAAATACTGCCCCGATGAGCCGTTCTGAAAAGGGTCATGGGTTATGTCCATGAGGTGTTTTTTACCGTTAAAAGTTGGTGAATAAAAGTATTTTATTGTGACTTCAAAAGAACGCTTGTCAAGACTTACATTTTGGGGGAGGTATTGGTAAGAGGAGAAAGAGGAAATCCTTCACTGCTGCTGGTCCGTGTCCGTCCCGTTCCCTCCTCGAGAGGGAAGTGAGGAGAGACGCCGGCTCCCCGGCCTTATAAAGCCGTTCGCGCATGCGCCTAATCAGCTTCTTTCGTCAGTGACTCGGAATCTTCGTACTGCACATGCGCCTGGGCGATACGCAGTACGAGCCGGTCCGACAGATCGGCCGCCGACACGGGGTGTGAGAGACCTGGAAACAAGCCCAGCCTTGGCAGGCAGGGGGGGGGGGGGGAGAAGATCTTAAGTCCCTTTCCGTCTCAATAGTAGCCCCTGTCACAAGAGAATGGCAGGGGCTTACCGTGCAGGTTGGAGGAAAACAGAGTGGTTCGCTCGTGAAGCAAGATATACATCTTCATATTTATATGCAAAACTAATTCACATAATAAAAGAAACGAACAATAAATAATAATTGTGTATATATATATATATATATATATATATATATATATATATATATATATATATATATATATATATATATATATATATATATATATACACACATACACACACACACACACATATACATATATATACACATATTCTTATATCATAGTTTTAACAGCAGTAAAAGTATAGATGCCCAAGAGGGAGGGTATCCCCAAGGGAGATGTTAAAGGAACATCCACAGGTCTGGCATATCAAAAGAGGGGAGATCTAGGCGGGAGATTTAAAGGACAATATATATGTTCTCTAAAATCTGGTATCCTGAAGCTAGATCCTATGGTGAATCTAAGGTCGGGTTGGTGATTGGTTTATATTTTCTTATGTTGTTAGTCTGTTTTGCCCGAGGCAAAACCTTCCAGAAATGGTCTGAAGCTTTCTGTTTCGTTTAGCCCTGGGTATTTGGTGGCATTAAGACGCCTAATCCATCACATCTCCATTTGCAGAAGTTTCTTGTTCCAATCACCCCCACATTGCGGTATGTGCATTCTCTCTAGGGTGATGAATGTTACTTTCGGCATTTTGTTGTGCATATTTTTAACATGTCTGCCAAGTGGTAGATGGAAGTTGCATATTTCCATGCTTTGGATATGCTTATTAATTCTCTTGCCCTTTTACTGTTTCATCTTGCCAACGTAATATGACCCACATTCGCACCTCATAAGGAACACGACTCCTCTCGTCTTGCAATTAAAATAGTGACGTGGTCTAAAATATTCGCCATTTGGGAGGATGGTGTCTGTGCATTTTTTGATGACACTGCACTGTGCGCAAGTGCCACAAGGGTATGTACCTTTATCCTTACATGGGTCCTTCCTTTTTTCCTTGAATTCGCTATGTATTAAGTTTTGTTTGAGGGAGCCGGCCTTTTTATAGGTGACTAGTGGGCTGTCTGATACGAATGGTTTCACCACAGGGTCTTCATTTAGTATGGTCCAATGTTTCTGGAGAATTTCTTTTATTTTGTGATGTTCATTTGTAAATCGTAAGATGATACGACTTTTTTCTCCTTGTTCTTTTGTTTCATCAACCTTTTTTGGTTTTAAATAGGAGTTCATGTCTTTGTCGTTTTTTGACTTTATTGAATGCTTTCCTGAGTGTACTTCTGGTGTACCCTCTTTCTAGTAGTCTACCCATAAGGAGATCAGCTTCTTTTTGGAAATCATCTTCATCTGTGCAGTTCCTCTTCAATCTTAGGTACTGGCTATATGGTATAGCTCTTTTTAATGATGTTGGGTGGAAGCTTGTAGCGTGCAAGATTGAATTTCCCGCTGTTTCCTTGCGGTAAAGAGTAGTTTTAATTGTTCCATTATCCTCTTTCAGTATCCAAGTGTCTAGGAATGCAATCTTCCTCTTGTCATAGTTGAGTGTGAAATACATGTTGTAAGTATTGTTATTCATCACTTTCAAGCACTCCTTAATTAGGTTTTCAGGGCCTGTCCAAATGATAAAAATATCATCCAGAAAACGCTGCCATAATAATATGTGGTCTACAAAGATGCTATTTTTTTCCTCAGCTAAAAATTCCAATTCCCAAGCTCCTAAATAGATGTTCGCATATGATGGTGCGCAGCTGGTACCCATCGCAACACCGCACGTTTGTAAATAGTAGGTGCCGTCACATGTGAATACATTGTGGTTCAATATATATTCCAACATCATTACAATGAATTCATTGAAGTTGTGGTCCCGTTCGCTCTGTTGTTTAAGAGTTTCTTTAATTATCTCAATGCCTTTATGGGGGATGTTGTTGTAAAGGGCTTCAACGTCGATGGTAATCAAGAACGCATCTTCCGGTACAGTTAAGTCATCGAGTATCTGGAGTAGGTGGACTGTGTCTTTAAGGTGTGATGTAAGTTTAGTCACATGGGGTCTCAAGTATGCATCGATAATTTTACTTGTTGTCTCTGTAAGGTTACCATTCCCAGATACAATTGGTCTCCCTGGTGGGTTATCCTTGTTCTTGTGTATCTTCGGCAATGCATATAACGTGGGAGTTCTGGGGTGTTTGGTCCTCATGTAGGTCCATAGGGACTCTGTAATTGTACCCTCATTTAAGGCTCTGTCCTGTTTCCTGTAAAAATCTTCTTTGAAGGTCTCCAACATAATAGGTAATATTTTCTTAGAACATCTTTTGTTGTTCAAAATATTAAGACACATCATTTTATATTGGTCATTGTCCATCAAGACAACATTGCCCCCTTTGTCAGAGGGCTTAATTGTGATGTTCTCATTATCCTGGAGTTCTTTCAGGGCCTTATTTTGGGGTTTTGTTAGATTCTGTGTAATCCCTTGATCTTTTAATTGGTTAATTTCCTTGGTGGTCTCCCGCACAAAGAGGGCAATTGCCGGGTTTGTATTTAAAGGTGGGAAGGCACTTGATTTTATCTTGAATCTTTTAAGGGATATTCCCCTCGGGGGGTCTGTTTCCTGTTCCTCCTCCTCACTGTCTATTGTGGTATCGTCGTCAGTCCAATCTTCTAGTCCCCCCTCCTCCAGCAGTAAATTTAGGTCCCGGATAGCTCTAAATTCAGCTGCAGTGAATTTGGTCTGTGGTTCTTCTGTTTGTTTCTTGCTGTACATAACTTTTAAGAGTAATTTCCGGGCAAAAAGGTTGATGTCCTTTATAGTTTCAAACCTATCTGTGGTTCTATTTGGGCAAAAGGAGAGCCCTAGTTTTAGAACCTCAGTTTGCTCGGTAGTTAATATATGTTGAGAAAGGTTTATAATGGTGTGTTCCCTTATTTCATTCATTATGTGGGATGGGTTTTCTTTTTCAGAGTTTTCCCTAAAAAAGGCTTTTGAGGTTTTGGGCCACTGTCTTTATTGCCTCTTGGTCTTAAAAATATTTGGTGGTGTTTGACTGCGACTGTCCCAGAATGTATGTATATATACACAATTATTATTTATTGTTTGTTTCTTTTATTATGTGAATTAGTTTTGCATATAAATATGAAGATGTATATCTTGCTTCACGAGCGAACCACTCTGTTTTCCTCCAACCTGCACCCGGTACGGTAAGCCTCTGCCATTCTCTTGTGACAGGGGCTACTATTGAGACGGAAAGGGACTTGAGATCTTCCCCCCCCCCCCCTGCCAAGGCTGGGCTGGTTTCCAGGTCTCTCACACCCCGTGTCAGCGGCCGATCTGTCGGACCGGCTCGTACTGCATGCGCATCACTCAGGCGCATGCGCAGTACGAAGAGCCCGAGTCACTGACGAAAGAAGCCGATTACGTGCAGTGCCTTAGGCGCATGCGCGAACGGCTTTATAAGGCCCGGGGAGCCGGCGTCTCTCCTCACTTCCCTCTTGAGGAGGGAACGGGACGGACACGGACCAGCAGCAGTGAAGGATTTCCTCTTTCTCCTCTTACCAATACCTCCCCCAAAATGTAAGTCTTGACAAGCGTTCTTTTGAAGTCACAATAAAATACTTTTATTCACCAACTTTTAACGGTAAAAAACACCTCATGGACATAACCCATGACCCTTTTCAGAACGGCTCATCGGGGCAGTATATTTCACTTTTGACTGCGGCATCAGAAGAGACACCTTCCCTTCCCTTAAATCCTTCCTCATACAACTCTGCAAATGTAAGTGCTTATTTGGGCTTGGACACCCATACAAAATTACCTACCTTGGGAGATAAAATGTAATTTATATATATATATCCTTTTCAGAACGATCCAGGACACTACTGGAGCATTATTTTAATACCCATACATGAACACTTCCAAACCTGGATGTGAGTAGTTTATAAATAATGGTAGTATATGACTCCAATTATTATATATGATATTACAACAATAAATATATCCTTCTAGACCATGGTACCCCACGGCTCCTTGTTGCAGGCTTAGAGGATACAGAGAGAACTTTGGTTTGCAGAAACAAGATTTTAAATACAAGTATGTACTTATCATCTTATTTGTATACACTTCGAATTGTATGTATATTTCCATTAACGGAAATATTATTGATTATACATTACAGCTGGGTGACAGAAACCTTTGAAAAAGGCTAATACAGCCGAAATGCGTCAAGTTTATGGATGAAACTCTGTGAACCACCTTTTCCTGGGCTATACACGGGATACACAGAGACAAGATCCATATAACTGTCACAAGTTTATCACACATGTCACAGATTCACTGAGAATCCTTCTTTCTTCTATCTTTATCACATTGGGCCTGTACCCAACACCAATGCTCACATCTTTGAGATATAATACTACTTTATTTACTCTTATGTAATATTGGAATAATTTGAGATATAATTTTTATTCATCTTGATTTGATATTCACTTGCCCATAAAGTCCCACCACTTTGGCTTGAGACACCAAAAAACCCTCTCTTTTTTCAAGAGTATTCAAACATTGGAGAGGCTCTGACATGAGGAAAATGATATCCCAAAATGAGACACTTTGGATACATAGGTTAAAGACATTGAAACCACTGGGGTTAAAATGCAGATATAGACCTCAATTGTTTTTTTTAAACAATTTTTAAATTATATATATATATTTTTTTCTCTTTCAATAGTTATTGAATATTTTTACATACAACACGGAACAACAGAAAATGACAGTATGTTCAAAAAATGTCATGGTATACAATAGTGCGTTGAAGTACAACATGAACAATAAACAAGAACAATAAACAAGAACACGAACACGAACATATGCCATATCACAGTGAAACTAAACAGAATTTAGAACTAGTAACATACCGAAGTACTTATATATATATTTTTTTAATATCCCTTGAGTCCAATAGCATATGTAGGGTTAACTGAAATAACAAATAATAAACATCAAAAAAGCCCAACTCCTTACCCGATTCATTTATATTTAGTTCATACATCGTATTAATAAATACACACACATATACACACACATAATATATTATATAATATATATATATATATATATATATATATATATATATATATATATATATATATATATATATATATATATATTAGGGCTGCTGAATATAATCGAAAGATCGATGCATCGCGATTCGACCCTTCGCGATTCTGCATCGATGCGGGTTGCCGGCATAATAGATTAGGAAATGACGTCATCAGCCGCGGCCACGCCCTATCGCGCAAGGGAGAAAAAGTCACAAGATCGGCAGCGGATTGGTGGGTTAGTGGCAGGAGCTTAATAAAAAGGCTCCGCCCCTCCCCTTCCGTCACTTTGACCCGGGCCGAGGCGCAGCAAGACATCCCCCGCGTGTATCGGCGTCCCACCTGCGGCCTTGCAGCCAAGAAGCCAGCCAAGCCACAAGCCAGTCCACACTCCACAGCACAGGAGCGAGGAGCCCCAAGTGCGTCCCCATCGCAGTCAGCCAGCCTCACCGTAGCGGACTGTCCCAGGCCCAGCCGCCACCACTGCCAGTGACGCCAGCCGCCCGCCACAGAGCAGCATAGCACCTGTCCTCCTCTGCAATGCAGTGCACAACAACCCACACAGTCACACAGCAGCAGGTATGTACTAGTCCGAACAAATAATTGTATAATCATGACATTCATGGGGGTCTTGTCTGTATCTCTGGGGGATGTCTGATGGGGGGGGGGGGCTGGGACAGGGGACAGTCGGTCGGGGCCCGGGGGTACTGTTCTGCTGTGGCAGTCTGGCAGCCAGGGGACCTCTCTCTGAGTGTCAGTGGGGGCTTGGGGGTCTCTGTCAGTGTCAGCTGTGGGGGTCTGGGCAAGGGGGGGGACTCACTCAGTGTTTGTCAGTGCTGTGGGGGATTGGGGAAGGTGTGGGACAGTGGGACATCCAGGTCTCTGTCAGTGTGTCTGGCTGTCAGCTCAGCTGCGGGGGGAGGGGGGTCTCTGTCAGTGTCACTGTCACAGGCAGCTGTGGGGTAAGGGGGGGCCCCGGGGGTTTTGGCTCAGTGCATGCATAAGAGGGAGTCAGACAGACAGGCAGTCATATTTTATGAAAGATGTTGCTTGGTTGACTTGTTGCGGCTTAGTTTACAAGTGGTATTTTTTTATTTTTTTTTTTAAACACTGACAGAGTTTGGCAACTTACGTCTTATATTTGTGAGTTTGTGAATGTGACCCCCATAGGATTTCCTCAAGGTTAAGCTTCAGTTTACAATTTATTCTCTCAAGGATTTTCCTTCCTCTAATGGTGGCTTGTTGGCTAGCTTGGCTTCAGTTACAGATGTAATCGACATGGTAGAGTGCTGCTCAGTGCAGTGCAGGTAACGTTTCCTTTCTGTAACATGACTGACTGACTGTCGTGACAACTCAGGAGCTTATAACGCAGCTCTAGCATTAACTCAACACACACACAGTGTGTGTGTGTGTTGAGTTGATGCTGAGGCTGCGTATAAGCTTTTGAGTTGTCACGAGTCACGACACACACACACACACACACACACACACACACACACAGTGTTTAGTTGACTGGCAATGGCAGGGGCAAACATAATCGCAGTGAACCTGGAACATTTTATATTTTTTACAGCTTTTCTGGCACTGGAGAGATGGAGAATGGCTTGTTTTCAAAAATGGTCCATTCACATAAGTGAATTGATAATTATTTAAGCTTAAGCTTATATTTGTATAACTCCCCTCTAGCAGCCATCAACTCACTTCACTTTGACTGGCAGTTGCAGGGGGAAACAAACATCACGGTGAACATGGAAGTTATGCAGCAGTGCACTATTGCCAGGTTCACCTTTGATATTTGCTACTAGTCAGGAAGTGCTCTGTTTTGTAGAGGACAGGTTATGGCACACACCTGGAATTTATTGCAACGCATGTCTGTCTGCTGGTCTGTTGTACTCTGTAGCAATAGCAAGTGTAGGGGGTTCCCTCAACCAAACAAATACTAAAGGTAAAAGTGTATCTAGACAACTGAAGGCAAGCCAGGCAGCCACGGTACAGGAAAGGACATCCTTGAAAGATTAAATCAATCATACATTGAAGCGTAAAACCTTGATTAAATCTTTACTGGATCACAAATACACACAAACCTGACCTAACCTATATGCCTTGAGTTGTACCAGTGTGCCAATGCCAAACCTTTCTTCAGTTCTCATGATTCTGATGCAGACAATCGTGTTGTGTGTTTTTTTTGTGATCCCATGAAGATTTACCCAAGGTTTAAGCTTCAGTTGATGATTTACTCTGTCAGGGGTTTTCCTTCCTCTAATGGTGGCTTTGGCTTGGCTTCAGTTGGGTTTAATCGTGGTAGAGACAGAGACTGTCTGCAGGACAGGTAACGTTTTCTGTAAAGTAAGTGACATAAAAGTGACATAAGTGAATTGATAAGCTTAAAGCTTATATTTGTAACTCCCCTCTAGCAGCCAATCCATCAACTCACTTGAGTTGACTGGCAGTTGCAGAGGGAAACAAACATCACGGTGAACATGGAAGTTATGCAGCAGTGCACTATTGCCAGGTTCACCCTTGATGTTTGCTACTAGTCAGGAAGAAGTGCTCTGTTTTGTAGAGGACAGGTTATGGCACACCTGGAATTTATTGCAATGCATATTCACATAAAAGGATTTATATATAATGTTTTGTGGGAATTTATGATGACCATTTTCACAAGAATATTAGCTTGGCTGGCTTCTTCTATCTTGGCTTGCCTTTAAAGTACAACTATAGGCAAAACTTTATCCAAAATCAAAAAAGTTTTGCCTTTAGTTGTACTTTAAATGGTGGTAGACCTGGCTTATATTAATATTTTCTTTTATGAAGCAGTAAACTGCACTACTACAGTTTTTTACTAATTTTACTGTTACTTCTAGTAAAATACTAGTGTTGTTGTCTGTCTCTGCTATGATGTTTGCATTTTCAGACCTTCCTATATGTTTGCAGTGCAAGTGCACTAAAGTATGCAGGGCTTGCAGGCCATGACAGGGTCCAGGAAAGTGTCCTTTGAAGCAAATGAAAATAAAAAGGATTCTTTTATTTGTGACTGCTTGATTGGTTTTTTTTTTTTTTTTATAAAGTTTTAAAAACCATTGGGCAGTGGGCTGGGCATTGGGCAGTAATCATGATGCATCGCGGAATCAAATCGTATCGAATCGCGACCCTAATAATTGTATCGAATCGTGAGGTAAGTGAAGATGCACAGCCCTAATAATATATATATTATATATATATATATATATATATATATATATATATATATATATATATATATATATATATATATATATATATATATATATATATATATATATATATATATATATATAGTGATGAGATGGGTCCTTTTTTTAACCAAGAGATATCTTTAAATTATCCACTAGATGGCGATATTTAAAACATCTTAAAATAAGGCATATAATATTAGCAATCGTTTATAAAAAATTCTCATATGACACCGTTTTTAAGCCAGTTTAATTTCAATAAGAAATGTTTTTTAAGATTGTTTAACTGATTTATTGTATGGAAACAATTGTTCCTAATAGCATAATCTATCGATTGCATGCATGTGCCTAATAGCATTGGTTGTTATGGGAAACTGGAACCAAAAAGTTATTCCCAAACAGAACTAGAAAATTGTTTTTATTTAGAATCCCAGATATACTTTTAAGACCATTTTAATACTGTGTATATAGGGATTAATAATGGACATCCATAATAGGTTTTACATGAACATTTTAAGATTTCGAATTTGAAATAATTAATTTGAAATTAGTGTCATTTATTCTCCGGATCTAAGATTGGCAGAGCGAAGTATAAAAAGATGGTATATCTATATTAATAAAAGCCAAGTGTCCCTGCGTCCACAGATTCCAGATTCCCTGTGTTTGTGGAAATGTGCTACTGCGCATGTGCCACAGGACAGCCGTTGGGACTGGGGGCGGGCACTGATCTGTTATGCTGGGGGAGCTCCTCGGTGTCGGAGGCCGGGTATTGGGGGTCACCCCCGATAATGGTGCGGTGTGAGGGCCGTTGTACTGCCGATAGTTTCAGTAGCCACCGTTCTGAATTCGTATGTGCTGGGGAGGCAGAGTTCCGATCTTAGATGCCTTAGATTTAAAAAAGGCGCCACCCGGCGCCAACACGCCATTGCGTATGCGCCGCTGCTCGGTAAAAGCCGTACACGTTCGGCTATTTCCGGAAATAGCCGAACGTATTCGAGCTTTCCCGAGCGGCGGCGAATAATGACGTGTTGGCGCCGGAAGGCGCCATTTTTAAATCTAAGGCAACTGATCGGAACTCCGCCTCCCCAGCACATACGAATTCAGAACGGTGGCTACTGAAACTATCGGCAGTACAACGGCCCTCACACCATCATCGGGGGTGACCCCCCAATACCCGGGACCCGTCCTCCGACACCGAGGAGCTCCCCCATCCTCCCCAGCACATATCAGGAACAGGTAAGTGAGACTCCTCCACTGCCTGCCATTATGCGGGGCTGCAGGCATACTACAAGAGATGCAGTGCTGCAGGCATGGTACTCCTGTACCATGCGCGCAGCCCCCCATTCCCCTGCACCATGCGCGCAGCCCCGCATTCCCCTGCACCATGCGCGCAGCCATTGCAAACTTATATTCTGAGGTTTTAATTACATTCTTTTAATACAGTCAGTCGGGAACTAAAGTGGGCCGGTCTAAGGCATGAAACTCCAGGGCTGAAAATGAGTCACACTCCAGCCCTGCCGGAGAGTCTACACTCACCCGCATGCTGGAGCCGGGCAGGAGCACCCCGTCATGGGTCAGGAGAAGAGGCAGGCACCGGGGGATCTGGATAGAGCCGCTAGAGGCCATGACGGGCCACACACACACACAATCCGCACACCGACCGAACTCACTGACCGCTCCGAGTCCAGGCAAAGAGCAGCAAGACTACAACTACGGAGAGCGGCCGGAGACAAATCATCTCCGCCTGAGAAAACCACCGCCATCTACTGGCCAACTGTGAGTATTACAACTGGGAATTCACCTCACAGGGCTGAGGACAGAAATCACCTTATCATATATTGTGATATCCTACATACTATACACCCCAATATAATCACCTCGTCATATACTATACACCCCAGTATCATCAGGATATCTAATGAGGTGATGATACTGGGGTGTATAGTATATGATGAGGTGATTATATTGGGGTGTATGTAGGATATCACAAAATGGCGGTGGTTGCCTAAGGCGGAGATGATTTGTCTCCGGCCGCTCTCCGTAGTTGTAGTCTTGCTGTGCTTTGCCCGGACTCGAAGCTGTCAGTGAGTTCGGTCGGTCGGTGTGCGGATTGTGTGCGTGGCCTACCTGCATCTGGTAAGAAGTAAAGAGTGGCATCCTTATTCACTGGAGCACCTGATATCCAAGCAATATTCTTTTGCATGAACTGTTTGGATCACAGTCCACAATTGAAGCACTTTATAAGCACCAATTTATATTGCAATACAATTATTTTTTAAATAATTTAATCAAGTATTTTATATTTTATACCTATGGTTTAATTAAGGCATTATCAAGCACTTTAATGGTAATAATTGCACTATTCAGCACCTTATTTGTTTTGCACAGCACATGTGTGTCAATAGCACTTTCTAAATATAAGTGACTTTGTTTATAATTATTGGACATTTATGTGTTTTTATTAGGGATGCACCAAAATGAGAATTATGGGCCGAAACTGAAAATGCAGGATCCCCTTGGCCAAAAACCGGAAATGACTTTTCCCCCAAATGATTTTAAAATAGACAGAACAGGGGCATACACCAAAACAGGCAGGCGTATACCTGTAGCTGCCACCCCGTCGCAGTATAGTGGTTAATTTAATTATCAATGGCATTTGTATTATGCAGCATTAGTGACCGACCAGTGGCAGTTAATTAACCCCTTTGTGCTGCATTAGTGCAACCAGTATCAGTGTTAATTAACACTGGTTGCACTGCTACTGGTTGCACTAATGCAGCACAAAGGGGTTAATTAACTGCCACTGGTCGGTCACAAATGCATCAGTGACCAGCAGTGGCAATACATTAACCCCCTCATGCTGCATAATACAAATACCATTGGTAACCTCACCTCAGCGTCCCTCACCATCCCAATGCAATCTCCTTACTTTCACTCGGCTCCTCTGCTGTCCTTCCTTTGAAAAGACGCGCCTCCGGCCGGCGGGCCCGCCTCCCGGTGATGTCACTACTACTACGATCTGTGCATGAATGAACACACTGGGCGGGCGAGCGGCCGCTAATAGCTATAACTATGTGAGCGCTTCGCTTCCCTGTCAGCGGAGATACCCGCCTGATAGGGAAGTGAAGCGCTCACATAGTTACAGCTATTAGCGGGCGCCCGCTCGCCCGGTGTGTTAGTTCATTCATGCACAGATCATAGTAGTAGTAGTGACATCACCGGGAGGCGGGCCGCCGGCCAGAGGCAGGTCTTTTGAAACCTGTGCTGCGCCCGCGGCGGCCATATTTAGTATCAGCATCTTTAACCCATTTTGGAATTAAAATGGAAGAGATGGAATAAGACCATTTTCGGCCGAAAATTCCAGTGGCCAAAATTTCGGTGCACCATTAGTATTTATATAATTTATCACTTTTTATGATGTTTGTATATGAAATTGACTTTTGTTGTATTGATTTATTCAAAGATTTATCACACCAGATAAAAGAGCTAGGTTTTATATATATCAATATATTTATCAAAATTGATTGAGAGACTAGCACTTAACTCATTAACATCCAGGGTTACCAGCGCCTTTTTTACCAAATTTTAATAAACAGTGCATTTGTATAGCACTGATTACTGTAGTAATGTCACTGGTACCCCCAAAAGTGTCAAACATGTTAGTTAGGGGTCCGATCTGTCCGCCGCAATGTCGCAGTCCCCCAAAAAAAAAAAAAAAAAAGCGTGGATTTACCAAAAATATGTAGCAGAAAACAAATTGGCCTAAAATGTTAAAAAAAAATTTAGATTTTTTAATTTTTTTGGGGAAATTTCATATAAAAAAATATTGTTATTTTTTTCAAAATTGACGCTCTTTTTTTGTTTATAGCGCACAAAAAAAAAAAAAAAAAAAAAACTAACTAACTAACTAACACAGGTGATCAAATACCACCAAAAGAAAGCTCGCACGACCGTGCAATTGTTCATTAAAGTCACGCAGTGCCAAATCGCAAAATAGGCCCTTGCCTTTGAGCAGGAAAATCCTACAGGGCTTAAGTGGTTAAGTAGACCCATGTTTTCGAAGGACAAATCTGACTTTTTAGAGACTTTAGCCAGTGATGCATCGAGCTTGGGGCTCCTTTCTGCCTCATTGAAGAGGAATCTTTTTTTTTTTTTTTTTTTATATTTTTATTGGGTTTTCAAGAAAGTACAGTAACACATTTGTGAACTTAAACAAGATCACGCATGACAAACAGAAGACAACAATGTAACTAATCATAATAACAGAATAAGGTCGTTGAAGAGTATCATGCAATTACCAGAGTGAGTACATCCTATAAAGTTGTAGAACAGGTAATGTGTATGCACAAGTTAAAAACAAGTTTCTCATTTAGAACATGGAACATTTTGGTTCAAGAAACACAATAGTGAACCGAGAGGAATTCTCCAGAAATTAGCTGGTTTTACTGGGTTTAGCATATGAACACCAAGGCTGCCAGTCAGGGGCGGACTTACCAGTCGGGCATTGCTCGATGGCCCGGGGTCAGGGGGGGCCTGGTAGGGCCGTCTTTCTGCATGGACACGCTGGCAATTTGTCTGGGGGCCCCACGCAGGGTGACAGTTTCCCTGATCTGATCCCCCAGGATGCCGCAGCAGCAGCTTTACTGTGCGCTGGACTGGTTGCTAAAATGGCAAGCCGACTGGCGTCTAGCAACCAGTGACGTCCAGAGAATGAAAGTAAGGCCGAGGAGAGGACACAGGAAGCAGAGCAGAGGAGGATCTTCCTCGTTCTCCGCAACCAGTGACGTCCAGAGAACGAAAGTGAGGCTGAGGAGAGGACACAGGAAGCAGAGGAGGATCTTCCTCGTTCTCCGCGCGTATATGTCTGGAATGTATGGAATGTCCCCCACCTCCTCCCTTCATCTGCAGTGTGCAGCTGAGGAACTGTCAGCAGAATACCTCAGAGCAGGACCGAGCAGAGGCAAACTGCTGCTTGAGGTGATCTCCCTCATTGTAAATGTTGTTTATCTAGTTTTTTTTTCCCCTCTCTCTCTCGACCTCTTTCTTTCTTTTTCCCTCCCTCCCTCCCTCTTCCCCTCTCGCTTCCCCCCCCTCTCTCTCTCTCGCTTTCCCCTCCCTCTCTCTCTCTCTCTCTCTCCCCCCTCTCCCTCGCTTTCCCCCCCTCTCTCTCTCTCGCTTTCCACCCCCTTTCCCTCTCTCTCTCTCTCCCTCCCTCTCCCTTTCCCTCGCTCCCTTTTCTTTTTCCCTCCCCTATCAAGGATAAGTAAATTAATAAATAAAATATTAAAAAATCTTTTTAGTCCATAAAAATTTTTAAAAAAATTGTCCATAGTGAATCTTCCCAAGTGACAAGAAAAAGTGCAAACGTGCCACTATCCAATAACTGCGTGTATTCAGTGTCCACATGTGGGGATCCCACCTTCCGTGCACCACCATTTCCCCTAAATGGACTCGCTGGAAATTAAGCTGGTGGAACCAGAAATCACACTTTCCTAATAACTTTCCAGCCTGGTGGTCGGTTTCCTCAATAATAGGTATCCCGATTGGTCAGTGAGAAGAATGTCCCTTACATTGGTGGTTAATGAAAAAAAATGTCCCTTACATTGGCGGTTAATGAAAAAAATGCCCTGTACATTGGTGGTCAATGAAAAAAATGTCCAGTACATTGGGTCAGTGATAAGCATGAATGTTCGGAAGAATGTTCGTTACATTGGTGGTCAGTGAGAAGAATATAGCCCCGTACCCACGAACGATCGGCCGTCTTTTGTCCGGTGCTGTCCTGTCAGCTGAAAAGTGCAAAAGACTGCACACAAATTTTGTCGGCCAACAACAGCCGACTGCAGAAGTGATGTCATGTGATGGTTAACTTTCCGTGTCTTTTTTCTTTTCTGAGCATGCCCAGTCTTGCTAATCTGCTGTCTGTCGGCCAAATTCTGTACTGACTGGCGAACAATCGGCTCTAAAATAGGTGAACCATAAGTAAAAATAGATAATAAAAGATGCTAAATAGTGTTGGATACTATGAAATCTTCATCACCATATATGTATAAATAAATAAAGATGCTGGATAGTAATAAATACTATAAAATCATCATTAATCTTTAAACAGTAAATGATAAAGTGCTCCTGTGCAAGAATTAAGTATACTAGAAAAATGTGAAAAGAAGTGGGAAATGAGGATCACGCATTCTTGCCTATGAAGGGCGAACCACTAACGACTCTTCAATTTGCACAAAAATAAGGCAAAAAAAATTGATGGTGAACAATATAATAAGGTGACAAAAGCACTGTGATTAATCTACAAAAAAATTGTAGTAATCCAGAATGAGTTCAAATCAATAGAATCAGTGCTGGTAGAGGATGACAGTCGCCGCCGCCTCCAAGTCATCACTGTTGGGATGTCCCAAAGCAGTATAGACATGAGGGGTGGGAGACGCAACCGTAGAAAAGGCAACGCAGTACCCACATCAGAGAAAAGGAACCTTACATGCACAGTAAGAGAACCTGCTGGGCAACAGAAAACAATGCTCAACAGGAGCAACAGCCCAGGAAAGCAAACACCAACAGCCAGGGACCCATAAAAAACAAGGGTCCTTCATGGCACTGCCACACTGAGAACCTTGTGGCCAAAGGAGGCATCAGCTAACGCCAGAACATCTACTTTGTAGAATTTGGAAAAAAGTGTGCATCGACGACCAAGTCGCAGCCTTGCACACCTGGGCCACCGAGGCCCGATGCCAATAGGCCCAGGACGCACTCACAGATCTGGTAGAGTGCGCCTTAACAGGGAAGGGTAGAACCCGTTCCTTCAAAGCATAAGCCTGTTCAATGGTCTGTCAGATCCATTTGGCAATAGTCGCTGCAGACGCAGCCATGCCCTTCCGAGGTCCCTCAGGAAGGACAAAGAGGGAATCCATCTTCCAAAAAGATTCCGTAGACAGGTAAACCCTGATCGCCCTGACAACATCCAAGGAATGCAGAGCAACCTCATTAGGCTTCGTACAAAGCGAAGGCAGGACAATGTCTTCATTAATGTGGAACTCAGAGACCACCTTAGCAAGAAAGGAGGGATGCGGACGCAAGACCACCTTATCCCGGTGAATCACCAAGTACGGAGAACGGCAAGATAACGCTGCCAGTTCCGACACCCTGCGAGCCGAAGTGATCGCCACCAAAAAGGCAACCTTCTTAGACAGCAGAGGCAACGATATATCACAAATGTTTTCAAAGGGAGCACACTGTAACACGGACAGAACCATGTTCAAGTCCCATGGAGGTAAGGGCTCCTTCCTGGGAGGAGCCAAATGTCGCACACCTTGAATGAAGGCGTGAACCAACGAATGAGACTCCGCAGGGCGTTGGAACAGAATAGCCTGTGCGGACACCTGGCCCTTGATCGTGGCCAGCACCAGGCGCTGGTCCACCCCAGACTGGAGGAAGGCCAACACTCTCGACACCGAGTACAAGCGAGGGGAGAACCCCCTGGACTCACACCAGGCGAAATAAGCCTTCCAGGTACAGTAATAGACTTTACCAGAGGAGGTTTTCCTAGCCTTGACAAGGGATGGCCTCAGGGGAGAGACCCCTGTCCCTCAGGACCTGGGTCTCAACAGCCAGGCCGTTAAAGCCATCGACTGTAAAGCAGGATGGAAGATCGGACCCTGAGACAGGAGATCTTCCCGCAAAGGCAGCCGCCACGGAGGCGCCACTGCCAGGTAAACAACGTTGGCGTACCAGGACCGGCGCGGCCAGTCCAGTGCCACCAGAATCACCAGGTGCGGTTCCGAGGCTAACCTGCGGAGGAACCTGGATAGCAACTGAATCGGAGGAAAGGCATACATCAGACGATACTGATGCCAAGGAGCCACTAACGCATCCGAGGCATCCGCCAGCGGATCACACATTCTTGCCACGAACCTTTCAACCTTTTGGTTTTGCCGAGATGCGAACAGATCCACGTCCGGGGATCCCCACTTCGCACACAGCATTTGGAAGACCTCCGGGTGCAGGGACCATTCCCCCTCGTCCAGGGTCTGGCTGCTCAGATAGTCGGTCTGCCAGTTCTCCACACCTGGAATGCGAACCGCTGAGATTGCCAGGACATGAGTCTCGGCCCAAGACAGAATGTCGCTCACCTCCCGGCCGCTTGGGCACTCCTGGTGCCCCCTTGGTGGTTGATGTAAGCCACCTCGGTAGCATTGTCCGTCCGTACCCGAACAGGACGGCCCCGAAGTCGATCCGACCACTGGAAGAGACAGTTTTATCGCTCGCAATTCCAGCATATTTATCGGGAGGGAGGACTCCTCCTCCGACCAAGTGCCCTGGGCAGACAGGTTGCCCAGGATTCCACCCCAGCCCGTCAGGCTGGCATCCGTGGTAATCACAGTCCACAACAACGGACAGAAGGACTTGCCTTCCGACACCGTTGGGGACTGGAGCCACCACAGAAGAACCAATCTGGTCTGACGACTCAATGAGACACTCAGATCCAGGGACTGAGGAAGTCTGTCCCACCTGGCCAGGATCTCCACCTGGAGAGCCCGCGTGTGAAACTGAGCAAAGGGTATCGCCTCGAAGGCCGAAACCATTAACCCCAGGCCCCGCATACAGGTCCTGAGTGACAAGGACAGATTGACAGATTGACAATATATTTATCAAAATTGATTGAGAGACTAGCACTTAACTCATTAACATCCAGGGTTACCAGCGCCTTTTTTACCAATTTTTAATAAACAGTGCATTTGTATAGCACTGATTACTGTAGTAATGTCACTGGTACCCCCAAAAGTGTCAAACATGTTAGTTAGGGGTCCGATCTGTCCGCCGCAATGTCGCAGTCCCCCCAAAAAAAAAGCGTGGATTTACCAAAAATATGTAGCAGAAAACAAATTGGCCTAAAATGTTAAAAAAAATTTAGATTTTTTAATTTTTTTGGGGAAATTTCATATAAAAAAATATTGTTATTTTTTTCAAAATTGACGCTCTTTTTTTGTTTATAGCGCACAAAAAAAAAAAAAAAAAAAAAAAAAAACTAACTAACTAACTAACACAGGTGATCAAATACCACCAAAAGAAAGCTCGCACGACCGTGCAATTGTTCATTAAAGTCACGCAGTGCCAAATCGCAAAATAGGCCCTTGCCTTTGAGCAGGAAAATCCTACAGGGCTTAAGTGGTTAAGTAGACCCATGTTTTCGAAGGACAAATCTGACTTTTTAGAGACTTTAGCCAGTGATGCATCGAGCTTGGGGCTCCTTTCTGCCTCATTGAAGAGGAATCTTTTTTTTTTTTTTTTTTTTTTATATTTTTATTGGGTTTTCAAGAAAGTACAGTAACACATTTGTGAACTTAAACAAGATCACGCATGACAAACAGAAGACAACAATGTAACTAATCATAATAACAGAATAAGGTCGTTGAAGAGTATCATGCAATTACCAGAGTGAGTACATCCTATAAAGTTGTAGAACAGGTAATGTGTATGCACAAGTTAAAAACAAGTTTCTCATTTAGAACATGGAACATTTTGGTTCAAGAAACACAATAGTGAACCGAGAGGAATTCTCCAGAAATTAGCTGGTTTTACTGGGTTTAGCATATGAACACCAAGGCTGCCAGTCAGGGGCGGACTTACCAGTCGGGCATTGCTCGATGGCCCGGGGTCAGGGGGGGCCTGGTAGGGCCGTCTTTCTGCATGGACACGCTGGCAATTTGTCTGGGGGCCCCACGCAGGGTGACAGTTTCCCTGATCTGATCCCCCAGGATGCCGCAGCAGCAGCTTTACTGTGCGCTGGACTGGTTGCTAGAATGGCAAGCCGACTGGCGTCTAGCAACCAGTGACGTCCAGAGAATGAAAGTAAGGCCGAGGAGAGGACACAGGAAGCAGAGCAGAGGAGGATCTTCCTCGTTCTCCGCAACCAGTGACGTCCAGAGAACGAAAGTGAGGCTGAGGAGAGGACACAGGAAGCAGAGGAGGATCTTCCTCGTTCTCCGCGCGTATATGTCTGGAATGTATGGAATGTCCCCCACCTCCTCCCTTCATCTGCAGTGTGCAGCTGAGGAACTGTCAGCAGAATACCTCAGAGCAGGACCGAGCAGAGGCAAACTGCTGCTTGAGGTGATCTCCCTCATTGTAAATGTTGTTTATCTAGTTTTTTTTCCCCTCTCTCTCTCGACCTCTTTCTTTCTTTTTCCCTCCCTCCCTCCCTCTTCCCCTCTCGCTTTCCCCCCCTCTCTCTCTCTCTCGCTTTCCACCCCCTTTCCCTCCAGAAGTCGATCCGACCACTGGAAGAGACAGTTTTATCGCTCGCAATTCCAGCATATTTAATCGGGAGGGAGGACTCCTCCTCCGACCAAGTGCCCTGGGCAGACAGGTTGCCCAGGATTCCACCCCAGCCCGTCAGGCTGGTATCCGTGGTAATCACAGTCCACAACAACGGACAGAAGGACTTGCCTTCCGACACCGTTGGGGACTGGAGCCACCACAGAAGAACCAATCTGGTCTGACGACTCAATGAGACACTCAGATCCAGGGACTGAGGAAGTCTGTCCCACCTGGCCAGGATCTCCACCTGGAGAGCCCGCGTGTGAAACTAAACAAAGGGTATCGCCTCGAAGGCCGAAACCATTAACCCCAGGCCCCGCATACAGGTCCTGAGTGACAAGGACAGATTGTCCCTGAGGGACCTGATCCTGTCCTGCAAGATCCGGAGCTTGTCCTCCGGTAAGAACACCTTTGCCTAAGCAGGGTACAGAATTATTCCCAGATAGGGAAGATGAACCGATAGAGACAACGTTGATTTCTGAACGTTGATGGTCCAAGCAAACCGAAGGGTCGCATCTGCCAGATCTATCGAGGCCAGAAATTCCCCTGGACTCAGGGAGGCCACCACCAAGTGGAGAGACTCCATACGGAATTTCCGAACACGCACAAAGCGGTTCAGCGCTTTCAGGTCCAGAATAGGACGCACTTTGCCCCCCTTCCTGGGCAACGTGAACAGATTTGAATAAAATCCCCGAAACCTGTCCCGATGAGGCACCGGGACAATCACCCCCTGAGCAAGAAGGTCCTACACCGCTTCATGCAGGTCCTGCAGACACCCAGGAGGCAAGTGAAGATTTGAGGGAAGGAATCTGTCCGCTGGCTGGGAAAGGAATTAGATCTTGTACCCTGATCGAATGATTTCCTAAACCCACCTGTCCGAAATCCGGAGCCGCCAAGGTTGGAGGAAACCACGCAAACGTCCCCCCACCCCTGAAACGGGTGATGGCACCCCTTCAGGCAGAGTCGGACTGACCCGCTGAGCCGGCATTGCCTGACTTCTGCTTGCCTGCCCAGGGCTCCTTCTGGCTGCCCTGAGCCTTGAAGGGCTTGCCCTTGGATTGGTTCCGAAAAGCACAAAAGGACCCCAAGTGGATCGAGACGCAGAACCCCGCTTGCCACGAAAGGACTTGTTCTTCGGGTTCTGGGGCAGCAAGGTGCTCTTGCCCCCTGTAACGCCTTTCACCAGGGTATCCAACGCCTCGCCAAAAAGGCGAGAACCAGCATAGGGAAAATCAGCAACTGTTTTCCGCGAGGACTGGTCAGCCGACGAGCTCTTCAGCCATATCTGTCGCCGGTTAAGTACCGAGACACTAGAGACACGTGCTACTAAAGGAGCCTCATTCAAGGCCGCATCACACAGATACACGATTCCTTGGTGGATTTGATCCACCATATCCAGCCGGGCAGGCGGAACAGCATCAGGCACGAGGTTGCTCCTATGCACCTTAGTTCAATCAGCCACCGCCTGAGCCACCAAAACGGACACAAAAACGGGTCTGAGCAACGAGCCCGCCACCATATAGGAATGGCGGGCTAGAGACTCCAACTGCCGGTCAGTGGGATCCCGAAAAACCGGGGTATCCTCAGAAGGAACCAAGGTAGCCTTGTTTAACACGGCCACAGTGTGATCTACCAGTGGAGGCACACACCAAGGTGATTCCGTAGCCGGTGCAAAGGGATAAAGCAATTTGAACCGACTAGGCACCAGGAATGGACGTTTTAATGTGCACCACATTTCATTAACAGTGTAATGAAACGCAGTGGGGCAGGGAAAAACCTGCGCCAACTTGCGGGTCCTGTGTGTCCCAAAGGAGGACACAATGCCCGGAGGACTGGGCTCATCCTCCAAATGTAGTGTTTCCTTTACAGAAACTATCAATTCATCCATGGTCGCTCGCTCTTCAGGCGACCCCGGGGAGGAGGTATCAACCCCCTCCACCTCTGTCTCCCCCTCAGACCCCAGCGGGTCTAAGAATGAGCGAGACATTGAAAAGGGCACGCTCGCTCGTTGCAGAAGCCACATCACATTCTGAATCAGAAGAGAGACAATCTAGGCCTCTTTCTAGCAGCACGTTCAGCCATCTGCATTTCCATATTGGACACCATGATCGCCACTACAGCGGCCAAATCAGGTCTCAGAGGGGCCACAGGAAAACTGGGGTCCCCCACCAGAGCTGGGGGGAATTTGCTGTCCTGAGAAGCCATTGCTCAAGATGAAAAAACTGTGCAATAAATTCGGTACTGCCCCTTTAAGACCGCTGCAGAGTGCGCAGCCCACCGCTACAGCGACAAAGAGCCCCAAACAGGAGAAGAAGAACCGAGCCAGAAATGACAATACAGAAGGTAATTGAGAGAGATAATCTGCAGAGCCCCCCAGAGGTGTTACCACCGATGTCCTGCTTCAGAGGAAAAAGAAGTGCTGTCAGAGTAGGCTGAACTATAAGCTGCATGACTCAGAGAAAATGGCTGCCCCATAGGACTGAATGGAAGGCTCCGGCAAAATGGCCGCTGAACATGCGGTCGGAACAATCGTCCTGCTACCGTAAAATGGCGGTGGATGGCGCCAAAACAGCATGTAGTATTGCCCATAGTGAAGCCAAACATGCCTGCCCATACCCAAAATGGCGGACCGCGCGGTTTTACCCCGCTGCTGTCGCCACACACACAGTCTGCACCCCCAACAAGCACCAAAGTGGCACAGGGAAGGGGACCCCCAAAAACATACAGCACCGCAGCGCATGCACAAGCGATCCCTGCAGGGAACGCATCAGGGAGTCACACAGGCACAGACATGGGGGATACACAGCAACACAGGACTGCCACCCCAGACAGGGGCCCCACACAGAAGTGCTTACCTGTACCAGCTGGCGTGGGGAGCCTCTCAGAACGGAAAGCCGCTGTCCTCATCTGACAGGAAGTGCCGTTAGCCAGGGACATGACACTGCAGCATCGCAGATGTGTCCTGTGAGGTAGTAACCTCACGGCTGCATCCCTGCTGCGAGCAGGGATGGGTCGTTCATAGTGCCAGGACGAACCATGGCTGAACGCACGATGGCGGGCTGGGGGTCCATCTGACCCTCTGCCCTGGAGAACCAGGGCGGTCAGTCTGAATCCCAGCACCACATGATCCATCTTCTTCCGAAGAACCGACTAAAACTAAAAGCTGACAAAATAAACAGCTAGTAAAGTAAGAAAAAACTGACATTTTCAAAGAAAATAAAATAAAAGATTAGTTAGGCTGAGACTGTAGCCCCAGCACAGGGAATCCTAACTACTCCTGACGCTAGGCAGAAAGAAACTGAGTTGGGAGTGGTCACTGCAGGGGGGTATTGACCAGATGGGAAAGCCCCCATGGGTGTGTATATGCAAATGCCTTTGTTCTTTTGACTAAGTCTTTATGCCTAGCTACTCCTGCGGAGCGGAAGTCAATACCCAACAGTGATGACTTAGAGGCGGCGGCGACTGTCGGAGGACGTAAGAGAAATAGGTGTAATGACCGCTCACCTCCATTAACGCTCATAAGAGCGTTTCAGGTATCACACGTCAACCTGCAGACCTTGGGGGATATCTCCTCAGGTATTATCCTCAGAGATGTGGGTGCAATATCCAGGTCATCTAAGGTGGCTTCAGATGGGGGCGACTGCTGTAAAGCTTATTTAAGGCAAATTATGCAGACAATCAAACACATTCAAATAGCTCTTATGAGTGTTAATGGAGGTGAGCGGCCATTACACCTATTTTTGGAACTTTAGCTCACCAAAGTTCGCACTGGGAGTCACCGGAAGCATCTGATCACTTCACCTTATATGAACTTCATTTCATCATCTACCAGCACTGATTCTATTGATTTGAACTCATTCTGGATTACTACAAATTTTTTGTAGATTAATCACAGTGCTTTTGTCACCTTATTATATTGTTCACCATCACATTTTTATTGCCTTATTTTTGTGCTAATTGAAGAGTCGTTAGTGGTTCGCCCTTCATAGGGCACTTTACACTTTTTTCTTTTATTTCCCACTTTTCTAGCACGGTTTATTTCTTGGTATGACCATCACTTTTGTCAGTATTTATCGTTTTATTTTGCCTTATTTGAAGAGCTACAGTGGTTTACTCTTCACAGGGCACTTTTTCATTTTTACAATTTTTTTTTGTTGATCTTCAGATCAGTTTTATATGCAACAGATTCCCTTACAGTTGCTCACTCTCGCACAGGATATTCACTCCATTTATTCAGCTAAACTTTGATCACCTTCTAGATCACTTAAGCACATTATTTCTTTGGGATACTTAATTCTTGCACAGGAGCACTTTATCATTTACGGTTTGAAGATGAATGATAATTTTATAGTATTTATTTTTATTACTATCCAGCATCTTTATTATTTATACATATATGGTGATGAAGATTTTATAGTATCCAACACTATTTAGCATCTTTTATTATCTATTTTTACATATGGTTCACCTATTTTAGAGTATCTGCGCTGATTTTTTTACCGCCTTGTTTCACTCCGCAGAGGATTTTCACTGAGTTGCAATCGATTTAGCAATTTCCTGATCACCTTTCAGATCACTCTTAGCACTTTATTAATAATTCTTGATGCTCCATTTTGCACATGAGCATTTTGTTATTTATTGTTTGGAGATTGATGAAGAATTCATAAGTATTTATTACCATTTAGCATCTTTTTCCATTTAATTTTACATTTATCCTGGAGAGTAGAATACCAACAGCCGGTTTGAGGGATGGATCGACACTGCAGGGAATCGTCCGTCTTCCGGGTATGAATGAGCACCAAGGACCAAGCTGGAACTCAGCATACGCTGCGTGACGTCACCGGTGGCAGTGGATGACACGACGCGTTTCAGAGCTCGCACACGGCTCTCATTGGGCATGAGCGCTCTTTTGTCAAGAGTAGAATAACAGGAGAGTCTAAGGGCAAGCCATATATATGGAGGGGGAGGCAGAAACAAGTGGGAGGGGCAGCGAACAAGCCTACATAGAACTATAGACAGCAGAGAAAGCAACATTACAGATATATAGATCAAGTGCTGGATACTTTTAGCCACACCATAACATAAAAAATAGCAATGCATATATATATATGTATCTCAGGGCTTGACAAATTTGCCTCATTCCTTTGTAAGGTATGTATCCATGTCGGAAAAAATTGTGTAAGACATGTACATTAATTATGGCCAGAAACGATTTACACACAATGGCAAAACCTATCCATTGGAACATTTCTTCAATTGTTCCACAGACTATGTAGTCCAGGGCTTGACAAATTTGCCTGAAATCTAGGAGCCAGCTAAAAAAGTTAGGAGCCAGTTTTTTTTTTTTTTAAACTAACAACCAAGCTTTATTTAATAAAACTGATACTAAATTTACACATAAATACGACTAGAACCCCACTCTCCTATATAGCGCAATTGGATGGAAACAGACTGTCTGTCTCTTTCCATCCGATGCCATCTGATCGGATCCACGGGATGGATAGAAAATAGAACCACCATCCGTCTGTTTTTGGCGGGCAGGGTCAGATGGCGGCAGATTACCGCTCCATAGAGGAGACTGAACGGTCCGATCAGGTCTGCCTGAAAAACTGACAGGCGGACCTGATCAGACAGCCCGTGTGAAAGGGGCCTTTGGCTGTGGCACGGCGATGAGGAAAAAAAAAAAAAAAAGATATATATATTTTTTAATAAGAATTGAAGAAAAAAAAAGAAAACATTTTTTTTTTTTTTTTAATAATTAAAAAAAAAAGAAAAAATTATTATTTTTTTTACATTTAAAAAATAAATTAATAATAATAACCACACTCCCTGTCCACTTACCTTTAAGCAAAGGTAACTGGACAGAGAGATGAAGCCTTAAAAAACTTCCCTCTCTTCTCCTCTTTGGAAGGAGAAGAAAAGGCATTGAGAACATGCATTACTCCCGGCCACCACAAGAGGGCGCCAGTTCCCCTAGCTTCTCATCTCACAGAAGAAGGCCGAAAAGCCGGGGACTAAATTTCTGGACGGCGTGGAAGTCCGTGAACTCGAAGAGGAGGTGGGGGGCGCAAAAGGGACAGGACAGCTCAAGCAGGGCACCCCAGGCGCCAGGTCGCTAATTCTAGTCGCAAATGCGACCTGGCGCCCGGGATTTGTCGAGGCCTGATGTAGTCTATTGCCTTACTTGCCCGTGCCAACTTCTATACGTAGGCCGCACCATTTGCCCTCTTAGACAAAGGTTCAGGAAACATCGCCGGTTTATAGAAGAAGGCACAGACTTACTTGAGTGTCCCAAGGCATTTCCTGGAGGCCCACCATAACTCCACCGAAGGCCTACGCGTTTGGGTAATTGAGTCTATACCACCTCATTACTCTGAAGCACAACATTTCTCTAGATTATGCCAGTGTGAGACCTTCTGGATCTACACCATCGATACCCTTAACCCCTTCGGCTTAAACGAGGAGTTTGAGATCAGCACCATCCTCTAGACTTTGTTTTATCTGCTGACAAAGTCTTCTCTTACAATAGAGACAAACTCACTATTTGCCTCTATATGTAATACACCTATTTATACATATATTTTATGTGGATTATTTACATCACATTAGTCCCCTTCTCTTTTCTTTATACCTTTATTGTGTGTGTGTGTGTGTGTGTGTGTGTGTGTGTGTGTGTATAAATTTAATTTAATATTTCCATTTTTACCCACATAGTTACATAGTTTGTGAGGTTGAAAAAAGACATCAGTCCATCCAGTTCAACCTATGATGTGTGTGTGTGTGTTTGCTGTTAACCATACATTGTATACCCCTGTATGTTGGAGGTCTTTAAGGTACCTATCTAATAGTTTTTTGAAACTATCAATGCTCCCTGCTGATATGCTTGTGGAAGAGAATTCCACATCCCCACTGCTCTGACAGTAAAGAACCCCTTACGTATTTTTAGCTTAAACCGTTTTTCCTCAAGTTTCAGCGAGTGGCCACGTGTCTTATTGTATTCCCTTTCTCTGAAAAGTTTGTTCTTTATGCTAGGGTCGCCAGTACAGTATTTGTACATTGTTATCATATCCCCCCTCAATTGTCTCTTCTCCAGAGAGAATAAGTTCAGTGCTTGTAGTCTTTCCTCATAGCTGATGTCCTCCATTCCCCTAATTATTTTTGTTGCCCTTCTCTGGACTCTCTCCAGTTCCAGCACAGCCTTCCTGAGGACCGGGGCCCAGAACTGGACAGCATACTCCAGATGTGGCCGGACCAGAGTCTTGTAGAGAGGGAGAATAATATCTTTATTTCTGGAGTGAATCCCCTTTTTTATACATCCCAGTATTCGGTTCGCTTTGCTTGCAGCGGCTTGGCATTGCATGCCACTGCCAAGCCTGTTGTCTACCAGTACCCCCAGGTCCTTTTCCATCCTAGACTCACCCAGAAGTTTCCCCCCCAGAGAGTAGCTTGCTTTTGCATTACTGACGCCCAGGTGCATTATTTTACATTTTTCAACATTAAACCTCATCTGCCATGTAGTTGCCCACCCCATTATTTTGTTCAGATCCTCTTGTAAGGTTTCCACATCCTGCATAGAAGATATTGGCATGCTTAGTTTAGTATCGTCCGCAAATACTGAGATTGTACTCGATATCCCCTCCTCTAGATCATTTATGAATAAGTTAAACAGGATTGGCCCCAGGACAGAACCTTGGGGGACCCCACTTTCCACACCCGCCCAATCGGAGTACTCCCCATTTATCACCACCCTCTGGACTCTCCCCTGGAGCCAGTTCTCTATCCAGGTACTCACCTTATGGTCCATACCTACCTTCCTCAGTTTGAACAGTAAGTGTTTGTGGGGAACGGTGTCAAAGGCCTTTGCAAAGTCCAGATACACCACATCCACAGGCTTACCTTTATCTAGGTGGCAGCTCACTTCATCGTAGAAGGTTAATAGATTGGTTTGGCAAGAACGATTTTTCATGAATCCATGCTGATTACTACTAATAATACCATTTTCATTACTAAAGTCTTGTATGTGGTCCCTTAACATCCCCTCAAAAATCTTGCAGACTACTGATGTTAGGCTGACCGGCCTATAGTTACCTGGGATATATCTCGGCCCTTTTTTAAATATTGGTACCACATTGGCTTTTTTCCAATCAGCTGGCACCATACCCGTCTTGTAGACTATCCTTAAAGATCAAGAATAATGGTCTGGCAATCTCCTGGCTGAGCTCTTTAAGAACCCTCGGGTGCAAGCCATCCGGTCCCGGTGATTTATTTATGTTAAGTTTCTCTAGTTTAGTTCTAAGTCTATCCTCTGTTAGCCATGGCGGTACTTCCTGAGGTGTATTATTTAGATTAGCCTTACCAGTTGGGTTAGTGTAACCCCCTGATTCTTCTGTGAAGACTGAAGAGAAGAAATTATTTAACACTTCCGCCTTTTCTCTGTCCACTGTGGCCATATTACCTTTGTCGTCTTTTATGGGGCCAATGTGTTCTGGCCTCGCTTTCTTACCGTTTATATACTTAAATAATTTTTTGGGGTTCTTTTTACTCTCTTCCGCTATATGTCTCTCGTGTTCTATTTAAGCCGCCTTGATTTCATCTTTACATTTCTTATTACACTCTTTGTAATGCTTGTATGCTGCCAATGACCCCTCAGTCTTGTATTTTTTGAAGGCCTTTTCTTTAGTATTAATATGTATTTTTATGTTGGAGTTTAGCCACCCAGGGTTTAGTTTTGCTCTTTTAAATTTGTTTCCCTTTGGAATGCACTAGCCAATCCCTTTGTTTAGTATGCTCCTGAAGCACTCCCATTTTTCCTCCGTGTTATTTGATGCCAGAGTTCTATCCTAGGGCTGGGCGATAAATCGATTTATCGATTTTTTAGTTAGAAACCTTTTTATTTTTGGGAAACTCAGAGTTTTTTTGTATAATACTTTTTCTCCCTTGCAGCCGAACTCTGCACCGCCGCGCCTGGATGCGACGTCAGCTGCGGGGCGGGCGGTGCGTCTGTCCAGGCCGGGGGTACAGACGCACCGCCCGCTTCCTCTCCCGGCAGCGGACGTCACATCCAGGCCGGGGAGACTTTACCTATCACAGCGCGCCGCACCCCCGGCCTGGACAGACACACCTCCCGCCCCGCAGCTGACGTCACATCCAGGCGCGACGGTGGGGAGTTCGGTGGCTAGTAGGTGGCGCCGCGGGATATATATTGTTTACAAGAGAAATACTGCTGGGGCTGCCATTTGCTGGGGAGTCATGTGGAAAGATGGAGTGCTGAGCCAGGAGGGGGCCCCCAGGTGGAGGGGGGTGCTGCCTCTGGCTGGCTGTGTGGTTGAGGTGTGTGTTCCTTCGCCACAGTCAGTACTGGTTGCTGGCATTCCTAAAGTTAGTGAAGCGCAAGCACCCCAGTGAGCTGTACTGTGAGCAACCATTCCCCTTAGAAACAAGGATCAGAGGTAGTGGGGCATCTGTACGTTTAAAGCTCTATAGGCAGACAAAGGGAAAGAAGCAGCCAGGCACAGGGCCCAGCTAGTTTCCAGAGATCCCAGGAGGGATTACACCCCTTGCTTTAGGAGGACTGTGAGATTCTGTATTTAGAGACTGTGGTGAGAAGAGGAGTGGAAATACAGTTGATGCAGTGTATGTGACGATTTACTGTTAAAGAGACAGCGCCACATAAGAGGAGAGGTTTCTCTTGGGTAGTCTAAGGATTACCTAAAGAGACAGGGTCCTCAATGTATAAAGTTAATGGATTATTGGCAACTTGGACGTTTCCCATATCCCATCAAAGTTTAAATCCCCCAATAAAAATAAAAAACAACAATTACATTGACTGTTTTCTGACTGCTGTTGACTGTTACAAATGCTGGTTGCTTGGCTGCCGGGCTGGAATGCCACCCGCCTGGCTGCAGCCACAAGGTGAACCTTTTTTTTTAAAACTAGTAGCCCTCAAGGGGGTAGCGCTACAAACCTATTTAAAAAAAATGCAAAGCATATATGCCTCATTTTCAACTGTGTTCTATGGGGCCATGTGACAGGCAAGGTCCCTCCTCTTTTTCCTTAGCATTGGTTTCGGTGGTCTAATGTCTGGTAGTCTATTGTTTTGGGATTCTACGCATTTTAACTCTTGAGGAGTTAAAATAGCAAAAAAGTTGCACTTTTGACACTATATCTGATGTCTGAAGTCATTTAAGTGCATTGGAAAAAAAAAAATCGAAAATCGAATCGAAACTCAAATTTTTCTTTAAAAATCGAAGATTTTTTTTTTTTTTTTTAGGCAAAAATCGCCCAGCCCTATTCTATCCCATTTGATATTTTCTAGCAGAGAGCGCAGTTTGGGGAAATTGGCTCTTTTGAAATTCAGTGTTCTTATATAACCCTTGTGTTTTCTATTACTATGATTAATACTGAAACTAATTGACCTATGGTCACTGTCTCCTAAGTTGCCCCATATTTCTATATGCTTGATCAGGTCTGTATTGTTGGTAATCAGTAGGTCAAGTACTGCATTGTTTCTTGTCGGTGCGTTCACCATCTGACCCATAAAATTGTCCTGCAGAACATTTAGGAACTGCCGAGCCTTGGCTGAATGCGTGGTCCCTTCTGCCCAGTCTATATCTGGATAATTAAAAGTCCCCCATTATAATGACATTACCCCTCCTTGCTGCCAATCCTATCTGTAAAAGGAGGACCACCTCCCCTTCCTCCCTCTGGTTGGGGGGCCTATAGCATACGCCCAATATTACCTTCCCCATAGTGCCTTCCCTTTTAAGTTCAACCCATAGGGATTCTGCCTCATCTATAGCTCCATTATTAATATCATCCCTCCTATTTACCTGTACACTGTTCTTAACGTACAGACATACCCCTCCCCCTTTTTTACCTTCTCTATCCCTGCGATAAAGGGAATACCCCTGAATGGTCGCCATCCAGTCATGAGAGCTGTCAAACCAAGTCTCAGTTATCCCCACAAAATCTAAGTCCTCCTCAAACATCAGTAGCTCCAGCTCTCCCATCTTGTTGGCCAGGCTTCTGGCATTGGTATACAAAGCTCGTAATTTTGACCGGTTGCCTAGATCCTCGTTTGATGTTTTTAGGCTGCTCTTGTGATTTTTTTCCCCATACCCACCCTGGGTTTAGGAGCTCTGAACACCCTATCGCTAGTGTCCCCATTTGTGCCCTCTGAATCTTGCTTTCCACTGACTAATTCTACATCTGTACCCTCCCCCCCCCCCCCCCCCCATCACCTAGTTTAAAAGCCCCTCTAACTTTTCGGCCATCTTCTCACCCAGTACGGCTGCACCTCCCCCATTTAGGTGCAATCCGTCCCTACCATAGAGCTGGAGGCCGACTGAGAAGTCGGCCCAGTTCTCCAGGAACCCAAAACCCTCCTTACTACACCAGCTCCTCAGCCACTTGTTAACTTCCCTAATCTCCCGCTGCCTCTCTGGTGTGGCTCGAGGTACAGGTAGTATTTCTGAAAAAACTACATTGGAGGTCTTAGTCCTCAACTTAGCGCCTAAGTCCCTGAAATCGTTTAGGACTCTCAATCTTAATCTGCCTAGGTCATTGGTACCCACGTGTACCATGACAGCTGGGTCTTCCCCAGCCCCACCCAGTAATCTGTCCACCCGATCCACGATGTGCCGAACCCGAGCGCCCGGTAAACAACAGACTGTTTGGCGCTCACGGTCTTTGTGGCAGATTACACTGTCTGTCTAATAATTGAGTCCCCTACCACCAGCACCTGTCTTTCCTTTCCCTTTCTCCCGGCCTCACTGGAGGAGCTCTTCCCCTGGCAGCTAGGGGCGTCGCTCTGTTCCAGCAATGCTGGTCCCTGACTGGTTTCCCCAACATCACGCAACGGGGCAAATTTATTGGGGTGCTCCAGCCCAGGATTGGCCTCCTTGCCTTTTTCCCCTCTACCCTTCCTGTCACCCATCTACTCTGCTCCGATGCCTGCACCTCCGTCAATCTGCCCACCTCTGTGCAGGCCCCAGCTTGCACCTTGCGGGTACGATCCCAGCTCTCCTTCAGTATGGACATACGTCTTAGTGTTGCCAGCTGCTTCCCTAGATTCAAGACCCGAGCTTCCAGGGAAACAACTTGCTTACACTTTGTGCATTTGTATTCGCCCTCAATCTCATGATCGAGGAACGTATACATTAGGGATGCACCGAAATGAAAATTTGGGGCCGAAACCGAAAATGCAGGATGCCCTTGGCCGAAAACCGAAACCGAAAATGACTTTGCCAAAAAAAAAAAAAAAAATTAAAATGGATAGAAGAGGGGCATACACCAAAAACAGGTAGTGACGTACACCTGTCGCTGCCACCCTGTCACAGTATATGTACTGTGATGGGTTGGCAAGTGGTTAAATTACCAATGGTATTTGTACTATGAAGCATGAGGGGGTTAATGTATTGTCACTGCTGGTCACTCATCTATTAGTGATCGACCAGTGGCAGATAATTAACCCCTTTGTGCTGCATTAGTGCAACCAGTATCAGTGCAACCAGTGTTAATTAACACTGATACTGGTTGCACTAATGCAGCACAAAAGGGTTAATTACCTGCCACTGGTCGATCACTAATAGATGAGTGACCTGCAGTGACAATACATTAACCCCCTCATGCATCATAATACAAATGCCATTGGTAAGCTGCCTCAGCTCCCCCCCCCCATCCCCACTGCCTCAGCGTCCCCCTCCTCGGGTGTCCTTCATTCAAAAGTCCCGCCTCTGGCCGGCGGCACCGCCTCTCAATGACGTCCCTACTATGATCTGTGCATTATGAATGGACATACCAGGCGGGGGGGGGGGGGGGCGGGGCGAGCGGCCGCTATAGAGAGAACAAATGTGATCCTTCACTGTCAGCTCAGCACGACTAGGTGTGAATGAGAACAGAACTGACCTGACACCGGGCGGGGGGGGGGCGGACCGGCCGCTATTAGCTGTAACTATGTGAGAGCTTCACTTCCCTGACAACGGAGATGCATGCCTGTCAGGGAAGTGAAGCTCTCACATAGTTACAGCTAATAGCGGCCGCTCCCCCCGCCCGGTGCCAGGTCAGTTCTGTTCTCATTCACATATAGTCGTGCTGAACTGACAGGGATGGATCACATTTGTTCTCTCTATAGCGGCCGCTCACCCCGCCCCCCCGCCTGGTATGTCCATTCATAATGCACAGATCGTAGTAGGGACGTAATGAAGAGGCGGACGGACGGCCGGCCAGAGGCGGGACTTTTAAAACCTGCCCTGCGCCCTCCTCCTTCCCCACGGCGGCCATATTTATTTTCAGCAATGTTAACCCATTATCGGCCGAAATGAGATCGGCTCATTTTCGGCCGATATTTCGGTGCATCCCTAGTATACATACCACAAGATGTACACCGAGTCGCATCTCCACACCCGCCGGGTATTGTACCTACTAATCTAATGGGGATTCAGTAATTTAAATATGTCCTGTGTGGCCGTTTCCTAGCTTCCTAACTCTGCTTTCTCACCCTCTGGTACTCTGTTTACTCACCAATACTTACTGACACTCACGGTCGCAGAGCACAGTCAGTCAGAGCACTTCAGTCGCAGAGCACGTCAGTCGCAGATCATGTCAGTCGCACACAGTCTCAGAGCACGTCAGTCGCAGATAACCTCAGTCGCAGAGTACAGGCACTCGCACAGCACCCACTGATACTCAGCTACACAATACTCACTAACTCTCAAGTACTACGTTACACCCTCAGTCACAGTCTTAAGTCACAATCAAATCACAGTCTTTGGGAAAAAAAAAAAAGAGACTGTCACTGACAGTCTTAACTTACACCACAGTCTTAACTTAACCATGTGTGTGTCCCTGTGTACCTGTAAGCCGATACTTACAGTGCTTGTCAGCGATGTCCCACTCCTTCCTTCCTCAGTCAGTCTTCTGCTCCCTCCTCTGTCACTTCCTGGGTCTTGTCAGCCAGCTAGCTAGTGGGGGGGGGGGTGAGCTCTCTCTGTCTCGGTGTGTGAGGGGGGGGGGAGGGGTTTGGGAGCTCTCAGCTCTCTCTCTCTCTGTCACGGGGGTCCGGTTTTTCCACTCACTCTGAGTAGGGGGGGGGGGGGGTTACTGTACTACCGCACTCACTGCACAGCTCTCACTCCCTCACACACGCTGCCTTCTCACACACGCAGCCTCAGCCTCTGATCCCGCGTTCACAGCTTCCTCTGATCCTCTCCCACGCTGTCTCCTCACACGCTGCCTCTGATCCCGCACTTTTTCCACCGGAAGTGACGGGGATACATAAGTATATGCATTATCTATTAATTATATATAGTTCTGTCTATATCCTATATATACACACAATTTTTAAATGTGGGTACATCATTATACATCCTTTTATTATATGGTGTTTACTGATACATTGAACTTTGATTTATACTAATCCCATTCCCCCTCTTTTCTTAGATCTGTATATTCTTTAGATACTATTATACTGTTTTTTACTGTGTATTTTATATATATATATATATATATATATATATATATATATATATATATATATATATATATATATATATATATATATATATATATATATATATATATATATATATATATATATATATATATATATATATATATGCATTGCTATTTTTTAGTGTTATGTTTTTTTCTAATGTGGCTAAAAGTATCCAGCACTTGATCTATATATACGTAATGTTGCTTTCTCTGCTGTCTATAGTTCTATGTAGGCTTGTTCGCTGCACCTCCCACTTGTTTCCACCTCCCCCTCCATATATGGCTTGCCCTTAGACTCTCCTGTTATTCTACACTTAACAAAAGAGCGCGCATGCCCAATGAGAGCCGTGCGCAAGCTCTGGAACGCTGCGTTCCAGCTTGGTCCTCAGCCATATCCGGAAGACGGACAATTCCCTGCACAGTGTCGATCCGTCCCTCAGACCGGCTGTTAGTATTCTACTCTCCAGGACCCCCGTACCTACATTGGACATACCACCAGAGTACCCAAGCCTATTATACTCTTTACCATGTGAGTTGCTACAATGTATTTGATGCCAACAAATAAATGCTGCACTTAGAGGCGCTGTTTGTTTTCGCTTACATTGTTCTACAGCATCGACTTCACTGTGTTTATGGAGCAGCCCTTACAGCAGCAACTAGTCGTACCTTGATCTTCACCTGTTGGACTTTTCTTTTGGACTTTTTTTATTCCTTTTAATTAGTCCTCCGTTTGCTCTTGTCCCTTATTACCCTAGTAGAGCAGCATTTTAGGTTCTCTTTTAATACAGTTACCATCCCCATCAGCCTTAACCTAGAGCACTTGTTTTTTCTTGTTTTTGAAAATAGGGATATGCCTTTGGTGTCTACCTTGTTCCAGTATCGTCATGCAGATATCGACAGGCTTATCTGGACAGTTTGAATGGAGTGCAGTGCATGTGTTATACGCAGGTGTGTAAACGCCTCTGTTCGTGGTAACAGGAAATGTCACTGTACCCTCGGGTGTGATAAGTTCTGAGACCGTAGTGATGCCCCTGGATGTCCACTCCCCGAGGGACACATCCTGGGTTAGGTATTTCAAGGAATCCAGTGGGATCTCCACACTCGTGCATTCATAGGGGTTGTGAGATTGAGATATCAGTACTTTCCATACCATAATAGCCGATAGTTGGGTGACCTAAAAGGGTGTTATCCTTCAAGTTAGGGCATATGAGAAGTAGATTTTGCAAGGAATTTGGGGAAACTTGTGCTAGTTTTAGGTGTGACCATGGTTTGCTTGGTGTAGGCAGAATCCGATGTCTCAACTAGTCCAGGACAGAGGCTAGATAATAGTTCTTGAGGATGGGGAGGCCCATAACCCCAGCTTGCCTACATTTCATTAAGATTTTACTGGTAACTCTAAGAGTCTTCCCGGCCCAGACGAAGCTGGAGATAAGGGATTGTACAAAGAGAAAAAAAAAAAAGTACAAAATTTTAGGTAGTAGCAGCATTTTAGTAGCCGCCAACCTTCCCGACCAGGAGATAAAGAATTTATTTAATCTATTTGTTTCTGATGTGATTTCCGATAGGAAGGGACAAAAATTAGTGTGAAATAGGTTGGATGTGTCCGGAGTAAGTTTGATGCCTAAATAGGAGATGGATTCGGAGGCCCATACAACCCAAAATCGTTGAGCCAGATAACGTTTCATAGCTCTGTCTATTCCAACACCTAGAATTTGAGACTAATGCCTCGTACACACGCAACGATTATCGGCCGACCGATCATCCGACTTTTGTCCAAAGTGGTGTTTTGTTGGTTGGGATGTGCCTAGACTGCACACAAATTTTCTCGGCCAACACAAATCTACTTCAGAAGTGATGTCATGTGCTGGTTTACTTTCCGTATGTTTTTTCTTCTCTGAGCATGCCCAGTCTTGCTCAGATTTTTGTCTGCCGAAATCTGTACTGACTGACGGGAAATCGGCCGTTGAAGGCCAACAACAATTTTATAGCCTGCACACCAGATTTATTATGGCCGAAAAGTCGGAGTCGGTTGTCGGAAGCATCATACTAACAAGCCGAAAATCGGCCAATCGGATGTTGGCCGAAAATTCCCAGCCAATAATCGATGTGTGTACGAGGCATTAGATGCGTTTATTTTTTAATACGATATGGCGTTGAATTGTTGCATGATATTTTGTACTGCTGGGAGTGAGTGAAGAGGATCAGTTATAGTAAGGATTACATCATCAGCAAATTATGCAATTTTATGTTGAGTCCCTTTGGACGTAAAACCTCCGAGGCCAACCTCATTCTCTCTGCCAAGGGCTCCATAAAGGTCAAAAATCAGAGGTGAAAGTGGGCACCCCTGGCATGTGCCATTTGTCATTCTGAAGTGGGGAGGAAACTATGCTGTGGCACAGTACATGGGCAGAGGGAGAAGAGTAGAGGGCCAGTATTGCCGAATATATAGGACCTTAGAATCCAAACTTCCGGAGTGTCTGGGCCATATAGCCCCAGTGGACCCTGTCAAAGGCCTTCTCTGCATCCAGCGCAACAAGCAGAGAAGGCCTTTTTGCATCTTAGATAGGTGAATGAAGTTAATCATGCGGTCTGGTAGCGTCAGGAGCCTGACGCCCAGACACTAACCCACCTGATCGTGGTGAATCAAGCGGGGCAGTATAATAGACCAGGGTTCGACAATCCCCGGGCGCCAGGTCACATTTGCGACTAGAATTAGCGACCTGGCGCCTGGGGTGCACTGCAGATGTCCTGTCGCTTTGCGCCCCCCCCCCACGAGCGCTCAAAATACCGCATCATCCGAAAATGTAGTCCCCGGCTTTTGGGCCTTCTTCACGGAGATGCTGCCAATGGGGAACTGGTAGCCTCTTGTGGGGGCCGGGAGTATTACAACAAGCAGTAACTAACCGTGCTGCAAGGAATTTCCACTGCTTGTTCACAATGCTTGCCTTTCTCCTTCCCAAGAGGTGGAGAGAGGGAAGTTTTTGCAGTCTTCATCTGGCGCCCTTTGATTAAAGGCAAGTGTGCAGGGGAGTGTGGTTATTTATTTTATTTTATTTTTAAATCCCATTTTACACTGCTCTCTCCTTGAAGTTCCAAGGATAATGTGTTCTACATATTTATGCACTTCTGCAAAAGAGGGTTAGTTCTTTCACACGGGCGTTCCGATCAGATCCGCCTGTCAGTTTTTTAGGCGGATCTGATCGGATGCCCTATTCAGTCCTATGGAGCAGCGGATGTCAGCGGTGACATGTCCGCTGACACCCGCTGCCATCCGCATCCGATCCTGTCCGTGAAATCCAGACGGATGGAAACCCTATTTTCCATCCGTCCTGGGGATCGGATGAGAGCAGACAGGCGATCCGCTCTCATCCGATTCCCCATAAAGAGCAGCGGGGCTCTGACACCTCCCAGTGCGGAGACGGAGCTGTCATCCGCCGGCTCAGCGGGGATCGGCGGATCGATCCCCGCTGAGCAGAGCACGGTCCGCAACGGAATGCGGACCGTGTGAAAGGGGCCTTACTTTAAAAATTGCATTTTGTAATCTCCTTGCAATGTATTGATCTTTTGTTTCGCATTATCATCCCTTATTCACAATAAAGAATCTTTTATGGAAAAAAAAAATATATATATTTTTCATCATCTCCCTGCCCTGCCACATAGCCGATGGCCCCTTTCAGACAGGCTTTCTGATCAGGTCCGCCTGTCAGTTTTTCAGGCGGACCTGATCGGACCCTTCAGTCTCTATGGAGTGGCAAGCTGCTGCCATCCGATCCTGTCTGCCAAAAACAGAAGGATGGTGGTTCTATTTAGCATCCGTCCAGTAAATCAGATTCAATGGCATCGGATGGGAACAGACGGTCCGTTTCCATCTGATTGCCCCATAGAGGAGAATGGGCTGTGTCTGCATAGCAGAGCAGACAGGACCTGTCATCTGCCTGCTCAGCGGGGATCAGCAGCGAGATCCCCACTGAGCATGCGGATTCTGCTTAGCGTAGGCGCCTGTGTGAAAGGGGCCCAAGGTGGCATATGTTACTCTTGGTCACTGGATCTCCTATCCCCCCAACCTTGCTGCACTGTTTTTCCCTAGTGAGCCCCTGCACATCACACCATCAAGACCCGTACACATGGGCCAAATGGCGGGCAACATCGGCCAGCTCAATAAAAACTGGCTGCCATTTCGACCCGTGTGTATAGCAGCTGGGCTGGCTTCTGTCAGATGAGTATGCTATAAAATCAGCACTCTCAGCCAATGGCTGTCCCCCTGTCACAACACAATAGCTCAGCAGGGGAGATCGCTGTACTAACATCAGATTGTTAGTACAGTGGCTCAGACCTGCGCTGTTAGTTTTTTTCCTTAAACCTGTTGGGATGAACGAGAAAAAAAAAAAAAAATATGATAGTGTGTACAAGGCTTTACATGGCCTAGTGATGGACAGGCTGTGATGCTGCGTTTCTGCCTTGGGCCTCTGACCTACTGGGGATGGTCCACATGCCTTCTGCTGTGTTTGGTTTGTGGCTGGGGGCTAGAAGTGCTGTGCCTGCCATTCCTTTCATGGGGTTGTGCAAACTATATCACCCAACGCCCAGTACATGCAGTTCTGGGCACCAGCCATGTTTTTTACATTTAGCCCTGCTGTGGGCAAGCAGCGATCTGGCACTTCCAGCTCCAGCACATGCCAATTAGGGGGCCCGGCCAATGATTCATCACTGCGGCCTGTCAATTGGTGGAGCGGATGACAGGAGAGAGACCTGTGTTGGTAAATAGCGGGGATGTGCTGGTTTTGTGTCCTGCAAAACAGGAAATAAAACAAACAGTCACATTCCTTAGTTAAAGCACCACATAGTAAACACTTCGAGCTCTTTCACACGGTCCGCCTCCGTAGGCGGATCCGTGCTGCTTAGCAGGGATCGATCAGCCGATCCCCGCTGAGCCGGCAGATGACAGCTCCGTCTCCGCTTGCAGTGCAGAGAGGGAGGTGTCACAGCTCCCGCTGCTCTCTATGGAGGATCGGATGAGAGCGGACCGCCTGTCCGCTCTCATCCGATCCGATCCCTGGACGGATGGAAAAAATAGGGTTTCCATCCGTCCGGATTTCACGGACAGGATAGGATACGGATGGCAGCGGGTGTCAGCAGATGTGTCTCCACTGACATCCGCTGCCCAATAGAGCTGCATGGAGGATCCGATCAGATCCGCCAAAAAAAAAAAAAAAAAAACTGACAGGCAGATCTTATCGGATCGCCCGTGTGAAAGAGCCCTTACAGGCTACTAGGGACATAGTTAACCCTTTGATTGCCCCTGGTGTTAACCCCTTCCTACCCAGTGTCATTAGTACAGTGTACATTATCACTGGTCACTGTATTAGTGTCACTTTAGATGTCAGTGGCAGTTAGTTCATTCCCAGTGGCATTGTCAAATTGTATGCCACACTATTGCAGTCCCGCTCTAAGTTGCTGATCGCCGCCATTACTAGTATAAAAAGCAAATAACTCACATACATACATACATACATACACACACACCATAATTTGTAGACCATTTTACTTATTGGGATTTCAAACAAAAACATCTTTGTTTGTGAATTCAGAAGAAATGAAACGTGCTGCAAAAGGCGTGACGCCAGAAGATACCAAGCAACTGCGAATGACAAATTTCTTTGCAAAGACTTCTTGTTCAGAAAGTGCAGTGCAAAATGTTATTGCAGAATGAAACTGCACAAGAGAAGAACAACCAGCAGAGGAGTCCCCTTCAACAAGTCACCCTCAAAATGATGGCAGAAGGAAGTTTAAGCAAGATTGGTGCAACAAACTCACATGGCTTAATATGACTATAACACAGGTATAGCCATATGCGAGTGTTGTGCCTCCTTCCCTGGCATTGCCGACCACACATCCAAGATTGTGAAAGGGGTTTCAGGACCATTTAAACTGGAGACCTTCAAGAAACATGGAAAGTCACTCCAGCATGAAAAATGTATGAAGGCCAAACATGCCCTGTTGGCTCCAGAAGCTACGCCATTGGCTGTATGCATTCACAAAATGGACCAAGGGATGTTCAACCACATGAAAGTTCTATTTAATGTGGCCTATTATATTGCAAAAAACAAACAAGCCATATACAGACTTTAAAAGGTTTGTTAGAGCTAACAGGGAAACTAGGGGTTGCTGTGAGAGAGGAGTATGCAAATGACAAGAGATGCAAGGAATTCATCTCACATATTGCAACTGTAATCCAGAAAGAACTCATCTGCGAGCTAGAGGCGGCAAAATATGTTAGTTTGATGCTAGATGGATCAACTGACAAAGGAGGAGTAGAAGAATTAATATTATATGTCAGATACATCAAGAACAATAGGATCAAGGAAGTATTTCTATCAATCCTACCTCTTGAAATGGCAACTGCAGATGGGTACTTAGAAACCAATCACTAAAGAGCTGAAGACACATGGTCTTTTAGACTGGCTTTTTTCAAACCAGCTGATTGGAATTGGTACAGATGGTGCTGCAAGCATGATTGGAGCTGAAAATGGACTGGTACAGAAAGTACGTCAAAATCTCAGTCATGTCATTGACATTCACTGTGTTGCACACAGATTAAATTTAAGTGCATTAAGCTCTGAGAAAGAGGGAAAATGCATTTATGACCTTGACTAAAATACCAATTTTACCAGCATTCACCCAAGGGAATGCGACAGCTAAAGCAGGTAGCTGAAAGTTTTCATGAAAAAAATCCAGAAATTTCAGTACTTGCATAACATAAGATGGGTGTCAAGCAAAGTTAGTGCTCTCTCTGCACTTGTCAAAGATTGGAAATGTGTGACAGTCCACCTGGAAAGTGTTGCTGCAGAAAAAGACACTGCTTCTGCAGTTGCACATGGTTTGTTGAAAAAAACTAACTGATTTTAAATTTGTTCTCCATTTTCTGCTTGACTACCTAGAAATTATTGAGAACCTCTCCCTTTTATTTCAAAGGGAAGAGCTTTTCTTAAGCACAATTGAGTTGCATGTGAAAAACACTATTTCTTCTTTAAAATCTCTCAAAGATAGAGACAGTATGAGGAGAGATTTCTAACTGGAACATCACTCAAAGGACAGCATCAAGATGTACAGTTGCATGGACTCAGTAATACTGCAACGTCTTTGATCCAGCATGAAAAGGACAAATTGATTCAGTGTGGTGTAAAATATCTAGAAGAGCTATTTCTCATTCAAAGGAATATTGAACGTTCCACTGCAGTGTTTGATAACTTTGCCTGGCCATCGGGAAAAGCACTACAAGACTATGGTGTTGATGACATTACAACATTGGCTCAGCATTTCCAGAAACAACTCTCACTGCCTGAAATGCATGATAAATGCATGCATGCAATCCACAATGAGTGGTATGAATTTAAAGTCCTTGGAAAAAGGAAAGAAACTGAGTGAACTTCTGGATTTGGCACTCTCCAACACAGACAGATTTCCAGTTTTGGGAAACTTGTCTATAGAGTGTGTTGCCTGTCTCAACCGCATGTTGTGAGAGAGGATTCAGCTTAATGAACTTTGTAAAAAATAAGTTCAGATCTTTAATGCAGCAAGAAAGTTTAGGCGATTTGTTGATGACCAACATGAATGGACCATCAGTGAAGGATTTTGATCCTGCAAAGGCCGTTGACCATTGGTACTTTTAATTGCAAAAGTACAAGGCATATTCATGGCCACAAAAAGCCAAGTGAAAAAAAAAGACATTGCATTAAACAGCTGGTGTGTCACATCAGAATGTATTCATTATCTACACAAGTTAAATGCCTATGATGTTTGGTTCTAGTCGTCTTTATGTTTAAATTTAAGATCCGTTATTTTCGTCATTGAAAACAAAGCTTTGTTTTATATATTAAAAAAAAAAAAAAAAAAAACCTGGCTCCTAGATTCCAAACAAATTTGTCAAGCCCTGTAGTAGACAATCTGTTGACTATCACTTTGGCATGGAGGTTGACATCAACGTTTAACAGGGAGATGGGCCTGAAATTTTGAGGAATGTTGGGGATTTCCCTGGTTTGGGCAAGGTGACTATAGTAGCCAAAAGCATCTCCCATGGGAATGTCAACTGTTGTGTGGCTGCGTTGAGGACAGTCATTAGTTGAGGAGTCAAAAGATTTTCAAAGAGTGTATAGTATTCTACCAAGTATCCATCCAGTCCCAGGGCTTTACCGTTAACTTAAGGCCTTTAATTCTAGCAGTGTGAACAGGGCATGTAAAAAGTCCAAGTTTTGGGGGTTCAGTGTTGGAAGCAATAGCTTATCCAGGAACTCACTGATTTTATTGGGATCTGGTTGTATACTGTCTGGGTGCAGATTTTATAGGGAGCTGTAATAGTTGCCGAAAGTTTCAGCAATGTCATTAGGGTTGTACATTTTTTCATTACTGGTGGGGTCGATAATAAGAATTTCTGTTGTTTACTTTCTCTTTAAGTTAGTTTGCCAGGAGTTTACCTGCTTTATTCCCATACCTATACAAGGTAGCTTTCAAGGATCGGAGGTGACGCTAGTGGTTCTCGACTAAAAGTAAGCACAGTTCGTGCCTAGCGTTATACACTTTTTCCTGGATTACCTTAGAGTGAGAGAGGGGGGGGGGGGGGCGATGTATGGTGGTTTTACAGGGTCTGAATTTCAGCAAGGTCGTCAAGACGCTTTTTTTTTTCCGTAAAAACATTTTTATTCAAGAAATATAAGATAACATTACATGGAATAAGATATGTAGCATAAACACACGTAAAGTTCCAACTTTAGGTCAAGTAATGATACACTACAACTTTCTGTTAGTACATTCAAGCAAAAACAGGGATATAACTATATACAGTACACCTCAGTGGAACTCTACAGAAACGAAACTTCTATATCAATGCAACACGCTTGCTCAGGGACTTGCTCAGTTGCCGTAGACTTCTGGACCCTCACCCCAATTGGATACATACTGTGAGGGGCGGTTTCCACCTAGGTAGGTTCTCAGATCACAGGTGTCACCACTACCTGTGCGGGTTTCCCTGGTCTGAGTTATATCTATACGAAGAAGGGGTAGTAAGAAAGAAGTACAAAACAAAGAACAAGTAGGGAGAGAAGGGGGGAGGGGAAGGGGTAGGGTCCTGCCACCAGAGTGCTGGGATATGTGGATGGAAAGAAAGCTAAAGCATCACGTCATATCTGGGTACATTTTAAGAGAGGTTACTTCATATCAGATCAGAGGGTTGGTGAGTTCAGACTTGCCATTGTTTTTGCAAAGTAACTTCTTTCCCGTTCTTGAAAGCGAGCATCTTTTCCATTTTGTACTGGGTAGCTACTCTATGTTTGATGGTAGACAGGTTTGGGGGGGGGGGGGGGCTATAGCCCACCAGTTAGCTGCGATCGCAATTCTTGTGGCAAATAATATATGCCCTCACCTTCCGGGGACCAGGTGGATAAGAATCTAGACCCAAACCCAGCAAGGCCAAGGCCGGCGAAGGTACACATGTTGTTCCCAATATTTGAGATGCTTAATCAAAGACCTTCCTCCAAAGTGGTTGGATCACCGGCAGCTCCAGAACACATGCACCAAATTACCTGGTTCCTGGCAATCCCGCCAGCAGAGGGGAACATTTTTTATCAATGGCGTGAAGCCTTGCAGGCGTCATATAATATCTATGAAATAGCTTCTGGGAGTTGTCCCAGTGATCCACACACATCGAAGACGAGCGGCTAGACTGGAATGCTCTCATCCACTGAGGAACAGAGAAGGTCGGATTTAGCTCGCCCTCCCATTTGAGGATAGTGGGAGATTTACGCAACGGAGGTTAATAATTGTAATATTTATAGCAGAGTGAGATACCCTTAGTGCTAGGACATGTCTTGGCAGTAAGGAATTACGAAAAATTTTTTGGCATAGGGGGAATTACAGATTTATGAACTTTCTTATAGGCTGCAATTTGGAAATCTGTTAACGAGTCGAGGGCAGATTTTGGCTGGGTTGACGTATTTATGAAATGGTAGCCTCGTCTCCGCCATTGCAGGGTCAAGACACCTGGGATTATAATATACACTGCTAGGGGGGTAGCGAGATTGACACATTCGTCTTAGAAGTCCTGTCCGAGGAGATGGGTCCACGCTTGTAGCGTAGCTTGAATGGTAGGGTATTTGGGGGTCTTAGTTTTGTGGAGCAAGGTAGCAGCAAAGGTTAATGCATGCAGGTTTTGTCCCGGGGTGACTTATCTCTCAATCTGGTTCCACAGGTTGTCCTCTTGATGTAAAAACCAATAACGGGCTTGTGAGACGACGCACGGTAATAGGCTTGCACATTAGTAAGTGTTTCATATTTAGCCTAACCTAGGTTTTATTTCAGTTTCAGATACTTTACAAGTGAACAATCTGCAAAGCGTGCAAAAGATGCACTGACAGGGGAACTAGAGGAAGACTTGAGGAGCAGCACAGCTGGAACATCACAGGCCACAGAACCACAAGACAAGGTCCCTCAGGTGGAAGCAGCAGCAGCACCGAGCAGCTTTATGCAAGAGTTTGACCACATTGTGGAGGAGTTTGAACTAGATCCCAGTGCAGCAAGCAGCTTGAGCCCTGCAATGCAACTGATTGGCTATATTGCAGAGAAACCCATCGCTGCCAACAAATACAGATTACCTTGTCTTGCTGCCACTGCCACAAAATACCTCAGTGCCCCCTGCACTAGTGTAGAAAGTGAGAGAGAGTGTTCAGCACAGTTTCCAGCATTGTGGATGAGAAGAGAAATAGACTTACAGCAGAGAGAGCATAAATGCTCGTTTTTATGAGAAAGAATTTGCCATTGCTGCTGATTAAGTGACCATTCACTGGTCATTTTTGTGTCATGTGTGACTGTGAATTAACTTAATCACACAAACAAATGGCATTTGTAATGTAAACAGGTAGTCCAGTGTCACTGTCACACGCCACCATCAAATTGTGTGATGGTGGTGTGACACTGGACTACATGTTTACAATATGCTATTTGTATGTGTGATCAAGTTGTTGTTCGACCAACTTTTTAGTCAGGTCAGACTCAGGCTGCTATGTTGTTGCTGGCTGTTATGTTGTATTGCCCCCTGTACTAGTAATGCAGAAAGTGAGAGAGTGTTCTGTTCAGCACGGTTGGTGTTTGTGGATGAGAAGAGAGAAAGACTTACAGCAGAGCGAAGAAATACTTGTCTTCAATCTTCTTGAGAGAGAATTTGCCATTGCTGATTAAGTGACCATTCAGGTCATGTTTGTGTCATATCATCATGTGTGACTGAATCAAGTCAACTTGATCACACAAACAAATGGCATTGGTAATGTAAGCAGGTAGTGCAGCGTCACGGTTACATGCCACCATCAAATTGGGATGGTGGTGTGACACAGGACTACACATTTACATGCTATTTGTATGTGTGATCAACTGATCAAGTTTTTTGTTGTTCGACCAGCTTTTTTAGTTAATTAATTTCTCACTGAGAACTTCGCATGTCCAGCTGCTATATTGCTGCTACTATGTTGCATTTTATTTAAATTCCTGTTTGCAGGATTTTGCACTTTATATTTTTTTTTTACAATGGTTTACTGTTTGATTGCTATTGTATGTTCAAGCAATAAACAGCTATTTTCCTCGTGGCTACATTTTATTCTTTGAGTTTGATTACATGATATTTTAGATTTTGAATGCACAATTGTTATAAGGTATCTGCCGTTAACGATACAGATCCGGAAGTATTGTTTTGTGATAAAATCACAAAACAATACTTCCAGATCGGTATTGGCGGATACACAAAGCCAGGCATCGGTATTGGGACTAGAAAAGTTGAATCGGTTCATCCCTAGTCACCATCTCGTGGATTTAGTACGTCCAAGGGGTCGGGTATATCCATCAAATAGCTATATTCTCGTGTGAATTTAGTATCCAGGGTTTTATTTAGTGTGAAGGGATAAGAGTCCATATTTGTATGCATACCACCTTGGTCTCCACTTTAGTTGTGCTGTCATTTGCTTGTTAAAAGTTTGTGTACAGAAGCATCTTGTTTTATGTGGGAAATGTAGCCATGATCTAACAAGCCCATGTGTGCGAGAATTTGGTGGGGGGTGTCATTTGCTATATATATTAGCTCCTCCATTTCTGCGATTTTGTTAACATGCAAGAGCCATTCAGAGATCTTTGGGGGAGAGGGAAACCCCCCAATGTATTTAGGATACAGAGTTTAGCAGCATTTAACAAATTAATAGTTAAGAGATTTGCGGTATGAGTAAGCAGATCTGGAGGAGTGAGGAAGGAGAGGGGCTGGGGCAAACTCCAATGTAGTGACTGGTGCCGTTGCATTGTGGACTTGGTGCCAGAATTTTTGAAGCAAGACCACCAGATGTGGAGAAAAGTGCCTAAGTCTTTAGCACATCTCTAGCATTGGTTAGATAAGGCGGGATTATTTTGTGGAGTAGGGTTGGTACCTGGTACCAGCGACTCAAATTTTATAATTATTTTCTTGTATTTTACCATTTTTAGATCCTTTGTGAGCAAGAACGAACAAGCGTTCCCAATGTTCCATAGAAAGATAAGAGTTCCAGATCTCATTCCCATGCAGGGTATGAATTTGTTTGATTTGGGCGATATGGAATCGTAAAGCAGGTTGTAAAGGGTAGATATCACATGCCTCTGGGGTGATGTTTGAGAGCATTATGTTTCAAATTGCGTGAGAAGTCGAGAAACTGAGGTGTCGAGGACTAACTCCCCATGAAAGTGGCGTATTTGGTAGTAATTCCAGAAAGGAAGAGAGTGTTCAGGCAGAGTCAGATTTGAAAGATCCGACAGGGTTTCCTCTTGGAAGAAATGGTGGGCTAGTATCTCATGGAGCGGCCATAGATTATTTAGAAAGTGGGCAGACATTCCTGGGGGAAAGGCTGGGTTAAACTGGATAGGTGTTAGTGGGCCTGGAGTGGATGAAAGATTCATTTTTGTGCAAACCTTTCTAAAACGGTTTAGCATCGGGCCTATTAGTGGATGTACCTTAAGCCGTGATGGGATATGTTGGGGCAAGTTCCAAGGCATTGATCTAACAGGTATACAGGAGAATGAGTGTTCCAAATGAACCCACTCTATTTCTCATGAACTTTCCAGTCTACAATTCTGGCTTAATGGCTGGCACGATAATTCTTAATATCAGGTAGACCCACTCCCCCCTATCATTTTGGGTCTAATTGTTCATAACTTATCCTCCTCAGGTGTTTATGGCTCCACAGAAATTTGGTGCATATGCTCTTATAGGTTTGGAAAAAGGTCATCAGGAGTTTGATTGGTATTGTTTGTAGGACATAAATAATTCTACGGAGGAAGTTCATTTTTAAGATGGCCGCGCGATCGAACCATAAAAAAGGGTGATTTGTACCATTTTCGCATGTCTGAGATGGGGTTGAGGATTGGTACATAGTTTTTGGCGTATAGGTCTGAAAGGAGGGCTGGTAACTGGATACCCAAAGTACATGATCGCATCAGATTGCCATTTAAAAAAAAGGAAAAAAACTGGATTTTTGACTAACCGTAAAATCCTTTTCTCTTAAGTCCATTGACGGAAGCAGTTCTCTCTGAATCATATCAGTAGGGTAATACTGCCCCCAACAGGAGGACACTAGGCAGAAAAAAAAAGTTCTGGCTACGACTATGGGCAGTCCCGGAGGGTACACCCTCTCTCTTCCTACATAGGATGCCAGTTTTGTATCAAAGCAGTGTCAGAAAAGTAACACCAACCCAACTCAAAATAGAGGGGCGGGTACTGCATCCGTCAATGAACTTAAGAGAAAAGGATTTTACGGTTAGTCAAAAATCCAGTTCTCTCTGATGCATATCAGTAGGAACGTCCCAAAGCAGTGCCATAAAATGAGGGGTGGGAACAGCAGGAAAGAACAAGTCCCCAAGGCCAAACATAGCCGACCAGGCAACATAGGACTCTCAGAACAAAAAGATGAGGCCCACCTGAAAACAAACAGTAAACACCCTCAAGGAAGGCCAAAAGCCCTCCAAATAGCAGCCAGCGAAAAACCTTGCGGCCGAAAAGCAGCATCTGCAGATGCCAACACATCCACATGATAAAACATGGTAAAAAAGGTGTGAATAGAGTTCCAGACAGCCGACTTGGAACACCGATACAAGGTGAAAAGCCCAGGAAGCACTAGGCGCCCGAGTAGAACACGCCGAAACAGGGAAAGGTAGGACCTGACCCTTAATAGAATAAACCTGCACCACCGTCTGTCTGATCCATCCGGGAATAGACGCAGCAGACATAGGCAGTCCCGTTCATGGGCCATCCGTAAGTACAGAGAGCGAGCCTGACTCAAAAAAAAAAGACACCGTAGTCGCCAAGTACACCTGGGAGTGCCTGCACTCTAAACAGAGTAAGCAATGCACATTCCTTAGGATGTGAGGGCTCAGGACACAAGATGGGAATACAATGTCCCCGTGCAAGTGAACACCAGAAACCATCTTCGGAGGGAAGGACGGATCCGGACAAAGTACCACTTGGCCCCATGATCAACATATAGGGAGAACAACAGGACAATGTCGCCAGTGCTGACACCTGCACGCAGAGTGACAACCACCAAGAAGGCCACCTTCTGTAATAAGGTAGGCAGGGAATACCCTCAAATACTCACAGAGGGTCTAAAAGAACCGACTGCACCAAATCAAGGTCCCCAGTGGGTGACGGAGGTCACACCGGAAGCACCAAGTGTCACACCCCCTGGAAGAAGTCACGCACCAGAGGCCCCTGTCCTTCAGCACCTGGCATTCAACAGCCACGTCGGCAAAGTCAGCGACCACAAAGTCAGACGGGAGATAGGCCCTGGAGACGATAACTCCTCCCTGAGAGGAATTCTCCAAGGAGCGTCTGTGGCCAGCCTGACCAGGCAAGCGTACCAAACTCGGCGAGGCCCGTCCGGAGCCACGAGAAAAATCCGGAATCCCTTCCGCCTCGATCCTGCGAAAAATTCTTGGCAGCAACTTGGGAGGAGGAAAGGCAGACAAGCAGCAGATACTGACCTTGGCCCATCCGTGAGGTGACCATGCTAAACTCCACATCATTGTTTAAGTTGAACCTAGCGAAAGTTCTTGCCCATGGCAGAACCCAAGGTGCCACCATTGCACCCACCAGAGGGTCCCGGGAGTGGGCCACAAACCACAGCACTATCCTGTAGATGCGACTCCAAACAGGTCTACGTTTGGAGTGCCCCCAACGAAGGCACAACTGCAGAAACCCCTCCGGATGAAGGGACCATTCCCCTGCATCCAAGGCCTGTCGATTTGAGGCAATCCGCCTGCCAAGGTTTCCACACCTGAGAAGGGAACAGCAGAAGAGCTGGAACAAGGTGCACTGCCCAATAAAGAATTGAAACATTCAAAGACGCAAGGACACCCTTGGTGCCCCCTTGGTGAATGACATAAGCCACGATCATGGTGTAGTCGATTGAACGTGCACCGGGCAGCTGCAGGTGCCCGATCCAGTGAACCAGGCAAAGCCGGATCGCTCTCAGCCCCCAGGACATTGGTAACCTGGATACTCCAGGGCCCATACTCCCAAAACAGAGAACCTGCTGAGGACTCCTTCCCCTCCCAGTCAGGCTTGCATCCCCAGTGATAAGTGTTAGAGAAGAGGGGGGGGGGGGGAGGAAGGATTCCAGCTCAAGACTTCCTGGTCAGCCAGCTCAGCCGGATCCAAAAGTCCAGAGAGTTTGGATTCTAGTCCCATTTGAGAAGTATCGATTTCTGGGGGATCCCAGAGAGGGATTGAGTGAAAGGGACCGTCTCGAAAGACGGCACCCATCAATTACAGAACGTGCATACAGGTCCGAAGGGACGACCATGTGCAGGACATGAACCGCAGTCTGAAGTTCCAAGAGTCTTTTCCCAGGAGGGAGAAAACACCCTGACTGAAGGAGAGTCCAAAGTCAGGCCCAGATAGGCAAGTCTCATGGAAGGGACCATGGATGACTACTGAAGGATCAGAACCCACCTGAACTCCTCCAGAGTTCTTGTGGTGACTTCACAATCACAAGCAAATTACAGCCCCTGCACCAGCTGGTCCAACACCTCCACCAGGGCAAGAGGGACATGCCCCACACCAAGTCACAGTGGTGTAACTCCACCCACCCATCAGGTTAGAATCTGCGTGGCAAGGGCAAACAAACACTGTTTCCAGGGCAGATTACGCCAGGGAGTACAGAGCACAGGCCACAGCCTGCACCATCCTATCCCTCAAGTCTTTAAAGTGGAGTTCCACATAAAACCAAAAAAAAAAAAATATATACATAAAAATACCCCCAGGACAGTCAAGGCTAGTGCATTCCACAATGGATAGCCTCTGAACTGTCCTGGGTTGCACTTACCTGCAAGAAGAAATACTTACCTTGAAAATGTATTGTCCAGGTGTGGGCAGCTTGAAGCCAGCACGATCCTCTTCTGTCCTCATCGGTCCCACGATTCACTGCACCGGCCCGCTGTCACTTCCGGCTCTGCAGCGTCATCCCTGCACAGCTTCTGGGCATGCCCAGAAGCTGTTTAGCAAGGTATGACGGCACCTACACCGGAACAGATGTCGGCGCCGGTGCAGGCGCATTGATTCCTGGGAGCGATGACGTTCAGCTCCCAGGAATCATTGCAAGCCAAGAAGTGACGACTCGCCGTGGCCGCCAAGGGAGGAAGAGGAAGTAAGGTAAGTATACCATCTTCTAAAACAAGGTAATTAACAAAAAAAAAAAAAAAAAAAAAAAATTGCGATTATCCATTTGTTTTTCAGGTGACTCGGAGCAAAAAGATAAAACCAAACTTCCACTGGAACAATGGTAGCCCCATTCAGCTAGAGACTGTACGTCCGCCAAAGGAGGAACAATCCTCTGTTTCAGAGACTCCCCAAAAGGGCAATATCCAACGGCTGCATAGACACCCCAGGGAAACGTCTCAGGGCGGTCCCCTGCTACATGAGCAGCCAGCAAAAAGAGCAGCTCCAGATGGAATGCGACCAGTGCCCTAGGCACAGCCGCCGCTGTGACCCCCAAATTGCAGGGTGTCACGCATTGAAAAAGCCAGTGCATCCACCAGCGCCTGTCACGGCAGGGGAGGTAGAAATGTCCAACCACCTCACATTCAAGGAGAGCAAATTACACTCAGTCTGCATTAGAAAAGCTATGAAGTGAAAAAAGCACTCAAAGCATAGACCACCATCAAAATTAACCTAAAATTCAGGTGGCAATTGCATGTTAAAGTTGTTGTAAACCCACTCTTATATTTTTTACCTATAGTTACTGTAAATAACTCCTAAACCTTCACCGTTTAGGAGATATTTACATTTCATGCAGCTGATGACATCATTGGCGCATGCTCTCTGAAGAAAGGGCCACCCGTGCGGTTTCTTCAGAGCCCTGTGCCGTTTTGAGCGGCTCCTGCATGCATGCGTTGGAGTGGCATTACGCAGCTCCTGTCCAGTAGCATAGCCAGAGTCCACAGACGATGGATGCAGTCGGAAGCGGGAGGCGACAAGGGCTTCCTTTGGAGGCAAATGTCACGTAATGTGCTAGTATGTGATGCATACTAGCACATTATGCATTTATTTTGCTGGGAAGAAAAAACAAAGCTGAGAAAGTGTTTATTTCCCCTTTAAAAAAAAGGTAAAGTCCTGAACCTTCCAAAGTCCCACAGGAAGTTAGAAAACGTGACCAGAAAGGTCAGATGAGAGCTTCTGGTACCATATAAGCAGACAATGCCACGGTGGGCCACTATAACTCACAATAAATGGGAACAGGACTAAACAGTACAAGTCCATAGTCCCCAAAACCAGGTAACAAACTAGGCGTCCACGCACGACAGTTATTAAGGGGAGCCCCAAAGTCACTGGGTTACTCGTAGATCCGAAGTCCACTGAAGCAAACACGGTAACTGAAATAACATACTTTTCTTGCCGCCTTATAAGAAAAAAAATAAAATGAAAATGAGTTCTCTTGAAAAAATGTAAAAAGATTTCCACTGCATTACGCTGACACAGGACACAGTAAACTGTCATTTAGGTTTCTGACTTATTCAGACAATGTGCCACTCGACTGAGGCAATCATATGCAGTCTTGGGATCTTCAAAAAAACTGCATATTATTTGCAGCCACTCACACCCATTAAAAGTAAAAAAGTGTCACAACCGCTTTTTGACTTCAGTGAACTTTACCAGTTTACGCTGCAGTTATGCAGAAAAGTCCGGGTAGAAAGAAATCCAAACATTATCATCCACAATCATATTTTGGTTCTAGTCAGGGGTAGGGAGGGGGTGAAAGTATCTGGTATTGAAGTGGGTAAAATGGTAAATTTTCCCAGTTTAAACTTTTGATAAGTTGTCCATTTTCTATTGTAGAAAAAATTGAATTTTTGTAAAATCTTACAGTAAAATTCCTTTATCCGAGTCCTCTGACAGTCACCGCCCACTCATACAGTCTTCACCAATGGGTATTGACCTCTTATCCACAGGAGCAAGCTAGGCATAAGACTTGTTAAAAACAAAGCAATTTACATAGACACCCCCGGCTAGCCTCATTCCCAATTCAGTTTGGTAGCAAGCAGTAGATAGTCCATGAACCCCAAAAGAGGGGCGGGGACTGTCAGGACTCAGAGAAAGGAATTTTACGGTAAGATTTTACAAAAATTCAGTTTTCTCTTATGTCCTCTGACAGTCGCCGCCCACTCATACAGTCTTCACCAATGGGACGTCCCAAAGCAGTGTAGACATGAGGGGTGAGAATCGCAACCGTCACAAAGGCAACGCAGCACCCAGGTCAGAGAAGGGAACCTTTTCTGAACAGAAAGGTAAACCCTCTGGGTAACAGAAAAGCTCAACTGGAGCAAACAACCCAGGAAAGCAAATAACCAAGGGGGAAACAACCCCCAACAGCCAGGGACCTGCAAAACTAGGGCCCCCTTAAGGCACTGCCGCACAGAACCTTGCGGCCAAAGGACGGGTTTACAAACCTCACGTTTGTAAAATTTGGAAAGGGTGTGCACAGACGACCAAGTCACAACCTTGCACACCTGGGTCACCGAAGCCCGTTGCTGGAAAGCCCAGGACGCACTCGCCGCTCTGGTAGAGTGCACCTTGACAAGGAAGGGAGGTACCCGTGCCCTAAACGAATAGAGTGCACCTTGACAAGGAAGGGAGGTACCCGTGCCCTAAACGAATAGGCCTGTACAATCGTCTGTCTGATCCATCTAGAAATGGTTGCCGCAGACGCAGCCATACCCTTCTGAGGTCCCTCAGGAAGGACAAAAAGAGAATCCGACTTTCTGAAGGATGCCGTGGACGACAGGGAAACCCTAATCGCCCAGACTACATCCAAGGAATGCAAGGCACACTCCTTAGGATGCCTAGGGTTCGCACATAGCGAAGGTAAGACAATAACCTCGTTAAGGTGAAAATCAGAAATCACCTTATGAAGTAAGGATTGGTTAGGTCACAAGACCACCTTATCCCTATGAACCACCAGGTAAGGGGAGAGGCAAGACAAGGCCGCCAACTCCAACACTCTGCGAGCAGATGTGATAAGCCACCAGAAAGGTAACCTCTCTCTTCAGCATAGGCAGAAAAATTTCTCTGATGCTTTCAAAGGGAGGATGTTGCAAAACGAACAGGACCAAGTTTAAGTCCCAAGGAGGTAAAGGCACTCTCCGAGGAGGAGCCAAATGACGCACACCTTGATAAAAGGTGCCCATCATTGAATTAGACGCCAAGGGGCGCTGAAAAAGGATGGCCAGTGCAGATAACTGGCCCGTAATAGTGGTCAGCGCAAGACGCTGGTCCACACCAGATTGGAGGAATGCTAACACCCTCGCCACCGAAAAGGAGCGAGGATGGATGCCCCTGGATTCACACCAGGCAAAATAAGCCTTCCAAGTACGGTAATAGATCTTACCTGACGAGGCCTTCCTAGCCCTGAGCAGGGCAGGAATGACCGCCGACGAGAGACCCCGATCTCTCAAGACCTGGCGTTTAACAGCCACGCCGCTGAGGTCAGCGACCGTAAAGCAGGATGGAAGATCGGCCCCTGAGACAGCAGATTGTCTCGAATGGGAGGGGAGCCACCACGGAGTCTCAATGACCAGTTGGACGATGGCCACATACCAAGACCGGCACGGCCAGTCTGGGACCACCAGAATCACCAACTTCGGTTCCCAGACTAACCTGCAAAGGAACCTGGCCAACAACCGAAGCAGAGAAAAGGCAGAAATCAGGCGATACTAATTCAAAGGGCACCACCACACATCCGAGGCGACTGCCAGAGGATCGTGCATTAGTGCCATGAACCTTCCCACCTTGTTGGTTAGCCGAGAAGCGAACATATCCACATCCGGGGATCCCCAGCTCGCACACAGCAGCTGAAAAACCTCCGGGTGTAGGGACTATTCTCCCTGGCCCAGGGTCTGGCGGCTCAGATAAAATCGGCCTGCCAATTCTCCACACCCGGAATGTGAACTGCCGAAATCGCCGGGACGTGCATCTCGGCCCAAGACAGAATTCTAGTCACTTCCTGGGCTGCCTGGGCACTCCTGGTGCCCCCTTGATGATTTGATGTAAGCCACCGCAGTGGCGTTGTCCGTCTGGACCCGTACAGGGCAGCCCCGAAGATGAGCTGATCAACGGAGCAAGCATAATCCTTTCCAAGGATTGAGGATGCCTGTCCCATCTGGCCAAGATCTCCGCTTGAAGAGATTGTGTGTCGAACTGTGCAAACGGTATTGCCGTGAAGGCTGACACCATCAACCCCAGGGACCGCATGCAGGCCCTGACCTCGTCCTGTACAGTCCGGAGCATGTCCTCCGGCAGGAAACCTTTACTTAGGCAGAGTCCAGGACCATTCCCAGATAAGGGAGATGAACAGAAGGGGACAAGGTCGACTTCTGAACGTTGATGGTCCATCCGAACTCCCGAAGCGTCTGAACGGTAGTTGACAGATCGCGTAAGAGACTCGGGCTGGCATTCGATCGTAACAGGAGATCGTCCAGATATCCCAAGACCACAATCCCCTGCGCCCGCAAAAGGGCCAGAACAGGAGCCAGCACTTTGGGATGGGAAACACCCTTGGAGCTGCAGCGAGACCAAAAGGTAACGCCACAAACTGATAGTAATCCTCAGTGATTGCAAATCGGAGGAACCTCTGAAGACCCGCAAATATAGGGGATGTGTAAATATGCATCTTCGAGGTCAGTGGAAGCCAGGAAATCTCCTGGACTTAAGGAGGCCACCACTGAACTGAGGGATTCCATGCAGAACTTTTCAACCCGCACGAAGCTGTTCAGAGCTTTCAAGTCCAGAAATGGACGTACCTTGCCCTCCTTACTGGGCACAGTGAACAGATGCGAGTAAAACCCCCGAAACCTGTCCCGATGAGGCACTGGGACGATCACCCCCTGGGCGAGCAGATCCTGAACCGCCCGATGAAGATCGTGTAAGCGATCTGGGGGTCAAATGAAGATTTGAGGGAAAGAATCTGTCAGCTGGCCGCGAAATGAATTCGATCTTGCATCCCGATCAAATGATTTCCTGAACCCACCTGTCCGGAACCCCGGAGAAGCCAAAGGTCTAGGAAACCACGCAGACGTCCCCCCACCCCTGTAATGGGTGAGGGCGTCCCTGCAGGTGGAGGTGGAAGGACCTGCCGGGCCGGCATGGGTTGATTTAGTTTGCCCGCCCAGGGCTTCCTCTGACCACCCTGGCCCTTAAAGGGTTTCCCCTTGACCCGTGCCTTGAAGGCACAAAAGGACCCCTGATTTGGTGTAAAGGAAGGGCCCCGCTTACCGTGGAAAAACTTACCCCTGGGGTTCTGGGGCAGCAGAGTGTTTCTGCCCCCAGTGCCCCCTTTAACCAACCCGTCCAGGGAATTCCCAAAAAGACGATTCCCCTCATAAGGGATGTCAGACACCGTCTTCCTGGGGTCTGGTCAGCCGACCAGCTCGGCAGCCACATTTAACGATGGAGCAACACCATGACACCAAACAGCCGAGCTGCTAGAGGAGCCTCATCCAAGGCCGTGTCACACAGGTACAAAAAACCTGCCAGACGCATCTGCTCCACCATCTCCACAGTAGTCGGGGGGGGGGGGGGGTCAGAATCCGCCTCCAGAGTGCGTTTGAGCACTGAACACTGGAGAATCCTCCGAGGGCATGAGAGTGGCCTTGTTTAATCTGGACACCGTGTGATCCACTTTAGGGGACACGGTCCATCGCAAATCTGTAGGAGACGCGAAAGGGCAATGGAATTGAAACCGTTTTGGTACCACAAGAGGGTGCATTAAATTACGCCATTGTTCGTTCACCATCACGTAAAACTCAGCGGGACAAGGAAACACCTGTGCCGCAGTTCGGGTTCTGCGAGTCCCAACAGGAAGACTGCTTACCCGGTGGTTGGGCTCATCCTCTAAATGTAGTGTCTCTTCAATAGAAGCAAAAAGCGCAGACACAGCAGCGCATTTTTAGCCGCTTCAGGAGAAAGATAATTTCTTCCTCCACATCAGCATGAAAGAACTAAGACCCCTCAGGGGGTAAACTTTCCAGGGCAATCATATCAGAATCAGAGGATAATGAAATCCTAGCTCTTTTTCTAGAACCCCGCTCTGACATCAATAAATCCACCTTGGATGCTAAAGTCGCAAGGGCAGCAGCAAGAGAAAATGAAGATTCAGGAGTACCTGAAACATTGACTAAGGCTGGGGGGGGGGGGAATATGCAGTCCTGGGACTCCATGAGAAACAATACTATGGCGCTGGCCCTTTAAGACGCGATTGTGGCAACCCGCCGCAATAGGGTTCCCACTAAGGTACCCCCCCTGAGATGGGAAAAGCACTGAAAACTGAAGAATAAGCCCCAACACCAGCAAAAAGAGCCCCCAGAAGTGTTACCTTGCTGCTGCAAACGATCACTGCATACAGCAAAGGAAGTGATGTCACCCACTAGAGGCTGAACAAGAACTGGGCTAAGGGAAAATGGTTGCCAATGCATCTGAATGGGAGGCTCCGGGAAAACGACCGCCGAACATGCGCAAAGAAGAACACCTTGCCACACACAAGATGGCGCCCGAAGGCACCAAAAACACTACATAGCGAGCTGCAGAAAGTGCCCACAGTGAGGCCAGAGCAGCAGCCCATACCCAAAATGGCGGACCAGCTGTTTTTTGCACCGCCATGTCTACACCCCCAAACACACTGATAGGGCAGGGATAGGGACCCTCTCAAACCCCCACATGGTGATACCTACACCTAGAAGCCCCCGCAGGGACCGGTAGGGATGCGAGCCCTGGACACAGACATGAGGGGAGAGCACAGACACATGCAGACTGTCATCCCCAAACAGAGGTTACTTACCACCCCATACAGCGTGGGCGCTTCGATATCGTGGGAACCCCCCACCCCAGATGACAGGGGGGGCCGTCAGCCGAAATAGGATGAGTTGCACGGTTAAAACCGCATGTTGAGGCATCCCGGCGAGGTAGCCACCTCGCAGGCTTTTGCCCCTGAGGCAGGTCATTTGCTAGGCCAGGGCGCACGCATAGCCCACTAAACGCTAAATGGTGGGCTGGGATTCTCTAAGATCCTCTGTCCTGGATTACCAGGACGACCAGTCCGATTCCCAGCTTAGCAAATGCTGTAGTCTTCCGAAGACCTGACTAAGCGCAGAACAAATAAAAAGCTAGTAGTGGAAAGAAAACAAAATAATAAAACAGAAGAAAGTCTGAGACATGTAGCCCCAGCACAGGGAAAGCCTATCTTACTCCTATCTAGGCAGAAGACAAACTGAATAGGGAATGAGGCTAGCCGGGGGTATTGGACCAGTGGGACAGCCCCATGTAGGTGTGTCTATGTAAATTGCTTTGTTTTTAACAAGTCTTATGCCTAGCTTGCTTCTGTGGATAAGAGGTCAATACCCATTGGTGAAGACTGTATGAGTGGGCAGCGACTTTCAGAGGACATAAGAGAAATATAGCTTATTATAAAGTATAGGTGATTAAAAAATAATAATAATAAATATACACACACACACACAATAAAAAAAAAAAAAAACAGCATATGGCACAAACCTCCCATACAACATAATAAATATATGTAGTAGATCGAATCTAGCTCCAAAAGAATGCAGTACAGTTCTGTAGTATATGAAAAATAGCTCCCATAGAACACAGCATGTGCATATGGAATATAACTGCAGTGGAATACACAGTACATGTATGCAACGTGTGAAATATACCTACCATAAAAATACAGTAAATGTAGTATATGGGATATAGCGCCCATAAAATACCCCACACAGATATTTAGTATATGGAATATAGGTCCCAGAGATTAAAGCATATGTATGTTGTACATAGAATATAGCTAAAATAGAATACAGTAGATGTATGAAATTCATGTATTGGGTAGTCAGGGTCTCACCAGAAGGCAGCGTTGAGACTGAGGTGAAGCAGCGCGCTGTGCCGAGGTCTTTCCCAAACCAGTAGGGCCTGCAAATATGTCACGAGTGGTTCATAGCTTCGCAGAGTCCCTAGCAACATTTCATTCACAGGTCGGACCTGTTCTTCTATGTGCTGTACAGCCGAACCCCGTCCCCCTCCGCTCCTTGCTCTCTTCAGACCCGAGAATTCATCTTTCGCTGCTCTCTGCGCCATCTTGAATTCACCGGATTGTCAACATTAACGTAACTCCTGGGCTCTGACGTCAGAAAAAAAGTTCACACTCGTAATTTGGGCCACAAAATTATATTATGAAGACAACAACAAGTTTGAGTCACATCAAAAATCAGTCTACAAAACCAGGTCCGTAGCGAATACCCACTACTGTTGTGAGAATAAAGCGCCTGCGCAAACCCATAGCCCACCACATGACATGGCGGTGTTTTATAAGAACCCATCAGAAAATGTAACGGAAGTGACTTTATGAACACTTATTGCGCATGCTCTATGCGTTCCAACGAGTCCGCTATGCGTTTCAATTGTTTTTCTAATCTGACGGAACAGGAAGGCGGTGTTCTATCAGAATACCGCTAACCCATCAGAAAATGTAACGGAAGTGACGTTTCGAAAAAACTACAGTATAGCAACCTTCTTATTCAGTGATTTTTTCCGGTACATGATACTGTAACTTGAAACCTCCTTTATCCAATCAAGAACAGGCTTTATTGTTTCGTTTCTCTTTGCAGGAAGCGAATTTCCGTATAGTGACGTCTCAAGCACGGAAAAGATGGATTGTCACAAGGTGTAGCTTTTCTGGTTTTGTTGTTCCGTACAATGACGTAAAGCCGCAGTTGGAGGAGCAGAGCGCGGGTGGCGGAGCGGGACAGAACAGCACAGAGTGGTATCAAGAGCCATGCCTCGGGAGATCATCACGCTGCAGCTTGGCCAGTGCGGGAACCAGAGTTAGTATCGCATTCTGTTATTCAATCCTAAATAGAGGCATTTACGTGTTTATTAATTTTTTGTTTTAAATCTTATCATGGTGTCGTCGTCCAGTGATACTCTGGTTGCTTACTAGGTTAGGCGGACATTCAAGTTTTTTTTTATTTTTTTTTCCTTATGTAGAGCTAACGGGATCGGAGGGAGGGCAGATTTAGCATAGTGCAAATAATTGCATGCCATTTCCACAATGGTAAGGTTTCTGTACAAAGGAGGTTTGCTTGTTATTTTGACAAGATTTTTCCCATGAAAGTAATTAACCAATTGAGCTCTTGAAGATTTTATGCTTATTGAGATTTTGTTTTTTCACCAAAAATACGTAGCAGAATACATAGTGGCCACAATTTTATAAAGAATTTCGATAGGGGAAAAAAAAGTTGGTATGCTTTATAGCAGGGGTGTCAAACCTAATTTTATTGCGGGCAACATCAGCATTATGGTTGCCCTCAAAGGGCCAGTTATATCTGCAAGATTGGATGTCCAGAGCACCCCACTGCCCCTTACACCCTTCCCTTCCTTACATTACAATGCACCCCTTACCTTGTGCTACTGCCAGAACGAAGATGTGGGTGGATCTGGAGAAGGACCAGTGGAGGCTTTGAGTCAGCTTCCAGAGTCTGCTGAATGCTGAGACCAGGGGAAACAGAGACAAAGTGGTGTTGCAGCTGTACAGAGAGGTGCAGGATCTTTAGGAGGATTTCTGCCCTCCTCTCTGCTGCAGATTGCTGAGAAGGGAAGGGGGGTGGGCAAAGACAAACCTTTCTGCAGCTGGAAGCACAGGATCTGGCAAATGAGTGCTGCCGACTGACACAAGGAAGGGGGTGCCGCAGCTGCAGGAGAGGTGTGAGGGCCACGTGAAATAGCCTGGTGGGCCTTGTGCTTTATAGCATAAAGTTAAAAAAAAAATGTATTTTATTTTATTTATTTTCGGTTGTCGGTCATATTTTTGTTTATAGCGAAAAAAAAAAAAAAAAACAGCGGTGATCAAATACCACCAAAAGAAAGCTCCATTTGTGGGGGTAAAAATGACATACATTTATTTTAGGTACAGCGTTGCATGACCAGTTAATTTTCAGGTAAATTAACGCAGTGCCAAAAAAAACCAAAATTTTCTCTTTTCACGAAGGGGATAAAACTTAGTGATGTGAAGTTGTTTAGGCCTCTTTCACACTAATGCAACTTCAAAGTCGCACGATTTTACCGTGATTTTGCAGTGAATTTGTTTGCAGCGATTTTGACGCGAGTTTGACTGGGCTTGAATGTCTTTGGACCTCAAAACGCATTAAAATTGTGCCAAAGTAGTGCAGGGACTACTTTGAAGTTGGTGTGACTTCCAGTCACACAGATATGAATGGTACGCATTGGAAATAATGGAGAACGACTTGTCATGTGATTTTGCAGTCCCAAATCGCATGACAAGTCACACAAGTGTGAAAGGGGCCTTAGGTGGAATGAAACAAACAAAAAAAAAAAATCAAACATTTATTATATGGCAACTTGCCAATTCTTAGATGTGATTGTATTACAAGCAGTCCCTGACTTAAATGCATCTGACCCCTAGTTACAAACGGAGGGAGACTACAGGAAGTGAGAAAATCTACACCTAGGAAGGGAAATTCATACCTGTAAGAGTTGTCCTGAAACAAAAAGGTGTCCCTGCTGAAGCTTTATCGCCAATCCTTGTTTCCACGACAACCCAAAATTTTCACAAATCCAATTTTTAAAGGGAGATAAAGTGAGGTGAACAGGGGCACAGACCGCAAAACAAACATTACGGGGGTGTTAACCCATCCCTTATGCTATCCAAAAGTGTGTATATATATATATATATATATATATATATATATATATATATAATATATTTTTTTTTTTTTCTTTTCAGCTGGAGTTACACTTAAAAAGTTTAGAAAATAAGTATAAAATAAGTGCGCTGAAAAGTAAAGCTGCAACCTTAGAACCAATCGGGGAAATACTATAAATAAATAAAGAAGCAGGTGCTCTAAACTCCTATGTGTCAACCAATCAGGTTGAAGTGAACCAACAAAGTGATATCAAAATAAATTAGTCACAAAACTAATAATAAACACATCCTACAGTGAACTGGTTGGTGTAACTAATATGCCTCAAAGGGCAATAAATAAATCAGCAATGTTAAATTAGAAAAATCGCACACTGGTATAAAGTGGCAAAAAAAAACCTCTTAAAAATGCAAATAAGATAAGGTGCATAAAGTCCAAAACAATGTTTGTGATATTGTGTGATATATATACAGTGACTTCCAGGTGTAAAGTTCACAGCAACTTAAGGTGCAGGTGATCCCACCACCATGTCTGGACTGGCCCCTTACCAGAGAATAGAAATCATAAGGGCGTGTAGATATTAGAATCCAGATGAAGGAAAATGCCCAAGTGAGGATATGTGCTGGAAAACACCACTCAAAAGGGAGGATGAGCCTCTTACCGGATGATTATTGGCATAGGGCTGATCGCAAACTCTCCTGATAAGTATCCTCTTTCCTGGGCAGCCTCGGTCTGGATGAGTCCACTCTGGTACCAATGAATATGTCCTCACGGGTTCTCATAAAAATAAAGACCGGACAATAGTGCAGTACCTTCTTACCATTTAATAATCAAATACAAATAAAATTTAATCCCCTCAGCCCCTCGTTTGCCCGTTATTTATTTTTTACCTAAGGTACATAAGAATCCCGTAAAGCCCCCAGGACGCCCCATAATTAGCGGGATCGATTCCCTGTGCTCCCGGATTGGCAAATATGCGGAGGAGTTCTTGCAGCCCTTAGTTAAGCAAATTCCATCTTACCTCAAGGACACTACTCACGTCCTAAATATTCTACAAGATGTCTCCTGGAAAGAAGGGTACATTATGGCTACAGCCGACGTAGCGTCGCTGTACACCGTAATAGACCATGAACAGGGAATAGAAGCTGTAAAACATTACTTAGATCTTTGGAGCCCTTTGCTTCAGGAACAAAAGAGTTTTGTAATAGACATGATTAAATTCGCTATGTCACACAATCTCTTTTGGTTCGACAACACCTTCTATTTACAGAATAGGGGAGTCGCGATGGGGGCTAAATTTGCCCCCAGCTTGGCCAATCTGTTCATGGAAAAGTGGGAGGAGGATGTCGTCCTTACCAACCGTCCGCCGCAGCTAATTCTGTGGCGGAGGTATATCGACGACATCCTCCTATGGGATGGCAGTGCCCCTTCGCTTGACTCCTTTATTTCTTGCTTAAATGTCAACAATAGAGGCATTAAACTGGATCATACCAGCAGCTCTACTGACATTACTTTTCTTGACTGGAATTTGGTGGTACAGGGTGACAAAATCATAACCACCACTCATTTCAAGAAAACAGACCGGTGTTCCGTGAGAATTACCTACCCCTCGTCACTTCCGGTTGCACGGCACTGTTTGTAACGCGGCGTGTACATTAAAACAGCTGTGCTGCAATAACAGTCATCTCCACTCCTGTCCCTGTCACTTCCCTCATCTCGGCTAGTAAATATAAAAGCGGCGGCGGGTGTATGAAAACATAAATCACGGAGCCGCCAGCCGCTTTTATATTTACTAGCCGAGATGAGGGAAGTCACAGGGAAAGGAGCGGAGATGACTTATATTGCAGCCGACATGTTTTAATGTAAGCGCGGCGTGGGTAGTTTTTTTCCACGGATCAGTCATAATATCCTACTAGTGCGCATGCGCAGTACTCAGCTCCTCAGCTTTTACATTAGGTTGCCGGCGCTCTGAGCATGCGCACTGCGGCGCTGCTCAGCTGTTCCTGGCCGGAAGTGACGAGGGTAGGTTTTTCTCACTGGGTAGGTAATTCTCACGTTACACCGGAACAGCTTCATTCCACGTGACAGCTGCCATCATCAATCATGGCTCAATGCCGTCCCAAAAGGCCAGTTTCTGCGGTTACGCAGAAACTGTACCCGACAGGAGGACTTCCTACTAAAGGCATTCATAGAAAAAGGGTATGATGCCAATCAATTGGATGCCACCATTAAAGATATAGTAGCCGTAGACAGGTCGTCTTTATTACGCCCAAAATTGAAGGGAAATGATAATGAAGGTTTTAAGAACTCGTTTGTCACTTCCTACTCGACCCAACATTTTCTGATTAAGCAAATTATTAAAAAACATTGGCCGGTTTTAAAAAATGACTGGATTCTGGGCCCTATGCTATCTGAACATCCCAAGATCATTTCTCTATCGCTCATTGACAGACGTAGTCTTCTTGATTCTCAAGAGCTGGGTTATGTTGTCTCCGCAGGAGTAGGACTAGGCAGAAAGACAAAACGTTCTGGCTCCACCTTAGGGGCAGTCCCTGAGGGTATATCCTCCCTCTCTCTGCTACAGGGAATCATTTTTTTTTTCTGTCTAGCTTAATTTAGTGTTGTCGGTTCTTCAGAAACCTCCCTTTGAAGATATTAGGGAGATTCCTCTACCCACGTTGTCCCAGAAGGTGGCCTTCTTGGCTTAGTGCGTCATGGGCCTTTCGCCATCAGGCGTCAGTGGTCCAGGTGTGCAAGGCGGCTACCTGGTCGTCGGTGCATACCTTTACTAAACATTATAAAGTTGATGTAATGGCATCGTCTGATGCCTCGTTTGGCCGCAAGGTTTTGCAGGCTGCAATTTGAGGAGACCAGTGGTCTACCTCGAGGGTTTTTTCCGTTGGAAAATTTTTCTTTAGTCTCATTCTTTGTTTATAATGAGCCTTTAAAACTTCTAGTTTGGCACCGGTTGGGCCTTCTAGATTGGATTTGATTTTGTCAATCCCACCCCTCATTTGTGGCACTGCTTCTGGATGTCCCAGCTCTTGAGAATCAAGAAGACTACGTCTGTCAATGAGCGATAGAGAAAAATGGATTTTTGTAAGATCTTACCGTAAAATCCTTTTCTCTTAAGCTCATTGACAGACGTAGTACCCGCCCCTCTATCATTGAGTTGGGTTGGGTTAAATTCTCTGTTACTGCTTTAGAACAGAACTGATTCCCTGTAGCAGAGAGAGGGAGGATATACCCTCAGGGACTGCCCCTAAGGTGGAGCCAGAACGTTTTGTCTTTCTGCCTAGTCCTACTCCTGCGGAGACAACATAACCCAGCTCTTGAGAATCAAGAAGACTACGTCTGTCAATGAGCTTAAGAGAAAAGGATTTTACGGTAAGATCTTACAAAAATCCATTTTTTCAGGGGTGTGCCTTCCTTGAGACACAAAATAGCCCAAAATGTTATCGAAAGACCCATCCAACCCAGCTTCTTTGGCGATTTTAAAGGTTTTTATCCATGCCATAGATGCAAAATCTGCTCTCAACTCCTTCAAGGGAAAGAAAATTGAGAAACTTATATCCTCTGCAACTGGACGAGAGTACAAGATTGACTCACTTATCACCTGTTCGTCCACCAACGTTGTATATTGCAGGTTAGGCTGGGAGAACATGCAAGCAATATTAGGAAGGGCTTCCCAGGCCACAGTGTGTCAAAACACTATGACCAGTGTCATCACAATAACCCTAAAAATACATTATTTATAGGGATAGATACGTTTTCACCTCATTGGAGGGGATCCAATGCAAGACGAGAAATATCAAAAATGGAGACTCGCTGGATCTACATTCTTAAAACTTATACTCCCTATGGGTTAAATGTGGAATGGGATGTAAATGCTTTTATTAATAATAGTTGATTTTAACATATTTTATCTTTTTAAATTCGCCTAATTTTTTTATGTTTTTATGTATGGAATTTTCTGTCGTGAGATCTTTGTGGTAGTGTGTCTATGTGCTACACTTGTTGTGATACACATCTTGCTGCATATTTTTTATAAATTAGCACTTTATATATTTAGATATGGCCGTCATTGGCCAATTTTTTGCTTAGCACTATACACGTTTTGAGTGTGATCGTCACTGATCCTTTTTATATTCTCTTTTTTTACATTCACTTTTTATATTATCTTATTCCCGTATATGGGGTCACTCACATATGTCTTCATTATTATGAACACTTTTAAGTTTTTTTCACTTTGTTACACGTTTTCAGTGGTTCACATATATTTTACAGGTGTTTAAATGCTACACTATTTTGGCCACTAGATGGCGTTTTCTATATTTATTATCCAGCCAGATGAAATAGACACATTGCCCTGAAATCTCATTATAATCATTTATTATGAGATTGTCTAAATTTATTGTAATCATACAAATTCTTTCATGTATGTTATCTTGCAATATTGTACACAATTCCCGCTGTCCCGTTTTTTATGAACAACCAATGAGCGGACCTCCTACTCTGGGTATTGTTAGTATCGCTCATTTAGGTTGTTCCATCTTAACCACTTGCCGACTGCTCACAGTATATTTACTGCGCCAGTCAGCCCCTCACAGGCAGAGTGATGTAGGTCTACGTCGCTAGCCTGTGAGGCTCTGGGGAGCGAGCGCACGTCCGCGGAGGCGCGCTCCCGCGCGGTCACGGACCCCCCCGTGCGTGTGACTGGCGGACCCGATGTCCGCCGGTCACTCGGCGATCGTCGGGGGGATCGGGAGAAAGTCAGGCAGCTTGTGTAAACAAGCTGCCTGTCATTCTCCTCGGTGTAAAGACAGTGATCACACGGATCTACTATGTAGATCCGTTGATCAGTGTCCTTACACCTCTAAGCCACAGCCAATCACAGTAGAAAGCACGCCCCTAGGGACACACACAGCCCCTCCCTCCCAAATAAATTTAACCCCTTCACTGCCAGTGTATTTTTACAGTAACAGTGCATATATATAGCACTGATTACTGTAGAAATGTCACTAGTAACCCCAAAAGTGTCAAAAATGTCAGTCAAGGGTCCGATCTGTCCGCCCCAATGTCGCAGTACCGCAAAAAAAATCGTAGATCGCCGCCATTACGCGTTAAAAAAAAAACAACAAAAATGACAAAAATCTTTCCCTTTTTTCGTAAACGCGATAACTTTTGCGCAAACCAATAAAAATACGCTTTTTGCGATTTCCCCCCCCCCAAAAAAAAACATATGTAGCATAAAACAAATTGGCCGAAAATGTTAAAGAATTTTGATTTTTTACATTTTTTTGGGGGGAATTTCATATAAAAAAATGTGAAACATATTGTTATTTTTGCAAAATTTACGCTCTTTTTTTTTTTTGTTTATAGCGCAAAAAGTAAAAAGTGCACAGGTGATCAAATACCACCAAAAGAAAGCTCTGTTTGTGGGAAAAAAAGGACGTCAAATTCGTTTAGGTACAGCGTCGCACGACCGCGCAATTGTCCGTTAAAGTCACGCAGTGCCGAATCGCAAAATACCCCCTGGTCGTTTAGCAGGAAAATCCTCCAGGGCTAAAGTGGTTAATAGAAACCAATATTTAAGCTGCCTTTTAATGGAGGATATTCATGAAGCATCTTTTCATTATAAGTTGGTTCATAAACTATGCGGGGACATTCGGGCATTAATGAGGAAATTCCTCATATGATGTTGTTTTAAATGCTTACTCCCTTGTCAATACCAGCAATGGGAGGAGCGATTTGTCATATATTGTTTACATCCTCCGCTGCCTGGCCATGTGACTTCCGCCGGTGCACGTCACCATGTGACTTCCGCCGGAGGTGACGTGCGTCACTTCCGCCGGCATCTGATAGGCTGACGAACGTCACTTCCGCCGATCGTGGATTGGTAGATGTTCGTCGTAATTGCGGATATGCAGCGGCGGACCCCACGGCCAGTTGGCGGAGATGCGGGGGTACTTAGGCGTGTGAGTTGCGTCTGGGGTCACGCCCAGACGAAGTCTATTGAGACGAAACGTTGGCGACTCCAGACGCAACGTCCACACGCCCCCTGGAAATTAGCCGGCCTTCACCATTTTGCTACCTGGGACTGTTCGCGGGACGCCGCGCCTTTATCCCTTGCTTAGCCATTTGATATGCCTGTCAATTCATGATACATTGTGAGTACCATTTTTAATTAATAAGATTATAATTTTTAAACGGGATTACGCTATGGGCCTCGCTTTCTTTTCCTTACATATTCATTTATGATTGATGAAAAATACTGAGGAGTGGGGGCGTGGCCAGCGCGGGACCGTGATGGACGTCTGATCCCTCGCTCCGGCTCCAGCATCCGCAATCCAGCGACATCTACCCAGCTACGCTCGGCATCCACCCTCGATCTTCACACCGCTGCATCCCGGGAACACTCCTGCACCGATCGACATGACGGGGAAGCGAAAGGGAGTGAAGGGGCCGCAGAAACTCACAGCCTTCTTCCCCCTGCCATCCCGGAGTGGTCGACAAGATGGCGCCGGCGGCTCGGGCCTTGCCGCTCCGGCGGGGCAGCGGGTACATTACTCCGATCTGCCGGACGAACAGCAGTCCGGTGACATACAGCGACCAGGTACTGTGTCCCCCTGCACCCCTGAACCCTCTAGCCCGACATGCTCCAGCCCGGCCAAATCCAAGATTAGACTTGACGCCCAGGCCTCGCTGCTAGGCAGCACTGCACCCTCTCTGCTTTCTATGCAATTAGGGGCATCTCCTATAGCAGACTTCCCCACAGTGGGAAAGCCGATCCTGGACACTGCTTTAAAGGACATGATGTTCACTTTTCACACGTCCCTGCAATCTGATATCATGGCTTTGGCAAATAGATTTACAGCAGAGGTCCACTCCCTAGGAGAAAGAGTGCACAATGTTGAATCATCTATGACTGACATGGTGGCCACAGTAAATGAACTTGTAGATGCTCACGAGGAAAACTTGTCGGAACGCCAGTGGGTTAAAGCTAAAATAGCTGATCTGGAGGATCGCTCCAGAAGAAACAATTTAAAGATCCGGGGCATCCCTGAATCAGTGACACCGACAGAGCTACACAAATTTGCCCTGGAAGTTTTCACAGCCCTCCTGCCTGAAGCGTCCCCTTTGGATCTAACCATAGATCGCATTCACAGGGTTCCAAAACCTCCCTTTCTGCCTCAACATATTCCTCGTGACACCTTACTGCGTGTACACTTTTATCACATCAAAGAAGCTCTCCTACAGAAATCAAGGGTGTTGGGCCACCTCCCTGAACCGTACGCCAATGTACAAATTTTTGCGGACCTATCCAAGCACACCTTAGATATGAGGCGGCAGCTGTCCACGATTACAAAGGCTCTTCGGAACCATAATCTCCCATATAAATGGAAGCATCCCTCAAAAATTGTGGTAGAGAAAAATGGCTCCTCATTCAGCATCACAACTCTGGAGAGAGGTCTCTCATTACTGCAATCTTGGGGCATTATCCCAGAACCTGCTCCTCCGGCTGGAGCGAAGAAATCCCCAAGTCACATTCCCCAGCAATGGCACACAGTGCAACAGGGCAGCGCCCACAACAATTGAAGTTCTAAACGAGCACTATGCCAACCGCATCACCTGTTACGTTATGCTTTTTTGTGGATGCAGGCTTCATAGGCGGAATGCCTGGAGCCCCCTAGCCCGATTGGCTAATAACTGTTTACCCTCCTTGGGAGATGGCTACGTTGCCGCAAATCTCCATCCTCTTTACTTGCTCCAGCAGTTTGGTCATGTTTTTCTTCTGCATTTTTATTTTTTTGCTGTTTTTGTTTTGTCCTCTCCCTCTATGCAGGTTCTTACCCGTCTGCCAAGATGAAAGGTTTTCACCATACACCGCAGGGTGCCAACTCATCAAGACTGCTCACGCTAAGCAGCGTCTCCAGGAAATCTACTACAGCTGTCATCTCCAAGCAGTATCCGGAGCACATGGCTGCCATCTAATCTTGCTTAGTCACATCTGAACAGTGAGTAGCTACACCACATGCGGCCTTTTAGTTTCCAATGACAGTTAAAATCCTGTCACTGAACGCTAACGGTCTGAATCACCTGGCCAAGCGAGCCTCACTTTGGCGTACTGCTCTCAAGCATCACGCGCAAATAGTATGTGTTCAGGAAACACATTTTTTGGACTCCCGCGCTCCCACTTGCTGTCACAGGGACTACCCCTTGATATACACAGCCTCTTGTCCCAGAAAAAGGAAAGGAGTAATGATAGCCGTCCACAGAACTCTGGACTTTACACTGTGCTCCTCCACAGCTGATCCCAATGGTCGCTACCTTATACTGAATTGCACCATTGACGGCATGCCCATAACCATAGCCTCAGTATATGCCCCTAACGTTCATCAGTTGAGATTTTTGAAACGTACACTTTGCACTATCAGGAAAGTCCAAAAAGGCCCCCTGCTCCTATGTGGAGACTACAATTTACCCCCGGACAGATCTTTGGACTCTTCAACTACCTCTAATAGGCTCCAGCCGTCACTACAGGGCTTTATGAACAAAAATGACTTGTATGACATATGGAGGTGCCACCACCCCAATGATAGGATGTATTCGCATCATTCTGCGGTCCACAATTCATATGCTCGTATTGATATTATATTGTCTGATAAAGCGATCCTCCAGAGGTCCGTAGACTCCGAGATAACCCCGATAACCTGGTCTGATCATGCCCCTGTAAGCGTCACATTTGCGGTATCCCCTAAGGCCCGCTCGGATAAACCCTGGCGAGCGCGAGCAGAAATGCTCAAACAAGAAGTAACAGAGTTTTTCCAGAACAATGCGGGGTCGGTATCGGGGTCTGCGGTCCTCTGGAATGCCCACAAGGCTTTTAGTAGGGGGGTATTGATACAATTGCAACATAAAACGAACAAGCAGCGTTCCAAAGCTATAGATGAGCTAACGAGAGAAATTGCGTCGGTGGATGCCCAAAACCAATCCACTCCCTCCACGGCCTTTAAGCAGAAATTAACTGTACTAAGGCAAGAACTTAGATCGCACCTTCTTGATTCGTATGAGCGTAACCTCCAAAAATCAAAAGCTAAGCTTTACGCCACGAGTAACAAAGCAGGTAGAATGCTCGCCGCCAGGCTGAAAGGTCAAAGGGTACAACATAAAATACACTCTATTAAACACCCTGCCACGGGTAATAAGGTACATGACCCCAAAGAAATAGCAGACGCCTTCAGTAGCTACTACCACTCCCTGTACAATCTCCAAGAGACGCAAACGTCCTCTCCAACCCCGGAGCTTATTAATGGTTTCCTAGACTCCATCGCGCTTCCCACACTGAGCCCACAACAGACAGAATTACTGAATCAACCATTTACAGTTGAAGAGGTGATGTCTGCCATTTCCTCATTGCCATCGGGGAAATCTCCTGGCCCGGATGGCATGATAAATTAATATTACCTTCAACTAAAAGACGTAATTGCACCACACCTTTGCTCGGTTTTCAACGAGGCGGCGTCCTCGTCCTTGTTTCCCTCCGAAATGCTTAAGGCAACCATAATCACTCTGCCAAAACTAGGCAAGGAACCCGACACGCCACAAAACTTTCGGCCGATTTCGTTACTGAGTACGGACGTGAAAATCTATGCCAAGACGGTAGCCACTAGACTCATGAAATATCTTCCCCCTACTCATTCATAGGGACCAGGCAGGCTTTACCAAGGGTAGGCAATCAGCGGACGCAACCAGACGTCTTATCAATATCATTCATGCGGCTCGCACTGACAGAACACCTTCTCTGCTCCTCTCTTTGGACGCAGAGAAGGCGTTTGATAGAGTGCATTGGGGATATCTGCGTGAGGTCCTCGGGCGCTTTGGCATTGTGGGCAGAATGCATTCTGCAATAATGGCTTTATATGCCGGCCCCTCAGCACAGGTGTTAGTGGACGGCACTCTCTCGTCTCCGTTTGTGATTACAAATGGGACGAGGCAGGGCTGCCCATTGTCCCCTCTAGTCTTTAATATGGCAATAGAACCCCTGGCTCAGAAAATTAGGACTGATCCTAACATTACCGGAATCGACGTGAATTCAATGGAGCATCGAATTAGCCTATTCGCGAACGATGTTATTCTCATGGTCTCGAATCCCGCAACGTCACTACCACGTATCAGACAAATTTTGACCGATTTCGGGTCTATATCCCTTTATAAAGTCAACGACGCCAAATCATGCATCCTAGATCTGGGGGTCGATGGCACTACGAGAAATCTTCTCACCCGATCCTTTCCATATAAGTGGTCAGACTCGGGCATAACCTACCTGGGAATTAAACTTACTAACACTGCCAGCAGCCTATTCCAAGCTAATTACATCCCTCTAAAATCCCAACTAGCTACAGAACTTCAATCCCTAGCCAAATTTGAACTTACATGGTCAGGGAGATTAGCAGCCTTCAAAATGTGCACTCTACCCAAGATCTTATACGTGTTTAGATCGCTACCGATCCCGGTTCCCAAATCATTTATACAATCCCTCCAAGGCATGGTATCCACTTACCTGTGGCAGGGCAAACGCCCTAGATGTGCGAAGAGTATCCTTATGAAATCTAAAGCAGTGGGGGGTGCATCCATGCCGAACCTGATGGACTACTACATACCCACAATTATATCGCAAATGCGAGCATGGTTCCAGCAGGTCCCAGATACTCTCTGGGGCATGATGGAACGGGCAGTGACCCCGGAACATGATCTGTTCACCTGGGTATGCAGTAGGAGACGAGGGGTTCACCTCCCACGTTATGTGTCACCAACGATCCGAGCGTCGGTGACGGCATGGCTGCACCTTACACACACCAAATGGAAGAACACACCTGTAGTAACGATCCCATTTCCAGTGTCGGGTCTGACCCAGATAGTACCCGACATGGACCTCACGGCCTGGCGGCGATCGCCCCCTATCCGTATACAAGATCTATACCAAGCGGAAACCGTGCAACCGTTTCAGTCGATGGCAGCCAAATGGCACTTGGGTAGTGGCGAATGGTTCAGATACAACCAAATTGTCTCTTGCATACATCATAACCCACAACTACAGTCCAAAGTTCCTGCCAGAATATGGCAATACCTGTCCCAACCTTTACAACCTGCTAAAGGCATATCCCTGATATACTCTGCACTAGATAAAAAAGGGATTTTTACTAAAACTCCCCCCTTGTTAAAATGGGAACAAGACCTAGGGGCTACCTATTCCACATCCCAATGGACAAAAGCCATAGTGATGAGCAATAAAGCAACTCTGAGTGCATCCCTAAGGGAACTGTACCTCAAAGTATCCCTGAGATGGTACACGACCCCTACAGTGATTGCGCGCTTTGCGCCTACAGCATCGCCCATGTGTTGGAGAGACTGTGGAAAGCACGGTACGCTGATGCATATTTTGTGGGAGTGTCCACCAGTTATGAAGTTGTGGAAGAGTGTGTTTAAAATCATCTCTGATGTTATAGGGCACCAAATGACCCCATCCCCTAACATGGCTTTGCTCCATGTTCCGATAGCATTAATCCCCCCAAAGGCTCGCAAACTTGTGATTAACTCGCTACCAAGATTTGTATCACCAGGAAATGGAAGGAGGTGTGCATACCTGTTCTATCAGAAGTGATAGCTACAGTCCAAACACATAAAACCTTTGAACTGCTCATGGCATCCACTGTGGGCAGGTATCAAAGAGAGGTACAAGAATGGTATCCATGGACTCAGTGGTACGATACGCATATACGGAAGTGAGGGCACAAAATGTATACTATATATAGAATAGTTCAGACAGATTGCACTACTAGTTCTATAATGTGATATATAGACATAAGTGGGATCGCAATTATTATAGTTCATGGTCACGAACTGCTATTTTGTTGATGGTTGTTACGGTAATTGATATGACTATCCTGTTTTAAGCTCATCTGAAAAGTTACTTAAGTGAAATACCTGCAAGTTACTTTATTTTACCCTGACTGTTTTGATTTCTTTCCTTGTATGTTTGAAAATTCAATAAAAATATTTGAAAGAAAAAAAAAAAAATACTGAGGAGTGCCAATCCTATATTGATCCTTTCACACATCTTGAGAGGCGGTCCATTTTGAATCGAATAAATATCCACATAACCTCAGATCTTCAGTGGTTTTGATTAATAGCTGGGAGAGGCTGACTCATTAAGCTGAGCAGCCATGGAAATCTGGTAAGCTGCTTATCATATCCCATCACAGAGATGTTCCCCTCCTTCACATACCCTTGGTGTCACGGGAAGAATCCCCCCTTGGAATATTGTGCATGCAGATTTATGATTTTACTTCACATCAGTTTCTTTGGGACCCATTTATTTGGACACTTTTTTTTTCTTTTATACACATTATTGTGATTATTAGTCTTCATTCATTTGGACACTATTTATCATTTTTGTGATTATTAATATTTCTAGCGCCACACTTTTATGTTTTATTAATAATAGAATACAGGGTGCACCTACATATATTGTCTTTAATAACACCTCGGGACTGGACCGAAGAGAGGATGACAACGGCCGCCTGCAGCGCGGACCGCGGCGATGAGTGATGACGATGCGGCGCTCCTTTCTGACACGTTTCCTCCTAAAGCGGACGTCATCTCCTGTCTCTCTCCTGACGTGTGTGTGTGTGTGTGTGTCTGTGTATGTATGTATATATATATATATATATATATATATATATATATATATATAATATATATATATATATATATATATATATATATATATATATATATATATATATATATATATATATATATATATATATATATATATATATATTATGGTTTTCACCCAGTGATCCTGTCAGTAAAGCAGCCCATACAGTTGTGCTCATAAGTTTACATACCCTGGCAGTATTTGATTTTATTGGCTGTTATTAGAGAATATGAATGATAAAACAAAAACTTTTCTTTCACTCATGGTTAGTGTTTGACTGAAGCCATGTATTATCAATCAACTGTGTTTAGTGCCGGTTCACATTTCTGCGATCCCAGAGATCACATGTAATTCGGAGCGCACTGCTCCAAAAATTACATGTGATCTCTGTGCGGTGCAAATTCAGCCATACAGTTTGTATGGCTGAATTCACACTTAACTCGCATAGGACCCTTTTTTTGGTCCACAGCAGAATCGCATCGCATGGTGGTTCACACTAGTGTGATCCGATTCTGTGCAAACTTTCAGATCGCACTGCAATATGCCATCTGATCTGTGGGTGTCATTAACTTTTAATTGCCACCCCCAGCGTATCGCATATGGCAGTGTGAACTGCCAGGGGTGCGGATACAATGCAGGAACACGCTGTATATTTGCAGTGTTCCCGCATCGCAGAAATGTGAACCAGGACTTAGGCTCCATGCACACAGGGCGTCATAAAAACGAGCTCCAAAGCTGTTTCTTGACGCCGGGAAAAAGCAGCTGTGAAAACATGCTTTCAGTAGCTTTTTCCATTAGCGTTATTGCACGTTTGGCCACATAGCTTTTAGCAGCGTTTTTTTTCTGCCTCCATTCAAAATCAATGGTTCCCTATGTGAGCCTATTGATTTGAATGGAAGTCGCTTGCTGCGCGACTTGAGCTGTGAGAATCTTGAGGGGGAACTCCACGCCAAAATGGGGAAAAATGGCGTGGGCTTCCCCCCAGGTTCCAAACCAGGCCATTCGGGTCTGGTATGGAATTTGAGGGTAGCCCCATGCCGAAAAAAAACGGCGTGGGGTCCCCCCCAAAATCCATACCAGACCCTTATCCGAGCATGCAGCCCGGCAGGCCAGGAAAGGGGAGGGGATGAGCGAGCGGGGCAGGGGGGGCTCTGCACCGCCCACCTCAAAGCACCTTGCCCCCATGTTGATGAGGACAAGGGCCTCATCCCCACAACCCTGGCCGGTGGTTGTAGGGGTCTGCGGGCAGGGGGCTCATCGGAATCTGGAAGCCCCCTTTAACAAGGGGGCCCCCCAGATCCCCTCCCTATGTGAATGGGTATGGGGTACACTGTACCCCTACCCATTCACCCCATAAAAGGCTGTGTGTGTAAATAAGACAAGAGACGTTTTTAAAAAGTTTTTATTAAAAATCTTCATCTGTTCTCCTCTCTTCTGGTCTTCTCCCCTCTGCTCTTCTGCTCTTTTGCCTCCTTCTTCTTCCTCCGGTCCTCCTCCGACGCTGTCACCGGTGATTATGCCGGTCTCCGGTCTCTGCAGCTTGTTATATAGCCATTAGGGGTGGGGCCTCTCGGTGAGGCTCCGCCCCCTATGTCACCGACAACATAGGTGACTTAACTCCTTAAGCCCCGGAGGATTTGGCTGCTAAAGGACCAGGGTTTTTTTTTGCGATTTTTTTTTTTTTTTTTTGATCACACGCTATAAACAAAAAAAGAGCGTAAATTTTGCAAAAATAACAATATTTTTCACATTTTTTATATGAAATTCCCCCAAAAAAATTGTAAAAATCAAAATTTTTTAACATTTTTCGGCCAATTTGTTTTATGCTACCTATGTTTGGTAAAAAAAAATCGCAAAAAGCGTATTTTGATTGGTTTGCGCAAAAGTTATCGCGTTTACTAACAAAGGGAAAGATTTTTGGTGGTTTTTTTTTTAACGCGTAATGGCGGCGATCTGCGATTTTTTTTTTTTTTTTTTTTTCGGTACTGCGACATTGCGGCGGACAGATTGGACCCTTGACTGACATTTTTGACACTTTTGGGGGTACCAGTGACATTACTGCAGTAATCAGTGCTATACATTTGCACTGTTACTGCAAAAATGACACTGGCAGGGAAGGGGTTAACTTTATTGGACAGGGAGGGGTTAAGTGTGTCCTAGGGGCGTGATTCTAACTGTGCAGGGACATTGCTATTGGTGTAAAAGCAAAGATCAACAGTTCTACATAGTAGAACGGTCAGATCTTCACTTTTACACAGGGAGAACTGACAGGCAGCTTGTTTACACAATCCGCTCTGTCTTTCTCCCTTCACAGGAGCGATCGTAGTGTGACTGGCGGACATCGAGTCCGCCGGTCACACGCACTGACTTGTCTGTGAACGAGCCGCGGCGGGCGCGCGCCCGCCCGCAATAGGCTCGCAAGTCAGTGACAGGCGAGTGACGTATCGATACGTCACTCTGCCTGGCCGGGGCTGACCGCCACAGTATATAGTCGTGCGGCAGTCGTCAACCGGATAAGGGGGTGTGGCCTCCCAGTGACATCACCAGGAAGCCCCACCCCTAATGACTATATAATAAGCTGCAGAGACCGGAGACCGGCATAATCACCGGTGACAGCATCGGAGGAGGACCGGAGGAAGAAGACCAGAGGAGGCAAAAGAGCAGAAGAGAGGAGAAGACCAGAAGAGAGGAGAAGACCGGAGCGGAGAAGAACAGATGAAGATTTTTAATAAACATTTCAAAATGTCTTTTGTCATTTACACACACTGCCTTTTTATGGGGTGAATGGGTAGGGGTACAGTGTACCCCATACCCATTCACATAGGGAGGGGGTCCGGGATCTGGGGGGCCCCCTTGTTAAAGGGGGCTTCCAGATTCCGATGAGCCCCCTGCCCGCAGACCCCCCACAACCACCGGCCAGTAGGGCTGGGCGATTTTGCCTAAAAAAAAAAAAAAAATCTTCGATTTTTAAAGAAAAATTCGATTCGATTTTCGATTTTTTTTTTTTTTTTTTTCCCAATGCACTTAAAAAATGACTGCAGAGTCTGGAGGGAGGACTGAGGAGAAGAAGCGCTGTATGTGTGTATGTGCGGGCGGTGCGTCTGTACAGGGGCTGTGCTGTGATAGGTACAGTCCAGAAAACGAGTCCACAGTAACCGGCCACCTTTTTTAGTTTGACTTTTAAACTTTTTTTTTTTCAAACTCAAGTTTTTTCTACAATACTTTTTTCTGCCTTGTGCAGCCACCGAACTCCCCAGTAACGGACCACCGCCGCGCCCGGATGTGACGTCAGCTGCGGGGTGGGCGGTGCGTCTGTACAGGCCGGGGCTGCGGCGCACTGTGATAGGTACAGTCTCCCCGGCCTGGATGTGACGTCAGCTGCGGGGCGGGCGGTGTGTCTGTACAGGCCGGTGTTGTAAAATTTTGTCGGACCCGTGAAAAAATCGGACCTCGTCACTTCCGGTGACAGAGCATCACAAAACAGCTGATAGGAGTCGTCCGTGCGCATGCGCAGAAGACATTTTTCGAGGTTTGGAAAAATTATAACAGAGAGCGGACAGCTGATTGAGAGGAGGCAAGGCTGAGGTGCGACGGAGGACACCGCCGCGTCATCGAGACATTAGGGACGGAGGCACATATGCAGAGCTGGCGGAGGAGGCGGGATGGAGGTGCGGCCGTGTAATAAATGCAGGGCTTAAGCGACTCCTTCTGTTTTTATTATCTTTAGTACTTATCGTATTATTTATCCTTAGGATTTCATTACATTTAGTATTTATTTTGTATTATATAAATACTAAATGTTATGAAATCCTAAGGATAAATAATACGATAATTGCTAAAGATAATAAAACAAGGAGTCGCTAAAGTCCTGCATTTATTACACGGCCGCACCTCCGTCCCGCCTCCTCTATTCAGCTCTGCAGATGACGCGGCGGTGTCTTCCGTCCAACCTCAGCCCCGCCTCCTCTCATTCAACTGCCCGCTATGTGTTATAAGTTTACCAAACCAAGATAATGTCTTGTGCGCATGCGCACTTGAGACTCCCATCACCGGAAGCGCGCTGTGATAGGTAAAGTCTCCCCGGCCTGGATGTGACGTCAGCTGCCGGGAGAGGACGCGGGCGGTGCGTCTGTACAGGCCAGGGGCTGTGATAGGTTAGGCACCTATCCTATCACAGCCCCTGGCCTGTACAGACGCACCGCCCGCTTCCTCTCCCGGCAGCTGACGTCACATCCAGGCCGGGGAGACTTTATCTATTACAGCGCGCCACAGCCCCGGCCTGTACAGACGCACCGCCCGCCCCGCAGGTCCGTTACTGGGGAGTTCGGTGGCTGCACAAGGAAAAAAAACTCGAGTTTAAAAAAAAAAATCGTTTCCAACTAAAAAATCGATAAATCGATTTATCGCCCAGCCCTACCGGCCAGGGTTGTGGGGATGAGGCCCTTGTCCTCATCAACATGGGTCCAAGGTGCTTTGAGGTGGGGGGGTGCAGAGCCCCCCCTGCCTCAAAGCACCCACACCCCCCATGTTGAGGGCGTGTGGCCTGGTATGGTCCAGGGGGGTGGGGCCGCTCGCTCGTCCCCTCCCCTTTCCTGGCCTGCCAGGCTGCATGCTCGGATAAGGGTTTGGTATGGATTTTGGGGGGGGTGACCCCACACCGTTTTTGTGGTGCTACTTCCATTCAAATCAATAGGCTCCCATAGGGAACCATTGATTTTGAATGGAGGAAAAAAAACATATAACGTGGCTTAACGCACGTTAAGCAACGTTATTCAGCCTAAAGCAGACGTTTTTACAGCTTGATGCTGCAGCTCCAGAACGCACAGTTCCTGGGTTTTTTTTGGAGCTGTAAAACACCTATGCCACTTGGAGCTCCTAAAAGCTCTGTTTGCATGAAGCCATAGAATAACATGGATGGGCGTTCTGCAGCTGCAAAAAAAAAAAAGTCTGACACTAACAGCAGCTCCAAAAACGTCCAGTGTGCATGAGGCCTTACTCTTTTTTTTAAATCATAATGACAACAGAAATGACCCAAATGACCTTGATCAAAAGTTTACATACCCTGGTGATTTTTGGCCTAACATGCAGCAGGCTTTCTACTGTCTATAGTATCACAGTGCCCTGCAGGGCTGCGGGCATGGTGCAGGAGAATGTGGGGCTGCGGGCATGGTGCAGGAGAATGCGGGGCTGTGGGCATGGTGCAAGAGAATGCGGGGCTGCGGACATGGTGCAAGAGAATGCGGGGCTGCGGACATGGTACAGGAGAATGCGGGGCTGCGGGCATGGTACAGGAGAATGCGGGGCTGCAGGCATGGTACAGGAGAATGCGGGGCTGCAGGCATAGTACAGGAGATGCAGTGCTGTGGGCATGTTCACATATGTGGTATCGCCATACTCAGGAGGACTAGTAGAAGGTGTTTTGGGGTGTCATTTTTGCGATGTACATGCTATGTGTTAGAAATATCTTATAAATTGACCACTTTGTGTAAAAAAAAAAAAAAAAAAAAAATGTGTTTTCATTTTCTTTCCACATTTTCCAAAAACTTGTGGAAAATAATACATGTTCGAAAGACTCATTATGCCCCATAGAATATACATTGGGGTGTTTGCTTTCCAAAATTGGGTCATTTTGTGGGTAATTCCATTGTCCTGGTGCTCCAGGGCCTTCAAAAGTGTGATGGATCGTTAGGCAATTTCTGCTCCTAGAACACCTGACAGTGCTCTTTGAATGTTGGGCCTCTGTATGTGGCCAGGCTTTGTAAAAGTCTCACACATGTGGTATTCCCATACTCAGGAGGAGTAGCAGAATGTATTTTGGGGTGTAATTGCAAGTATGCATATACTGTTTGTGAGAACTTGTTATTATAACAATTTTGTGTAAAAAAAAAAAATCATTTTCTCAAGAATTGTGGGAAAAAATTACAACTTCAAAAATCTCACCATGCCTCTTACTAAATATCCTGGAATGTCTACTTTCCAAAATGGGGTCATTTGGGGGGTATTTGTACTGTCCTGACATTTCAGGGCCTCAAGAAATTAGATAGGCCGTCGGTACATCAGGTGTGATCAATTTTCAATGATTGGCAACATAGCTTGTAGACTCTATAACTTTCACACAGACTAAATAATGACCACTTATTTGGGTTATTTTTACCAAAGATATGTAGAAGTATAAATTTTGGCCCAAATTTATGAAAAAAACATTACTTATTGGCAAAATATGTATGTATGTATGTATGTATGTATGTATGTATATACATATGTGTGTGTGTGTGTGTGTGTGTGTGTGTGTGATATGAGAGCGAGAGGATATAACTAATATATATTCTTACTAGGGCTGAAACAACTAATCAACTAAATCGATAATAATCGATAATTACAATCGTTGTCAACGATTGTCATTATCGATTAGTTGCTCCATCGATTAGTTGTGCTGCATTCTTGACATTCCCCGCCTGTCAGCGAGCTCCGTCTCCTCTGTGTGAAGCTGCAGTGTGCACTCACTGTCTCATAGCTCTGCACTTCCGTGACCTCCCCCCTCCCTCCTCCCTCCCTCTCTGCCTTCTTGCGGGGTCAGTGAGGGAGTGAGTCATATCGAGGTGAGGGAGAAGCAGCAAAACGTGAGTGCCGAGCTTAATGTTACTGTGTCCATTCCATGCAATGCAGCCCGCCAAAAAACAGAATAAAAGCTTATCCAGATAAGAGTTAATATTCCTTATAAAGTGCAATATTATAATAGAAAAATAAGTGATTAAAAACATCCATATAACACATATAGGGGGTCTTTCTTTGCTCCCTATTTTATATCTATGGCTGACATTGACGTTTTTATTCACTTATTTTTCTATTATAATATTGCACCTTATAAGGAATATTAACTCTTTTATCTAGATAAGCATTTATTATATTATTTACAGTATATAGCAGTTTAATAAAAAAAAAAAAAGTTTTGGTATAAGTGCCGGTTCACACTTGTGCGGTTTGCGAGACTGCATGTAATTCGGAGCGCACTGCTCCTAAATTACATGCGATCTCATGTGCGGATGCGAGTTCAGCCATATATGAGGCTTTTTTTGAGCCGCCTCAGAATCGGATCGCACAGTGGTAAGTGGTTCACATTTGTGCGATCTGATTCTGTGCGAACTTGCAGATCGCACTGCAATATGCGATCGCAACTGGGGGTGTCATTAACTTTTAATTTGCACCCCCTGCGTATCGCATATGGCAGTGTGAACTGCCAGATGTGCGGATGCGATGGCCTTAGTGCCGGTTCACATTTGTGCGATGCGGGAACGCTGCGAATATGCAGCGTGTTCCCACATCGCATCCGCACATCTGGCAGTTCACACTGCCATATGCGATACGCAGGGAGTGTCAATTAAAAGGTAACGACACCCCCAGTTGCGATTGCATATTGCAGTGCGATCTGCAAGTTCGCACAGAATCAGATCGCACAAGTGTGAACCACTGTGCGATCCGATTCTGAGGCGGCTCAAAAAAAGCCTCATGTGCGAGTTTGCTGTGGTTGCGCTGCAAATTCAGCCATGCAAAGTGTATGGCTGAACTCGCATCCGCACATGAGATCGCATGTAATTTAGGAGCAGTGCGCTCCGAATTACATGTGATCTTGCAAACCGCACAAGTGTGAACCGGTACTAACACTCTGTTTGTTAATTATTATTTTAAATAAATGAAAAAAAAAGGCATATTGAGTTTTTTTATGATTTTATCCGATTAATCGAAAAAATCATCGGCAACTAATCGATTAAAATAATCGTTAGTTGCAGCCCTTATTCTTACTTCCACTGTCTTACTGTATAAATGAACCCCTTATAGTTGCGATTATCTGCTCTTTTTGTAAAGAATTAATTTTATTTTAACCCCATTATGACAGCTGCTGCTACTAAACATCTTAGGTCTGGTTCACACCTATGCATTTTTTTGGTGCTTTTTGCAGAAACATGCTAATTTAACATGGGTTATGTTCACATCTACATTTTTTCAGCCTCTGCATATTTGGAAAGTGTCAAGGACTTTTTTCAAAGCAAAATTGTGCTTTTTTTGGTTCAATGGAGAAGCTACAAAAAAAGCATTAAAACAAAGTATGCAGCGCTTGATACAGTGATCATAAAAATCAATCAATGTTACTACTGATGATATTGCATAATTATAGAGAGTCCATAGAAGAAAGGAGTCCAATAGGAGGTCCAAGATGCGGGTAAGAAGATCAGAATGGATAGCCTCCACCAAACACCAGTAACAGTGGCCTCTTACCAGAAATGTGTGATCCCCATTACAGGGATCTCAGTACACATTGACAGGAAGTCATCTCCTTTCATACTAGGTCAGACCAAATATCACCTCCACAGGAAATGCCTCTAAGTGTATAAAGCCAATCCTCTCATGGACATATTAATATCACCATCGGCACATGTAAGAAGAAAAAACTCCTCATGGTGCAGTATAGCTTAACACAGGTAATATTTAATGGAAAAAGCCAATAAAACACTCACATTTAAGGTAGATAAGCCAAGCATCAAGGTAAATATCCTGAGGGGATCTTGCAAGTAGAATGTGTGATAGCTGTAGCCAGATGTAATCCTAGTCTCCCAGCAACGGAAGGAGGACGCTGCAAGGATATTACAGGGCAAACAAGGCCAGTCCCCAACCAGTTTCGTCAGAGCGTGACATCATCAAGGGGCGTCATGTCATTTTGTTCATCTGATTAAGAGCAGTATATTCTGTTTTTTACAAAAAAAGCATGCAGTGCATTTTTGCTGCAATTTGCGTTTTTTTCATCTGCCGAACAGCAAAATGGCCAAAAATTAAAAATGCAAAACGCAAATTGCAACAAAATTGCGTGTGCAAGAATGCAAAACGCACTGCAGAAACTGATCAAAAGCAGATGCATAGATGTGAACCAAGCCTTATGCTTGTCCTAGGCATGTGACGATATCAGATTTCCATGCTGCGATCAATTGATTAGGGTTTTGCCACGGTATACGGTATTATCACGGTATTCAATTATTAAACTTAAATTTCTACCTCACTTCAATTTCATTGCTGAATTTAGGGACTTTGGTTCACTTTTGCACATTGTTATATAGTCAGTCAGTACAGACTCTGTGAACCAGGCCTAAAATAATCCATCAAGCAGTGTCTGGCCTACCTGGTGATGACTGGTCCTGGCGCTCTGATCCGATGGCCTGGTCATTAGGGGCTAAATCCTTGCGGCCCAGAAGTGGTTAAACCTGCAGGAGTACCGGTGTTTCTCTCTTTCTCTCTTTCTCTCGCTATGCCCGTGTATGTATCTCTATCTCTCTCTCTCGCTATGCCCGTGTATGTATCTCTATCTATCTCTCTCTCTCTCTCTCGCTATGCCCGTGTATGTATCTCTCTCTCTCTCTCTCTCTCTCTCTCTCTCTCTCTCTCTCTCTCTCTCTCTCTCTCTCTCTCTCTCTCTCTCTCTCTCTCTCTCTCTCTCTCTCGCTATGCCCGTGTATGTATTTCTCTCTCTCTCTCTCTCTCTCTCTCTCTCTCTCTCTCTCTCTCTCTCTCTCTCTCTCTCGCTATGCCCGTGTATGTATTTCTCTCTCTCTCTCTCTCTCTCTCTCTCTCTCTCTCTCTCTCTCTCTCTCGCTATGCCCGTGTATGTCTCTCTCTCTCTCTCTCTCTCTCTCTCTCTCTCTCTCTCTCTCTCGCTATGCCCGTGTATGTATTTCTATCTCTCTCTCTCTCTCTCTCTCTCTCTCTCTCTCTCTCTCTCGCTATGCCCGTGTATGTATCTCTATCTCTCTCTCTCTCTCTCTCTCTCTCGCTATGCCCGTGTATGTATTTCTATCTCTCTCTCTCTCTCTCTCTCGCTATGCCCGTGTATGTATTTCTATCTCTCTCTCTCTCTCTCTCTCTCTCTTTCTCTCTTTCTCTCTTTCTCTCTTTCTCTCGCTATGCCCGTGTATGTATCTCTATCTCTCTCTCTCTCTCTCTCTCTCTCTCTCTCTCTCTCTCTCTCTCTCTCTCGCTATGCCCGTGTATGTATTTCTATCTATCTCTCTCTCTCTCTCTCTCTCGCTATGCCCGTGTATGTATTTCTATCTATCTCTCTCTCTCTCTCTCTCTCTCTCGCTATGCCCGTGTATGTATTTCTATCTATCTCTCCATCTATCTGTTTATCTATCTATCTAGTGACAGTATATGGTAAAAGTACTTGCAGACGCTTGTAGAAGGCACTGTGTCTCTCTGAGCCCTGGAAGGAAGCATGTGGGTATGTGCTGAGTGGGAGTCGTCTAATTGGTTACAGGGAGGAGTCTCTCACTCTAGGATCATATTACCAGAGCTGTTTTCTATTGAGTGAGTGAACTGCTGAGTGAGTGAATGAGTCATCCAGCTCACTGAAATGTATCAATTCACAAGTCAGACCCAGGAGCAGATAAACACGGTATTTTAAGAGCACATTCACACTAGCACGACTTGTGAGGCACCTTGTGTAGCCCCAGGTCGCTTGACATAACAAAAGCAATGTTAATCAATCAGTGCCGTCTTAATTGGCACTACTGAAGTTGGTCCAACTTCAGAAAAGGGTCCTGTACTACTTTGAGGCGACCTGTGATCCGACTGTCCCATATACTTCAATGGGAGTCGCCTCCTTATCTTAATTGACACGACTTGTTATCAGACTTTCCAGGAAGAAGAAAGATTAGCCAGGCATTCCCCACAGACAAAGTCGCCTGTCTCTTCCCAAGTCTCTTCAAGTCACAGGGCGACTTTCTGGTCGTGGTAGTGTGAACCGGCTCTAAAAATGACCACAATAACAATACCGTGGGTATGCAATACCGTGATATATCGAATTCCCAAAAACCGGCATATGTCTATGCTTGTCATACATGTATCAATTTTTGGACGAGAATATTCATACAAAGAATCTTTGTACATTCGCTGAATGAAAGAATGTCGCTTGAAAATTTCACTTGCTTTTAAAATTCAGTTTTAAAATGAATGTAATTTCTGAACAAAAACCACATACGGTACACTGTCTGAAAATTCCTTTGACCAAGAAGTTTTCCATTCTGATCCTTTGAATTTTCCCATCACTGTGGTCGAAAAGGAACATCCATTTGACCCCACTAACGATTAGAAAATCGAACAAACGTTCTTTGAATGAAAAATTGTCAACGGAGTCCATCATACATAATATATTGCAGTTCTGTCTGAAAATCATTAAAACCGGCTTTAATTTTTGTTTTTTCTTTAAATCAAAAATTTGATTTGATTCTGATATCTAACAGATTCAAATTCTAATAGTATATACAGTGTATCTCTTCTCCCTGTTATTCTCAGAGTGGATTAAAGATTCTGCCACCCAACCATATAGTTGGTCATTTATATTTACCACTAAATAGAATGAATTGCCTTTTTATTTTTTTAACTCTACGTATTGCCCAAATTGTACACCACACTTTTTTTTTTTTTTTTATATACATACATATATATACCACCAATATACATATAACTCTTGGGGGTGTGCGCACTGTCCCTGCACTAATTTGCACTATATATGTCTGTATAAATTAAATGTGCATATATATATATATATATATATATATATATATATATATATATATATATATAATATATTGATTTGTGATTATATTGATTTGCTGTTTGCACTTTATATTTATATCCATTTTATATCTGGAGAATTTTCTATATATTGAGTTGCTGTTTTGCACTTTGCATTCATATCTATTTTATATCTGAGAAATTCTCTGCACACCAGTCATTGGTTTTATTGGTTTTATTCAACCTTTCATACATTTTTTAGGCAGCGCCAATTACCTCATTTCATTTTACACTTTTTTTTATGGTTGTTATCTGAATAATCGAGACAGTAATCGGTCAACTAATCGATTAAGAAAATAATAGTCGCAGCCCTAGTTTCTACTGTAGCAGCTAATTTTTAACATTCAGCCTGTGTATACAGGTTCTGATCCAACACAAGCTGCTCTCACAACCGGCTTCTGTAAGGCTCGGTTCACACTGGGGCGATACCACTCTGTACTACTTCGGGGGCGACTTGTGCATTCCCATACACCATGACTTCAGAGCGACTTGCATGGAAGTCTATGCAAGTCGCTCCGAGGTCACCCCGAAGTAGTACAGGACCCTTTTTCTAAGTCGGAGCGTCTTGTGTCGCTCCTATTAGAACGGGTCCTATAGCAGTCAATGAACCGCGAGGGAGCGTGACTTGTCAGGCTGACAAGTCGCGCTAGTGTGAATCGAGTCTAAAACCTGTCCAGAAAACAAAACCCTTCTGTCACATGCTGAAGAGTATCTTTTGAATTTAAAAAAAAAAAAAAACAAAAAAAAAACTTCTGAGTGCTCTTTAACACAGCGTTTAGGAGTGTTCAGCGTTTCCAGGTGAGCCCATGCTCTTAAACCCTCCAACTCTTGCTCCAAAGGGCCTGCATATGGGTATGTGTTTGTTTATTCTACAAGATAAAGTAAGGGAACCTGCTGGTGACCTAGTACCTCACTAAATGCTTTTACTTGTTTCCAGGTAGAGCTCAAATAATAGCAAGAAAATATTTTGCATACTTGAACTTGGCCAGCTTGAGAAAAATGGAAAAGTATTCCACAGAGGCCAATCCGGTATCACATAAGCATACTTAGAATGGGCCAAGCTAGCTCAATGTTACAATTCGAAATGTATTATCCCTGGAGTTAAACTTAAAAAATGAAATCTGGCAAGTAAAGCAAACTTATTATTTTTTTTATTTAATTTTGTTTCCCACAGCTAACATGCTTTTGATATTCTTCTAAGATGAATATAATGGATAAGTTTATAATGCCTTTGTTTTTTTTCCCCTGACAGTTGGGTTTGAGTTCTGGAAACAACTGTGTGCAGAACATGGCATCAGCCCGGAAGGGATTGTGGAAGAATTTGCAACTGAAGGCACAGACCGAAAGGATGTCTTCTTTTATCAGGTGATGGCAGCTGTGCCTTCTATAAATGTGCATATCTTACAGTACAGGACACAAGCTGAGTATTCATTGACCCAGGGTTATAGGCTCATACCTTCAGGTGCCTGGACACTGCCAAAGCTTTTAAGGGGAATAGACCAGTTTTGTTTAAGGCTCCGTTCACATGTAGGCGTTTTGGGGCGTTTTTGGGGAGTTTTTCTGCTCTAGGATCAGCTCTCAAAACGCCCAACAAGACAAATCCTATTCATTTCAATGGCCCCTGTTCACATCTGAGCGTTTTGACGCTGTGAGCAAAAAACGCTCAAAAAAGTACATGATCTTCTTTTTGTGCAGATTACAGGCTCTCTATTCAATCTAAAAATGCCTGCACAAAAAACGCCTGTAAAAATTGCGGTAAAAAAACGCGCGGAAACGCTACGCTCAGGTGTGAATGTAGCCTAACTTGTTCAGAAGTGATATTGAGGTTGGTATAAATAGTTTTAGGTTGGTATTAATAGTTCAATCTCTGTGTTTGACGATTCACAACAGAAAATGGCTACTTTGCAAGAAGACCTCCGTAAAATAAAGGTGTGTGCAGCTACATAAAAAGAGGTTTATTATTGAAAAATTTAAAGTAATGCACTTGGCAGTTAAAAATATGATTTATAGTAGGGCTGTATGGGAAAGATTCCCAGAAAGACAGTATAGAGAGATTCCTGACAGTATGCTTACAAAAGATATATTATGTTTATTGGACTCAGAGTTTAACCACTTGCCGACTGCTCACGTTGCTGCTACTGCAGCAGAGTGGCTCGGCTAGGTCTGGCGACGGAAGACCTACGTCACGCGCATTCACGGCTCCAGGGTGCGCTCCCGCGTGCCCAGCGAGCCGATCCTGATGTGATTGGGCTCAGAACCAATCTGTCACCAGATGCAGACAAATGACTTTTGGTCTGGATCTGGTGATCGGTCCTGCCCAATGGCATTATGTCCACTGCCTGTGTAATGTAAACACAGGCAGGGGAAGTGATGTCATTTTCCCTCCTGGAGCCCTTTCGGTTCCAGGAGAAGGAGAGACATCTAAAACGTGAGTTCCACCAAGACCACCACACATAGGCAAACTTTGACCTCTTGATCACCCCTGATCACTCCCCAAACCCCTCACAGTGTACACTATATACAGTGGTATACAAATCTTTTACTGATCACTGTATCAGTGTCACTTGTGACCCCAGTTTGCGCTTGCACTAGGCCCCGATAGGTTTAGGCCACCCGCCATACATCCCCTAAAAAGGTTTAACCCCTTGATCTCCCCCAGTTAACCCCTTCACTGCCCTGTCAGTGTTCACCTAATAGTGATTACCGATCACTGTATTAGTGTCACAGGTGACACTAGTTAGAGTCAGGGTCCCACCACACCACTGTTATTTAGCGTTAGTCAATTACACTAACACACATACACGCACACACACCTCCATTACTAGTTTACTCCATTGTTTGAACAGATCAATATCTGATCAGAACTATACTAGCATCCCCATAGTTTAGTGTTCCCAAAACGCGGTGTTTGCACAATCAGTACTGATTCCTGCCAGCACCTGCGTTTAGCCCCTCCGCCCAGCCCACCCTACCCAGGCAAGTGCAGTAATCAATAGATTACTGTCACTTCCAAAAAACACAAATTACACAAAACCTCTGCGCTGGCCTGACTTTTTTTTTTTTTTTTTTTTTTTTGTAGCAACCAAATAGTCCTTGACAACCAGGTGCTTTTTTACCTGTTAGTCACACTACTGTACCTTTTTAAATGTAGTTACTAAAATGACCAAGCGGTGGTACAGTAGTGCAGAGGCCTACAGTATACTGACCTTGTCAGCTGAGAGCGATGGGAAAGCCTCACTGGCAGAATCAGGGTCAGTATACAAACCTTTAGAGAACAGTGGCTCCCTGACAGATAGCTCCGACGATGGATGGGTCCCTGCTAAGGTCAGGCATACCCGACCCCATTCTGGAGTGGCTACAAGGCAAGAACTGGATGTTTCTCTTACGTCCTCCGACAGTCGCCGCCTCTTCATATTCGTCACATATGGGGTATTAGACTTTGCTCCGAAGGAGTAGCTAGGCAACAGAATATGTTAACATTAAAGCTTTTAACATATCCCACCCTCAAGGGGTGGTCCCCTCAGTCAATACCCTCCTACTTCCTGCAACCATATCTCAGTTTTAATGTCTAGCTTGTCAGGAGTGGCTGGTTCTCTCTGTGCTGGGGCTTTGTGCCCCAGACTCTTTCTTCTTTTTTGATTTTTTGTTTGAGTTTTCTCTCTACCTTTACTTAGCTGTTCTTTTTGTCAGCGTTAGTTCTTCGGATGAAGAGGATCATGCGGGCTGGGTCTCGGGCTGATCCCCCTGGTCGCAGGTCGTGGGTCAGTGGCTTCCCAGCCTGCCATCGAGCGTTCAGCCAGGTAACGCTCCTGGCGCAGTGAACGACCCATCCCTGTTCGGTGCAGGGATGATTGGTGAGGTGGCTACCTCACTGGACGCTGTGCGGTTTCTTAACCCCCATTCTGTGCGTCTTGTATGCGACTCTCCCTGCCTCATGTGCAGCGGCTTGTTCGCCTGTGCGGGTCCCCCACGCCATTGTGAGGTAAGTGTATCTATGTGGGGACCTGTCTGTCTGGGGGGGTGTCAGTCTGGGACTGTGTAACCTGCCTCTGTTCACACTGTTTGTCTCCTTATCACTCGGCTGCATGCTGTGGGCTGCAGGGGGGGGGGGAGCTGTGTGACACTGTGTGTGTCAGCCTTGTCAGTGTGAGAAGCTGTGTGCTGTGGGGCATGTTTTGGGCATGTTTGGGCACTGTACAGCGATCGCTGCGGCGATCTGACATGTTTTTTTATACATGGATGACATGTGTGCATTACTGTATGTGGAGCGGCGGTTTCGGCGCCAAACGGCGCCATTTTGCCTACACTCGCTCCGGCCGCATGTTCTACATGCATGGCGGCCATTTTCTTGTAGCCTCCCATAGGCTTTCATAGAGCGCCCTGGCCGCATCACTTCCTCTTCTCCAGGAACACCGATCGAGGCAGCAGCAGCGGCGAGGGTCTCCTCAGGTTATATCCTTCTTATCCATTGCCTGTGTCAGTTTCATTGTCCCTGTGGGGGTCTCATTGTGCTTGTGTGTGGTGCGGTGGGCTGCGCTCGCCACGCTTGTTAAAGGGGCAGTTAACCCTTTATTATCCGGCATTTGTAATAGGGGCAATGGATTCTCAGGAGGGCAAATTTCCTACCGCCTTGGTGGAAAGCCAGGGGACCGCTGTTTCCCCCCCAGGGGGGGATTTAGCCACTATTGTGGCTGGCCTTGCTGCTCAGGTGCAGATGCTGGTGGCTGCTCAATCTACTAAAAGGCCCAGAGTTTCTCTTTCCTCTGATTCTGAGGGTGAAGGTGATGGGGCTGTTATGGCGGGGGCCTCCTTATCGGGGTCCCGCTCCTCCCTGGATCTAGTGGGGTCCGAGGTGGAGGCTGAAGTTGAAGGGGTTGATAATTCTCCCCCTGGCTCGCCTGAAGAGCTTGCAATCATGGATGAATTGATTGCTTCCATAAAACAAACGCTGCGTTTGCAGGATGAAGTGTGTCCCCCCGCTGCCTTGGCGGCTTATGGGACGCAGAGAAAACGCAGGACGCCGCAGGTTTTTCCCTGCAATGATGATTTTCAGCGCGCTGTTAAGGAACAATGGCGCAATCTGCGCAAACCTTTTGCTGTACCAAGTAGGTTCAAGCTGCGTTATCCTTTCTCGCCTTCCACTGATGAAAGGTGGTGTGTGCCACCCCCAGTGGATCACGCAATTGCGGTTTTAAACAAATCCACTGCGATTCCTGCAGAGGATTCCCCTGTGTTCCGTGATGCCACTGATAGGAGATTGGAGTCTCTTGCCAGTCATACTTATTCTGTTACGGGTTCTATGCTTAAGGCTCTGTTTGCCTCTCTCATGGCGGCCCAGGCGGTCGCAAGTTGGACGCAGATGCTTAGGCGCGTCCTAGTGGCCGATTCGGCCTCGCCGGCGACCCTGGATATGGTGGATCAAGTCCACCAGGGTGTCATGTATCTGTGTGATGCGGACTTGGACCTAGTCCCGTTGGCTGCACGTGTGCACAGCGTGGTGGTGTTGTCTCGCCGCCTTGTTTGGTTGAAATGTTGGTCGGTGGACCAGTCTTCACGTAAGACCTTAGCCAATCTGCCTTATGATGGGTCTCGCCTTTTTGGGGAGTCCTTGGATGTGTTGATAAAGGGGATCACCGGAGGTAAGAGCACTCTCTTGCCCCATTTCCCCAAGGCTAAGGGGGCTTCTGGGAAGAAGCATGCTAATTTTCGGCCCCCTCAGGGGTCCATTCGTGCCTTTCGGTCGCACTACAAGGGCAAACCGTTCAAAGGTCAAGGCTCTCAGAAGAAGCCCTGGTCTGGAAAACAGAAGTCCGGTCAATCCGGATCCGCAGCCCATAACAGTGCGGCCTGAAGGGGCGCCCTCACCCAGTTTTGGGGTGGGGGGACGCTTGCTCGGTTTTCTTCAGCCGTGGTTGGCCCGCGTGCGGGACAGATGGGTTCAGGAGATCGTTCGATCTGGTTACAAGATCGAGTTTCTCTCTCGGCCAGGGAGCAGATTTTTTCCCTCAAATCTTCAACTGTCTCCAGAGCGTTTACGGGACCTGCACCTGGCGGTGCGGGACCTGAGGGCTCAGGGAGTGGTGGTTCCGGTGCCTCATCGGGACAGATTTCGGGGGTTTTATTCCAATCTGTTCACCGTGCCCAGAAAGGAGGGCAAGGTTCGTCCAATTCTGGACTTGAAGGCTCTGAACCGCTCTGTGCGGGTTCGCAAGTTCCGCATGGAATCCCTGCGGTCGGTGGTGGCTGCCCTGGTTCCAGGGGAATTCATGGCCTCCATCGATTTGAAGGATGCGTATCTTCACATCCCCATTTTCGAGGGTCACCAGAGGTACCTTCGATTTGCCATTGCGGAGGATCACTACCAGTTCGTGGCGCTGCCTTTTGGTCTCGCCTCGGCTCCGCGGGTCTTCACCAAGGTGCTTGCACCGGTTCTGGCATTATTGAGGGCCCAGGGAATTTCTGTCCTGGGGTATCTGGACGACATTCTGGTTCGTTCTGTGACCAGCCAGGGTCTGGAGAAGGACCTGTCTGTCACGATGCAAACGCTGCAGGAGTTTGGTTGGACGATAAATTTTCCAAAGTCGACACTGAGTCCGTCGGTTCGTCTTCCCTACCTGGGAATGATTCTGGACTCGGTGCAGGCGAAGGTCTTCCTGCCGGAAGACAAACTCAGAACTCTTCAGGAGGAAGTCAGGTCCCTCAGGGACGTTCCGCACTCGTCTCTGCGGACGTGCATGAGATGTCTGGGATTGATGGTCTCGGCCTTCGAGGCGATTCCCTTCGCCCAGTTTCACACGCGGGGTCTCCAAGCGGAGATCCTGTCCATGTGGGACGGGCGACCTCAATCTCTGGATCTTCAAATCTCATTGAGTTATCGCACCAGAAGAGACCTTCTGTGGTGGCTCCAGTCCCCGATGGTGTCCAGGGGCAAGTCGTTTCGTCCTATCTCGTGGACGGTAATCACCACGGATGCCAGCCTGTCGGGCTGGGGTGGTGTTCTGGGCGTTCTGTCCGCCCAGGGGACTTGGTCGGAGGGGGGAGTCTTCCCTTCCGATCAACATTCTGGAATTGCGTGCGATAAATCTCTGTCTTCATCGCTGGACGGACCGGCTGCAGGGCTGCACGGTTCGGGTACAGACGGACAATGCCACGGCGGTGGCCTACATCAACCACCAAGGGGGCACCAGGAGTGCCCGAGCGGCTCGAGAAGTGGCCGACATTCTGTCTTGGGCCGAGACTCATGTCCCGGCGATAACGGCGGTTGACATTCCGGGGGTGGAGAACTGGCAGGCGGACTATCTGAGTCGCCAGACCCTGGATCAGGGGGAATGGTCTCTCCACCCGGCTGTCTTCCAGATGTTGTGCGCGAAGTGGGGTCTTCCAGATGTGGACCTGTTCGCGTCTCGTCTCAACAACAAGGTGAGAAGGTTCGTGGCAAGGACGCGCGACCCTCGGGCAGACGCGTCGGACGCGTTAGTGGCCCCGTGGCATCAGTACAGGCTGATGTACGCGTTTCCACAGATTCAGTTGCTGTCCAGGTTCCTTCGCAGGTTACACTCGGAACGCAGCACGGTGATTCTTGTGGCACCGGACTGGCCTCGCCGGTCCTGGTACGCAGACCTCGTGAATCTGGCGGTCGACGCCCCGTGGCGTCTGCCTCTTCGAGGCGATCTCCTGTCTCAAGGACCGATATACCATCCTGCTTTACAGTCGCTGGCTTTGACGGCTTGGCTGTTGAGACCGAGGTTCTGAAGGAGAAGGGTCTCTCCCCAGAGGTCGTTCATACCTTGATCAACGCGAGGAAGTCTTCCTCGGGGAAGGTTTATTACCGTACTTGGAAGGCCTATTTTGCCTGGCGTGAGTCCAGGGGGTTTTCACCCCGCACGTACTCGGTTTCCCGAGTGCTGTCCTTCCTTCAAACGGGTGTCGATCAGCGTTTGGCGCTGGCTACGATAAAGGGTCAGGTGTCTGCGCTGGCCGTTCTGTTTCAACGTCCTGTGGCTTCCAACTCCTTGGTTGGCACTTTTGTTCAGGGAGTGCGGCATCTGGTTCCTCCTAGGAGGGATCCTCTGCCCCCTTGGGACTTGAATCTCGTTCTATCTGTGTTACAACGTGCTCCTTTTGAACAGATCAGGGAGATCTCGTTGTCTATGTTGTCCAAAAAGGTCGCCTTTTTGGTTGCGATCACTTCGGCTCGCAGAGTGTCGGAGCTGGCGGCTTTGTCCTGCAAGTCTCCGTATCTGGTTGTTCATTTGGATAAGGTGGTCTTGCGACCTAATCCTTCTTTTCTTCCGAAGCGAGTTTCGGAACTCCATCTTAATGAGGATATTGTCTTGCCTTCGCTGTGCGCGAAGCCTAAACATCCAAAGGAGGTGAGATTACATTCTTTGGATGTTGTTCGGGCGATAAGGGTTTACCTTAAATCGCTGAGTCTTTTCGAAAGACGGACTCCTTGTTTGTTCTTCCGGAGGGTCCTCGGAAGGGCATGGCGGCGTCGGCCTCTACCATCGCCAAATGGATCAGGCAGACCATTGAACAGGCCTATGCTTTGCAGGGGAAGGTTCCCCCTGTGCCTGTGAAGGCGCACTCTACTAGATCTCGGAGTACGTCTTGGGCCTGTCGTCATGGGGCTTCTGTAGCCCAGGTGTGTAAGGCGGCGACCTGGTCGACCGTGCACACTTTCACAAAATTCTACAAAGTAGATGTTCAGGCATCGGCGGATGCTTCCTTTGGCCGCAAGGTTCTTAGTGCGGCAATTCCCTAGGGTCCCTTGTTGGGGACCTCTGGCTGTTGGGATAAGTTTTTTATCCCCTGGTTATTTGTCTTTTCCTGGGTTGTTGCTCCTGTTGAGCACTTGTTTTTCCTGTAGCCCAGCTGGTTTCCTTCCTTTGGTAAGGTTCCTTTCTTTGATGCGGAGACTGCGTTGCCTTTCGTTGCCATCCTCATGTTTGCACTGCTTTGGGACGTCCCCATATGTGACGAATATGAAGAGGCGGCGACTGTCGGAGGACGTAAGAGAAAACGGAATTTTTGTAAAATCTTACTTGTAAAATTCCTTTCTCTGAGTCCTCCGACAGTCGCCGCCCCCACCCCTCTTTTGGGGTTTGGTTGTATACTCTACTGCTATTCCACTGAAACTGAGATATGGTTGCAGGAAGTAGGAGGGTATTGACTGAGGGGACCACCCCTTGAGGGTGGGATATGTTAAAAGCTTTAATGTTAACATATTCTGTTGCCTAGCTACTCCTTCGGAGCAAAGTCTAATACCCCATATGTGACGAATATGAAGAGGCGGTGACTGTCGGAGGACTCAGAGAAAGGAATTTTACAGGTAAGATTTTACAAAAATTCAGTTTTCTCGTATGCAGCAGAGTATCGCACCTCTCGTGATCTTTCAAGCACGAGCGGCCCAGTACACCCTGGACTTAAACATACCAGCACTGCAGTAAGACTTGGTGACATGGCGAGTCCCATAAGTGCAGTTGAAGCTGGTACGGTGGCTAGCACGAGTAGTGGCCCGCAGCCACCACATATTCGAAGACAGGTCCATAGAGCCCATAGTGCCCTCCCTGAAGAGCTGTTATCCACTGATGTTACAGCGCCCGTACTTCCCCCCCCATTCATTGCTCAACCCGGAATTCAAGTGGAAACAGCTGGTTTTAATCTCCTTATTCTTTTTTTTTTTTTTTTTTTTTTAGCGGTTTTTCACTGAAGATCTTTACAGATCTATTGTGGATCAAAATAATTTGTATGCTAGTCAATTTATTACCGTCAATCCAAATTTGCCCCTTGCCAGAGAATTCGGCTGGAAACCTATAACGGTTTCTGAATTTAAGATCTTTCTGGGCCTATCCTTCAACATGGGCATTACAAAAAAGCGTGAATTGCGGTTATATTGGTCCACTGACCCAATTCACCAAATTCAATTCAGGCCTATTCGTTTAGGGAACGGGTACCGCCCTTCCTTGTCAAGGCGCACTCTACCAGAGCGGTGAGTGCGTCCTGGGCTTTCCAGAAACAGGCTTCGGTGGTCCAGGTGTGAAAGGCTGCGTCTTGGTCGTCGGTGCACACCCTTTCCAAGTTTTACAAACTTGATATTCTGGCATCTGCAGATGCTTCCTTTGGCCGCAAGGTTCTGTGTGTGGCAGTGCCTTAAGGGGGCCCTAGTTTTGCAGGTCCCTGGCTGTTGGGCTTGTTTCCCCCTTGGTTATTTGCTTTCCTGGGTTGTTTGCTCCAGTTGAGCTTTTCTGTTACCCAGAGGGTTTACCTTTCTGTTCAGAAAAGGTTCCCTTCTCTGACCTGGGTGCTGCATTGCCTTTGTGACGGTTGCGCTTCCCACCCCTCATGTCTACACTGCTTTGGGACATCCCATTGGTGAAGACTGTATAAGTGGGTGGCGACTGTCAGAGGACGTAAGAGAAAGCGGAATTTTTTGTAAAATCTTACCGTAAAATTCCTTTCTCTGAGTCCTCTGACAGTTGCCGCCCCTGCCTCTCTTTTGGGGTTCATGGACTATCTACTGCTTACTACCAAACTGAATTGGGAATGAGGCTAGCCAGGGGTATTGGACCAGTGGGACAGCCCCCTGTAGGTGTGTCTTTGTAAATTGCTTTGTTTTTAACAAGTCTTATGCTTAGCTTGTTCCTGTGGATAAGAGGTCAATACCCATTGGTGAAGACTGTATGAGTGGGTGGCGACTGTCAGAGGACTCAGAGAAAGGAATTTTACGGTAAGATTTTACAAAAATTCTGTTTTTCCCGGAACTTATGGAAAAATATAAAATATTCCATGGACTCACCATGCCTCTCAGCACATAGCTTGGGGTGTCTACTTTCCAAAATGGGATCATTGGGGGGGGGGGGGGGTTTGTGCTATCTTGACATTTCAGGGCCTCCGAAACCATGATGGGCAGTGAGAAAGTGCAATGAGAAATTTACGCCCTTTGAAATTCTGAAGGTGGTGATTGGTTTTTGGGGTCCCGTACACAGCTAGGCTCCCAAAAAGTCTCACACATGTGGTATCCCTGTACTCGGGAGAAGCAGCAGAATGTATTTTGGGGTGTAATTACACATATACCTATGGCATGCGTGATCATTTCAATGACAACTTTTTGTAAAAGACTTTTCTCTTATGTCCTCCGACAGTCGTCACCTCTCCATATTTGTCACTATGGGGTTATTGACCTTTGCTCCGTAGGAGTAGCTAGGCAACAGAATATGTCAATATTAAAAGCTTTTAGCATATCCCACCCCCAGGGGGTGGTCCCCTCAGTCAATACCCTCCTGCTTCCTGTATCCATACCTCAGTTTCATTGTCTAGCTATCAAGAGTAGCAGGCTGTTTCTGTGCTGGGGCTTTTTTGTCTCAGCCTTTATCTTCTTTTTGATTTTATTTGAGTGTTTTTTCTCTATCTTTACTTACTTACTTACTTACTGTTTATTTCTTCAGCTTTAGTTAGTTCTTCTGATGAAGAGGATCGTGCGGGCTGGGTCTCGGGCTGGCCCCCCTGGTCGCAGGTTGTGGGTCAGTGGCTTCCCAGCCTGCCATCGAGCGTTCAGTCAGGTTTTTTTCCTGGCATGTGTGAACAACCCATCCCTGTTCGCTGCAGGGATGCTGCGGTGAGGTGGCTACCTCACTGGACGCCATGCGGTTTCGCACCGCAGTTCTGCTGCGTCCTGGCTGCGACTCTCCCTGTCCTCTGTGCAGTGGCTTGATCGCTTGGGCGGGCTCCCCACGCCATTCAGAAGGTAAGTGTATCTGTGTGGGGACCTGTCTGTTTGGTGGGTGTCAGTCTGGGACTGTGTAACCCTGCTTTTCTGTACACACTATTGGGCTCCCTGTCTGTTTTGCTGCATTCTGTGGGCTACAAGGAGGGGGGCTACCCTGCACTGTTCTGTGTTTCAGACTGTGTGCTTTTTCTGTGTGACAGGCTGTATGCTGTGGGGCATGATGTGACCATGTTTGTGCATACATGCGGCGGGCGCTGCTGCGGTCCGCCATTGTTTTATTATACTGCAGGCGTGTGAAGGCGATTACTGTATACAGGAAGCAGCGTTTTTGGCGCCAAGCGCCGCCATTTTGGCGGCGATCGCTCCAGCCTCATGTCAGGGCTGCATGATCTCTGCCTTTGCATTCCTCCTCCGGCGGCCATTTTTTTGTAGCCTTCCATAGGCTTTATAGGAGCGATCGTTATTGCATCACTTCCTTTTCCCTGAGCACAGCGATCGATGCAGCAGCCTAAGTGATCTCTCCAGGTTTACCTTCTCTTATTCCTGTATTCATTGCCTAAAGTTTGTACTTCTCCCTGTGGGGGTCGGTGTGTGCTGTGTGTGTGCGGTGGGCTGCGCTCGCCGCGCTTTTAAAGGGGTAGTTACCCTTTTTTTCCTGCAAACTTTTGGGGGCATGGATTCTCAGGAAAGCAAATTTCCTTCCACTTTAATGGGAGGCCAAGGGGCTGCTGCTGCTCCCCCCCCCCCCCCGAGGGGGCCGATTTGGCTACCATTGTGGCTAACCTGGCTGCTCAGGTACAGATGCTTGTGGCTGCTCAATCCACAAAACGGCCCAGAGTTTCAATCTCCCTGATTCAGAGGGCGATGGTGATGGGGCTGCTATGGCTGGGGTCCCCTTATCGGGGTCCCGTTCGTCCCTGGACTTTGCAGGGTCGGAAGGGGAGGCAGAGGTTGAAGGGGTTGATGATTCCCCCCCTGGCTCGTCTGAAGAGCTTGCAATCATGGATGAATTGGTTGCTTCTATCAAACAAACGCTGCATTTGCAGGATGAACCATGTCCTCCTGCCGTCCTGGCCTCTTATGGGACGCAGCGGAGACGCAAAACATCGCAGGTTTTCCCTTGCGCTGAGGATTTTCGGCGCGCTGTTAGTGAACAATGGCGCAATATAAAGAAGCCTTTTGCTGTGCCAAGTAGGTTCAAGCTGCGTTATCCCTTCACGCCTGCCACTGATGAACGCTGGTGTGTGCCGCCTCCGGTGGATCACGCGGTGGCGGTTTTGAATAAATCTACTGCGATTCCGGCGGAAGATACCCCGGTGTTCCGGGCCCCCACGGACAGGAGACTGGAGTCTCTTGCCCGCCATACTTACTAGGTTACCGGTTCCATGCTGAAAGCTATTTTTGCTTCCCTTATGGCAGCTCAGGCTGTCGCGGATTGGACGCAGGTGCTCAGGCGCGTCCTGGTGGCTGATTCTGCCCCGCCGACAACGTTGGCTATGGTGGATCAAATTCATCAGGGTGTCATGTATTTGTGTGATGCGGAATTAGATGTAATCCCTTTGGCTGCACGTGTGCACAGCATGGCTGTGTTGACGCGCCGCTTGATTTGGCTGAAATGTTGGTCTGTGGACCAATCTTCTTGCAAAACTTTAGCTAATCTGCCTTATACGGGTTCTCGCCTTTTTGGCGACTCCCTGGATACGCTGATAAAGGGGATCTCTGGGGGTAAGAGCACGCTCTTGACCCAGTCTCACAAGGCTAAGGGTGCTCAAGGTAAGAAGCATGCTTCGTTTAGGCCCTTTCAGGGGTCCTTTCGTGCCTTTCGGTCGCACTATAAGGGCAAACCATTCAAAAGTCAAGGCTCCCAAAAGAAGCCGTGGACAGGTAAGCAGAAGTCCGGCCAGTCTGGGTCCACTGCCCATAACAATGCGGCCTGAAGGGACGCCCTCACCCAGTTCTGGGGTGGGGGGACGTTTGCTCGGTTTTCTTCAACCCTGGCTGGCCCGCGTTCGGGACAGGTGGGTTCAGGAGATCGTTCGGTCCGGTTACAAGATCAAGTTTCTCTCTCGGCCGGCGAGCAGTTTTTTTCCCTCAAATCTTCAACTGTCTCCGGAGCGTTTGCGGGATCTGCACCTGGCGGTGCGGGACCTGCGGGCTCAGGGAGTGGTGGTTCCGGTGCCTCATCGGGACAGATTTCGGGGGTTTTTATTCAAATCTGTTCACTGTGCCCAGGAAGGAGGGCAAGGTACGTCCAATTCTGGACTTAAAAGCTCTGAACCGCTTTGTGCGGGTTCGCAAGTTCCGCATGGAATCCCTGCGCTCGGTGGTGGCTGCTCTAGTTCCGGGAGAATTCATGGCATCCATCGATTTGAAGGATGCATACCTTCACATCCCCATTTTCGAGGGTCACTTCGATTCGCCATTGCGGAGGATCACTACCAATTCGTGGTGTTACCCTTCGGTCTCGCTTCGGCTCCGCGGGTGTTCACCAAGGTGCTTGCACCGGTTCTGGCTTTATTGAGAGCCCAGGGCATCTCGGTCCTGGGGTATATGGACGACATTCTGGTTCGGTCTGCGACCATCAGGGTCTGGTGAGGGCCCTGTCCGTCACGATGCAAACTCTACAGGAGTTTGGTTGGATGATAAACTTTCCAAAATCGACGCTGTGCCCGTCGGTTCGTCTTCCCTACCTGGGAATGATCCTGGACTCTGTTCAGGCGAAGGTCTTCCTGCCGGAAGACAAGCTCAGGACACTTAAGGAAGAAGTCAGGTCCCTCCGGGACGTTCCATGCTCCTCCCTCCGGATGGGCATGAGGTGTCTAGGTTTGATGGTCTCGGCTTTCGAGGCGATTTCCCTTTGCCCAGTTTCACACGAGGGGTCTCCGGGCGGAGATCCTGTCCAGGTGGGACGGGCGACCACAATCTCTGGATCTTCAGATCTCGTTGAGTCCTCGCACCAGAAGGGATCTTCTGTGGTGGCTACAGTCCCCGGTGGTGTCTGGGGGCAAGTCTTTTCGTCCTCCTTCGTGGACGGTGATCACCGCGGATGCCAGCCTGTCGGGCTGGGGTGGTGTTCTGGGCGTTCTGTCCGCCTAGGGTACTTGGTCAGAGGGGGAATCCTCCCTTCCGATAAACATTCTGGAATTACGGGCGATAAATCTCTGCCTTCGACGTTGGACGGACAGGCTTCAGGGCCGTCCGGTTCGGGTGCAGACGGACAATGCCACAGTGGTGGCCTACATCAACCACCAAGGGGGCATCAGGAGTGCCCGAGCGGCTCGGGAGGTGGCCGATATTCTGTCTTGGGCCGAGACTAACGTCCCGGCGATCACGGCGGTTCACATTCTGGGGGTGGAGAACTGGCAGGCGGATTATGAGTCGCCAGACTCTGGACCAGGGGGAATGGTCCCTCCACCCGGATGTCTTCCAGATGTTGTGTGCGAAGTGGGGTCTCCCAGATGTGGACCTGTTCACGTCTCGTCTAAATCACAAGGTGGAAAGGTTCGTGGCAAGGACGCGCGATCCTCGGGCAGACGCGTTAGTGGCTCCGTGGCATCAGTATCGACTGATGTATGCATTACCACCGATTCAGTTGCTATCCCGGTTTCTTCGCAGGTTGTCCTCGGAACCGCTCACGGTGATTCTGGTGGCGCCAGACTGGCCTCGCTGGTCTTGGTACGCAGACCTCGTGAATCTGGCGGTCGACGCTCCATGGCGTCTGCCTCTTCGAGAAGATCTTCTGTCTCAAGGACCGATATTCCATCCTGCTTTACAGTCGCTGGCTTTGATGGCCTGGCTGTTGAAACCGAGGTTCTGAAGGATAGGGGTCTCTCCCCGGAGGTCATTCATACTTTAATCAACGCTAGAAAAGCCTCTTCGGGGAAGATTTACTACCGTACTTGGAAGGCCTATTTTGCCTGGTGTGAGTCCAGGGAGTTTTCCCCTCGCTCATACTCGGTGTCTAGGGTGTTGTCTTTCCTTCAAACGGGTGTGGACCAGCGTTTAGCGTTGGCCACAATTAAGGGTCAGATTTTTCGCTGGCCGTTCTTTTTCAACGCCCTGTGGCGTCTAATTCTCTGGTTAGCACCTTTGTTCAAGGGGTGCGACACCTGGTCCCTCCTCGGAGGGAGCCTTTGCCTCCATGGGACTTGAACCTCGTTCTGTCCGTGTTGCAGCATGCTCCCTTTGAAAAGATCAGGGAGATCTCATTGCTTCTGTTGTCTAAGAAGTTTGCTTTTTTGGTGGCGATCACTTCAGCTCGCAGAGTGTCGGAGTTGGCAGCCTTGTCCTGCAGGTCTCCGTATCTGGTGCTTCACTTAGATAAGGTGGTCTTGCGACCTAATCCTTCTTTTCTTCCGAAAAGGATCTCGGAATTTCACCTCAATGAGGACATTGTCTTGCCTTCACTTTGCGCGAAGCCTGAGCATCCGAAGGAGGTGGATTTGCATTCCTTGAATGTTGTTCGGGCGATCAGGGTTTACCTGTCAGCGACTAAATCTTTTCGCAAGACGGATTCTCTTTGTCCTTCCTGAGGGACCTCAGAAGGGCTTGGCGGCGTCTGCTTCTACCATCGCCAAATGGATCAGACAGACTATTGAGCAGGCATATGCTATGAGGGGCAAAGTTCCCCCTATGCCTGTGAAGGCGCACTCTACCAGATCTCTGGGTACGTCTTGGGCCTGTCATCATCGGGCCTCTGTGGCCCAGGTGTGTAAGGCGGCGACTTGGTCGTCCGTTCACACTTTCTCAAAGTTCTACAAGGTGGATGTTCAGGCATCGGCAGATGCTTCCTTTGGCCGCAAGGTTCTTAGTCCGGCAGTACCTTAGGGTCCCTTGTTTTTGGGATGTTTTTATCCCTGGGTTATTTGTTTTTTCTGGGTTATTGCTCCTGTTGAGCAAGATTTTTTTCATGCTGCCCAGCTGGTTTCCTTCCTTTGGTAAGGTTCCTTTCTCTGATGTGGGTCCGGCGTTGCCTTAGGCGCGACTGCGTTTCCCACCCCTCATGTATGCACTGCTTTGGGACGTCCCCATAGTGACGAATATGGAGAGGCGGCGACTGTCGGAGGACGTAAGAGAAAACTGAATTTTTGTAAAATATTACCTGTAAAATTCCTTTCTCTGAGTCCTCCGACAGTGGCCGCCCCCGCCCCTCTTTTGGGGTTTGTTTATGTACTTTACTGCTATTCTACTGAAACTGAGGTATGGATACAGGAAGCAGGAGGGTATTGACTGAGGGGACCACCCCCTGGGGGTGGGATATGCTAAAAGCTTTTAATATTGACATATTCTGTTGCCTAGCTACTCCTACGGAGCAAAGGTCAATAACCCCATAGTGACGAATATGGAGAGGCGGCGACTGTCGGAGGACTCAGAGAAAGGAATTTTACAGGTAAGATTTTACAAAATTCCTTTTTTTTTTTTTAGTCATTTTTCAAACACCTGTGACAAAAAAAATTAAATCTTCAATTACATAGTTACATAGTAGTTGAGGTTGAATAAAGACAATAGTCCATCCAGTTCAACCTGTGTAGGTGTGTATGGCGGTAATTATCTCTCAAACCCCTGATCCTTGAAATGTACGTCCAAGGGTCTTTTGAAAGTAGCCATACTTCCCGCAGAAACTACCTCTTGTGGTAGAGAATTCCCCAATCTTGTAGCCCTAACAGTAAAGAACTACCTGCGTTGCCTGAGGTTAAAATGCTTCTCCTCTAATTGCATTGTATATCCTAGAGTCCTCATGCAATCCATGCAATAGCTTTTTTTCTATGCTGAGATCACCATTGAGATATTTATGAATTGCTATCATATCCCCTCTCAGGCGTCTCTTCTCCAGGGAGAATAAATCAAGCGATTGCAGACACTCTTCATAATTAAGGTCCTCCAATCCCCTAATTAGTTTAGTTGCCCTTCTCTGGACTCTCTCCAGCTCCAACACATCCCTCCTGAGGACTGGCGACCAGAACTGGACAGAATACTTCTTGTGTGGTCAGACCAGAGTTTTATAAAGTGGTAGGATTATAGTTTTATCTCTGGAATACATCCCTTTCTTTATGCATGCTAATATTCTGCTGGCTTTGGCAGCTGCCGCTTTGCATTGCATGCTATTGCTTAGTCTATCCTCTACCAAGACTCCCAGATCTTTCTCCATTTTTGATCCCCCAAAGGTTCCCTCCCTAAAGTGTATTGTGCTTTTATGTTTTTAGTCCCCAAGTGCAAAACCTTACACTTCTCCACATTAAACCTCCTTTGCCATGTCGTTGCCCACTCGGTTATTTTGTTAAGGTTATTCTGAAGGATATCTGCTTCATGTCGTGCAGTTATTTCCCTGCCCAATTTTGTGTCATCCGCAAAAACTGATGTAGAACTACTGATCCCGTCCTCAATACTTTTTACTTTCAATAGTTTTTATTGGAAAATTTTTCAATACAGAATCAAACAAAAGAGAACAATAACATGTGCGATATAGTAGGTACGGGGATACATGGATTAATAGGTCGGAGAAATAGGTTGACAAAGGGATATACACCCACAAGAAAAAGATCAACATTGTAAACAACCGTGATAGGTGATTGAGCATTGTCATAATAAGCAGAAATCTAAGTCGGGGAGATGATATTACAGTGCCCAACTTAACAGAAAGGGAAGACCAAACACTTGTGAGAGGATGATTATCCAAAACGAATATAGGAGTGACCCCCAAGAGGAGGGATGGAGAAGGACGCCGTGCACCCCAAGGGTGGCGATACATACAGGTCCAGTCCGAGCCCCAACCCCCCCCCCCCCTGAGGGCCAGCCCAAGATTTATAGGAATGGTCGAAGGGAGCTTGAGGGTGAACAGAAGGGGAGGGAGACATAAAGGTGAGAAGAGGAGATGCAGATGAGAAAAGCGGGGTAGGAGCAGAAGGAGGAATGAGAGAAATGGGTAAAATAGTCCTGCACAGGGTTTATATAGATACTTGCACATATTTGGCCCAAGGTTCCCAAACAGCCTCATATTTAGGGACCGTGTCATTAATGATACTAGAAAGCTTCTCTTGTGACCTAATCCAAGAGATCTTGAGTTTGCATTCCCGAATAGAAACCCTAGGTGTTTTCCAAGCTCTGGCAATAGTAATTTTGGCTCCTATGAGGATGAACTGTAGAAATGTGCGGGCTGGTTTGGTAAGCTTGGGGACACGGTCATTTAGTAGTGCAATAAAAGGTGATTGCTGTATAGGGCGGTCAAGAACTTTGCGAATGATCTGGAACAACTTGTTCCAAAAAGATCTAAGCTTGGAGCAAGACCACCAAGTATGTAAGTAGTCCCACCTAGCACCACAACCTCGATAACAGAGGGGAGTGGTATTAGGAAACATGGTAGCAATACGAGTTGGGACCAAGTACCATCTTGTAAGCAGTTTAACGTTAGCTTCAATAAGAGACACATTCATAATACCTTTGAAAGAGTGAAGGAGGCAGGTGCCCCAGCGGTCCAGATCCCAGTCCATCTCCAGGTCCCTCTCCCAATCGAGGGCATACTTGGGTTTTGCCTCAGCGCTAGACAGAGCAGAGTAAATTAGAGAAATCCCACCTCGCGTATAATAGGCCTCAGCACACCAACGTTCGTAGCCAGTGACCTGCGGGGGTTCTGGCTTGATGTACCAAATAGAGTGTAAGAAGTGGGAGATTTGGGAGTGCCTAAATCTTTCTGTAAGAGGCATTTTGAGGGTAGAGACACAGTGTGGGAAGGAGAGAGGACCCATGGAGTTAAAGAAGTGTCCTATGGGGAACAAACCTTTATTGAGCCACCAGTGAAATGTTTTAATGTTTTGACCCGGGGGAAAGCTGGGGTTATTGAAGATATGAGTAAGGGGTTTAAGTTTAGACACTAGGGCAGGATGTTTGATAAGTTGATTGTGGAGAGAGAAAGAGTGAGAAAGGGTAGGAACGAGTATAGGGGGCCTATTTTTGGGGGGGCACCAAGCCAGGAAGTCAAGTGTGAACTGAGGTACCGCTTGACGTTCCAGGTGGACCCAATCTGGTCCCCCCCCCCCCCCCCCTTGCGATAGATAGTGGAAAATTGTGCTAATTGGGCAGCTAGATAGTAGCGGCGCAGGTGGGGAAGAGCAAGGCCTTCTTGTTGGCGGGAACGAAAAAGTGTCGATTTAGAAAAGCAATGCCCCTTGGCGCCCCAGACAAAGCGAACAATAGCGGATTGTAAGTCTCGCAAATGAGCTTGATGAACAGGGATCAGGAGAGAGCGAAAGAGATACAGGATGCGGGGGAGTAGTGTCATTTTAACGGCATTAATTCTGCCCAGCCACGATAGATTGTGAGAAGACCAAGTGGAAAGGTCTGCCTTGAGTTTTTTAATAAGGGGAGGATAGTTAGCATTATACAAAGAGCTAATAGAGGGGGTGAGTTGAGTACCCAAGTAAGGAATGGAGCCAGAGCTCCAGCTAAATGTAAAATTGGATTGCAATGTAGAAAGTTCAGCGGGGGATAGTGAAACGTTGAGGGTGCTGGATTTAGCCATATTGACCTTAAGGCCTGACAACTTGCCAAATATCCGGAGGGTGCGGAGAAGGTTAGGTACTGAGATTAGGGGATTAGTAATAAATAACAGCAAATCGTCCGCAAATAAAGCGCATTTATGCTCAATATCTCCACTAGGGACTCCCCGAATGTCAGGGTTTCGACGTATTGCAAGACTTAATCGCAATGGCGAAAATCAGTGGAGACGGGGCATCCTTGACGAGTGCCCCTAGCGATAGGGAATGAGTCCGAATAGCAGCCTTGAAGACGGACCCGGGCAGACGGGGAGGAGTACAATGCCCGAAGGGTACCTGTGAAACGGGGGCCGAACCCCCATCTCTCAAGCATATCAAATATGTACGTCCAGGAGACCGAATCAAAGGGCTTCTGGAGATCTAGTGAGAGGAGGAAGCCTTTACGTTTAGGCTACCCATCCCTCGCTGACCCCAGAAGGGAAATATTGACAGCTCTACAGATCTGGTCCGTGCCCTGCCTCCCTGGGATGAACCCGGACTGATCCTTGTGGACGTAACACGCTATAAAAGAGGACAATCTGTCTGTGAGGAGTTTTGTGAGGATTTTGACGTCATTGTTAATCAGGGAAATGGGTCGGTAGTTAGAAACGTCGATAGCGTCCTTATGGGGTTTAGGGATAACAGCTAAAAGGGCCGAATTAAGATCACCAGGCAATGGAGCCCCAGATTTTAGGGAATTAAAAAATTTAGTGAGGTATGGGGAGAGCGAATCAGCGAAGGTCTTGTAATAGAGCACCGGGAATCCGTCCGGGCCTGGAGCCGAGCCTAGTTTGAGTTTTTTAATAACATCTAGAACTTCCCTCTCTGTGATGGGAGCCTCCATTTCTGCCCTATGTTGGGCAGTTATCCTGGGAAGAGGAATATCATTCAGGAATTTCTGGTCAGCAGAGGATGGGGGTGAGTCCCCCCCCCCCGCATATGAATTGTGATAAAAGGAGCGGAAGGCCTCCATCACAGAGATCGGGTTCTGAGACAAGGAGCCAAAGGGCAGCCTAATTTTGGGGAAAATTACAGTACGTGGTGTGAGTTTAAGAGCCAGACGAGATCCTATCCGATCTCGAGTTGTGTAGAATTTTGCCTTGGTCCAACGGAGGTGTTTCTCGGCTGCCGTCGTGAGAGCTAGATTCAAGGCGAGGCGGGTAGCATCCAGGCGGGATAATGTCTCTGGTGGGATTTCCGTTTGTGACTGCGGTGGGCAGAAAGAAACGAGTCCTCCAATTTTTGTACATCAGCTTGCCTCTCCCTTTTAAGTTTTGAAGCTAGTTGGATGAGCTTCCCTCTAATTACGGCTTTATGGGCCGCCCATAGGGTGGTCGGGGAAATATCACCAACATCATTAAGGAGGAAATATTCCTTAATATCCGCCGCAATCATGGAGCAATGAGCCGGGTTCGAAAGAAGGGCTTCATTGAGCCTCCAGACCGAAGAACCCCGAGAGGGGGGTCGGGAGGCCAAGGAAAAATGTACTATTGCATGGTCAGAAAGTGGGGTATCCCGAATACCAGCTTTCAGGGCAAGAGGGACAGCCAGGGTGGGGATGAAAATATGGTCAATGTGGGCGTATGTTTGGTGAGGGGCAGAAAAGTGGGTGTAATCTCTCGTCCGGGTGTTAAGCTCTCGCCAGACATCAACCAAACCCAGGGAAGAGATGAGCCTAGCTACGCGAAGACTGTGTTTTTAGGGTTGCTTGTATGATGAGGCTAGTGGTTTAGACTTATCGAGGCACTGATCAAAGGCCAGGTTCGAGTCCCCCTCCCATGATAAGCGTACCGACCACCTTATCCGATAATAGTTTAGCTAGGGCCGAAAAGAAACGAGCCTGGCCTTGATTGGGGGCATAGTAATTCAGCAGAGTATAAGGAGAGCCATTAATTTCCCCGTCAGTAGGAGAAATCTGCCTTCCGGGTCCTTAATAATGTTACTGGGAGTAAATTTAACAGACCTGGAGAAGAAGATTCCCACCCCTTTGGTCTTAGTTTCTGAGTTAGATAAAAAGAAAAGGGGATATTTCTGGTGGACAAATGAAGGATTATATGAAGCTGGGAAATGTGTCTCTTGGAGGAATAGAATGTCTAGATGCATGGAATGATAATATTGAAATCACTTATGGCCTTTAGTTGGTGAGGTTAGGCCCTGGACATTGTGTGAGGCTATTCGAAGATTGGAATTTGTAGTGTCAGGCGGAGTCATTCATCCAGAGGGAGACGCCAATGAGGGATCCAATCTTCCCCGCGGGGGAGAGGGACCCGGGAGATGAAGCGGGGCCAGGAAGATCGAGAGACCTGTGGAGGAAGATGCAGGGAAGGAGAAGAGAAGGGGGAAAAGAAGAGAAAAGAGACAGTGACATCAGGGGAGGGAGTAGGGAAGGCAACGTTAGTACATTCCAAAGAGAGTAATATAAAACACCATACCTTAGTGCATATAGCTGCAAGAAAAATTAAAAAAACAAAAAGGGTGGCAAAATACCACTCCTAGACCAGCCACGGGAAGCCACGGCACCCGTGGGGGTCCAGGAAGAAAACATCGGAACCCCCGAAGGGGAACCAACAAGTGCTCCGGGTGAGCACGAGACAGCCGTCTCGTGGAGGCAACCAGAGCAAGTGGAGGCGCATGTGGACCGCACCGACACCCACAGATAGAGCACAGGGAAAGAAACGGGCGGGTAAGGAGAGTAAAATCCCCGTATTCCCTCCGTGTCCCCCCCCCCCCCCCCCTTGAACACCAAGGCAGTCGGTAGGGGTAGACATGGAATGTCCCATCCCAAAAACAGGGTCGGGAACCATAAGGATAGTGCCTGGAAATTCGAAAAGGACACAGTGGGAGGCTCCCTGGCTGCGGTCGTCAGCACAGGGAGGTTCCCAGAAGACCCCTGAGAAAATCAAGGGGTCACCTAAAAACGGTCAATGTAAAATAACGCTCAACATTAAACAGTGCGATAAGTACAAGGACAGACTAAGAGTCCCCATATATTAAAAACAAGAAAAATAAATACAGTCCTCCCCATGAGGAGGAAATACTGTTTCCCCAAACAGGGACCGGGAAAAGCAGGCAGTCCCTAAAAATTTCCAAAAAAGGGAGGCTACTGTAAAAACGCCCCCAGTATGAGGGGAAAAATTAAGCAGCCGATAAAAACTCAAAAAGGTAAACAGTCAAAAAGCAGAATGTTAGTATTCCACCATACTGGGTGGAGGGACACAAAAATGAACCAGACTCCCCATGAGGGGGGGTAGGAGCGCGTCATGGAGGCCTGGACTCCTTGGATTGTTGTTTTTGCCATAAAGGGACCAGGGGACTTCCAGGGGTTGGTCGCTTGGATGAGGAAGACTTTTGAGATGATGCAGAAGCTGGATCCTGGGATATGAGGCCCAGTCGCAGTAGCAGCTTCTCCCCCTCTTCCATGGAGGAAAAGCCAAATTTCCGCTGTTGATGAGATAAGCTCAGGCGAAAGGGGAATGACCACCAATATTTTATGCTTTTCTGGGAGAGAACGGCAAGGAGGGGCTTGAGGGTATGTCTCCGTTGGATTGTGGTAGGCGAAATGTCCGCAAAACTTTGAATAGCATGTCCCAGTAATGTGAGTTGGTCTGTAGAACGAGAGTGCTTCATGACTTCCTCCTTAGCTGAATAAAAATGTGGCTTTACCACAATGTCCCTGGGGAGACCATCTTTTCGCGGAGGTTGGAGGGATCTGTGTGCCCTGTCCAATTCCAGAAGATGGGTTGGTATGTCCGGGATGATACCCGGGATGAATGTTTGAACAGCAGCCTTCACATCGGTAATGGATTCCGGGAGGCCTCGAATCTGAAAATTAGAACGTCTGGACCTGTTCTCCAAGTCATCAATCTTATTGAGAGCAGTTTCTAATTGGTCCTGGAGGTCATTAATTCTAGCAGAATTTTGATTCAACCGTGCGACAGTGTGGTCTGTTTTAAGCTCAATGACTTCAATGCGGGAGCCCAAGTTTTGCAGATCCCCTTGTATGGTAGTGGTGATCTGGGCTGCAGTGTGTGACAGGCCTCTAGCAAGCATTTTAGAGAAGATGGATAGAAGGCTGTGCATATCAACAGGAATTTCAGCCCCAGGAGGGGGAACGCTGTGTAAACCTGGGCTGGAAGCAGGGCCCTCCATAGGGGATAAGAGAAGCTCCTCCAGGGTCCGACCGATGAAGGATTCGGTGGAGGCAGGGGAGTAGTCAGGTAGTGGCTGGGTTCTCACAGTTTGTGGGGGCTGGTGTAAAGGCTGAGGGGTGCCTAAGTGATTGGAGATGTCCTTAAAATCCACTTCCCCGCCGGCGTGGCAGGCGCGGCCATCTTGGTGGATGGAGGCCGGAGCGAAGCTGCACTCAAGGCGCTGGAAAGGTCCCTCCTGGCGGAGCCCCCCGGCATGAAAAGATGCCTGACGTCTGCCTGGAGGTGAGGGGGTCTGTCCTGAGTCGATCGGTGGTGTGAGCTGATTAGCGCGGGCTGTGCAGTGTCGGTGCGGGACGGCGCTCCTTGCTCACACGTCCATGTAGGGAGCCGTTGCGCATGTGCCCCCTTCCTCAATGCTTTTTATGAATAAAATTGAAGAAGGTTGGTCCCAGGACTGAGCCTTGGGGGACCCCACATACCACCCCAGACCAGTCTTGAGTATGCACTATTTATTACCACCCTTTGGACACGCCCTTTTAGCTAGTTCCATATCCAAGAGCAAACATTGTGGTCGATGCCTGCAGTCCTTATTTTATAAATTAGGCACTTGTGGGGAACTGTATCAAACGCCTTAGCGAAATCCAGGTACATCATTCACTGGTCTCCCCCTATCTAGCTCATAGCTCACCTCCTCGTGGAATGTTAAGAGATTGGTTTGACAAGAACGCCCGTGCTCATTACTGCTGATGTTGTTGTCTTTAGCAGACTCTACGATATATATAGTCCCTTACTATCCCCTCCAGAAGTTTACATACTATCAATGTCAGACTGACAGGCCTATAATTTTCCGGGACATGCCTCTGCCCTTTTTTTTTAAATATTGGTAACACGTTAGCTTTCCTCCAATCCCCTGGTACATTGCCTGTCATAATACTGTCAGCAAAGATCAGGAACAGTGGTCTAGATTCAGTTTTACTAAGGTTCTTTGATTACTCTCGGATGTACGCCATCCGGGCCTGGTGATATATTTGTGTTAATTTTATCCAGTCTTTCCCTGATTCCATCCTCTGTTAGCCATAGCGGCAAGTCCTGTGTATTACTACTAACCATACAGTCATGGTCCGTGTCCTCTGCTTTTTCAGTGTCCTCTGTAACCATCCTCCCATCATCGTTAATTATGTGTGCAATATGCTTTGCATTAGTTTTTTTTTGCTGTTGATATATTTAAAGAATTTCTTTGGATTATTTTTACTATCTTCCGCTATTTGTCTCTCAAAGTTGATTTTAGCCATTTTGATTTCATATTTACTTTTCTTATTTGCCTCCTTGTATTGCTCGAAAGCCCATACTGTGCCCTCTGATTTATATTTCTTTTTTTTTTTTTTTTTTTTTTTTTCAAATAATTTTTATTAATTTTATTTCAAATATTTTTTATTATCGTTTCACATAAACAAAACATGAGAAAAACAGTGGAGTATAGGTGAAAACTCACGGACGCAGCCGTGGAGCAACTTTGATAACAAAGATATGCAGGAGAAGAAGAAGAAAAAAAAAACAAGGAATTGCAAACATTAGAACTGCAACATGTGCAAAATGGTCATGGCATACAGGACAACATCAAATGAGGAACTTAGTGAGTCATCAACAGGGATAAGACAACATTAGTATCACTAAGGACGGGAACGGGCGGGATAGCCCATCTTAACTGTCTGAACGATGGGAGGGGGGGATGAGAGGGACAAGGGGGAGGAGGAGGAGTTCTCTGCTTGGGATGTAGAGGGCAGGGAAGTCTGGAGGGGACTGAGGCCAGAAGCCTGTGGAGATACTTTAAGGGGAAGCGGCCGGGCGGCCGAACCCTCATACCATTTACGCCACAGGTCCCAGTTGGATACAAATTTAGTGTAGGAGGTGGATCTCAGGGCCAGTAGTCTCTCATAATGATAGTCCAACTGTACCTGAGAGATCACCTCTGATGGGTTAGGGGGGGAAGGAGTGCGCCAGTGCCTTGCTATAGCCAAGGTGGAAGCCAATAGGACGTGTGAGATCAGGGTGCGTAGAGCTAGCGGGTAGGCGTCAATTCCCAGGAGTAGTAGAGCTAGGGCAGGCCCAGGAGATATGATCATGCCAGTGATTTGGGAGAGTATAGTGAACATCTGCTTCCAGTAGCTGGTGACTGATTTGCACGACCAGAAGATATAGAGGATAGTCCCCTTTTGTCCACACTCTCTCCAGCAAAGGGGGGATGCTGAGGGGTAGAATTTAGCGAGTAATTGCGGGGTCCTATACCATCTAGTCAGCAATTTCTGAAACGTCTCCCAGTGGTTTATGCAATGGGAGGAGGAGTACGCGCATGCAAACGAGCGCGCCCATTGGGTGAGGGAGAATTCTGTAGCCAAATCGGTTTCCCATGTGAGCATCTGGGGGGTTTTACGTATCTGGGACTTTTGGTGGAGCAATAAGTAGAAAAGGGATATGCCCCTGGTGCGTGCGTTGGGTTTTGTAAAATGGTTCCATGCCTGATAGTCTACATTTAGGGATGGTGGTGGGTGTTTGAGTAGGAAGGACATGATACGAGTGTAAGAGAAGCGGGCCTTAACTGGGAGGTTGAATGTAGAGGAGAGCACAGCAAATGGGAACAGTTGTGTGCCTTGGTATAGTTGGTCCACCCAGAGAATGTCCGCTTCTGTAAAGAGTCTGAGGGATAGGTGAGAGATCTGAACCTCTAGTGTCTGTTAGAGCTGCACGATTAATCGTATGAAAATCGCGATCTCGATTCACCCCCCCCTGACGATCTAAACCTGACATATTCTCGATTCTTTGCATAGCTGAGGGAGCAGAGAAAACAGCTGTGGAAAACTCCCAGTAACTATAAACAAAAATTATTACATTGTATCTTTTCCTTCCCTCTGCCAGGGAGAAAGGAAGTTTAACCTCTTAAAGACTAGACCTTTTTATGACACTTGTTGCTTGCAAGTTTAAAATCATTTTTTTTTTTGCTAGAAAAGTACTTAGAACCCCCAAACATTTTATATATTTTTTTAGCAGAGACCCTACAGAATAAAATGGCGATTGTTGTAATATTTTATGTCACACTGTATTTGCGCAGCAGTCTTTCAAACGCAATTAATAAACTTTAATGAATAAAAAAAAAAAACGTAACAGTAAAGTTATCCCAATTTTTTTTGTTACACAGAGAATCGTGAGAGAATCGTGATCTTTATTCCAAGCTAAAAAATCGTGATTCTCATTTTGGCCAGAATCGTGCAGCTCTAGTGTCTGTAGAGGGAGTCTAATCTTCATGGTGTTGGGATTGCGGTGGGAGTGGGAGAGGAGAGATCTCCATGCCAGGATGGTAGTTTTCCTCGGGGGGGGGGGGGGGGGAAGGTTAGAAAGGTTAAGTGGTATCCAGGAGTCCGCCAAGAGGAGCAGGGAAAGATTGGGGGTGGAAGAGCAGGCAGCCTCTAGAGAGGTCCAACAAGAGTCTCCGTGTCCCGTAAACCAATGAGGCACTTGGGCAAGAACAGAGGCCGTGTAGTAATCACTGATATCCGGTAGGCCCAGACCCCCAGCTCTCCTGTGCAAAGTGAGAAATTTTGTAGCACATCTGGCCCTCTTTCCCTGCCACAGGAAGCGTCTCATACAGGTGGACAGTTTATTGATTTGAAGGGCCGAAAGGGGGATAGGGAGGGTACGGAAGAGGTAAAGAATTTTGGGTAGCAGGAGCATTTTAAAGGAGGCCACTCTGCCCACCCACGAAATCTCATGTTTGGACAAAGCAGCCACGTCTTTACTAAGCTGGGACAACAGGGCGGTTAGATTTAAGGAGGACATTTGGGCTATCGATGGGGCGAGGGAAATACCCAAGTACGGTATGCTCTGACTAGTCCAGAGGTAGTGGAGTAAGGTTACGAGGTGTGAATTGGCAGGGGCACTGACTCCAAGGTCAAGGATCATAGATTTAGTAAAGTTCACCTTATAGAAGGAGACATCACTAAATCTTTGGAGGAGTTCGTGGGCGAAAGGGAGGGATACTGTGGGATTCGTAAGGGAAAGGATAATGTCGTCCGCAAAGAGGTTGATGGTATGGGAGCGTCAATTTATTTTAAAACCCCTGATGTGGGGGTGGGAGCGGATGGCTTCGGCTAGCGGTTCTATGGCCAAATAAAAAATGGATGGCGATAAGGGGCACCCCTGGCGGGTACCGTTCGTAATAGGGAAGACTTTTGAGAGCATGCCATTAGTGAGGGCAGGAGTAGAGCGCAAGGATCGAAGATAGGATCGGTCCCTGAAACCCATATTTGTGCAGAGTGGCCCTGAGGTAGCCCCAATGGACCCTGTCGAACGCTTCTCCGCATCTATAGACAGAAGAAGAGAAGGCGTCCGACTGGCTCTTGCATGGTGGATGAGGTTTATCATTCGACGGGTGGCGTCTGACGGCTGTCGGCCTAGCATGAAGCCTGATTGATCCGAGGCGATCAGTGAGGGGAGGACGGACTGAAGTCTAAAGGCTAGGAGCTTGGCATAGATTTTAACATCCACGTTTAAAAGGGATATAGGGCGGAAATTGGAAGGGGTGTCAGGGGATTTACCGGGTTTAGGGATGGTAACTACATGAGCCAACAGCATTTCCTTGGGGAAGGAGCCGCCATCGATTGCAGATTGGAAGGATAGGAGGAGGTGGGGGGACAAAGTGGGGAGGAAAGATTTAAAGTACTCCGAGGAGAGACCGTCGGGAACGGAGACTTGCCGAGGGGCAAGGAGCGGACCACTTTCGATAACTCCTCTCCTGCGATAGGTTGATTAAGTGATTCCAGTTGGGCAGAGGACAGGGAGGGAAGGTTCAAGTTGGAGAGGAAATCCGCTATTTTAGGATCTGTAGGTTGCGGGGTAGAGGGGCAGGATTCTAAGTTATACAGGGAGGAATAATAGTCCGCGAACGCATCAGCTATGGCCTGAGGGTTAGTAAGAAGAGTATTGGAATGCGGGTGGGTAAGGGATGTTATTTTGGCTTTACGTTTGCGGGCTTTAAGGCGGTTTGCAAGAAGTTTGCCTGCTCTATTGTTATTGGCATAAAAGTTAAGTTTTAACAAACTCATGTGCTGGTCATGTTGTGAAGTTAAATGCTCCCTTAGTGAGTGGCGTAGGGTGGCAATCTTGTCGGCCAAGGTAAGGGAGGGGGAGGATTGATTAGCAAGGTCCAAGGCACAAAGGTCCCCGAGGAGGGAGTCAAGCTTGGAGCGGAAGGATTTCCTGAGTTGGGAGTTAAGTTTAAGGAGTACACCTCGGATAAAGGCCTTGTGGGCGCACCAATTAGTGAAGGGGTTTGTATCTGAGGGGGAATTAAGTGCAAAAAATAGTTGACGGTGTTGGGAGATCGTGGCGTGGGCGGAGGAATTTTGGAAGAGGGAGGCATTACATCTCCACACCTTAGCTGGGGAAGAGGAAATGCCATCCTCCAGTAGGAGGGAAATGGGGGCATGATCAGACCACACAATATCATGGATAGAAGATTGGGAAGCTCTTTGGAGTAGAAACTTGTCCACCAGGAAGTAGTCTAAGCGGGAATAGGAATTATGACTAGAGGAATGGTACGTATAAGACCTATCAGTAGAGTTGAGGCAGCGCCAGACGTCGAACAAATCCTCGGACTCAAGCAGGTCCGCCAAGGCAGGGGGTCTCCGACTGTGAGACGAGGATGTGTCGAGATCCGGGTTAACAGGGGCATTTAGGTCACCACAGATAAGCAAATTACCATATTTGGTGGGGGAAACCTTCCTCAGCAGCGTGCGGAGGAATTTCTTTTGACGCACATTGGGTGCGTACACAGATACTATAGTTAGAGGCATATTATTGACATCACATTTTAAAATAAGATACCGACCATTAGAATCCAGTACTGAGTCTTTGAGGGTAAACGAAACCGAATCCCTGATTGCTACAAGGACAAGGACACCTCGCTTCTTCTCTGCCGCAGAGGCGCGGAAAACATGGGTAAAAGCCGGATGGGAGCAGTTCGGGGAGGCATTGACATCAAAGTGCGTTTCCTGGGCTGTGAGGATATCAGCGTTCAGTTGGAGGGCTTCTTGCCAGAGGGACCTTCTCTTCGCCGGGTGGTTGAGGCCCCTGGCATTAATGGAAACGATCTTTACCCACATAACAAGGCAACAAGTGGAGGTGTAGACCCTGACTCCGGGGGGAGGGGGGCATGTTCAGGCAACTCAGAGTCCAAGGGAGCAGAGGGGCATCGGGTGAAGGTCCAACCGGTAATGGAAAGGGTGGAAGTCCAATGGCGATGAGGGGAGGGCCTCAGTGCAGGCCACATTACCAAGCAGAGAAACAGCAGACAGTCAGTGGAGACTCGGGCGATACTGAGAGGTTGAAGAAGGGGATATGGTGGAAGGGGAAGGTAGAAGCCATGTTGACCATGCTTGAGGAAGTCAAAGCAAAAAACAAAAAAAGGTAAAAAAAGTGGCCCCAAGGAGGCCAGAGCAGTTGTCACTGCCTGTAGCAGGGGCAACGGGTACAACATCTAGTACCCGCAGCACACTCAGGAATCAAGTCGGAGGGGAGAATAAAAGAGCATTCCTGATTCCTTTAGGTGGCTTTGAGGCCTTTTTATAGGATACCATGTGCCAGTCCTGGCGCATGTGGACGGGGGGTGAGGGAGCAGACTTGCCATGGTGGACTTGGTCCTCCGGGAGGATATTCCAGGTCTTGAGCAGGCGGATGCCATCTTCCAGGGAGGAGATGTAATGCTTGGAGCCATCATGAGTGATCTCAAGTTTGGCCGGGTACTTCCAACGATACACAAGTTGGTGGTTCCGTAGGGCCTTTGTGATGGAGGACAAATTGCGGCGTCTTTAGAGAATGTATTGGGATAAGTCCGGGAGCACTTGTAAGTTGGCAGCTTGGGGGGGCAGATCTGTGCGCTTGCGGAAATCTGCTAGAAGGTGTTCTTTCACTTGAAAAAAATTAACGCGCAACAGCACATAACGGGGGGTGTCAGCGGGCAAAAAGGAGGGCTTGGGGACCCTATGGATGCGATCAATCGTAAGATCCGCAGATGAAAGTGATGGGAGGACAGCAAGAAAGAAGTCCTTGGCGTAGTGCGGGAGTTGATTAGGCAATATGGATTCAGGGACTCCGCGGATCTTAAGCTTGTTTCTGCGAGACCTGTCTTCCAGGTCCGCAATCTTGGCTTGCATTGCAGAGATGACATCATGGTGAGAGGAATGTGAATCCACAAGGGAGTTAAAGGAAGAGGTGAATTCCCCCATTTGATCTTCCACCTGATTGACCCTGTCCCCCAGATGAGAGATATCCGCTTTACATTCCCTAATGCAGGAGTGCATGTCCTGTTGGATGGATGAGCGCAGGGTCTGCAGCATGTCCAGCATGAGGGTTACTGACAGAGGCTGGTCTGAGGGGGTGAAATTTAGAAATGGATCAGGCGAGGGGGCCGCTATGGTGTCCATTGGGAGTGAGTAGGCCTCATGGAGGGGGGGATCGAACCTCGGCCTAGATTTGACCGGGCTCCTAGAGGTGGGGGATGATGGCTCTGAAGAGGGGGAGGAAGATGATGGCACAAAACTTGCCTGTGGTGGTAGGTGCGCCTGCTCCCGACCCGGTCCTTCCACAGATGGATGTTGTAGAGCGGTTAGAGGCGGGTGCGGAGGTCCGGCCGCGGCGCCATCTTGGCGGCTTCCACGCTGCATCGGGGGGAAGAAGGTGGATAACTTCTTGATCTGCGGCGGTTCGGCGCGGCTTCTCCGCATAGCCAGGGTCAGCAGACTGTGGAGGATGTCTGGCGGCTTGTAGCGATGCCGTCAGCGGGACCAGAGAGCTCGATGGTAGTCGATGTAGTCCTGAGTGGAGCGGAGCTCAGGGTCTATGTGGCCATGTTCCTCGGCGGTCGCCACGCCCCCCCCCAATTTTATTAATTTTAATCAACATGTACAAGAAATGCAATCAGCGTTACAAAGTATAACATGAGTGAAATTACATAGACAACAAGTGATATATGAGAAAACATATCAAAAGAGAGAAGGGAATGTCAACTTGAAAACATACAATTATTTATCATTCCATTTGGTCCATAGTTCCCAGTGTTTGTTATGTAATGGTAAGGATTGGGATCTCATCGCCAGTAACTTTTCAAATTCAAAGGTGGTCCGCACTGAAGCCACGACTTCCGATAAATTCGGAGCTTCTGTGTTTTTCCATCTCCTAGTGATGGTGGCCCTAGCGGCCAGTAGTATATGTGATACCACCCATCTAGCCTTGTTGGGGATGAGATCGATATCTAGTGTAAGGAGTGCCATAGCTGGGTTCGGCGAGATGTGTGTTTGCGCTACAGAGGAGATAAGGCCAAAGGTTTGGTTCCAGAAGCTGGATAGGTTTTTGCATGTCCACAGAATATGGTATAGATTGCCTACTTGACCACATTCCCGCCAGCAGAGCGGGGAATGGTTTTTGTAGAATTGGGACAGCCTATACGGAGTAAAGTACCAACGGGACAGAATTTTCTGTGACCGCTCCCAATGGTTGGTGCATTTCGACACTCCATAGGAGTGCCGGAAGGCTCGCGTCCACTGTTGAGGGGAGAAGGTCCTTTGGAGATCAGTTTCCCATTTGACCATGGGGTTAGTTTTAAGGAAGGAAGTTTTGGCGTTAAACATATTGTAGAAAAATGTTATGCCTTTGGTGGACCCGTTGGGATCAGTGAAGAACCGGTATACTTTATATGGAATGGTAATGGCAGGTGGTGGATTCCTGGTCAAGAACGATGATATGCGATTGTAGTTATAGAGCTCCGTCTTTGGCAGATGGTATTGTTGGGTGAGGGAAGGGAATGTTTTCAGATGGTTGTCTATAAAGAGGTCATCAATCCAGTGTATATCCCTGTCTCTCCACTTAGAGGTGGATATACAGGTGATCAAGATATCTAGCAATCGTATGGGTAGTTTTAGTTTATAGTGGGCTTCCTTGACATCTGTGTGTTTACAAAGTTCTTTCCATGCAGCAAGGGATGTTTTAGTTGAGATTAGTAAGTCCGGCCTATTTTGAGGTTTCCAGCTATCTGCTAGTAATAGGAGGTAAAGGCGGTCCACTTTGCTAAATGAGGCTTCTATGTGCAACCAATGGATGTCAGGGTTCTCGGGGAACCACGAAGGCAGTTGTGTGAGTTGTGACGCTAAAAAGTAGTCTTGTAGCTGTACCATGCCTGTCCCCCCTACCCGTTTGTGTTTGGTAAGGTGGGTCTACGAGCACCTGGGGTGTTTTCCCCTGCCAAATATATTGTTTAAGCAGCCGATTGAGGGATTTGAGTATCGTTGGCGGAATAGGGACAGGAAGGGTGCGGAATATGTAAAGGATTTTGGGAAGGGTCATCATTTTAAATGCCGCCAATTTCCCTAGCCAGGAGAGATCCTGATAGGGTTTCTTGGCCAGGTCTGTTTGGATGTCCGTCAGTAGGGGTTTATAGTTAGCTTCCGCCAGTGATGCAACAGAAGGGGTCAGCTTCAGACCTAGATAGGATATATCCCGGTCGGTCCATATATACGGGAAGTTTGATTCCATATGTTGTCTAGCATGTTGTTGTACCCCCAGATTAAGAATGAGTGATTTGGTGAAATTCACCTTGTAATATGAAATGGAAGAGAAGTCCGCAAGTAGTCGGTGTAAGAAGGGCATGGACACTGTGGGGTTGGTAACGGATAAGATGACATCGTCAGCAAAAAGGGTTATCTTATGGGGGGCTCCTTTTAATACGAAATCCCGAAATGTGGGGATGGGATCTGATCCGTTCTGCTAATGGTTCCATCATCAAATTAAATATGCTTGGAGATAGCGGGCAGCCTTGACGTGTGCCGTTAGTGATGGAGAATGGTTTGGAAATCATGCCCGAGACAAAAACTTGGGCAGATGGGTGAGAATACAGAGCTGTAATGGCTGACCGTATCAGGCCTGAGAATCCATACCTCTCCAGCACCAAGTGCATGTATCTCCAATAGACCCTATCAAACGCCTTTTCGGCATCAATGGATAGGAGAAAGGAAGGTGTTTTTGTCAGTTCTGCATAGTGAATTAAGTTGATAACTCGACGTGTGGCATCTGCCGCCTGTCTATTGGTCATGAAGCCTAATTGGTCGGGATTTATTAAGGAGGGAAGGATTGTGGAGAGACGGATTGCAATAATTTTGGCGTAAATTTTCACGTCTGCATTTAGCAGGGATATCGGGCGGAAATTTGCTGGGGTGTCCGGGGGTTTGCCAGGTTTAGGTAGGGCTACTATGTGTGCTTTAAGCATTTCCGGGGGGAAGGAGCCTGACTGGGAAATCGATTGGTATAAGCGAAGCATGAACGGGGATAGGATGTCCTGGAATTGTTTAAAGTATTCGTTTGTAAATCCATCTGGTCCAGGGGATTTGTCATTGGGAAGTTTGCTAATAGTGTGGGAAATTTCATCAAGGGAAACGGGTGGGTTTAGTGTCATAAGTTGTGCATCAGTCAGTGAGGGGAGTTTTATCTCTGACAGGAAAGACAATATATCTGAGTCGGAGGGGGTGGTGCATGTGGGGTCCTCTTTCAGGTTATATAATGCCCCGTAGTAGTCAGAGAAAGCGTCCGCTATGTCTTGGGGTTTTAATAATTTTTGTTTGGTAAACGGGAGGATGATGTGGGGTATTCTACTCTTGGCTTTCCGCGCTTTCAGGCGATTAGCCAAGAATTTCCCGGCTTTGTTATGTTGGGAGTAAAACAGCAGTTTAAGGGACCTCATGGCTTTGTCATGATCTCGGATCAAAAGGAGGCGTAGATCGTGACGAAGTCTGGTGAGGGTGGCAGATGTTGCGTCTGTAGGAGAGGCCTTATTGGAAGCCTCCAGTTTGCGGATTTCAACCAACAAGGAGTCTATGGACGTCGTATGTGTCCTCCCATCCCTGGCCTTAAGTTGGATTAACATACCTCTAATAAAGGCTTTATGGACATTCCATAATATTTGAGGTGAGACATTTGGATCATCATTTGTCTGGAAGAAAGTTTGCAAGTGGTCTCGGATTGTGGAGGAATACTGTTGGATCTGGAGTAATCTATTGTCACATCTCCAAGTGGAGAAGCCCGAACCAGACTTCCCCAGCTGGAGTGTTATGGAAATGGCCGCATGGTCCGACCAGGAGATATCATGGATGTTAGCCTCTGATGTGTGGTGTAGCAACCAAGAATCCAATATAAAAAGATCAATACGGGAATAAGATCTATGGCGGGTCGAGAAAAAGGTAAAATCTTTCTCTTCCGCATGGAAGCATCTCCAGGCGTCAAATAGCTACTCCCGGCGCAGCAGACTACCCAAGCCAGTCGGGCGTCTGCTACACCCCGAGGTGGTATCGACCCGCGGGTCTGGGGGTAAGTTAAAGTCCCCACACAGGAGGAGGTGACCTTTCCTTAACGCCAGAGCCTTTTTTTTTTTTTTCAAATAAATTTTTATTGAGTTTTGCATAGAAAAACAACAATTCAACAATCGGGGAACAAGAGGAAAAGAAGGGGGGGGGAAGGGGGTGGGTACGCAACATGAGCACATGTGCACATTCAGTAATATACAAGTGCAAGAAACAGTTAAGGCATAAAAATCAGTGACTATTCCTCCTATGAGACCATGACTTCCAAGAATACTGAAAAGTAGCTAACTTGCCTGCCCTTAAGGCTATAAGGCGTTCGTGTTCATATGTGGAGTCAACATAGTGTACAACTTCTGAGAGAGACGGTACGTCTGACGTTTTCCATCTCCTGGTTATTAGGACCCTTGCGGCTAAGAAAACATGGGCCACAACGGTCCTGTACTGAGGTGGGAATTTATCTATGGTAAGATTAAGGAGCGCTAGAGCTGGGTCTGGTGGGGTGAGGATGCCTGTCGTGGAGGAAACTAGGCTAAACACTTGGCGCCAAAAACTTGTAAGACTCTTGCAGGCCCACAGTACGTGGACAAGATTGCCCACCTGACCACAATCTCTCCAGCATAGCGGAAAATGTGTTGGGTAAAAAGAATTAAGTTTGTAGGGGGTTAAGTACCACCGAGATATAACCTTTGTAGGAGAGTTCCCAGTGATTTGCACAGTGAGATATTGAATGTGAGTAAAGGATTGCTTGTTGCCATTGGGGTGTGTCATAGGTTTTGCGGAGCTCCGATTCCCATTTTAACATGGAGGATGATTTTGAGAATGTCTGTTTATGCTGGATTGATTGATAGAAAAGTGATGTACCTTTTAGATGCTAGAGGCCCTTTCATGAGATGGTGCCATAGGTCGGATTTAATACGGATAGTTGGTACAGGATGTCTTTTAATGAGATTGGCAATGTGCATGTGTGTGTAGGCTTCAGAGGAGGGAAGGTTTAAGGTAGTGAGGGGTTTCCGGGATGTGCTTTCCAATATTTCGTCTAGCCACATTAGGCCATTACCCATCCATTTGTGAAGAGACAGGTACGGGATGAGGACAGTTAGTGTTTCCAACGGAATGCGTATCGTAGAGAGTGCATTGTGGGAATCTGTATGTAGCAGAGTGTATCTCCAAGCCAGAAGGGATGCTTGTGTGGTTAATGGCAATTGGTTTAGCGGGAGAGGTTTCCAGCAATCCGCCGTTAGCAGTAGGGGTAGGGAAGGGACGTTGGTCATGGCTGTTTCAGCCAGTACCCATTGCACGTCGGTATTTGGAGCGAACCAGCAATTAACGTGAGTCATACGAGTCGCCACATAGTAGTCATATAAGTCTACCATGCCTAGTCCACCCGCCCGTTTGTGTTTGATTATTAGCGACCAGGGGCACCTAGGTTTTTTGTCTTGCCACACCTAGCGATTAAAGAGAGATTGGAGCGTGGAGATAAAAGATTTGGCAATGGGGAGTGACAGCGTCCTGAAAATATACAAAATTTTTGGAAGAACCATCATCTTCAAAGCAGCTATTCTGCCCACCCAAGAAAGTTCCCTATACGATTTCTGTGAGAGGATGCCCATTACTTCTTGGGTTAGAGGTTTTGAATTTGCAGAGACCACATCTTTTAAGGATGGGGTCAGTTGTAATCCCAAATACGGGATGGCTTCAGAGGTCCAACTATAAGGAAGAGTTTTTTCTAAGTGCGATCTAGTGGATATGTGGGAGCCTAAGTCTAGGACGAGGGATTTGTGGAAATTGACCTTATAGTAGGAAATTCTGCTAAAGGATTCCAATGTTTTATGAGCGAAGGGGAGCGAAACAATAGGGTTGGTGAGGGATAAGATGACGTCCTCAGCGAATAGGCTAATGACGTGCGAGGAACCACGGAACTTAAATCCCACAATATGTGGGTTAGAGCGGACAGCCTCTGCTAGGGGTTCAATCATAAGGTTGAATATTGTGGGGGATAATGGGCACCCCTGTTTAGTCCCGTTGCTGATGGAGAAAGGACGGGACAGCATCCCCGAGGTGTAAACTTGTGCCGAGGGTGTGGAGTATAGAGCTAGGATTGCGTTAAGGATCATGCCACTGAAGCCAAATTTACGTAGCGCAAGAGTCATGTAGGACCAGTGGACCCTATCAAACGCCTTCTCTGCGTCAATAGAGAGAAGCAGAGAAGGCGTTTTCGAGGAGTTAGCATGATGGATCAAGTTAAATATCCTCCTGGTGGCATCAGAGGCTTGCCGGCCTTTCATGAAGCCTAGCTGGTCAGATTTGACCAGGGACGGCATCAATGATGACATTCTATTCGCTAGGAGTTTCGCATAGATTTTAACGTCTACGTTTAATAAAGATATGGGGCGAAAGTTTGCAGGGGTGTCCGGGGGTTTTCCCGGTTTGGGAAGAGTAACTATGTGGGCTGATAAGAATTCCTTAGGAGGAGAAGAGGATGACGCAAAAGCCTGAAAAAGTTTCAGAAGGTACGGAGAAAGGACGGGGGCCATTGATTTGTAATAAGCGTTTGAAAAACCGTCAGGGCCGGGAGCTTTATCTCTTGGGAGGGATTTGATGGTTGAGTGGATTTCTTCGATTGTGAATGGGGTATTTAGAGTGGCTAGTTGTGAAGCTGTGAGGGAGGGGAGGCGGATGGTTGCTAGGAAGTTAGTAATGTCTGCTTCTGTGGGCTGGAAAGTGGTACTATCATCTTTTAAGTTATAAAGCGCACTGTAATAATCAGCAAATGCATTGGCTATATCTTGCGGGTTGGTCAATTTAGTTTTGGAAAATGGGTGTATAATAAATGGGATTTTAGCCTTCAAGGTTCGGGTCTTTAGCTTGGATGCTAAAAATTTGCCTGCCTTGTTGTGTAGGTGGTAGTGATTGAGTTTAAGGGAGCGCATCATGTTATCGTGATCGCGAATGAGCAGCAACCGTAGGTTCGCCCTCAAACGTGTTAGTTGGTCTGTCCTGTGTGCAGTGGTGTTTGTTTTGTTTAGGGTATCTAGAGTATGAATCTCAGAAAGGAGAGAGGACAAAGCCTGTTGATGTTTCTTCTTTTCCCTAGCGCCTAGTTGGATTAAGATACCTCTCATAAACGCTTTGTGGGTACTCCAGAGGGTTGTATCCGAGACATCCTGGGTATCATTTTCCAAGAAGAACCGTTCCAGGTGAGTTTGTACCTGTTTGGACAGCACCGGATCTTGGACCAATTTGTTATTACACCTCCAGATGCGGGTAAGAGGAATAGAGCGGCCAAGATCTAGAACAGTTACCACAGCGGCGTTGTCCGACCAGGTTATATCTTGGATGTCTACAGAGGTTACCCTCTGGAGAAGCCACTTGTCTAATACAAATAGGTCAATTCTGGAATACGTTTTATGTCTATGAGAGAAGGTGAAATCGCGTTCATTAGCATGAAGACATCGCCAACTGTCGTAGAGATCTGAGGAGTGCAGGAGACCACGCAAAGAAAGAGCGCGTCCCCTACCCCCCGCGGATGAGTCCAGGACAGGGTCAGGGACAACATTAAAGTCCCCACACAGCAATACGCTCCCCCTGCGTACCTTAGAAATCTTCCTGAAAAGAGATCGCAAAAATCTCAGCGGGCGAGCAGTGGGAGCGTAAAGGGAAATTACAGTCATCAACATTTTATCAATCGAGCAGATCAGAATGATATATCTACCATCGTCGTCGATATGTGATTCGTGCAATTCAAAGTCCACGGAGTCTCTAATCGCTAAAAGAAGCAGAGGAGAGAAAAACATGAGAATAAGCCGGGTGACAACAGTACGGCGTAGCGTCTTTCTTGAAGTGTGTTTCCTGAATGGTCAAAATGTCGACATGTTGTTTCATGGCTTCCTTCCACATAGTCCTCCTTTTCTCCGGGTGGTTAAGCCCGTTGGCATTCAGAGATAGAAGTTTAAGTCCCATTAGTGGACCATGCATAGGAAGATATGAGAAAGGTTACACGTGTCCTATAAAGAACTAGAGTGGTGCAGATAGCGCCGGGCAGGATGGCAAAGGCAGTTGCTGGGAGAAAAAGGAAAGTCATGTAAAGAGACGTTGCCAAGAGGCCTGGATAGAAAAAACTACTGGATGCGGACTTCAGTATGTTCCATGGCGTAGAGTTCAGGATGGTTGCAGTACCCAAAACAAACAGGGAGGGGGGAGGGTGGCAGGATCCAACAGGGGTCATAAAAAGGAGAAGGCCCCAAAGGAAAAGGGCTTCGAGCAGCCGGAGCTGTGACATGTTTGGGGGGTGATAGAGCAATTGCTCAAAAGGGTGGGGGTAATGAGCAGGTTGAAAACAGTTCAACAAAGAACCAGGGTTAATATGTCAAAAAATCCGTGTTGCGGTAAACATTCAGGGGGTGTTAGAGGATGACGGTTGAGGTCTGGGGCGCTCTTCAGGTCTCAGAGGTGGAAATCGATCATGGTGGAAACGATCGGGTGGTGAGCGAGATGCCGGTAGAATGCTCCACGAAGTAAGGAGGGAGACACCTTCGTCCACGGAACGGATCACGGAGTTGACCCCATCTCGGGTAACAATCAAAGTAGCCAGATATTTCCACTTGTATGGAATACTATGGTTACGAAGGGCTTTGGTCATCGTAGCCAAATTTTGTCGTCGTTGCATGGTATGCTGAGAATAGTCAGGGAAGATTTGGACACCTTTGGCCTTGTCCGGCAGGGAATCAGGTTTTCTGAATACTTCCAAAATTTTTTCCTTAACTTGGAAGAAATGGATTCTTAATAGAACATCTCTAGGTGCCTCCTTGGGAATGTGAGAAGGTTTCGGGATACGGTGGATGCGGTCGATGGTCAGATCTGCCTGCGATAAATTTGGAACTGCTGCCAGGAAAATGTCCTTAACAAAGTGGGGTAATTGGGCCTGACTCACACTCTCTGGTACGCCCCGCACTTTGAGATTGTTGCGACGGGAACGGTCTTCCAGGTCAGCAATTTTCGATTTGAGCCATTGCAGTTGGTCAGCATGAGCATCCACCATGGTGTTAAATGATTGGGCACAGGCTGTGAGTTGATCTTCCACATGTGAAACCCTGTTATTTAAAGCATGAACTTCAGCCCTGCAGTGTTTAATACCTTGCCAAAGGTCTGCGTGTAAAGAGGATTTCAGAGACATGAGCATATCTTTAAGTGTAACATCCGAGATGGGTTGCCCTGTGGTAGGGAAAGAAGCTATCGGGTCCGTGGCACTCGTGTCCATGTTGTTAAAGGGGTCCCCCGCATCCCCCCCTGACCCTGAAGCATATGAGGTTTCCTCACCATTGTCCTTCCTAGGCCTTGATTTAGCAGGGCTGTTTAAAGGTGTAAGAGGGTCAGGAGCTGGCATGTCTGCAGCAGGGGCGTTGAGACCATCCTGTGAGGCCAGGTGCTGTTGTAGCAGGGAGGAGGAGGATGAGCCCTTAGCAGTGTTGGAACCCCCGGGGGTCACTGAGTGGAAGAAGAATTGTAGCTTCCTGGGTTGGGGGGTCTCGCGGCGGCGGCGAGACATAGTTGATTTTCGGGGTGGTGGCGCCTTGCAAAAGCCCCCTGAATTTGTGGAACCCTGGTTCTGGTGGGTATAGTTGATTACATGCTGCCTATGGCCGTAATGGACTCACCCCACTCTTCTTCCGGGTACGGCCGCCGGGCGTAAATCGAGGCAGCGGCTTCGGTCCGGGAGGTAGGCCGCGAATGGACGTGCGGCTAACAGTCGTAGATCCTGGCAAGAGTGGCCTCAAACTGTGCGTGGGAGTGCGGGCAGTCTGTTAAGGGTGGTTTCGTGGCGATAGGCAGCAGGATGGCTGAGATATCGGTGTCGATGTCGAGTGGATAGCGGAGCTCAGTGAGGAAGCGTCCGCTCTGTCTCATGTCCAGGACACGCCCCCAACGCCAGAGCCTTTTTGAGGAGCCTGCGTATAAAGAGCATCTGTTTAGAATTAGGCGCATACAAACATACCAATGTCAAGGGCACATTATCAATAATACATATCAGGATTATATATCTACCCTCCGGATCGAGATGGGACGACTTGAGGGTAAACACCACTGAGTCTCTGACTGCCACCAGGATACCGTTCTTCTTAACAGAGGCAGAAGCAAGGAAGATGTGAGGAAAGTTTCGGTGTTGACAGTAGGGAGATGCGTCCGCCTGAAAGTGTGTTTCCTGAGCTACTAAAATGTCAGCTTTCTGGGTAATGGCTTCCTTCCATAAAGTCCTTCTTTTGGCCGGGTGGTTGAGTCCATTGGAGTTAACGGATAAAAACTTCAATCCCATGGGAGAAGGGTCAGAGGAGATGTGATCAGCAGGCGGTATGTGTTAAGAGCTGAGAATTGTATTGTATACAGGTGACAGTTCAAGATGGGAGGCGACGAGATCCAGGTCTGGGAAAAGGGATAAGCAAGATAGGAGAGTCATTCCTGAACGAAGTACACTGGGAAGTGGAAATATGGGTGCAATATGTTGTCATAAGAGTCAGGGAAATCGAAAGACAAACGCTGCATGTTAATCGAAACAAGCTCCAACGAGAGCAACCAAAAGGCCCATAGGTGGGTGTAAAAAATAGAATTCCTGAGAAGGTATAAATACATTTCTGGCATCCCTACAACTACCTGCCCTCTCTGATTCCCAACTCCACCTTCTAAACGCACCTATCACCAAAAAAGAAATAAAGGACGTCATCAAAACATTGCCCAAGGGTAAATCTCCCGGCCCGGATGGGTTCATTAATGAGTACTATCAACATTTTTCCCTTACCTTATCGCCATATTTGGTTGACGTTGTTTCACAAAGCGATTTCTAGTGGTTCCCTTCCTCTAGATATGCTCAAAGCATATATCTCCACTCTCCCTAAACCGGGCAAAGACCCCACGACCCCTGCCAACTTCCGCCCTATTTCCCTTCTCAATTCGGACGCTAAGCTTTTTGCCAAAATTATAGCTAGACATATCCAAGGTATACTCCCGATCCTCATTACACGGGATCAAATGGGGTTTATGCCGGGTCGTCATACTTCTGACTCCACTAGGCGCGTCATAGACATCACACACTTTGCCACCCTCCACAAGATTCCATCCATTCTACTAACTATAGACGCAGAGAAGGCTTTTGATAGAGTCCACTGGGGGTATATGTACTCTGCCCTGAAAAAATTTGGCTTCTCAAGTCAACAATTCTGGTGTCCTCTCGAAACCGTTTCGAATTACCAACGGTACTAGGCAGGGTTGCCCACTGTCCCCTACTCTATTTAATTTGATAATCGAACCTCTAGCAGAACATATACGTAAAGAACAGACCATATCTGGATTCTCCATCTCAGGCACCCAGCACAAGATAAACTTATTTGCGGATGATATTATCCTCATGTTAACTAACCCATCACATTCCCTACCGGCTGCGTACCTTGCCCTACAGACATTCAGTAAAGTCTCATATTATAGACTGAATGCGACCAAATCTTCTATCCTTGACCTGGGGGTGAGCAGACCCGTGAAATCCCTCTTGCAGAAATCCATCCCTATCCCATGGACCCCAAATAGCGTACATTATCTAGGCATTGATGTCACTGCCTCGCCGGCTTCCTTGCTTTCCACTAACTTGACCCAACTCCTCAAAAAAACCAATGAAACCTTAAAGCACATTGCAAAAACTGAACTGGCTTGGTGCGGCCGCCTGGCTGCATATAAGATGATTGTTTTACCTCAAATCTTATATCTTTTCCGGAACCTGCCTATTCCCTTCCCCTACACCAGCATATCCTTATTAACTTAATCACTTCACAAGTTTCTATGGGCTGGGAAACGAGCACGTTGTGCAACCTCTATCCTCCACAAACGGAAACAGCTGGGTGGTGCAGGCCTACCCAACCTCCACTCGTACTATTGGGCAACAAATCTCTCCCAAACACAATTTTGGCTACAACAATCCTCCCCCCCATTTGGATTGATTTAGAAACGGCCCTAGCCCCTACAAAAGACCTTCACCTACTCCTCATTAGTGACAAATGGCTCAACTGGAATTTGAAGTCACTCGTACTACCCATGCAAGCTTCTCTAAGAGCTTGGCGCAAGCCTACACTCTTTCACTCTACTTTAGACCTGTTCCCACACACATCCATGCCTTTGAATCTACTGAACACATATGTTCCTGACCTTCCCCTTAGGATCCTGCGCTGCCATAATATTGTAGATGTTGCACAATTCTTCAAGGGTGACGAATTGATACCTCATCACACTCTCATGCAAACATATAATATACCTACCTCGCTCCACTTCTCCATTCTCCGTATACACCACTTTCTCTCCCAACACCCGCTCAAAGGACTGATAGTGGACAAAAGGATCTGGGATCAATACAATGCTCACCCAAGACCACTCAAAGGTCTCTCTTTTTACTATGATATCCTGTTAGACAATACCTCATTTGAGAAAACCCCCCCTATGTTCAAATGGGAAGTGGACCTTGGTAAGACCTTTTCTGTCGCACAGTGGCAGCAAGCGCTAAGAATAGTTCATAAACACACCCACTGCGCCACACATTGGGAAATGTCCATGAAGATCACCAACAGGTGGTATTACACACCTTATCGCCTGGCAGGTTTCTCACACACATACTCCCCCTTGTGCTGGCAAGAGTGCGGACACACGGGAACTCTTATCCATATACTCAGGGAATGTCCTTCTCTTAAAAGCTTATGGAACACTGTCTTTAAGTACATAGCAACCCATACTGGTTGCATTATCTCCCCTGATCCCGCACTGGCGCTTCTACACTTGGGCTTGGACAAGCTCCCATACCATGCCTGGATTACCCATATATTAATCGCAACCCGCCTACTAATTTTAAGGAAATGGAAAACCACTACCCCCCCAAACTTACAAGAAATCGTTGTACTGACTCAAACCAACCACAAATATGAGCGGTCCATAGCTGTAAATGAAATGTCTTTGAGCAGATTTAACCATTGATGGAACTTCTGGGCTTCGGTGTAATTGATACCTCTCAGGTCGGCGGGGGGTCCTCGTGTGTGGGCCGAAAACCCAAGAGGGCGGCTTACCCGCGGGGAGCTCCTGCGCTCTCCATACTTTTATCCAGACCCTCTACCTTAAATGGAAGAGCCTGGATAGTTCTCTTACTTTCCCTGGTATCTCAGATCCCAAAGTTATCTGGTATATGGTATTACATTATCTTCATGCAAGTCCACTCTACTTATGTGTCAGATCTGCAGTTCAAATTATTTGTTTCTCATTTGCTTCTCATTTGCTTTCTATTTTGATTTACTAATGTTGATGATTGACAGATTCCCCCCCCCCCCTTTTTGGCTTTTTGCTTCATGTATGTTCTATAATTATTACTGTACTACTGTACTTACTATAATATGTGTATACAATGTTCTCTACGGCTTTATTTACAGAGTTTTCCGTTGTTTGTTATATCCTGAAAAATCCAATAAAAACCTATTAAAAAAAAAAAAAAAAAAAAAAAGAATTCCTGAGAAGGGATTTGAGCAGGGTAACCTGCAACATGGTAAACGAATGGCGTTAAGCGCCAAAAGTACCTGCGCTTGTTGGATAAAGTGCAAACGTGCTATATAAATTTATATTTGCTAGTGAGTAAGTGAATTATTTGTTTTAAAGTATAAGAATCAATAAATGTGAAAAATGTGCACAATATAATGGTGTGAACCAATAATCTAGGGAGCTGCAACTCAATCGTAAAAACGTGTAATAGGTGTATGATACACACAAGGTGTACTAAGCTGCGCTCACCTTTGAACGTGCAAATATGTGGTATAATAAAATTATCATATAAAGTGCATAGTGGCAAATCATCAACTATTTGAATAATTAGAAATAAATAAATGATTAAATAAAGTGCATCAATAAAGTGCATCAAAAAGTTCAAAGTGAGAAGTCCCAATGAGCGGATATATGAATAGAGATAGAACTCCAAGGAATAAAACTCTTCACATGGTAAATCCTTGAACCCTTCACCATATAGGCACCAATGTGTGAGTGTGCTTACCAGAAAGCACAGACCCCTTAATTACAGGGGGTCAGTGCAAGCAGGATCAATCAACATGACCAGAGTCCGAATATGTAAGACCAAGCCCTCTGAAGTGGTCCACTTCACAACCTCCTGTACACCACAGAACTCCACACTCCTCCTCCTTATACTCCTCAGCAGTATGAAAACAAAAGGAATGACCAGGATAGTGAAGTACGTTTTGACAGTTTAATGTAAAATAAGGTGGACACACTTACATCAGGGTCATAAAAAACAGGCATATAAGACTTGAGATCCAAGATTGGACACAGGACGGTACCGCTTCCGCGTTCACTGGTCCTCTCCAGACGGTCTCAAAATGGCAGTGATAGCAGGGTGATCGTATCCCAATGTTCCCGACCGGTTTCGTCGGCTCGTATGGCCGTCGTTTTCAAGGGTCATGTGACCACAATCACCTTGGTATCATTATAAAAAGGCATGCTAATTATCTCTTAGCCTATCAGCCTCTTCAAGACATATACATAATCATTAGCTCTTAGCCAGTCAGCTTATCCAGAGCATATACGTACAAATAGGTGACACCCACCGGAAACAAAACAGCCTACTCAACCTCCACCCTTCCGGAAAGACGGCCAAACACTCAGAGGGCTGCCCCGGAAGTGACGCATCAGACTTTACCCGCTGAACCGGAAGGAGAGCGGGCATCTATCCAGCGGTGTCTCACTCCGCCCTCGCTACACACATCCGGGCGGGTGGAGGTTGAGTAGGCTGTTTTGTTTCCGATGGGTGTCACCTATTTGTACGTATATGCTCTGGATAAGCTGACTGGCTTACCATTTCTTCTGTGCATACAGTGTACCCGCAGCTATGGATATTTTCAATTTCCTTAGTGATAGAGACTCTAAAGATCTTTTTTCTGTAAAGAATTTAGCTTCAAACAATATGGAACAAAATGTGAAAACATTAAAAAATCTGTTAGATAAAAAGATACGAGTATGGTGGGACTTGGCCACACTAGAACAATACCATAAAATGAAGATGACCCCAAGAAGATTAAGATGGGATCTGTGTCCTAATGATGGACTAGTTGATGCCGATCTTGACTTGGACTGGTACAATTTCTTCAATTCTTGTGAATCACGATTACTCGGTCTTATTATTGCTAGAAGAAAGGTGAAAATGTCTAAACTAGAGACGAAAATAAGTGAACTGAAAACTAGTCTCGAACCTTTTAAGGAGGCTCCGGAGTTTATAGAAAAAAGTGCCCAAATACAGAAATTTTTAGAGAAAGTAGATAGGGATACAAGGAATAAGAAAATTAAGAAATACCAGAGAGACGCTAAAGATTATAAAGACCATAAAATATATAAATGGCAAGAGATACCTGCTGAGCAGGTTGTCAATTCCACCCATTCTTCTCCAGTCCGAGAGAATGGTTTGGAAAGATTTACCAATCCAAACTACACACCGATTGGAGGGACACCTGGCTTTGAGTTTGAGGGACCAGAGGAGTCCTTCGTCTCTGGACCAGATGTCTATGAGACCCCATATTCCAATCATGTACAATATTATGATGTACCTGTCCAGAACAGATACTCCTCCCTTGCTGACTCCCCTTACCAGTATCCACCTCAGGGGGGTTTTCAGGGGAGGGGGAGAGGTGCACCCCCAGGTCCCAGAGGGAGAGGCTCAGGCCTACCCTACAGGGCCCAGAGGGGCCACAGAGGTGGAAGGAGAGGCCATCAAGGCCATCAGGGACGAGGCTCCCAGAACTGGTGGAGATCCCCCTATCATTCCCAGGGCCCTCAGAGGCCACAATGGGAAACCAACACCCACCGCGGCTCTTGGAACACCCCCCAGAGTGCCGAGGGGGGAGAAAAGTACAACTCAAAAAGAAAGCGAGAGTACTAGGAGATGGAATCTTCAATCTCAGCTCAGCCATATTTTCCCAGGATGAGCTTAAGGTTCTGGACCTCGGACTGAAATACGCACCAGATAAAGGGTTGAATAAATTTCATACATTTGTTGATGTAGAAAAATATATCAGGAAGCTTAAGATCAAAAACATTTTTATTGAGAAACCAGTGACTGACATTCAGTATGCTAGCAATTATCAACATAGTGGACTTAGGAACCGGTCCACCTTCAATCCCACTGTCTCTTCCAACCACTATATGGAAGCATTTAGAGGTTTGGTTGAAGATGACATTCGTAATTTGAAACCAAGTTATGGTTTCACCAAAAGAGATTTTGATAAAGAGATTGAAGAGTTAGAGAAAAGGAAAAACATTGTTTTCTCTTACGTCCTCCGACAGTCGCCGCCATCTTCATATTCGTCACAATGGGGTATTAGACTTTGCTCCGTAGGAGTAGCTAGGCAACAGAATATGTCAATATTAAAGCTTTTAACATATCCCCACCCCAGGGGGTGGTCCCCTCAGTCTATACCCTCCTGCTTCCTGTTTCATACTTCAGTTTCAATGTCTAGCTTGTCAGGAGTAGCTGGATGTCTCTATGCTGGGGCATTTTGTCTCAGCCTTTCTCTTCTTTTTTTGATTTTTGTTTGAGTTTTTTCTCTCTCTTTACTTAGCTGTTATTTTTGTCAGCATTAGTTAGTTCTTCTGATGAAGAGGATAATGCGGCCTGGGTCTCGGGCTGATCCCCCTGGTCGCAGGTTGTGGGTCAGTGGCTTCCCAGCCTGCCTTCGAGCGTTCAGTCAGGTAATGCTCCTAGCACAGTGAACGACCCATCCCTGTTTGGTGCAGGGATGCTATGGTGAGGTGGCTACCTCACTGGACGCTGTGCGGTTTCTCAACCCCAGTTTTTTCTGCGTCTGCCTCTGATCACACTATTAAGCTCCCTGTCTCTCTGGCTGCATGCTGTGGGCTGCAAGGGGGGGGGGGGGCTGTGCTGCACTATCTGTGTCAGACTGTGAATGTGTGACAGGCTGTGTGCTGGGGGCATGATTATATCGTGTTTGGGCACAATACAGCGACCGCTGCGGCGGTCCGCCATGTTTTACTGTACTGTAGTTTTTTTCAGCGGTCCTCACTGTGGTGGAGGAGCGGCGTTTTCGGCGCCATTTTGGCTGCGCTCGCTCCGGCCGCATGTTAATGCTGCAGGCGGCCATTTTCTTGTAGCCTTCCATAGGCTTTGATAGAGCACCCTGAGTTACATCACTCCTTTTCCCTGGGCGCACCGATCGAGGCAGCAGCAGTGGTCTATCCAGGTTTTTTATCCTCTCTATCCCTATATCCTTGCCTGAGTTGAGCTTTTATCCCTGTGGGGGTCTTCTTGTGCTAGTGTGTGTGTGTGTGCGGTGGGCTGCGCTCGCCGCGCTTGTTAAAGGGGCAGTTAACCCTTTATTCTCCAGCATATTGTTTGGGGGCAATGGATTCTCAGGGAAGCAAATCTCCTACCACTTGGTGGGAGGCCAAGGGACTGCTGTTTCCCTCCCAGGGGGGGATTTGGCTGAGGTTGTGGCTAACCTTACTGCTCAGGTGCGAATGCTTGTGGCTGCTCAATCCACAAAACGGCCCAGAGTTTTCAATTTCCTCTGGTTCAGAGGGTGATGGTGATGGGGCTACTATGGCTGGGGTCTCCTTATCGGGGTCCCGTTCCTCCCTGGATCTTGTGGGGTCCGGGGTGGAGGCTGAGGTCGAAGGGGTGATAATTCTCCCCCTGGCTCGCCTGAAGAGCTTGCGCTTATGGATGAATTGGTTGCTTCTATCAAACAAACACTGCGTTTGCGGGATGAACCATGTCCTCCTGCTGCCCTGGCAGCTTATGGGACGCAGAAAAGACGCAAGACATCGCAGGTCTTTCCCTGCACTGATGATTTTCAACGCGCTGTTAAAGAACAGTGGCGCAATATACGCAAGCCTTTTGCTGTGCCAAGTAGGTTCAGCTGTGCTATCCTTTCACGCCCGCTTCTGATGAACGGTGGTGTGTAATGCCTCCGGTGGATCACGCGATAGCGGTTTTGAATAAGTCCACTGCGATTCCTGCAGAGGATACCCCGGTGTTCCGGGATGCCACGTACAGGAGGCTGGAATCTCTTGCCCGTCATACTTATTCTATTACGGGTTCTATGCTAAAAGCTATATTTGCTTCTCTTATGGCAGCCCAGGCTGTCGCAAGTTGGACGCAGGTGCTTAGACGCGTCCTGGTGGCTGATTCGGCCTCACTGGCGACATTGGATATGGTGGATCTAATCCATCAGGGTGTCATGTAGTTCTGTGATGCGGTCTTGGATATAGTGCCGTTGGCTGCACGTGTACACAGTGTGGCGGTATTGTCTCGCCGCCTGGTTTGGTTGCAGTGTTGGTCTGTGGACCAATCTTCGCGCAAGACCTTAGCCTATCTGCCCTATGATGGATCTCGCCTTTTTGGAGAATCCTTGGATACACTGATAAAGGGGATCACGGGTGGTAAGAGCACGCTCTTGCCCCAATCCCACAAGGTTACGGCGGCTCCTGGTAGGAAGCATGCTTCCTTTTGGCCCTCTCAGGGGTCCTTTCGTGCTTTTCGGTCGCACTATAAGGACAACCGTTCGAAGGTCAAGGCTCCCAAAAGGAGCCGTGATCAGGTAAGCGGAAGTCCGGCCAGTCCGGACCCGCTGCCCATAACAATGCGGCCCGAAGGGGCGCCCTCACCCAGTTCTGGGGTGGGGGGGCGCTTGCTCGGTTTTTTCTTCAACCCTGGCTGGCCCGTGTTCGGGACAGGTGGGTTCAGGAAATCGTTCGTTCTGGCTACAAGATCGAGTTTTCTCTCTCGGCCGGAGAGCAGGTTTTTTCCCTCAGATGGTTCCGGTGCCCCATCGGGACAGATTTCGGGGGTTCTCTTCCAATCTGTTCACTGTGCCCAGGAAGGAGAGCGAGGTACGTCCAATTCTGGACTTAAAGACTCTGCACCGCTTTGTGCGGGTTCGCAAGTTCCGCATGGAATCCCGGCGGTCGGTGGTGGCTGCCCTGGTTCCGGGGGATTTCATGGCTTCCATCGACTTGAAGGATGCGTACCTTCACATCCCGATTTTCGAGGGTCACCAGAGGTACCTTCGATTCGCCATTGCGGAGGATCACTACCAATTAGTGGCGTTACCTTTTGGTCTTGCTTCGGCTCCACGGGTTTTCACCAAGGTGCTTGCAACGGTTCTGGCTTTGTTGAGAGCCCAGGGCATCTCTGTCCTGGGGTATCTGGAAGACATTCTGGTTCGGTCTGCGACCAGCCAGGGTCTGGAGGAGGACCTGTCCATCACAATGCTGACTCTACTGGAGTTTGGTTGGACGATAAATTTTCCAAAGTCGACGCTGTGTCCGTCGATTCGTCTTCCCTACCTGGGAATGATTCTGGACTCGGTCCAGGTGACGATCTTCCTACCGGACGACGAACTCAGGACTCTTCAGGAAGAAGTCAGGTCCCTCAGGGACGTTCCGTGCTCGTCACTCCGGACGTGCATGAGATGTCTGGGATTGATGGTCTCGGCTTTCGAGGCGATTCCCTTCGCCCAGTTTCACACGCGGGGTCTCCAAGCGGAGATCCTGTCCAGGTGGGACGGGCGACCGCAATCTCTGGATCTCCAGGTTTCGTTGAGCCATCGCACCAGAAGGGATCTTCTGTGGTGGCTCCAGTCCTCAACGGTGTCAGGGGGCAAGTCTTTTCGTCCTCTTTCATGGACGGTGATCACCACGGATGCCAGCCTGTCGGCTGGGGTGGTGTTCTGGGCGTTCTGTCCGCCCAGGGGACTTGGTCGGAGGAGGAATCCTCCCTTCCGATCAACATTCTGGAATTGCGTGCGATGAATCTCTGCCTTCGACGTTGGACGGACAGGCTGCAGGGCTGTCCGGTTCGGGTGCAGACGGACAATGCCACGGCGGTGGCTTACGTCAATCGCCAAGGGGGCACCAGGAGTGCCCGAGCGGCTCGGGAAGTGGCCGACATTCTGTCTTGGGCCGAGACACACGTCCCGGCGATATCGACGGTTCACATTCCGGGGGTGGAGAACTGGCAGGCGGTTTCTCTGAGCCGCCAGTCCCTGGACCAGGGGGAATGGTCCCTCCACACGGATGTCTTCCAGATGTTGTGCGCGAAGTGGGGTCTTCCGGAGGTAGACCTGTTCGCGTCTCGTCGGAACATCAAGGTGAAAAGGTTCGTGGCAAGGACGCGCAATCCTCGGGCAGACGCGTCAGACGCCTTGGTAGCTCCGTGGCATCAGTGCCGACTGATGTATGCGTTTCAACCGATTCAATTGCTGTCCAGGTTCCTTCGCAGGTTGAACTCGGAACCAAAAACACAGTGATTCTTGTGGCACCGGACTGGCCTCGCCGGTCCTGGTACGCAGACCTCGTGCATCTGGCGGTCGACGCTCCGTGGCGTCTGCCTCTTCGAGAAGATCTCCGGTCTCAAGGGCCGATATTCCATCCTGCTTTACTTCGCTGGCTTTGACGGCCTGGCTGTTGAAACCGAGGTCCTGAGGGATAGGGTCTCTCCCCTGAGGTCATTCACACTTTGATCGACGCAAGGAAATTTTTCCTCGGGGAAGGTCTATTACCGTACTTGGAAGGCCTATTTTGCCTGGTGTGAGTCCAGGGGGTTTTCACCTCGCACATACTCGGTGTCTAGGGTGTTGTCCTTCCTTCGAAAGGGTGTTGCCCAGCGTTTGGCGCTGGCTGCGATCAAGGGTCAGGTGTCTGCGATGGCCGTTCTTTTTCTACGTCCTATGGCATCTAACTTCTTGGTTGGCACTTTTGTTCAAGGGGCATCTGGTCCCTCCTAGGAGGGTACCTCTGCCTCCTTGGGACTGGAATCTTGTTCTGTCCGTGTTGCAACTTGGTCCTTTTGAACGGATCAGGTAGATCTCGTTGTCTATGTTGTCCAAGAAGGTCAACTTTTTTGGTGGCGGTCACTTCGGCTTGCAGTGTGTCGGAGCTGGCAGCTTGTCCTGCAAGTCTCCGTATCTGGTCATTCACTTAGATAAGGTGGTCTTGCGACCTAACCCTTCTTTTTTTCCGAAGAGGGTTTCGGAATTTCACCTCAATGAGGACATTGTCTTGCCTTCGCCTTGCGCGAAGTCTAAATATCCGAAGGAGGTGGAGTTGCACTCCTTGGATGTTGTTCGGGCGATTTAGGGTTTACCTAAAATCGTCTGAATCATTTCGCAAGTCTGATTCTTTTTGTCCTTCCGGGGGTTCTCGGAAGGGCGTAGCGGCGTCGGCTTCTGCCGGCGCTAATTGGTTCGGACAGGCCATTGAACAGGCCTATGCTTTGCAGGGAAAAGTTTCCCCTATGCATGTGAAGGCGCACTCTGCCAGATCCCTGCGTACGTCTTGGGGCTGTCGTCATGGGGCTTCTGTGGCCCAGGTGTGTAGGGCGGCGACTTGGTCGACTGTGCACTCCTTCACACAATTCTACAGAGTGGATGTTCACGCATCGGCAGATGCTTCCTTTGGCCGCAAGGTTCTTAGTGCGGCAGTTCCTTAGGGTCCCTTGTTTTGGACCTTTGGCTGTTTGGGATTTCTTTTTATCCCTGGGTTTTTTTGTTTTTTCCTGGGTTATTGCTCCCGTTGAGCAAGTTTTTTTTTCTCATGTTGCCCAGCTGGTTTCCTTCCTTTGGTAAGGTTCCTTTCTTTGATGTGGAGACTGCGATGCCTTTAGGCGCGGCTGCGTTTCCCACCCCTCATGTTTGCACTGCTTTGGGACGTCCCCATTGTGAGGAATATGAAGATGGCGGCGACTGTCGGAGGACGTAAGAGAAAACGGAATTTTTGTAAAATCTTACCTGTAAAATTCCTTTCTCTGAGTCCTCCGACAGTCGCCGCCCCCGCCCCTCTTTTGGGGTTTAGGTACTCTACTGCTATTCTACTGAAACTGAAGTATGAAACAGGAAGCAGGAGGGTATAGACTGAGGGGACCACCCCCTGGGGTGGGGATATGTTAAAAGCTTTAATATTGACATATTATGTTGCCTAGCTACTCCTACGGAGCAAAGTCTAATACCCATTGTGACGAATATGAAGATGGTGGCGACTGTCGGAGGACTCAGAGAAAGGAATTTTACAGGTAAGATTTTACAAAAATTCCGTTATTAGGCCCGCCGACAAAGGCGGAGGGGTTGTTATTTTAAATAAATGTGATTACATAAAGGAACTAGACAGGTTGGTGGGAGATGCGGTTACCTATAAGAAACTTAAAAGCAATCCCACCGCCAAACTTAAAAACATATTGGAACAATTGGTAACAAAGGCAAAAGCAAAAGAAAAAGGTATCTTAACCAAAAAAGAAGCCAAATATCTGGTACCTGAGGCACCAAGGTTGCCTACTATATATCAGTTCCCTAAAGTGCATAAGAATAAAACAAACCCCCCAGGGAGACCTATTATAAGCGGGATAGGGTCCATTTATTCAAGGATTGGGGAATATGTGGACCACTTCCTGCAGCCTTTGGTGCCCACTTACTCCTCACATTTAAAAGATACCAAACACTTGATCAATATTCTGGAGAACCTCCAAGTTAGCAGTGACACTATTATGGCCACTATAGATGTGGAGTCGCTTTACACCAGTTTAAAGCAACAAGATGTGCTCTCCACCACCATGGCTGCCCTTAACCGAAAAACGAATATGAAGAAAAATCAGAAAAAATTCATATATGATTCATTGGACTTGGCTATGAGTAACAACTTTTTCTGGCACCAAGGTTCCTGTTACAATCAGGTCAAAGGGGTAGCCATGGGTGCCAAATATTCACCCAGTGTGGCGAATATCCTGCTGGGAGAATGGGAGGAAAAAACTATCTTCTCCAGACCAGACCCCTCCCTAAGGTTATACAGAAGATATATTGATGATCTTCTGATCTTCTGAGAGGGTTCTGCAGAATCGTTGGTGAGATTTATTGAGAAACTTAACAATAATGAATACGGCTTGACCTTTACTGCAAATTGGAGTAAACAAGAGGTACATTTTTTGGATCTCACGCTGGAAAAGCATAATGATGCAATTAACACAAAAACGTTTTTCAAGGATACTGATAAGAACAGCTATATCCCTGTTACCAGTTGCCATCATCCACAATGGCTGGGCGGAATTCCAAAAGGGCAATTCATGAGAATACGCCGAAATTGTAAAAGAGATGACGACTACATAGTCCAGTCAAACCTACTCATTAATAGATTTGTGGAAAAAGGGTATAGAAAAACTGATATGCAAAAAGTGAGAGATAGAGTTACTAAGATTCCACGCAAGGATTTGCTGAAGGATAAACCTAAACAAGACAAGACTAAAGGTGATCTAGCCATACTTACCAATTTTAACCGGAATTATAAACAGGTGGAGTCTATTATACAAAAACATTGGCCTATTCTTCAGAAAGACAAAACATTGAAAGGTCTGCTCCCAAATAGACCCCAGTTTATTTATCGGAAGGTTCCTAATCTGAGACATAGTCTAGCCCCTAATGTTGTCAATCCCCCTAGAAGACTTGTAACCTTTCTAAACCGTAAGGGATTTTATCCATGCAAAAATTGCAAAGTTTGCACAACCACTAAAAACTTTAAAAAGATTTCGCAATTCAAATCTTATGCAACAGGACGTACTTACGATATCAGAAAATTGATATCATGTGATTCCACACATGTTACCTATTTATTATCTTGTCCGTGTGGTCTTCAGTACGTCGGGCGTACTACTCGCCAACTAAAGGTCAGAATTAATGAACACCTTAATAATATTCTCAACGGTTTCCCCAAACACAGCTTGTCTAGGCACTTTCGGACTCACCATAACCGAGACCCAAGATGTCTGTCCGTCTGTGCCATTGACAGGATAGAACCCCATTGGAGGGGAGGAAACCATACTCAGCGTATTTCCATGAACGAAACGGAGTGGATATACCGTTTGAATACTTTGCAACCTTTAGGTCTTAATATAGACATTGATCTGAATTGCTATATTTCAAATTACTGATTGTGAGTTATTTAGTGTTGGTGGACTAGCTGTCCGAAGACCAATATGCTGGTTGGTCATGAGTCTAATTTTGTCTTATCTTAATTTTGAAGTTTATGAACTATTTTACAAATAAACTTTTTAATAAATATATATTTCCTCTGATAATAAATAATATAAATAATTTCCACAAAATTAAATACCACCAATATGAGATCTACAATTGTATACTAAATAATTGCCAGAGAATTACTATTATTTATTTATTAAATAAGCTTCCTGTTGATTTTTAACAATCTTTTGATTTTTAATAATTTTTACAACCCCTTTTTTATGTTAAACTAATTACATTTAATGCCAGTTTTAAAGATATCAATTAAAATAAAATAATATTATTAATAAAATATGCCATATTAATAAATATAAACTTCATGGGTTACACATTTATGAGTAGTTATTTAACCTTTAAATTAGGTCATATTATACCCATTTATTCATTTATTCAACCACTATTTAATTTAAATTTTTAATTTTTAATTCAATTCCATATAAATCGCCCTTTATGAATATTTATATATGCTAATTTACGGGCATCAGCTAATATGCAATACTGCTGTTCATTATCGGTCATTCGGAAGATAGCAGCATTGAGCTGTTTGCGGCCACGGATGGGGCGTGTCCCCTAGTTTAATAGACCCGCCCGGATGTGTGTAGCGAGGGCGGAGTGAGACACCGCCGGATAGATGCCCGCTCTCCTTCCGGTTCAGCGGGTAAAGTCTGATGCGTCACTTCCGGGGCAGCCCTCTGAGTATTTGGCCGTCTTTCCGGAAGGGTGGAGGTTGAGTAGGCTGTTTTTGTTTCCGGTGGGTGTCACCTATTTGTACGTATATGCTCTGGATAAGCTGACTGGCTAAGAGCTAATGATTATGCATATGTCTTGAAGAGGCTGATTGGCTAAGAGATAATTAGCATGCCTTTTTATAATGATACCAAGGTGATTGTGGTCACATGACCCTTGAAAACGACGGCCATACGAGCCGACGAAACCGGTCGGGAACATTGGGATACGATCACCCTGCTATCACTGCCATTTTGAGACCGTCTGGAGAGGACCAGTGAACGCGGAAGCGGTACCGTCCTGTGTCCAATCTTGGATCTCAAGTCTTATATGCCTGTTTTTTATGACCCTGATGTAAGTGTGTCCACCTTATTTTACATTAAACTGTCAAAAAGTACTTCACTATCCTGGTCATTCCTTTTGTTTTCATACTGCTGAGGAGCATAAGGAGGAGGAGTGTGGAGTTCTGTGGTGTACAGGAGGTTGTGAAGTGGACCACTTCAGAGGGCTTGGTCTTACATATTCGGACTCTGGTCGCGTTGATTGATCCTGCTTGCACTGACCCCCTGTAATTAAGGGGTCTTTGCTTTCTGGTAAGCACACTCACACATTGGTGCCTATATGGTGAAGGGTTCAAGGATTTACCATGTGAAGAGTTTTATTCCTTGGAGTTCTATCTCTATTCATATATCCGCTCATTGGGACTTATCACTTTGAACTTTTTGATGCACTTTATTGATGCACTTTATTTAATCATTTATTTATTTCTAATTATTCAAATAGTTGATGATTTGCCACTATGCACTTTTTATATGATAATTTTATTATACCACATATTTGCACGTTCAAAGGTGAGCGCAGCTTAGTACACCTTGTGTGTATCATACACCTAACCTGCAACATGTAACAGGGTAAGGTACGGTGGTGAGTACCAGTGCATCGGACCAGGGAAGGTCGTTGAGTATGATAAAGTCATGGTGATGTCTTCAGGATTTGTTACGGTGATCCGTAGGGGGTCTGGACCAGCCCAGCGAGGTGTTCGCTTTTTGAGGTGGCGCGGTCACAGGGCGTTGAGGAGGGATGATATCCCAGGTGCACAGGAGCTCTAGTACGGCTTCCAAGGTGTGCACTGTTTTGGTAGTGCCATCTTTACTAATAAGCAGACTTGCCGGGTATTTCCACTTGTAGGGGATGTCATGGTTGCGCAAGGCCTTGGTGACGGTCATTAGGTTATTTCGGCGTTGCATTGTGAAGCGGGAGAAGTCGGGAAAAACTTGAAAGTTCTTCGCTTGTTCGGGCAGTTGGTCTTTTAGTTTAAATGCATGAAGAATGCCTTCTTTTGCTTGATAGTAGTGCATTTTAAGCAGCACATCTCTTGGAACATCTGCAGGCAGATGGGGAGGTTTGGGGATGCGGTGTATACGGTCAATAGTGACATCCGTAGGGGTAAAGCCTGGTACAGCAGCCAGAAACAGGTCTTTTGCAAGATGCGGGAGTTGATTCGAGGAAACTGTTTCTGGGATGCCGCAAATTTTCAGGTTACTTTGGCGTGACCGGTCCTCAAGGTCTGCTAACTTGGACTTAATCCAGGAAATATCATCGGCCTGGGAGGTATGTGCATCTACCATTGAGTTAAACGATGTGGCAAAATCTGTCATCTGCTCTTCCAACTGATCAACCCTAGATTCCACCACGTGTATGTTCCTCCTGCAATCCCTCAATCCTGCAACTAGGTCAGTCTTTAGGGAAGATCGCAGCAGCATCACAATGTCCTTTAAGGCTGTGTCTGTTATAGGCTGTCCCGTGGTAGGGAATGCTGCTATAGGATCTGGGATCTGTGTGTCCATTGCAGGCATGTCTTCTGCCCATCCCCCGCCATGTGCCTGATCCCCTGCTAGGGGTGAAGTGGATCGTCTCTGCTTACTTTTAGCAGGACTGTGAGTGGATGGGGTGGATTGACCTGAGTGGTGGTCGGGATCGTCATCCGCAGTGTGCTGGGAGTCCCTGAGTAGAGCTGCTGCTGCCAGGGCGCTGGCAGCGTCCCTGTGAAGAGAGGAGCGGGCGCCATATTGGCTGGACCGACCCGCCGCTGGAGGGAAGAACGTGGCGAGTTTCTTAAGTTTAGGGGGATCGCGCTGCCTCCGGGACATTGCCGCTGTGTTCACGGGGTCACCGCCGAGCCGTCGGTGTGTTTTATCGGTGGTAGGCGACTCCGTAGATGAGATTTCCCTGGTCCTGTGCAGGAGCTCTCAGATCATGCGGCCATACACGTCCGTGGTAGCTCCGCCCCCCTGATTTATATTTCTTGAAGGAAGGCTGTTTTCTTACCCCTAATAAGTTTTTTACCATTACGGTTTTGCCAGCCAGGTTTGGCTTTGTCTCTTCTAAATGTATTTCCCATAGGAATGCACTGCGACATGCATTTGTATAATATGTTCCTAAAGCATTCCCGTTTTTCCTCCGTGGTCAGTGTTCCTAGGGTTTGGTCCCAGTTTAAACCTAAAACAGTGTTGCGCCAGATACAATATATGTACCGCAATAAATGAATGTGAAACATATATTACATCACAAAAGATGACTGTGCAAATCACAAAATAAGAGGAACACCAAAAAATGTCTATAAGATGAATCACAATTAGTGCAAATCAATAGTGCAAATGTGTCCATAAAATAAATTTTAAATGTAAGTAACACCTCCGTGATGGTGATAAAAGCTCCCTTCACCATATGCAGTTGCCTCTCACCTTAGTTTTAGACCCGGAAACACGGGTCAATAACAGCTTAAGTCCTCAATAAGGAAGAGTTTAACCAGCAAACCTACCAGTAGCCCTACCGAGGAAGTCACCGCTGTGAAGGCATTGACGTAACATGTATAGGGGGTGGAGCCTGCATACCCGACGTTGCATCTCTTCCTAGTACTTTCACAAGCTGAATAAGCATGCACTGCCGAGTGCTTTATATGTAAGTGCAGCGATTTACCTATTAATAAACTATTATATAAATTATAATTGTAAACTTTTAGAGTTATTAAAGCGGAGAGTACTAGATCTGTCTTCCTTTATTCCCTTTATATGCCATACTGTGTCCAGAGGTGGAATGCTGGATTAAGCCCTCTGGTTTGCTGGTTAAACTCTTCCTTATTGAGGACTTGAGTTGTTATTGACCCGTGTTACATTTGGAATATGGAATTTATTTAAAGGACACTTTTGTTTGCACTAATTGTGATTCATCTTATGTTTTTTTTTTTTATGTTCCTCTTATTTTGTGATTTGCACAGTGGCGCAACACTGTTTTATGTTTATTTGTCTTTGATTGTGAGGTTGTGAGCACAGGTTAGTGTTTGCTGCCAGATTTGTGCACTATGATTAAATTTTTGCACTTCTCTATTTTGATACACTGATAATAATCACGTTTTTGCGCTGATAGTTTTTTTTTTTTTTTTTTTTGATACTTTGCTCCCAGTTTACTCTTTCCATCACTAAGCACAATTTGGGAAAATTTGCCCTTCTGAAGTTTAGGGGTTTTATGTTCCCCTTTTGCCTTGTTATATTGTTATTTACGCTAAATGTGATCATCCTGTGATCGCCAGAGCCCAGGTTGTCCTGGACTTCTACCTCCGAGATTAGGTCTGGGTCATTAGTGATCAATAGATCCAGCATTGCATTTTCTCTAGTAGGAGAATCCACCAATTGAGACATGTAGTTGTTCTGTAAGGTTTCCATGAAGAAACGGGCCTTCTGTGAGTGTGTAGTCCCCTCTTTCCAGTCAATGTCAGGATAATTGAAGTCCCCTAATATGATGACTGGTCCCAGTTTTGCCACTTTACCCAACAGTGATATAAATTCCAGCTCTACCTCCTCCCTTTGGTTGGGTGGCCTATAGCAAACCCCCACAATTACCTTTCCCTTTACTTCTTCCCTATGGAGTTCTACCCACATGGATTGTAACTCCATACTCTTTCCTTACATTATATCACTCCTCTCTATCACCCTTACATTATTCTTGACATAGAGACATACCCCTCCCCCTCTTTTTCCTACCCTATCCTTCCGGTACACCGAATACCCTTGGATATTGGCCAGCCAGTCATGTGAAGGGTCGAACCAAGTTTCCGTTATTCCAACAAGCTCTATGTCCTCCTCATGTACTAACATTTCCAACTAATCCATTTTATTAGCTAGGCTCCTGGCATGTGCATATACCCCTCTTAGTTTTGTGAATGGTGACTATTTTTATTCCTGTTTGGTCTGAGGTTTTCCCGCACAGACCCCCCAATTGATGTTATGGAACTACTGTAGCTGCTGACTCTAATACTGCCTTCTGTCCTTTGCTCCCTCCTGACTCACTCTACTTCTGGGCCCTCCCCCCCAGTCTCCTAGTTTAAAAGCCCTTCCAACTTGGTGGCCATCTTTCTACCCAAAAGAGCTGTACCATCCCCATTAAGGTGCAGCCCATCCTTACTAAAGAGCAGGTTGCCGACTGAGAAGTCAGCCCAGTTCTCCAGGAACCCAAACCCTCCCTTCCTACACCAGTTTCTCAGCCACTTGTTAAGTTCCCTAATCTCCTTCTGCCTCTCTGGTGTGGCTCGAGGTACTGGCAGTATTTCAGAGAAAAGCACCTTGGAGGTCCTATTCCTCAATCTATTCCCCAAGTCCCTGAAATCGTTCTTTAGGATTCTCCACCTTCCTCTTATACTTGGTCATTAGTGCCCACATGCACCATGACCGCTGGGTCATCCCCAGCCCCGCCCAATAATATGTCTACCCGATCCGCGATGTGCCAAACTCGAGCACCAGGTAAACATACTGTCCGGCTACTGCAATCGTTTCCACAGATTGCCCTCCTCTGTCCTCTTGAAAATTGAGTCCCCCCCACTACCACAGCCAGTCTAACATTTCCTGAGTCTCTGTCCCCCTCCTTCCTGGAGCCGCCACTCCCCTGGCAGCTGGGGGTGGGCGCCTGCTCCAGCACTGCCACTCCTGAGTTGATATCCCCATCAACATGCAACTTGGCAAATTAGTTAGGGTGTATCAACTCAGGACTGGCCTCCCTGGCACTCTTCCCTCTACCCTTCCTAACGGTCACCCAACTGCCTACCTCTGATGCCTCTGTCTCCTCTACTCCTCCCTCCTCTATGCCTGCCCCTGCCAGCGCTTGATGGGTAATGTCCAAGCTCCTTTCCAGGTTGTTGATGCTACGCAGTGTTGCCACTTTGTTCTCCAGATCGAGGATCTGGGCTTCCAGAGAAACAAGTCGCTCAGATCTTGCAAAGCAGTATCCCCCCTTGATTGGTTCATCAAGGAACGCATACATGCAGCAAGAAGTGCACTGAGTGGCATCCCCAATCCTGTCGGACATTATTACCCTCTACTCTATGGGGATAATTAGTAACGACCTGCTATAACTTACCTACACTACCTCTATCTCCTCTGATACGAACGCTAAGATACTCCCCAGTCCTCCCAGGTGCTCAGTCGCAGAGCACGGTCAGTCGCAGAGCACGGTCACAGTCACTTAGTTACCCCCCCTATCAGCTGATGAGTCCCCCTACTCACATTCCTCCGTCCTCCGCCGCCACTACTGCCGCTCTTTCACTGGTCCCGGAAGTCCTCTGCACCGGCACTCGGCGCCCGGCTTCCTCGTGTGGCTTCCCCGCACGTGTCACTGGCGGCTCCTCCACACACAGCTCTCTCCCCTCGACTTGCTTGCAGTAGCTGCTGTTACTCCGCCCACACACACACACTGCTTCTGCCTCTGCTTCAGGGAACGCTCTCCTCCTCTCCTCTCGTGAGCTCAACGTGCCTCTCACTACATTCCTTGGGATGTCTACTTTCCAAAAAGTGGTAATTTTGGGGGGTTTTGTACTGTCCTGCCGTTTTCGCACTTCAAGAATTGAGATAGGCAGTCAGAAGTTAAAGCTGCGTAAATTCCAGTATTTACACCATAGTTTGTAGACGCTATAACTTTTGCGCAGACCAATAAAAATACGCTCGTTGAGAATGTTTTTGTCAAAGACATGTAGCTAAATACATTTTGGCCTAAATATATAACAAAAATTGAATATTTTGGATATTTTTTAACTGTCAAAGTAGAAAATGTCAATTTTTTGCCAAATTTTCGCTCTTTTTTTATTAATAAAATAATGAATAAAAAATAAAAAGCGCAGAGGTGATCAAATACCACCAAAAGAAAGCTCTGTTTGTGGGAAAAAGATGTAAATTTTGTTTGGGTACAGCATTGCATGACGCAGTGCCAAGTTGAAAAAAGTGGCCTGGTCATTAAGCTGGAAAATCCTCCCATCTTAAAGTGGTTAATTAACAAAAACAAATATATTGTTGCAAACCATCACCTAACACCGCAATAACAGCATTGTTCTTATTTAAATATAAATAGCACATACTTTAATAATTGGGTAGATTTGTCTGTGTCTGTCTCTCTCTCTGCTATATCAGTCGGGGGCGGTTTAGAGATTTGGTAGAAGTGTTTAAAAGCTGTCTCAAATTCTTAATATTAGGAGAGCAGAAGTCTCTCCATAAGCAACCTATTCATTCAGTGGGCTTAGGGGTTGGTTATTCTATAAAAATCCCAAAGTTTAGTTCATGTTTCATACCCTTTGGAAAGATTACAGAGTTCAAAGATCCATCTCTTTTCAATCTGTATTAGGATTTTCATTGGACTCGGAGTACAGTCTTTGATTTAGGCAGCAGGAGAGCAAGGAGTCGTTCACAGCGTAGATTCAATACACCTAATAGGGAAAGAACCCCCTCGACGGGGAGTGAAGAGAACAGACCCACCAAGACGCTGACTTTTTTGGAGAGGGGAGGCAGGACAATTATGGAACTTAACAGCCCAAAAAAGGGGAGACCAAGGAGGAAAAGAACACCAAGATGGAAGAAACCCTCAAAAGGAGAGGATAACAAGATCGCTAAGATACAGAAGGAGATGGTTGAGACTCCATTCACACTAGTATGACTTGTCAGGTGACTTTTGTGCCCTCAAGTTGCCCCAAGTCGCTTGTCATAACAAATGCAATGTAAATGAATGAGAGCCGTCTTAATATGCACTACTGAAGTCAAACCGACTTCAGAAAAGGGTCCTGTACTACTTCAAGGCAACTTGTATCCAACTTGTGCCAATAGACTTCAATGGGAGTCGCCTCCAAGTCGGATCCTTATCTTTTGTCAAGTGACTGTGATCTGACTTTCCAGCAAGAATGAAAATTAGCCAGGCATTCTCCACATTGCAGCCATGCCAACAGTTCCTGTATACCATTATCTCTGCCTGGTCTGTGTGAGTGGCACTGGTGGACACTGATTTGTGGCACTGGTGGACACTGATTTGTGGCACTGGTGGACACTGATTTGTGGCACTGGTGGACACTGATTTGTGGCACTGGTGGACACTGATTTGTGGCACTGATATGTGGCACTGGTGGACACATACGTGGCACTGGTGGGCAGTGGCACTGGTGGGCACATATGTGGCACTGGTGGGCAGTGGCACTGGTGGACACTGATATGTGGCACTGGTGGGCAGTGGCACTGGTGGACACTGATATGTGGCACTGGTGGGCAATGAGGAAATGAGTAAAAAAAAAAAAACTAAAAAGGGGAATTGGGTCACAACACATATTCTAATTGGCCAAATACAAAGTTGTCTATCATATAAGTTGCTTTAAATAATTCACAAGTTGTGCTGAAGTCGCAGTAAAAAGTCGCTCTGTCATGGGGCGACTTATGGTCGCGGTAGTGTAAACCGAGTCTGAATCAAGACAACGGAGGACCAGGTAATATTGGTGACCTCAAAGTAATTTACCTCTCATTTCTAACTGCAAGATCTCTTTAATGGACTTTCACTTTTACCTACTAACATCATGATGAAATTTTGAGGTAAAGACCTGAATCTCTTCATTAGGAAGATAGACTACAGGACATTCTTTGAAGGACCCATTGGGACAGAGACTAATGCTGAGAATGTTACCTCTGCACAGGAACAAAAAGCTGTTGACAATCTAGTGGAACATTTAGGGGAAAATACTGATTAAAGCTCCGAAACCAGTGATGAAGAACATGGTGAAAAATGGAAGAGGGAGGTAAACTTAAGGATATAGATTTACCAAGAATGCCATCTCTGAGTAGTAACAAATGGATAAGCATGTTTCTAGACCTTGTACTGGCAGACCTCAGGAAGATTGACACACAATCTTCTAACAACCTGATAAAAGATTATAGAACTGAAGAATGACACTAGCATAGTGATTAAGAACAGTGATAAAAGGGCAATATCATCATAATGGACGAGTATGTAGGAGAGATAGAAAGACATCTCAAATATGGGACTGTGTGAAACGGACAAACAATCCCTTCCCAAACCTAACCTCCACTAAAAACTCATCCTAGCAGAAGAAGCAGGACTTCTCTCCAATAAGGAGCTAAAATACTTTTTAACGTGGAAACCTTCAATATTCCAGTATTCTACACCATTCCCAAAATCCACAAAAACCCCCTGGAAGACCCATAGTGTCGGCAATGGGAGGTGCTCTTGAAAGAGTTGGGAAATACCTGGACCTACTAATTAAGAAGATGGTTACTCGACTCCAGTCCTTTCTCAAAGATACAGCGGACATACTTGGAAAACCACCAGATGTAGCAATCCCCACCATGGGCTCTGCTGGTCGGTGTGCATGTGAAAACACTCTACACCTCACTCTACACCCCATTAGTGGGGTCTGAAATCAGTCACTTCCTTGACAAGTACCATCCAACAATGGGAACACAGAACAAGTTTATCGTTGAACTGCTGGAGTTTGTTTTGAATAACTACTTCCAATTCCTTAGAAAGTTCTTCCAACAAATAAGAGGGACCTCTATGGGAGCACCCTTGGCACCAGCATATGCCTGCCTACACCTAGGACACTGGGAGGAAAATCTTGTATATCCTTTGGCCTTTTCCATCCTAGACTCGCCCAGAGGTTTCCCTCCTAGTGAGTAGCTTGGTTTCTGGCACCCAAGTGCATTACTTTACATTTTTCAACATTAAACCTCATCTGCCATGTAGTTGCCCACCACATTATTTTGTTCTGGTCCGCTTGTAAGATTTCCACATCCTGCATAGAAGATATTGGCATGCTTAGTTTAGTATCATCAGCAAATACTGAGATTGTACTAGATATCCTCTCCTCTAGATCATTTATGAATAAATTAAACAGGATTGGCCCCAGGACAGAACCCTGGGGACCCCATTTCCACACCTGCCCAATCCGAGTACTCCCCATTAATCACCACACTTTGCACTCTCCCCTGGAGCCAGTTCTCTATCCAGGTACTCACTTTATGGTCCATACCCACCTTCCTTAGTTTGAACAGTAAGTGTTTGTGGGGAACTGTGTCAAAGGCCTTTGCAAAGTCCAGATACACCACATCCACAGGCTTACCTTTATCTAGGTGGTAACGATTTTTCATGAATCCATGCTGATTACTACTAATACCAATTTCATTACTAAAGTCTTGTATGTGGTCCCTTAACATCCCCTCCAAAATCTTGCAGACTACTGACGTTAGGCTGACTGGCCTATAGTTACCCAGGATATATCTCGGCCCTTTTTTAAATATTGGTACCATGTTGGCTTTTTTCCAATCAGCTGGCACCATACCCATCTGTAAACTATTCTTAAAGATCAAGAATAATGGTCTGACAATCACCTGGCTGAGCTCTTTAAGAACCCTCGGGTGCAAGCTATCCGGTCCCGGTGATTTATTTATGTTAAGTTTCTCTAGTTTAGTTCTAAGTCTATCTTCTGTTAGCCATGGCGGTACTTCCTGAGGTGTGTTGTTTTTAGTTTGGCCTTACAAGCTGGGTTAGTGTAGCCCCCAATTCTTTTGTGAAGACTGAAGAGAAGAAATTATTTAACACTACCGCCTTTTCTCTGTCCTCTGTGGCCAAATCTCCCTTGTTGCCTTTTATGGGGCCAATGTGTTCTGGCCTCGCTTTCTTACTGTTTATTTACTTAGAAAATTTTTTGGGGTTCTTTTTAATCTCTTCCACTATGTCTCTCATGTTCTATTTTAGCCGCCTTGATTTTGTCTTTACATTTCTTATTACACTCTTTGTAATGCTTGAATGCTGCCAATGACCCCTCAGTCTTGTATTTTTTGAAGGCCTTTTCTTTAGCATTAATATGCATTTTTATGTTGGAGTTTAGCCACCCAGGGTTTTGTTTTGCTCTTTTAAATTTATTTCCCTTTGGAATGCACTGATCAATCCCTTTAAGTATGCTCTTGAAGCACTCCCATTTTTCCTCCGTGTTCTTTGTTCCCAGGGTTCTATCCCATTTGATGTTTTCTAGCAGAGAGCGCAGTATTGGGAAATTGGCTCTTTTGAAATTCAGTGTCCTTATATTACCCTTATGTTTCCTATTACTGTAATTAATACTGAAACGAATTGACCTATGGTCACTGTTTCCTAAGTTGCGCCGTATTTCTATATCCATGAGCAGGTCTGTATTGTTGGTAATCAGTAGGTCAAGTACCGCATTGTTTCTTGTCGGTGCATTCACCATCTGACCCATGAAATTGTCCTGCAAAACATTTAGGAACTGCCGAGCCTTGGCTGAATGTGCGGTTCCTTCTGCCCAGTCTATCTGGATAATTAAAAGTCCCCCATTATGACATTTCCCATCCTTGCTGCCAATCCTATCTGTAAAAGGACGGTCCGCCTCCCCCTCCTCCCTCAGGTTGGGGGGCCTATAGCATACGCCCAAAATTACCTTCCCCACAGTGCCTTCCTTTGAAGTTCTACCCATAGGGATTCTGCCTCGTCCATAGCTCCATAAATAATATCATCCCTCATATTTACCTGTACACTGTTCTTAATATACAGACATACCCCCCCCCCCTTTTTTACCTTCTCTATCGCTGCGATAAAGGGAATACCCCTGAATGGTCGCCATCCAGTCATGAGAGCTGTCGAACCAAGTCTCTGTTATCCCCACAAAATCTAAGTCCTCCTCAAACATCAGCAGCTCCAGCTCACCCATCTTGTTGGTCAGGCTTCTGGCATTGGTATACAAACCTCATAATTTAGGCCGTTTACATATATCCTCATTTGATGTTTTTAGGCTGCTCTTCACATGTGTTAATCGGGGAACTCAATAGTAATGACAGAAATATTTGCCTCACAACTACTACCAAAACCAAATCCCATTTTTTGATCTGAAGATCTGTGCCAAAAATAGACTTCAAACTACATCAACCTACAGGAAGGAGACTGCAGCGAATACACTCCTACATGCAACCAGCCATCATCCAGAGCCCCTTCTACGAGGAATACCAACAGGTCAGTTTCTTAGAATTGGAATAAACAGCACTGAACCAGAACAGTTCAAAAAGTAAGCGGATTCCCTCTACATTCGTTTTCAGAGAAGGATACTCTCATAAAACCCTAAGAAAGGCCAGGAAATAGGGCATACAATACTGAGAGAACAAGTCTTACAAACATGTCAAAAGTGTTGAACAAACATTGGCATATCCTCACCTCCAACCCCCAACTTGCCAGCATAGCAGGACCATACCCTCAGATTTGTAGCAAGAAGGGCTAATAACCTGAAGGACCGATTAGGATTCTCAAGACCTCCCCCCGAGAAGAGACAACCAAGAATAACTGATGTTTCAATGTGGGCACTGTGGGTTTTTCCCCTTTTTTGAAAAGCCAGAAAAATTCAGCAATGTAGATGCAACCAAGACCTAATAAATTAAGTTTTGTTAACTGCTCAACGGATAAGGTCATATATATGCCCGAATGTCCCTCCCATAGAGCATACATTTGGAAAACAAAATGACCCTTACAAGTGCATATTGGGGAACATATTTGGGCAATTGGAAAGAAAAAAGCACAGTGGTGTAGTGGTTAGCAGTTTCACCTAGCAGCAAGAGGGTCGCTGGTTCAAATCCTAACCACAACACTACCTGCCTGGAGTTTGCATGTTCTCCCTGTGCCTGCGTGGGTTTCCTCCGGGTACTCCGGTTTCCTCCCACACTCCAAAGACATGCTGGTAGGTTAATTGGATCCTGTATAAAATTGGCCCTACTATGTATGTATGTGAGTTAGGGACCTTAGATTGTACGCTCCTTGAGGGCATGGACTGATGTGAATGTGTAATGTATATGTAAAGCACTGCGTAAATTGACAGCGCTATATAAGTACCTGAAATAAATAGAATTAAAGGATCCGAGCTTGACTCTGACCTCAAACTTAAGCCCCGGAAGATTTTACCCCCTTCCTGACCAGGGTTTTTTTGAGATTTTTTTTTTTTTTTTTTTACTGCGTTACTTTAACGGACAATTCCGCGGTCGTGCGACGCTGTACCTAAACGAATTTCACGTCCTTTTTTTTCCCACAAACAGAGCTTTCTTTTGGTGGTATTTGATCACCTGTGCGATTTTGTTTTTTTTTTTTTTTTTTTGTTTTGATCATGCGCTATAAACAAAAAAAGAGCGTAATTTTTGCAAAAATAACAATATTTTTCACTTTTTTATATGAAATTCCCCCCCCCCCCCCCCCAAAAAATGTAAAAATCAAAATTTTTTAACATTTTCAGCCAAATTGTTTTACGCTACATATGTTTGGTAAAAAAAAATCGCAAAAAGCGTATTTTGATTGGTTTGCGCAAAAGTTATCGCGTTTACTAACAAAGGGAAAGATTTTTGTCTTTTTTTTTTTTTTTTTTTTTTTAAGGAGTAATGGCGGCGATCTGCGATTTTTTTTTTTTTTTTGCGGTATTGCGGCGGACAGATCAGACCCTTGACTGAAATTTTTGACACTTTTGGGGGTACCAGTGACATTACTGCAGTAATCAGTGCTATATATATATATATATATATATATATATATATATATATATAATATATATATGCCCTGTTAATGCAAAAATGACACTGGCAGGGAAGGGGTTAACTGTATTGGACAGGGAGGGGTTAAGTGTGTCCTAGGGGCGTGATTCTTACTGTAGTAGGACAGGTCTCCTAGTGTAAAAACAAAGCTCAACGGTTCTACATAGTAGAACCGTCTGATCTTCATTTTTACACAGGGGAGAATAACAGGCGGCTTGTTTACATAAGCCGCTCTGTCTTTCTCCCGCTGTACCGGCGATCGTAGTGTGACCGGCCGGTCACACGCCCGCACTCCTCTGTGAACAAGCCTCAGCGAGCGCGCGCTCACTCACCCACTATTGGCTCTAAAAGGAGTGACAGGCGAGCGACGTAGATCTACGTCACTCTGCCTGGCCGGGGCTGACTGCCGCAGTAAATATACTGTGAGCAGTCGGCAACCGGTTAATGTAAAAGGCATAATAGCCCTGAAACTTCCACTAAAGAAAGGGGACTCTGATAACATTCTACAACAGATTGACAGGAGATGGGTCTTTCAACCCGGTACTCCTTTCCAAAGGGTATGAACCATGAACTAAACTTTGGCGTTTTTCTAGAAGAATAACCACCTCTTAAGCCCATTGAATGAATAGGATGCCTATGGAGAGACTTCTGATCTCCTTTTAATGGTAAGGATTTGAAACTGCTTTTAAACATTTATTCTACCAAATCTCTTAACTCCCTGATATTACTCAGATGAGCAAATCACCTGATTGATATCACAGAGATAGACAGTGGACACATCTACCCATTCATTAAAGTATGGGCCCTGTATGTGCTATTTTTTTTTTTTTTTTAACAAATACATTTTTATTGGTTTTCAAAGAATAAACATGTCGAAATGTACGTACAAAAGAGCAATCATACATAGAAACATGGGTGTAATATCAGATGGATAACAAAATCACGATTTAACAAGTAAGGCTGTTGTACTTGGAAAAAGCATATAAACAGAGGAGCCCCTCTGTATAGCTCATAGGCATAAATTACACATCTTAACAGGAAACAATTTACAACATTAAAGACAAGGCAATAGTGCACTCTAGTGGTCAATGTAAGAAGGCCAGAAATCATACATCGTGTGAATGGTCTTGCCATGGTTTCCAAAATTGGTGTATCCTGAGTGAGGAACCTTCCTTCAAGGACATAATTCTTTCATATATGTGAACTTCCCTGAGGAGCCTAATTACTTCATGTATTTTTAGGGACTTCAGCAGACTTCCAGTGTCTCATCAACACTGCTCTGGCTGCAAACAAAATCTGCATGGTGATGGGTCTAATGGAGCGGTGTATCATTTCACTTCCTACGCTTAATAACGCAAGGGCCGGATTCTTTTTAAGTAGGTTACCTGTAACACTCGCAATCAATCGGAATACGACTGACCAGAAACTTTTGATATGCAAGCACGTCCATGCCATATGAAGGAGCGTGCCTACTTGGGCACCACAGCGCCAACATTGGGCTGAACATTGGGCGTGGTTGGAGAATTTTGCAATCAGATGTGGCGTAAGATACCACCTCTGATGAAATTTTTGAGCCCATTCCCAGTAGTTTGCACACCTGGTATATTTAACCGCTTGCCGACTGCTCACAGTATATTTACTGCGGCAGTCGGCCCCTCACAGGCAGAGTGACGTAGGTCTACGTCGCTCGCCTGTGAGGCTCTGGGGAGCGAGCGCGCGCCCGCTCCCGCGCGGTCACGGACCCCCCCCGCGCGTGTGACCAGCGGACCCGATGTCCGCCGGTCACTCGGCGATCGGCGGGGGAGAAGGAGAATGTCAGGCAGCTTGTGTAAACAAGCCACCTGTCATTCTCCTCGCTGTAAAAACACTGATCACTCGGATCTAGTATGTAGATCCGTTGATCAGTGTCCTTACAGCTAGAGCCACAGCCAATCACAGTAAGAATCACGCCCCTAGGGACACACACAGCCCCTCCCTCCCAAATAAAGTTAACCCCTTCACTACCAGTGTATTTTTACAGTAACAGTGCATATATATAGCACTGATTACTGTAGAAATGTCACTGGTAACCCCAAAAGTGTCAAAAATGTCAGTCAAGGGTCCGATCTGTCCGCCCCAATGTCGCAGTACCGCAAAAAAATCGCAGATCGCCGCCATTACACGTTAAAAAAAAAAACACCAAAAATGACAGAAATCTTTCCCTTTGTTAGTAAACGCGATAACTTTTGCGCAAACCAATCAAAATACGCTTTTTGCGATTTTTTTTTTTTTTTTACCAAACATAGGTAGCATAAACAAATTGGCCGAAAATTTTAAAAAATTTTGATTTTTACATTTTTTTGGGGGGGAATTTCATATAAAAAAATGTGAAAAATATTGTTATTTTTGCAAAATGTACGCTCTTTTTTTGTTTATAGCGCAAAAAGTAAAAATCGCACGGGTGATCAAATACCACCAAAAGAAAGCTCTGTTTGTGGGAAAAAAAGGACGCCAAATTTGTTTAGATACAGCGTCGCACGACCGCGCAATTGTCTGTTAAAGTCACGCAGTGCCGAATCGCAAAATACCCCCTGGTCGTTTAGCAGGAAAATCCTCCGGGGCTTAAGTGGTTAAGGTTATTACGGATAGCCTTGCTCCATTGATTTTTCAGTGAATGTTGAGTTCAGGTCCCTTTCCCATTTAATCATTTGTGGGGTTTTCACAAAAATCGTTTTCAATTGCAGTAAATTGTAAAAGACCAATATACCTTTCACTTTGGGATGAGTGCTATTCCAGAAATTCCACGCTGCAGTGGGCACCCGAGTGTAAGTGCTTGGAAATGATTTTAAAATGTGTCGGAGTCTCATGTATGTAAATAGTTCTGACTGGGGCAGGTGGAATTGTCATGTAAGGGAGTTAAAAGGGGCTATAGTGCCCTGTGTAGTTATGTCTGCTAGTAACGAGATACCCTTGTGGGTCCACATGTCAAGGTTACAATCTTGTGTCAGGAATTGTAACGACTCTAAAGGGATCGGTATGTGTGTGCATTCTTGAGGACTGGTGGGTTGCGTAATCAGGGTTTCTCTTACGTCCTCCGACAGTCGCCGCCTCTTCATATTCGTCACTAATGGGGTTATTGACCTTTTCTCCGTAGGAGTAGCTAGGCAACAGAATATATTAATATCAAAGCTTTTAACATATCCCACCCCCAGGGGGTGGTCCCCTCAGTCAATACCTCCCTGCTTCCTGCATACCAACTCAGTTTCATATGCCTAGCTCAGGAGTATGCAGGCTGTTCCTGTGCTGGGGCTCTTAGTCTCAGCCACTTTTCTCTTTTTTGATTTTATTTGAAGTTTTTTCTCTTTCTTTTACTTAGCTGTTTATTTTCAGCTTTAGTTAGTTCTTCTGATGAAGATGATCGTGTGGCGCTGGGTCTCAGTCTGGCCACCCTGGATCCCAGGGCTCAGGGCCAGGGGCTTCCCAGCCTGCCATCGAGCGTTCAGCTTAGGTTTTGCCCTGGCACATTGAACGACCCATCCCTGTTCGCCGCAGGGATGCTATCGGTGAGGTGGCTACCTCACTGGACGCCATTGCGGTTTTGCACCGCAACTCCACTGCGTCAGGCTTGCGACACTCCCTGTCCTCAGTACTGCGGTTTGGTCGCTGGAGCAGGCTCCCCACGCCATCCGGACTGGTAAGTGTAACTCTATGTGGGGACCTGTCTTTTTTGGGTGTCAGTCTGGGACTGTGTGACCCTGCATGTCTGTGTGGCTGCTGTGTTCCCTGTCAGCTCCTGTGTGCACTTGCTGCCTGTGTGTGGGCCATTTTTCTGGGGCAAAAGTTATGGTGGCAGGTCCTGTGAGGTACTGCACAGCGTTTTTGGCGCCAAACGCCACCATTTTGAGCGGCGATCAATCACCACATGTCAGCGCCATGTTCTCTTTGCCCAGGGTTTTTTCCTCAGCCGAGCGACCATGTTTGTGTAGCCTTGCAGAGGCTTCATAGGGGCGGTCAGTCTTGCATCACTTCCTTTTCCTCTGGGACAGCGATCGGTGCAGCAGCCTGTGTGAGCTCTCCAGGTTTTATATCTCCTTTTTTCCTGTATTCCTTGCCCAGTTCTTGTCCCTGTGGGGGTCAGTGTGTTCAGTGGGTGCGGTGGGCAGCGCTCGCCGCGATCTTAAAGGGGCAGTACCCTTTATTAATTACTTTGCTGGGGCATGGATTCTCAGGATTGCAAGTTTCCTCCCACCCTGGTGGGGGTCCAAGGGGCTGCTGCTTCCCCCGAGGGGGCTGATCTGGCCACTATTGTGGCTAACTTAGCTGCTCAGGTGCAGATGCTGGTGGCTGATCGATCCACAAAACGGCCCAGGGTGTCTATTTCCTCTGATTCAGAGGGCGATGGGGCTGCTATGGCTGGAGTGCCCTTCTCAGGGTCTCACTCATCCCTTGACCTTGTGGGGTCTGACGGGAAGGTTGAGGTGGAAGGGGTTGATAATTCTCCCCCTGGCTCGTCTGAAGAGCTTGCACTCATGGATGAGTTGGTTGCTTCTATCAAGCAAACGCTGCATTTGAAGGATGAACCATGTCCTCCTGCTTTGATGTCCTCTTATGGGACGCAGAGGAAACGCAAAACATCGCAGGTTTTTCCTTGCTCTACGGAATTTCAGCACGCGGTTGATGAGCAATGGCGCAATTTAAAAAAGCCTTTTGCTGTGCCGAGTAGGTTCAAGCTGCGTTATCCCTTTACACCGGCTACTGATGAGCGTTGGTGTGTACCGCCTCAGGTGGATCACGCGGTGGCGATTTTGAATAAATCAACTGCGAACCCTGCTGAGGATACCCCGGTGTTCCGGGACCCGACGGACAGGAGATTGGAATCTCTGGCCCGTCATGCCTATACGGTTGCTGGCTCTATGCTGAAGCCTATTTTTGCTTCCATTATGGCAGCCCAGGCTATTGCGGATTGGACGCAGGTGCTCAAGTGCACTCTGGTGGCTGACTCTGCCCCGCCGACAACCTTGGCTATGGTGGATCAGATTCATCAGGGTGTCATGTATTTGTGTGATGCGGACTTGGATTTGGTCCCTTTGGCGGCGCGCCTGTCTAGTGTGGCGGTCTTGAACCGTCGCCTGATATGGTTGAAATGTTGGTCGGTTGACCAATCTTCTCGCAAGACTCTGGCAAATTTGCCCTACGCGGTATCTCGCCTTTTTGGCGAATCTTTGGATACTCTGATAAAGGGTATTTCTGGGGGTAAGAGCACTCTCTTGCCCCAATCTCACAAGAATAAGTTTGTTCGCGGTAAGAAGAATGCTTCGTTTAGGCCCTCTCAGGGGTCCTTTCGTGCCTTTCGGTCGCACTATAAGGGCAAGCCCTTCAAAGGCCAAGGCTCCCAGAAGAAGCCGTGGGCGGGTAAGCAGAAGTCTGGCCAGTCCGGATCCGCTGTCCATAACAATGCGGCCTGAAGGGGTGCCCTCACCCGTTTCTGGGGTGGGGGGATGTTTCCTCGGTTTTCTTCAACCCTGGCTGGACCGCATTCGGGACAGGTGGGTTCAGGAAATCGTTCAATCTGGATACAAGATCGAGTTTCTCTCTTGGCCGGCGGGCAGATTTTTCCCCTCAAACCTTCAGCTGACTCCAGAGCGCTTGTTGGATCTGCACCTGGCGGTGCGGGACCTGCGGGCCCAGGGAGTGGTGGTTCCGGTGCCTCATCGGGACAGATTTCGGGGGTTCTATTCCACTCTGTTCACTGTGCCCAGAAAGGAGGGCAAAGTACGTCCGATTCTGGACTTGAAAGCTCTGAACCGCTTTGTGCGGGTTCACAAGTTTCGCATGGAATCCCTGCGCTCGGTGGTGGCTGCCCTGGTTTCGGGGGAATTCATGGCCTCCATCGACTTGAAGGATGCGTACCTACACATCCCCATTTTCGAGGGTCACCAGAGGTACCTTCGATTTGCCATTGCGGAGGATCATTATCAATTTGTGGCGTTACCCTTCGGTCTCGCTTCGGCTCCGCGGGTTTTCACCAAGGTGCTTGCGCCGGTTCTGGCTTTACTGAGGGCCCAGGGCATTTCTGTCCTGGGGTATCTGGACGATATCCTGATTCGGTCCGCGACCAGTCAGGGTCTGGTGAACGACCTGTCCATCACGATGCAGACTCTGCAGGAATTCGGCTGGACGATAAATTTTCCAAAATCGGCGTTGTGTCCGTCGGTTCGTCTTCTCTACCTGGGGATGATTCTGGACTCTGTTCAGGCGAAGGTCTTCCTGCCGGAAGACAAGCTTCGGACACTTCAGTGCGAAGTCAGGTCCCTCAGGGACAATCAGTGCTCGTCCCTCTGGACGTGTATGAGGTGTCTGGGGTTGATGGTTTCGGCCTTCGAGACGATCCCCCTTCGCCCAGTTTCACACGCGGGAGCTTCAGGCGGAGGTCCTGGCCAAGTGGGACGGGCGTCCGCAATCTCTGGATATGCGGCTGTCGTTAAGCCATCTCACCCGAAGGGGTCTTTTGTGGTGGCTCCAGTCCCCAGCGGTGTCGGGGGGCAAGTCCTTTCATCCTTTGTCGTGGACGGTGATCACCACGGATGCCAGCCTGTCAGGCTGGGGTGGTGTTCTGGGCGTTCTGTCCTCCCAGGGAACTTGGTCGGAGGAGGAATCCTCCCTTCCGATCAACATTCTGGAATTGCGAGCGATAAATCTCTGTCTTCTGCTTTGGACGGACAGGCTTCAGGGCCGTCCAGTTCGGGTGCAGACAGACAATGCCACAGCGGTGGCCTACATCAACCACCAAGGGGGCACCAGGAGTGCCCGGGCGGCTCGGGAGGTAGCCGAAATTCTGTCTTGGGCCGAGACCCACGTCCCGGCGATCTCTGCAGTTCACATTCCGGGGGTGGGAAACTGGCAGGCGGATTATCTGAGCCGCCAGACCCTGGACCAGGGGGAATGGTCCCTTCACCCGGATGTCTTCCAGATATTGTGCGCGAAGTGGGGGTCCCCAGATGTGGACCTGTTTGCGTCTCGTCTAAATCACAAGGTGGAAAGGTTCGTGGCAAGGACGCGCGATCCTCGGGCAGACCCCTCGGACGCGTTAGTGACGCCCTGGCATCAGTATCACCTGATGTATGCCTTTCCACCGATTCAGCTGCAGTCCAGGTTCCTTCGCAGGTTGGCCTCGGAACCAAAAACGGTGATTCTGGTGGCACCGGACTGGCCTCGCCGGTCTTGGTGCGCAGACCTCGTGAATCTGGCGGTCGACGCTCCGTGGTGTCTGCCTCTTCGAGAAGACCTTCTGTCTCAAGGACCGATATTCCATCCTGCTTTACAGTCGCTGGCTTTAACGGCCTGGCTGTTGAAAGCCAGGTCCTGAAGGATAGGGGTCTCTCCCCTGAGGTCATTCCCACTTTGATCAAGGCCAGGAAGGCCTCTTCAGGGAAGATTTACTACTGTACTTGGAAGGCGTATTTTGCCTGGTGTGAGTCCAGGGGGTATTCCCCTCGCTCATACTCTGTATCGAGAGTGTTGGCCTTCCTTCAAACGGGCGTGGACCAGCGTTTGGCGTTGGCCACGATTAAGGGTCAGATTTCTGCGCTGGCCGTTCTTTTTCAACGTCCTGTGGCGTCTAACTCTTTGGTTAGCACCTTTGTTCAAGGGGTGTGACATTTGGTCCCTCCTAGGAGGGAGCCTTTGCCTCCATGGGATTTGAACCTTGTTCTGTCTGTGTTGCAACATGCTCCTTTTGAAAATATCAGGGAGATCTCGTTGTCTTTGTTGTCCAAGAAGGTTGCCTTCTTAGTGGCGATCACTTTCTGCTCGCAGGGTGTCGGAGCTGGCGGCCTTGTCCTGCAAGTCTCCGTAATTTGGTGATTCACTTGGATAAGGTGGTCTTGCGACCTAACCCGTCTTTTCTTCCGAAGAGGATCTCGGAATTTCACCTCAAGGAGGACATTGTCTTGCCTTCGCTTTGCGTGAAGCCTAAGCATCCGAAGGAGGTGGCTTTGCATTCCTTGGATGTTGTTAGGGCGATCAGGGTTTACCTGTCATCGACTAAATCCTTTCGCAAGTCGGATTCTCTTTGTCCTTCCTGAGGGACCTCGGAAGGGCATGGCGGCGTCGGCTTCTACCATCGCCAAATGGATCAGGCAGACCATTGAGCAGGCCTATGCTTTGAGGGGGAAGGTTCCTCCCATGCCTGTGAAGGCACACTCTACCAGATCTCCCTTGTTTGGGCCCTTGGCTGTTGGGGTGTTTTTACCCCTGGGTTACTTGTTTTTTCCTGGGTTGTTTCTCCTGTTGAGCACGTTTTCCTGTTGCCCAGTTGGTTCTCTTACTTTGGTAAGGTTCCTTTCTCTGATGTGGGTACTGCGTTGCTTTAGGCGCGGCTGCTTTTTTTCCCACCCCTCATGTCTACACTGCTTTGGGACGTCACCATTAGTGACGAATATGAAGAGGCGGCGACTGTCGGAGGACGTAAGAGAAAACTGAATTTTTGTAAAATCTTACCTGTAAAATTCCTTTCTCTGAGTCCTCCGACAGTCGCCGCCCCCGCCCCTCTTTTGGGGTTTGTTTATGTACTCTACTGCTATTCTACTGAAACTGAGTTGGTATGCAGGAAGCAGGGAGGTATTGACTGAGGGGACCACCCCCTGGGGGTGGGATATGCTAAAAGCTTTGATATTAATATATTCTGTTGCCTAGCTACTCCTACGGAGCAAAGGTCAATAACCCCATTAGTGACGAATATGAAGAGGTGGCGACTGTCGGAGGACTCAGAGAAAGGAATTTTACAGGTAAGATTTTACAAAAATTCAGTTTTTCCATTCCTCCAGAGAGTGATATATGAGTGGATGTGGTACAACGTGTCGAGTATCTGAGTCGGCACTTTTCAAGAGTAAGTTTCTCAGTGTATTTGGGGAAACATGGGCGGATTCTTGGTTGGTCCAATGTTTAGTATTTGGAGGTAAGAACCAATGTCGTAATTGGTCTAGAAAGGATGCTGTATAGTAATCTTTAAAGACAGGTACACTCATACCACCAGCTGATTTAGATTTCATCAGCAGTTTACCATTGGCTCTAGGTCTTTTATTAGCCCATATAAAACCATTAATGAGGGATTGTAATTTGCGGAAATAGGAGTTTGGGATATGAACAGGTAATGTTCTAAAATAATATAATATTTTTGGGAGGAGAAGCATTTTCACCGTCGCTAGCCGGCCCGACCATGACATAAAAAATTTCCGCAACCGGTTAATTTCCAAACGTATATCGTGTAGCAGTGGCCAAAAGTTGGCATTAAAAATATTAGAGATATCCGTGGTAAGTCGGATTCCTAAGTATGTTATGTGGTCCGCGACCCACGGGAAAGGGAATCTGTTCTGTAGAATACGTTTTAATTTGCAATCTATACCAAGTCCGAGGATCTGTGATTTAGTGGCATTAACTTCATAATAGGAAACAATATTTAATCGCTGTAGCACCTCATAAGCTGCCTGGAGGGAATGGGCAGGGTCCGTTAAAGTAAGGATGACATCATCAGCAAATAGTGATATTTTGTGATGGGTATCTTTGAACGTGATGCCTAGTATGTTGGGGTCAGATCTAATTTTAGCTGCCAGTGGTTCCATTATAAGATCGAAGATCAGGGGGGGACAATGGGCACCCCTGACGCGTCCCGTTCGTAATAGTAAAGAGCGAGGAGTACATGCCGTCGCACATCACGTGCGCCGAGGGGGACGAGTAAAGGGCTAGAATGGCCAAATGAATAAAGCCATGGAAGCCAAACTTATGTAGTACTTGGGTCATGTACATAGTTACATAGTTAGTGAGGTTGAAAAAAGACATAAGTCCATCCAGTTCAACCTATGATGTGTGTGTGTACCCCCAATGAACCCGGTCGAAGGCCTTCTTTGCGTCCAAGGCTAGGAGCAGAGAAGGCCTACGCTGCGAGGGGGAGAGATGGATTAAATTGAGCATCCGTCTGGTAGCATCCGGAGCTTGGTGGCCTGAAACAAAGCCCACCTGGTCTTTGTGAACCAGAGTGGGCATTATTTTGGCCAAACTATTAGCAATCACTTTAGCATATAGCTTTACATCCACATTTAGTAGAGATATTGGCCGAAAATTTTGAGGCGCAGTGGGGGGTTTTCCCGGTTTAGGCAGGGTGACTATGGTGGCCGTTAACATTTCCTGGGGGAAATTTGTTCGGGCTGTGGCTTCTGTGAAAACCGACAATAAGTGCGGAGTCAGAAGGGGGTGGAATGTCTGATAGTATTCCGCCGAAAATCCATCTGGACCCGGGGCCTTATTTTTAGGAAGGGAACGTATAGTGTGGTGTAGCTCTGACTGAGTGAACGGGGAGTTCAAGAGACAAGTCTTGGGGAGTTAGTGAAGGTAGGGACAATGTGCTAAGAAAATCATGAATTGCAGCAGGGTCAGGTTGAGCGACAGTCGGGTCCGATTTTAGATTATACAAAGAACTATAGTATGTATAAAAGGCCTCAGCAATTTCTTTAGGGTTGGATACCGTTTAGCCCGATTTCGGATCAGTTATGGAGGTGATCTTTTGTTTGGCTTGTTTTTCCTTAAGCTGAGAGGCCAGTAATTTTCCGGCCTTATTGCCATATCTATAAGATTGTGCTTTAAGGATTCTAAGATTGCGGCCGTGATTGTCAATTCGCAGTAAACGAAGGTCATGTCTGGCTTTGAATAATTTATCTGCAAGCAGGGCAGATGGGGACGTTTGATGTTGTTTTTCTAAGTCATGGATTTCTGTAAGGAGGTCATTCAAGAGTTTGGTTCTCTGTTTTCTCACCCTTCTACCAAGTTGGAGCAGGACACCTCTGAGAACTGCCTTGTGAGAGTTCCAGAGAACAAAAGGGTCAGTCACAGAGGGGGCATTTAGTGTAAATTATTCGGTGATGGCAGATGATATATCCTGAAAGTGTCGGGGGTTCAGGAGTATAGAGAGGTCATTGCGCCATCTGTTGGCTCGGGTCTCTGTTCTGGTTACATAGATATACTATATAGATAGATACAGGGGCGTATCTGACCAAGTGATATTGTGGACCACAGACTTAGAGACTTTTTGAAGGAGAAATTTGTCTATCCAAAACATTTCTATCCTAGAGTAAGTCTGGTGGACCTGGGAATAATGAGTGAAATCTTTTTCCGAAGCATGTTGGCATCTCCAAACGTCAAGGAGGTCAGAGTCTAAGAGAAACTTTTGAGAGTTGGCCTTCACTTCTTGGCTCCGCCGGAGGCCGTACTATCTAATTCCAAATCATTAATAACATTGAAATCTCTGCAGAGAATCATGTATCCTTGACGTAAGGAGCGTACCATTTTCCATATTTTCCTCAAACTTGTAAGCTGCCGGGTATTCGGTAGATATACATTGACTATGGTGTAAATGCTGTTGTTAATTTCGCAGACTTAAGACCAGCTATCTACCCCCAGGGTCGCAATAGGAGTCTATCTGCCGAAAGGAGACTGTATCTCTGATAGCTATCGCAGTACCCCCTTTCTTCTTAGGAGAGTTGGAGCAATAGATATGAGGAAATTTGGAATTTTGGAAGGGAGGAGGATCTTGGGATCGGAAATGAGTCTCCTGTAGGCAGAGGAAATCGCAATTCAATTGTTTAGCTTCATGCCAAACCATACAACGTTTGGCTGGACTGTTCAGTCCCTTTACGTTTATGGAGGAAACCATAAAAGCCATATTGGCAAGTACAATATAGGCAATATAACTATTTGTTAATACCTGACCCCCAGAAGAGCTGTAGTATTTGCACAGAAACTAGGCAACTAAGGCAATGACCACGTAGAATTAAAGAGCTGCTCAATCAATGTCCTTTCGAAGGGGTGATGCGTAGGGGATCTGGTGCACTGTAAGAAAAAGTAGAAAAAGAACAACAACAAAATATCACTATTTGTCTCAATACTTTGGTAACAGAGAGACAAAGAAATAAAAAGAGGCGATTCCAAGGAATCTGGGCGGATCTAAGCCACTGAAGTATGGTGGTTACAGGAACAAAGGCATGGAGCCAGAGGCTCACCGGAGAGATGGGTATCTCCGTAGGTTTGGGGACACAGGATCAACCAGAGTCGGAGTCGCATCCTCGACCCCCGGATGGTCTGGCAGGGGAGGGTCTGGATCCAAAATCCTCCATTCTTTTAGGTATCGAACAACTTCTCGCAGGGAAGAGATGACAAATGTGGAGTTATCTTTTGTTACCAGAAGCTTAGCAGGATAAAGCCATCTGTATGTAATACGGTGGTTGTATAACGGTTTTGTAATGGAGGCCAGTTGACGCCTTTGATTCATCGTAAAGGCAGATAGGTCCGCAAAGAATGACAGTTCTGTCATACACTCCGGGAGCGTTTCTTTGTTTCTAGCGACCGCCAACAACTTCTCCTTAATGTGGAAAAAGTGAATCCTGGCAATAGTATCTCTGGGAGTGTGTTCAGGAACATGTTGCGGCTTAGGCAGCCTATGGATTCTATCAATGGTAAGCTCCTCAAGTGGAGCATGAGGTAAGGCTTCTTTAAGAATGTTCACAAAGTATAGTTTCAGGTCTTGAGTTTTAACGGACTCAGGAATTCCTCTGATCTTCACATTATTTCTGCGGGACCTATCTTCGAGGTCCGCCAACTTGGATTTGATCCAATTTATCTCGTCATCTCTGTTGTTAGAAGAGTCCACCATTTTGTTGAACGTTGATGCGAAGTCTTCCATTTTGTCCTCAATATGAGTGACCCTTTGAGAAACTGCATTTACTTCTGAGCGAAAGCTGCTGGCCAGGGAGAGGATATTGACGTGTAGAGTGGTCCGCAGGGACACGAGCATGTCCTTTTAGAGTAGTATCCATTACCGGTTGATTGAGTGTGGGAAATTCCGTTATAGAATCCTGTAATCCCCTGGTCAGTTCAAGCGTAGAGGCAGTATTCTCTCCATGCCCCTCACTACCCCCATGTTGTAGCTTTGGTTTGGATTTAGCCAGGCTGGAAGATACTGAGGAAGCACCGGATTTAGGGCCCAATAAAGTGGAGTGGAGTTGGGGATCCTGAGGGGAATGGGCAGAGGGAGACGACCACGTTCGTGGTGAGGGGTAGGGGACAAATCCTCATGCTTTTGGAAGTTGAAGTGGCGAGGAGTATGGAAGAAGTCTGTCACTTTCCCACGGTTTCGGGATCCTTTCCTTTTTGTGGAGGCCATGAGTGAGGAGATCCAGAAAGAGGGTGCAGGTGTGATACGTTGTATAGAGTATATATATATGATCCTGTGCATGCTGTATAGATCCGGTGAGCCTTTCTGCGAGGTTAAAACATCCTATATTAGAACTCACTCAAGGATAGTATAAAAAGAGGGTTGTATAGAAAGCAAGGCACTTGTTACAGTTAACTTTCCATCCAGCAGGGGGCGGTTGTGGGCTGCAGATAGGCTGCTGATTGGCACCAGCAGCAGAATGCAAGGCTGAAATGAAGTGCAATGCTCTGCAGGTATCACAGTGCAGGTGACAGGAAACAGTAAGAACTTGCAGGGGTTAATGACGCACTGTATGATGGTGGGTGAAACAGTAGCACATAAGTCCTTTGCCAAGGTTATAGCTGTAGAAGCTGCTTATGGGCCGCAGTCTGGGAGGTGGGCAGGGAGGAATGTTCTGCACCGCGGCCACTAGGTTTGCCAACTGTACGAGGTTTGAAGCTCGGGGTGTGACAGGCCCAGAAATGACCACAGGGGGGTAGTTACTGGTGATTACAGCCGTAGGATGGCGCCGGGCCGATGGCAAGATGGCGGCCGTGATCGAGGGGAGACGGCAGAAAGCAGCCTGCGGGCCCCGGGAGAGGAAGAGCACGGCAACGGTGGTGTCTAGCTGCAGTCAGGGGTGCCCCGAGTGGTGTGGAGTGCCGTAGCCTACCTCATAGCTGAAGCCAGTCCCAGGATGGAGACCGCCGAGCTCTGGGGGTTGCGCGGGCGGCGCCGCAAGTAGGCCTCAGGTAGGGTGTATGGCGAATCCGCTCCCGGTGTCCAGTAAAAACGGTATGTGGCGACACAGCCAGAAGAGGGTGATACAGCGGTGGCACTTTCGGGCTAATCTTCTTCAAGAGGGAGAAGGATGGCGAAGGATTATGTATGTATGTGCTATTTTTATTTTATTTAATAACGTTATTGTGGTGTTAGTTTGCAACAATATATTTGTTTTTCTTCATTCAATTCTGAGTTCAATAGACATAGTATCTTTTGTAAGCATGCTGTCTGGGGTGTCTCTATACTATCTTTCTGGGAATCTTCCCCATACCCCCTACTGTACGGTACTTTTTCTCTTTCGTTCATTGACAGACACAGCTCCTGATTCTTCCCAACCATTGGGTTATACTGCCCCCTACAAGTGTAGGACACTAGGCAGGAAAAAAGCTTGACTATGCCTATGGGCAGTCCCAGGGGGTATACACCCACTCTCAGCTTTAGGCACTTTGTTTTTTTTTTTTTTTTTTCTTCCTAGTCAGGAGTAAGGACAAAGTTCCTTGCTGGAATCTTTGGTCCTGGAAACCTTTTTCTATTTGAAGGGAATTTTTTCCTATCTTTGTTTTGTGAGAATCTATAATCAACTGCTGGACTGTGCAGCGGACTGGATATTTTTACAGAATCCAAAGGGTCCCCCAGGCTGGCTGGCAAGCGCGCGTAGGCCTCAGCTCTGCGCTTAGTTGGCCGTGACAATGCCCCACTGAACGGGGGCTGACCTGCGAGTTAAACGTCTCGCGAGGACACATACGACAACCCCCCTCATTCTGGTGGTATGTCCGGAGCTGTACCCACTCTGTTCCAAGTATGGTAGGAAGCAGTCTCCCCTCTTTCCCTGGAGGGTTTTGCGGTGGATGTGAGCCCCTTCCTGGGACGGTGGGTGGTCTGTAAGCTTTTTGCTATGCGGTATCCTTATGAGGATTCCCTGCTTAAAAAGTGGACGATCCCACCTGTGGTGAACTCGCCAGTTTCCAGGTTGAATAAATCTACGTTATTCTCTGAGCTTTTAAGGAACCGGCTGATAAGAGGCTCTGGCCCGCTATTTGTTCACTGTGGCTGGTTCCGCACTTAAGCAGGTATTTACTATTGCCCTGGTGTTGCAAACTCTGACAGAGTGGGCTAAACTTTTACATCGGGACCTGGAGGGGGAGCAGCCTCCCCCTGCTTTTGCAGCGCTGGCGGACCAGTTGATCACTGGGCTGCATTTTGCTTGTGATGCCTCTTTTGGATGTGGTTCCCTTGGTCTCTCGGCTGTCTGTATCAGCAGTGACCTTTGGCGTATTATTTGGCTGAAATGCTGGTCTGACCCAGTGCCTAAGAAGGCCTTATCGGATCTTCCTTTTGTGGGGGATTGCCTGTTTGGAGCTTCCCTGGATGACCTCCATTAAGGGTCTCACACGGGGGATGAGTACTCTTCTGCAGGCTACCAAGAGTGAGGAGCCCCGTCGTAGATGGGGGCCATTGTTTTCGGCTCCTACGAGGCCTTTTCATCCCTCAGGGTCTCAAGACAAGAAATCAAAGCCTTTCAGGGCCTTCACCAGAGGTTCCACGCAGACCTGGTCTCACAAGCCACTAACGGGCTCTCCCAGACCTGCGGACAAGACTTCCTCTGCATGAAGGGGCACCCTCACCCTTATCTGGGGTGGGGAGACGTCTTCGCTGGTTTCTGGACCTGTGGGCCTCCCTGGTTCAGGACAATTGGGTCCACAAAGTCATTTGGTTCCGCTACAGATAAAGTTTCAGTCTTCTCCTCCGGAACGGTTCTTTCCTTTGAAACCTGCACTTGTTCCCAGACGGCTTACGGTGTGGTGTCTCTTTGGGGCTGTGCAAGAATTGTTACTTCAAAGGGTGATTGTCCTGGTTCTGACTTCGGAACATTTTCAGGGGTTTTACTCCAAACCTGTTTACCGTTTTCAGGAAGGAAGGCAAGGTACGTCCAATCCGGGGCCTCAAGGCGCTAAACTGCTTTGTGCGGATACAGAAGTTCTGAATGGAGTCTATTCATACGGTAGTGGTGTCCCTACACCTGGGAGATTTCCTTGCTTCTATTGACATCAAGAGCAGTTACCTTCACATTCTAATATGACAAATGAATTGGTCCCAGGTGATAAGTGACATGAAATTGCCATCATCCCATAAACTCAGTACAAAAGAAATATAACACTAAAAGTGTTGGTCTCCTCTAAGAAGGGGGGGGGGGGGATTTTAAGGCAATAAACAAAATGTAAATGCTAAATAGAAAAAAAAAACAATAGCATAACAACAGTATATAAAAAGATTATGAATTATTTATTTAATACAATTAAGAAAATGTATAAAATGACAATGATGTCACATGGGAAATAGTTGTTGACATTATGATCATAAGATTCCATGGCCAGGAATGGAAAAACCACAATTGGTCATGGATCACAATTCTTCCCCCCCCCCCCCTCACAAGATCCAGCCTTTTTATTTTCCCCTATGGGGTGTAAAGGATCCCAATCATCAGCATCTATGTTGGGTTTGGATTGTGATTAACAATTTTCTAGGGTATATCAATGTGTTTTTTTTTTTTTTTTTTTTTTTGATGGCCAGGTAGAGAGCATCCCCCGTGGCAGTTATCTTTGCCCCTCCAGTCCGGCACAGGTAAGCCCACACACATGTATCTCTTATATGTGGTGGGCATTGAGCAAAGTGTTATGCATGGTTGAATTTGGTATTCCGCCATGCCTCTCACTTGCCTCCTATGTGTCGGTGGTTTGTTAGTCCTCTGTTCTTTCCCCCCGAAGCCGAACGGAGGTGGCTGAAATCATTTCCGGTGTGCCGTGCGCGATAATTCATTATCTTTTTATATACTGTTATGCTATTGTTTTTTTCTATTTAGCATTTTCTATTTAGCATAGAGGAGACCAACACTTTTAGTGTTATATTTCTTTTGTACTAACGTTCTAATATGTGCCGGTCACCAGCGTTTCCTCTACTTTGCTGTGGGCGAGGAGCCTTATCAATTTGTGGTGTTACTCATTGGTCTTACCTCCACTCCTCGGGTCTTCACAAAAGTGTTGGCCCGTTTGCTAGCATTGTTGCATCAGCAGAGGATTGTGGTACTGAGGTAACTGGACTATCTTCTTCTTCTTCTCTGAGCTGAATCTCCGACTGCTCTGATGGACAACCTGGAAATTACTCTACGAACTCTGAGGGAGTTCATTGGATTCTGAAGCTCAAGAAGTCTGCTCCTGGTTCCGTCCACCAAGTTGGACTATCTGGATCTGACTCTGGACTCGACCTCAGCCAGGGTGTTTCTTCCTCTGGACAAAACTCCTGAACCTACAGGATGCAATTCAGCTGCTGTTGTCCAGCAGACAGACACATTTCAGGACTTGCATGCGGGGGCTGGGCATGATGGTGTCTACCTTTTTTGAGGCGGTTCCGTTTGCACAGTTCCACAAGAGCTCTCTGGAAAAAAAATGTTTTTTGTCAAATGGGACAAGGATCCACAGTCTCTAGACAATCTCATTCTTTTAAGCCAGGGTACGAGAGGGTCCCTGATTTGGTGGCTTGGCTCTCTGGCACTTCGACAGGGCAAATCTTTTTTTCTGTACTAGACAGTGGTCACCACAAATGCCAGCCTTTCTGGGTAGGGAGGTGTTCTCCGCACAGATTGTGCTCAGGTGGTCTGGACTCTGGATCAGTCCGGACTGTCAATCAATGTACTAGAACTTTGAGCGATCAGACTTTGGCTAATTGGACAGATTTAAGCCATACCGGACACCCGGAAGCCAATTAGACAATGCCACAGCTGTGGCTCATGTCAATCACCAAGGGGGCAAGGGAGGTTTCATCAGTTGTGTCCCTGTTGGGGTAATACCGAGGTGGACCTATTGGCCTCTTGCCTTTAACAGGAAGGTACAGAGGTTTGTGGCATGGTCTCGGGATCCTCTGTCTGACGCCACAGACGCGCTAGTGTTTTTTTTGGGATCAGTATCGTCTAATTTACGCCTTCCCCCCTCTCAAACTTCTGCCTTGATCCTGTGCAGGAGTCATGGCAGAAGGGATTCCGGTCATTCTAATGGCTTCAGACTAGCCTCGCCGGTCTTGATTCGCCAATCTGGTACCGCTGGTCGCCGATGTTTCTTGGAGACTTCCTCTCAGGGAAGGTATGCTGTCCCAAAGATCTATCTTCCATCCTGCTTTAAAGTAGCTAGCTTTCACAGTTAGGCTGTTGAAAGCCAGGTTCGCAAGGATCAGCAATTTGTACACTGTTTAAGGCTAGAAAATCTACCTCTAGGAAGATCTACCATCGTACTTGGAAGACTTAAATTGCATGGAGATTTTTTGGGTGCACCCTCGCTCCTTTTCGGTGGCTTGGATCTTGGCTTTCCTCCAACGGGGAGTTGAGCAGTGCCTGGCCTTGAGTACCATCAAGGGCCAGGTTTTGGCCTTGGCAGTTTTCTTTCAACGTCTATTGGCAAAACATTCCTTGGTGCATACTTTTCTCCAGGGAGTTTGACATTTGGCTCCTCCAGTGCAGTCTATTGCTGTCGTGGGACCTTAATTTGGTGCTGTCCGTTCTCCAGAAACGCCCTTCAAAAATATATGGGAGGTTCCCCTGCTTACGTTGTTCTAGAAGGTGGCCTTTTGAGTGGCTATTACTTCTGCATGCAGGGTGTCCGAGCTTGCAGTGTTGTCTTGTCGTTCACCCCTTTCTGTCGTGCCTTCCTAAGGTCATCTCTGCTTTCCATTTGAATGCAGACATTGTTTTGCCTTTCCTGTGTCCCAGACCTGAACATCCTAAGGAAATAGCCCTGCATTTCCTGGATGTCGTTTGGGCACTTAGAGTGTACATGGCAGCTATGGGGTCTTTTAGGAAGTCCGACTCAATATTTGTACTCGCGGACGGACCTCGGAAAGGTTTGTCTCTTCTGCTGTGACCATTTCCAGATGGTTACGACTGAGGGTGATTCAGGCCTATTCAATTAAGAGTCAGGTTACATAGTGAGGTTGAAAAGACACACCAGTCCATCCATTTCAACCTATGATGAGTGTTTGTGTTTTTGTCAATAGTACATTGTATACCCCTGTATGTTGTGGTCATTAAGGTGCCCATCTAATAGTTGTTTTTCAAAACTATCGATGCGCCTCGCTGATACCACTGCTTGTGGAAGAGAATTCCACATCCTGACCGGTCTAACGGTAAATAATCATTTACGCAGTTTAGGGTTAAACCGCTTCTCTTCTAATTTCGAGTGGCCACGAGTCCTTTTTATATTCCCTTTCACTGAATAGTTTGTTCCCTGTGCTAGGGTCACCAGTACAATATTTGTACATTGATTATCCTATCCCCTCTCAAGCGTCTTTTTCCAGAGAGAATATGTTCAATGCTTGCAGTCTTTCCTCATAGCTGAGATCCTCCAGTCCCTTTATTGGCTTTGTTGCCCTTCTCTTAACCACTTAAGCCCTGGAGGATTTGACTGCTCAAAGACCAATATCTATTCTGCAATTCAGCACTGCGTGACTTTAACGGACAATTGCGCGGTCGTGCGACGCTATACCCAAATTAAATTGACATCCTTTTTTCCCCATAAACAGGGCTTTCTTTTGGTGGTATTTGATCACCTGTGCGTTTTTTTTTTTTTTTTTTTTTTTTTTTTGCGCTATAAACAAAAAAAGCGTAAATTAAAAAAAAAAATAACTATTTTTCACATTTTTTTTTTATATGAAATTCCCAAAAACAAGAAAATAATTAAAAATCAAATTTTTTTTTAACATTTTAAGCCAATTTGTTTTCTGCTACATATTTTTTGGTAAAAAAAAAAATCGCAATAAGCATATTTTGATTGGTTTGCGCAAAAGTTATTGCGTTTACTAACTAAGGGAAAGACATGTCATTTTTATTGTTATATATATATATTTTTTTTTTAACTAGTAATGGCAGCTATCTGTGTTTTTTTTTTTTTTTTTTTTTTTTTTTTTTTTTTGGGACTGTGACATTGCGGCGGACAGATCGGACCCCTGACTAACATTTTTGACACTTTTGGGGGTACCAGTGACATTACTACAGTAATCAGTGCTATACATATGCACTGTTACTGTAAAAATTACACTGGCAGGGAAGGGGTTAACTTTATTAGAGATCCAGGGGTTAAGTTTGTCCCTAGGGAGCGTGCTTCTAACTGTCAAGGGGCGTGGCTTTTGATTTAACCACATAGACATACGATCCTACATAGCAGTATCATATGATCTCTGCAGTTACACCAGGGAGAATGACAGGCAGCTTTGTTTACATCAGCCGCCTGCCTTTCTCCCTCTCCAGCGGCAGATCACGAATGGCCGGCGGACATCGGAGCCGCCGGTCACTCGCGCAGGGGTGGCCGTGAACTAACGGGGGCGGCCATCCCTACAGGCTCCTGGGCGACGATCCTGTCCCTTGCCCAGGAGGGGCTGACTGCCGCAGTAAATGTACTTGCGGCGGTCTGCAAGCGGTTAACTCTCTCCAGTCCCAGCACATCCTTCCTGTGGACCGGTGCCTAGAACGGGACTGCGTACTCCAGATGTGGCCGGACCAGAGTCTTTTAGAGTGGGAAAATTTTTGTTTTATCTCTTGAGTGAATCCCCTTTTTAATACATGCCAATATTCTGTTGGTTTTGCTTGCAGCGGCTTGACATTGCATGCCATTGCTGAGCTTGTCGTCTACCAGGACTCCAAGATCCTTTTCTATCTTGGATTCCCCCAAAGGCTCACCCCTTAGTGAGTAACTTGCATTGGTATTTCTGGCACCTAAATGCATTACCTTAAACTTTTCAACATCAAACATGAGGTTTGCCATGTAGATGCACACCCCATTATTTTGTTCAGGTCTTCTTGTAAGATTTCCACATCCTGCGTAGAAGTTATTGCCCTGCTTAATTTAGTATTGTAGGAAAGTAGTCTGTTTGAGGTTCCCTATAGTGCTTGCTCTTAAATTATATCTTAGTGGTAAACATCTGTGACTAGTGGTCAATAAATTAAATAAACCAATAATAAATTAATACTCCTCTATTGATATAATAAATATTATTAAAACAGTGAATACCAATAAATAGTGATATGCATAAATAGTGGTTCATATAATAGAGTCCATATCAAGTGACTGTAGTGAAAAATTCAAATAAAAGTTCAAATGAATAGTGAGTCTCTTGTGCAAATAATGCTTATTCACAGAAAAGTACAGGTGCTCATTGTGGAATTTTCTGATTTCACTCTGTGATATCAGTGCAGCTCTTGTTCCTTTTCCTCTGTGATAAAGGGTAAGAGTTGATCACTTACCAAATGATGTGGGTCATGTATGCCTTTATAGCATCAAGACCAACCAGGCATGGATAGCCTCCAGGCTAAAATAGGGGTCTCCTTGTGGCTCACTTGGGGTAGATAGGATGGCGGGCTCCCCCTCTCTCATCTCAGGCCAATAGCAAGGAAGACCAAAAAGGCTCTGGCTAGTGTAGTATTTTACAGATACAGATTTTATTCCCAAATTGTGGGTAAAAAAAAAACATTTATGGCAATGATACAAAAAGCCAAATAGATGAAATAATTCAATAAAAAGGCCCCTGACGGCCGCTGTTGAGCGTGTGTAACAGCGCGAGCTGTATGCAGGGTAGCAAGCGGGAGAACATCCGGCTTGCGCTCTACCTGCGTCACAAGTCATGTACGCTGTGTGTTCCAATCTTACGCGTTTCGTCACATCCGGTGACGTCTTCGGAGATCTCCAAAGACGTCACCGGATGTGACGAAACGTGTACGTGACGTGTGACACAGGTGGAGCGCAAGCCGGAAGTTCTCCTGCTTGCTACCCTGCATACAGCTTGCGCTGTTACACACACTCACCAGCGGCCGTCAGAGGCCTTTTTATTGAATTATTTCATCTATTTGGCTATCTACTTTTTGTATCATTGCCATAAATGTTTTTTACCCACAATTTGGGAATAAAATCTGTATCCTAAAAATACTACACTATCCGGAGCCTTTTTTGTCTTACTTCCTATTGGCCTGAGATGAGAGGAGAGAGAGAGGGGGAGCCCGCCATCCTATCTACCCCAAGTGAGCCACGAGGAGACCCCTATTTTAGCCTGGAGGCTATATCCATGCTTGGTTGGTCTTGATGCTATAAGGCATACATGACCCACATCATTTGGTAAGTGATCCACTCTTACCATTTATCACGGTGGAAAAGGAACCAGAGCTGCACTGATATCAGAGTGAATCGGAAAATTCCACAACGAGCACCTGCACTTTTCTGTGAATAAGCATTATTTGCACAAGAGACTCACTATTCATTTGAACTTTTATTTGAATTTTTCGCTACAGTCACTTGATCTGGACTCTATTATATGAACCACTATTTATGCATATCACTATTTATTGGTATTCACTGTTTTAATAATATTTATTATATCAATAGAGGAGTATTAATTTATTATTGGTTTATTTAATTTATTGGCCACTAGTCACAGATGTTTACCACTAAGATATAATTTAAGAGCAAGCGCTATAGGTAGCCTCAAACAGACTACTTTCCTACATCCTTTTTACATTTATTCTATAGCAGCTGCTTTAAACGCACATTTATCTATTTATTCATTTTATTTATTTATCTTATTTATTCAAACTCACCAGGCGTGGGGCATATACTTTAGTATATTTCTTACATTCATTTAGTATTGTCCGCAAATACAGAGATTGTGCTGTTTATCCAATCCTCTAGGTCTTTTATGAATAAATTAAGTAGGGTTGGACAGATCCTTGGGAGACCCCACTTTCCTCACCAGACCATTCCGAGTACTCCCTATTTATCACCAACCTTTGGACTCGCCTCTGCAGCCAGATTTTGATCCAGGTAGCTCACTCTATGGTCCATACCTTCGTACCTTAGTTTGTACAGTAAGCGTTTGTGGGGAACTGTATCAAATATCAAATGCCTTTGCAAAATCCAGATACACCACATTCACAGGCCTTCCTTTATCTAGATGGCAGCTCAATTCTTCATAGAAGGTTAATAGATTGGTCTAGCAAGAGCGATTTTTTTTTTTTTTTTTTTTTTTTTTTTTTTAGGCTAACCAGCCTGTAGTTCCCAGGGATATATCTTAGTCCTTTTTTAAATATTGGTACCATGTTGGCTTTTTTCCTATCAGCTAGTACCATTCCTGTCAGTAGACTATCTATAAAAATTAGGAACAATGGTCTGCCTTTCCCTTGACTGAGTTCTTTAACCTCCCTGGCGGTATGATTATGTCAGGAATTACATACCAAAAGCGGTACAATTGTTTTCATGGAAATTTGGCGTTATGTATTATAGGCCTACAATTCTTAGTAATTACTGACTTAAACCTGACCAAAACAAGAGTCTAGTAGACATCCCAGATGTGATAAATTTGAAACACAAACGCGTGAATTATAATCGAATCAATAATATTATTTTATTATTTAATATATAATATATATAATAAAATTATATTATTGATTTGATTATAATTCATGCATTATATAGATATAGATTACATGGGTGTGTGTGTGTGTGTGTGTATATATACACACACACACACCGGTGTGTGTGTGTGTGTGTATATATATATATATATATATATATATAATGTATGTGTTTTGTGCAACATTTTTTTTTTTTTTTTTAATTTCCCTCCCTAGTTCCGCTCCCATGCAGCATTGCTGCTGCAGGGAACGGAACTAGGAAGTGATCACGAGGACGGAGGAGCGGCGGGACTCTCGGCTGGCGATCTCAGCAATGAGAGATCATCGCTGGATCGCCAGGAGAAGGTAAGAGAACACCGCTGAGCTCTCTGCACATCCACCCCGAGTGTGACTCGGGGTTACCGATCCTGCAATGAAAAATCCACCCCGAGTCACGCTCGGGGTTACCGCCAAGGTGGTTAAGGACCCTCATGTGTAAGCCGTCTGGTCTTGCTGACTTATTTATGGTAAGTTTTTCAAGTCTAGTTCTGAGTCTGTCTTCTGTTCAACATGAGGGTGCTTCTTAACATTACAAGCTGGTTTAATGTAGCCCTCCCAATTCTTTTTTTGAACTCTTGAGGGGGAAGAATTTATTTAGCACCTTTGCCTTCTCTGTTCTTTGTAACTAGATTCTTTGTCCTTTTATGGGGTCAATGTGTTCTGGCCTCACTTTCTTACTATTTATATACTTAAAGAATTTAGTGGACTTCCGGTTCCGGCGGCGCATGGAGTAGGTGAGCGCATCACAGCTCCCGCGGCGAGTCCCCTCAAATCGGCATAGAAAACTCCTGCCCAGCGCACCTCACCGACCCCCGCTCTCCTGTGGCCCATCGACACTCAGGGACCCGGCGGATACCATTTTTATCCCGCCAGATGGATCGGTATCTGGAGAAAGCCGCCCCGCGTCCTCCGCCAGCCCCACCTCAAATTGAGGCCCCAGTCTCGGCCTGCTCCGGCGCGGCTGCCGAGTCGGCAGAAATGGACATCACACGTCAGGCACCCTCCAGCAGTCCTCTACATCACCTCCTATCTCCCCAATTCCGGGCACATCCACAGATCAGATTGCCCTGGCAGTTGTGGCTTTATTAACCCCCACCATCTCGGCCTCTGTGGAGAAGGCCGTGGCACTGGCATGGCCAGCATAAAAAAGGAGCTGGAAGCACATTCAAAGAGGCTTAATGAGGTGGAATCTCGCCTCTCCAATGTTGAGGATGAGTTATACCAATTTCAGGGATCTGAACAGTCACAGGATAAAATAAATCGCATCATCATGGATAAACTGGAGGACTTGGAAAATAGATTGCGTCGGAGCAACCTGCGATTTATTGGGGTCCCGGAAAGTGTTGCCCCCTCTGCCATCCCTGAACTCTGTGCCAAAAAAATCCTTGCAGCTCTGGGGCTACATGGCACGTGTGTGGTAGAACGGGCTCACAGGATGGGTTTATACTCCGAAGAACGTAAAACTCCGCGCCCTATCATTGTGAAATATCTGAATTATGCGGACAAGTCTGCTATCTTACAAAAGTTCCGGCAAACGTCCAATTTACAAATTGAAGGCATGAAAATTCTGATATTTGCGGATTACTCTGTCGATGTCGCAAAAAGACGTAAAGCCTTCCACACCGTATGCTCCAAACTGCATCAGGAACACCTGAAATTTACCTTGGCCTATCCGGCGACTTTGCGCCTTTGTGCACCCAACGACAACCAACTTTCCTTTCAGGATCCTGAGGAAGCAGAGGCCTTTGTCCGCACACTCCATCTCGGGGACCAGGCCCCCCCCCCCCCCCTCATCTGCCAAAGCCCTTCCCTTCTCCAGACCACTGGATCAATGGAGCCCCAGGAAGGAATCCCCCAAACGCCAAAGATATTCCGACGTGGTCAGCTCTGGTCGTCCGGGCGCTCCGCGCTGAATGGACATCCTCGCAGCTTTCTATGCCCTTTGCTAGGATTCTTCCTGGAACTGTTCCCCCTAGGCCGTGTGCCTAGAGGACTCATGGTGTTCCCCTGACACCCTCTCAGGTTTGCCTTATATGCTATTTTTGAATTGCTGGTAATGTTTAAGATACTGCCTCGGTTTATTATTTCTTTAAGACATCTTGTTATGTGCTCCTCTTCTACTCCCGCTGAGTACACCTTGGCTGCCCAATCTCCCAAGTTTTGGTTCGAGACCCGTGCTAGGGCTGACCCATGGGTCCATACATTCCTTGCCTAAACCAAGGGGGCACGCTTGGTGGGCTGTGCTCCGTGTTTTACACTTCGGAAAAAAGAGAGGTTCTTGCTGTATTCATTGATGATCTGCTCTGTTACATGTTCCATTCCTTCAAAGTTCCATCCAATTTTCCTATCCTTTCCTTCCCCACCCCGCCCCCGTTGATGGTAAATTGCTCACTTCATTTGGTGGGTTCATGGGTACGGGATCTCATGTGGGTCCGCCCCTTGCAGCCTGGATCACCCCGTCTCGCTACTCCCGGGTTTGTCTGGGCCATCTGTGATAGCTTCTGGTTCTAGATCCTCCACTCCCCTCCCATGCCTATAGTAACGTGGAACGTTAAGGGTCTTCGATCCCCCGCTAAGAGGATGAAAGTCTTACGTCATCTCAAACGGCTTAAGACGGACATTGCTCTCATCCAGGAATCGCATCTACCTGCAGAGGATATGAAACGCATGGAGAAACTTTGGGTAGGTAAGGTCATCGGCTCAGCTTCCTCCGGCCGCAAAGCTGGAGTACTGATTTTGTTCCACAAACACCTCCCGGTGGAAATTCTTTCCACGGACGCGGACTCTGAGGGGCGGTACATCTCAGTCCATTTGCGTCTTTATAATACTGAACTAGTCCTTTCCAACGTATACACCCCTAACGTCTTTGACCATTCCTTCCACGCTGCGATCGCGGCCCGACTTATCACCCTTCCGAATGTTCCCTGCCTTGTTGGCGGGGACTTCAATGCGGTAATGGACCCTGTCCTGGGCAAGTTGTCACCTCGCCATCCCTCACGTCCCACCCCCCAAGACTGCCCTACTCCGCTGGCGTCGGTAATTGAATCGCTCTCTGACTGGCGACATTCACACCCCACGGATCGGGAATATTCTTTTTACTCCCATCCCCATAAACCGTTTACGAGAATTGATTACTTATTTTGCACGGACTCCCTCCTCCCCCTCCTGCGTGACGCCACCATGCATGCCATAGCAATCTCAGATCATTCCCCAGTCTCTGTGTCTCTAACACTCTCGGAATCCCCTCCAACCCCTCTTATTTGGAGATTCCCCTCCTATCTTAAAAATAACTCTGACTTCACCTCATATTTACACCGTGCGTGGGAGGAATACTCAGCGGCTAATTCGCAACACTGCGGTTCCCCTCTCCTCTTTTGGGAGGCGGGGAAAGACTTTTTGAGAGGCCGTATTATCTTACGCGGCAGCTTTTAAACGTCATACAAACAGCGGGTACAAAACGGCTAGCGAACGGTTGGCGAGTGCCCAGCGAGCACTTATACAGGTGGACACCCCCACAGCTCGGACAACATGGCTGGCGGCCAAGCAGGAATTTGACACATGGGCTGACAGGGTAGAACTCATCCATAAGGCACACCTCTCGGCGACCTTGCACCGTTTCGGCAACAAGGCTGGAAAATTGTTGGCTAGGTTGTGTAAGGGTCCGATGTCCACCACCCACATTGGCTCACTACGAAACAAATCGGGTGCAATTGATTCTACCCCGCAAAGGGTCCAACTGATTATGCGGGACTTTTACGCCTCGCTGTATTCCCCCGAAGAAGTGGACGGCCCTGTTGCCGATCTCTTTTTGTTTGGTACTGAGCTTCCCAAAATCACCAGAGAACACCTGGACGTGCTTAATGCCCCAATCACGGCTGAAGAGATTGCGTCGACAATCAAGCAACTTGCGGCTAATAAGGCGCCGGGTCCCGATGGTCTCTCCGGGGAGTTTTATAAAGCCGCTGCCCCCAATATCATCCCTGCACTTGTCGAAGTATACTCCTCTATATGGAACGGCGGTCCTTATCTCTCGACGGGTAACCAAGCCATCATCAAGCTACTGGCGAAAAAAGGGAAAGATCCTTTGGAGCCAGGCTCGTATCTCCCTATATCCTTGTTGAACCTCGACATCAAAATCCTTTCGAAAATCACAGCCTCTCGCCTAGCTAATATTATGCCCTATCTCATACATGCAGCGCAATCAGGGTTCACCAAGGGTCGCTCGGCTACTGCAAATATTAGGAAAGTGCTGGTAACACTGGACCAGGCCCGAATCCATCCGGACCGAGACATGGCCATAGTAACACTCAACGGCGAAAAGGCATTTGATAATGTAAATTTTCAGTGGCTGCGTCGAGTCCTGGATACCATGGGTTTCAGCTGACCCTTTGTTAACCTCATTACCTCGATGTGTGTAGGGTGTGCCCTTACGGACGACTTCCGACTGTACAAGGGCACCAGGCAAGGCTGCCCCCTCTCGCCGCTTTTGTTTAATCTCGCGCTCGAACCTCTCTCCCGCTACCTGCTGACTAAAGCCCCCCTTTACGGGATTTGTGTGGGCTCTCAGGAGCTCCGCTTATCCCTCTTTGCGGACGATGTACTTTTATTTACCTCAGACCCCTCGGCTGATATCCCAGTGATAGTTTCTACATTTGACAGTTTCAACCGATGCTCGGGTCTCAAGATAAACTACTCCAAAAGCGAAATACTCCCATTAGGGGTAGGTGTCACTCGCCCATGGGAGAGGGACTCCCCGTTCATGATAGCAGCTAAACATATTACTTATCTGGGTATTAAAATAGGGCGCACTCCGGCCTCCATCTATGCGCTCAACTACCCCCCCTTATTCTCCAAAATAACGAGGGAACTGGACAATTGGATGGAACTGCCACTGTCGCTTTTGGGGAGATGTTAAGAGGATTGGCTTTGCTCGCCTCCTTTATCTCCTACAGACTCTTCCCCTTCTGATTAGACATAAGGATGACAAGTCCTCCAGAGGACGTTCTCTCGTTTCTTATGGCGGGGAAAGAGGCCACAAATTTCTTATAAAAAAAACTCCATCTCCCCAGGAGCGACGCGGGCATCAATCTTCCCAATTTAAGAATGTATAACCTGTCTTGTTTGCTCAGGGTGGCTTTGGACTGGATATCCCAGACGTCGCAATACTCCAATTGTGGGCTAGAGTCTCAGATGTCCAGTCCAATCTCTCTGACTGCTCTCTTGCACGCTAAGTGGGCGCAACTGTGCCCCGAACTCCGTCATAATCTGCTTTTGAGAGACACTGCTATTGCATGGAGGGAGATACGCAAACTCCTGAAGTTACCTCTACATTTCTCCAAGTTTCTCCCGATCCGGGGCAATCCTGACTTTCCTCTGGGCTTAGCCCATTCCGTGTTTCATCAATGGGAAAGGAAGGGTTTGTCGAACTTTGCACAACTTTGTGATTTGGACTCTGGCACCCCCTATCCCCTCCAAACTATTAAGGATAAATTTGATTTGCAAGACAAGGACACCTTCTTCTTGGCACAATGCCTACATTACCTTTCTGCAGTAGCTTGGAAGCCAGCGGTTCGTTTCAAGACGTCCCTCATCGATTCCCTACTGGACTCTAACACCTTTACAATCTCAGCGATCTACAAACCTCTATTGAAGCAATGCCCGCCAGCACTATTCACCTCAACTGCTTCCAATTGGCTCAAGGACTTCCCAGATGAGGACACACTGCCCAACATGATTAAAGGTCTCAACACCACCCTCGGCCTCACTCCTAACTCATTATGGAAAGAGACCCAGTTAAAGATCTTCCACCGCGCCCATGTTCCTTTCCTCTTGGACAAAACGATTCCGGATGCTCACAAATGCCCTTCATGTGCCGTGGAAAAGCCTTCTCTATGCCATAAATTCTGGTCCTGTCCCTATATCTCCACATTCTGGGACCAGGTCCTGTCATACATCAGGGAAGTAACCAAGATCAATCTACCTAAGGACCCGTTATTGCTCTTGTTCAGCTATTGGGATAAACGCCTTCAAAAATGGTCTAGCACACCTGCATCGGTACCTCGCCTGTGGATCCTGTCCGATTTTATTGGTCGCCAGAAGAACTATCCTGACCAACTGGATTTCCTCATCTCCCCCATCACTTACCCGGGTTAGATCAGAGCTCTCCACGCTTATCTCCATCGACTGCACCAATACTGATTTCTCTGCCCCTTCTTCACGGCAATCTTTCTTCCAGAAATGGGACAACTACATTAAGTATACATTTCCCCGGACTGACCCCACCATGGCTCATTACAGGTTTAATTTCCAGGACTCGCCCAGGAACTCTTCCCTACTGTCACGTACCTTATCCGGCCCCCTGTGCCACTGATTCAAGACCTGCCCACCCCCCCCCTTTTTTCCCAGTCCACAGCACTCATTTGCTGAGGGCCTAATTGGCATAAAGTATATGTATACTTGTATTGTTCATGTTGTTGACTTTCACATGTTATATGACAAAATTTTAAATAAAAGAATTTAGTGGGTGTTATTTTTACTCTTTTCCGCTATGTGCCTTTTGTGTTATATTGTAGCCACCCTGATTTTGCTCTTAAATTTCTTATTGCATTCTTTGTCATTTTGGAATGATGCCAACGACCACTCATCCTTGTATTTTTTTTAAGGCTTTTTCTTTCGTTTTTATATGCATTTTTACATTAGAGTTTAGCCACCCAGGGTTTATTTTACCTCTTTTAAATGTATTCCCCGTGGAATGCACTTGTCATTACTTTTATTTAGTATGTACTTAAAGCACTCCCATCTTTCCTCCGTCCTAGGATTTTATCCTTTCCCTGTTATGGCTCACTCTACTCGGGCGCTTAGTGCTTCCTGGGCCTTCTGTCATGGGGCGTCAGTGATGCAGTTTGGCAAGTCGGCCACCTGGTCATCTGTGCACATTTTTAAAAAGTTTCATAAGGTGGATGTGTTGGCATCTGTGGATGCTTCTTTTGGCCGCAAGGTTTTGCAAGCTGCTGTTAGAGGACCTGGCCCTTTTTTGAGGGTGTATTGTTTTCCCAGATGAGCTCCAGTCATTCTTGGTTGAGCTCCAGGTTACCTGGTTGGCTACAGTTTAGCCTTGGGAATTTTTTCTGCTGCTTTTCCCACCCCTCATGATTAACACTGCTTTGGGATGTCCCAATGGTTAAGAAGAACTAGGAGCTGTGTCCGTCAATGAACGTAAGAGAAAATGGGATTTTTGACTTGCCGTAAAATCTATTTTTCTGATGTTCATTGACAGACACAGCACCCTCCCCTCTTTGGAGTTAGCTTTCTTCTGGCATTGCTTGTAACAAAACCGAGTGCCTATGTGGGTGTATAGCCCCTGGGACTGCCCATAGGCGTAGTCAAGCTTTTTCCTGCTTAGTGTCTTACTCCTTTAGGGGGCAGTATAACCCAATGGTTAAGAAGAATCCGGAGCTGTGTCCGTCAATTAACATCAGAGAAATTGATTTTACGGTAAGTCAAAAATCCCATTTTTTCAGTATGTTGACCCACACATTGACCTGTGAAAGAAAAGATTCACATATAAATGTGTGGGTCAACCTATTCATGGGGAGTCACAGTGGGACTTATTTTGCATAAGTTCCACTGGAACTCCCTATGAATAGGGTGAGCCACGTTGCCTCTCGTTTATAAACAAGCTAAAAAAAATGCATGCAAGTTTATCGCTTGGGGAGGAATCTCCTGGGCAGTCAAGGTTATTTACTTAAAGTGATACTAAAGTTTTTTGTGTTCTTTAAAAAAAAAAAAAAAAACCTATGCATACTTTTTGCACAGAGCAGTCCAGAGTCTCTAATGCAACATCCCTGGATAGAGATGGGCTCTGGGGCTGCTGCACACAGGTTTTTTTTAGCTTAATGCATATAATGCATTAAGATAAAAAAAAAAAAAAACTTCTGGCTTTACAATCACTTTAAGAGATTGTGTTGACTATAATTCTACCAGTTTACAAAACTCTGGGTAGGGAGCATGTGGAGTATGCCATCCAGTTCAGTTACAAGTCCTCCAGAAGGATGTGTTGGAACTGGAGAGACTCCAAACCTGAAAAGAGCAACAAAGCCAATAAGGGGGGCTGAAGGACCGACTCTCCTTTCATTTTTGCGAGGGGAAAAAAAGCACCTGTAAGTGAACAACTACCCTGACCCCCTGGGGCGCGAGGCACAATTTTGTGGTCCACCTAGTTAAAAGCCTGGCTGAAGCCAACCACTGAGTGGTATGTGAGGGGCTCTCCAGAAGAGGACCCCCACTCCTGTTTCAAGGGAGGAAGGAACCTAATGGCCACATATCCTCCCCCCTAGATTTGAGGGTAGGCTCAAGGTTCCACACCCTCCATCCAAGTAAAAAAGAAACAGACCAAAGTGACAAACGTTGAGAAAATGTTTACTCAGTGCAGGTGTTGGCTAGGCCTTGCGGCCAGGTAAAAAAAAAAAAAAAAATTGCCTTTGCGCTATGCAGAAAAAGCAACAGGTGACGTGGCCACATGCTCATTTTCACTGTAGGTTTTCCACCCCCAGGTGATACGAAGAGGAGCCCTGGGGCAATCAACTGCCAGGGGGTACTGACACTGTTGGCTCTTTGACTTCCCAGCCCATGGCCAGACCAGGTATCATCTCTTAAATCAGGAGGCGCTGAGCCCCTCAAAAACCCTCCATACTAAGGGAGTCCTAACCTTGCAATGTACACTAGGGAACGACCAATTATCGGCAAAGCCGATTATCGGAGGACCGATATTTACTTTTCCCGATGTATCGGCCCCGGAACTTGCCGTTATTGTTGTGACATCATTGCGTATGTTGTGCCACGTGGCTCTGCGCACTGGGCCTAACCTTCTGCCTTCTTAGGTCGCCTCCCTCGCATTGGACAGCTTTTGTCTGGAGTCGGGAGTCTATGGGGAGTGTATAAAACAGCCATACACCCACCCACAGCAGCCCGGTGCCAGCCTGTCACCCACACCCACAGGCCCTGTACCAGCAGCCAGCCACCCACAGGCCCTGTACCAGCAGCCAGCCACCCACAGGCCCTGTACCAGCAGCCAGCCACCCACAGGCCCTGTACCAGCAGCCAGCCACCCACAGGCCCTGTACCAGCAGCCAGCCACCCACAGGCCCTGTACCAGCAGCCAGCCACCCACAGGCCCTGTACCAGCAGCCAGCCACCCACAGGCCCTGTACCAGCAGCCAGCCACCCACAGGCCCTGTACAAGCCAGCCAACCAGCCTCCCACAGGCCCTGTACCTGCCAGCCAACCAGCCTCCCACATTCCCTGTACCTGCCAGCCAACCAGCCTCCCACATTCCCTGTACCTGCCAGCCAACCAGCCTCCCACATTCCCTGTACCTGCCAGCCAACCAGCCTCCCACATTCCCTGTACCTGCCAGCCAACCAGCCTCCCACAGGCCCTGTGCCTGCCAGCCACCCACAGGCCCTGTGCCTGCCAGCCACCCACAGGCCCTGTGCCTGCCAGCCAGCCACCCACCCGCAGGCCCTGTGCCTGCCAGCCAGCCACCCACCCGCAGGCCCTGTGCCTGACAGCCAGCCAGCCACCCGCAGGCCCTGTGCCTGACTGCCAGCCAGCCACCCGCAGGCCCTGTGCCTGCCTGCCAGCCAGCCACCCACAGGCCCTGTGCCTGCCTGCCAGCCACCACAGGGTACCAGAAAGCCAGCCAGTTTTTTTTAACCCTATATTCAATGTGTGTCTTTCAAATTTCAATTGAGATGGGTGCAGATAGAAAAAGTAAAAGTGTAATATGAGACTATTTCTTGTCTCCATCCCAGGAAAAGCAGTAGTGTGCAACACGTGCACAAACAATGTAAGCATGGGATCAGCAATTGCAAAAACCAAAAATATGTCAAATCTTTGGGCCAATCAAAGAGTTCATCATGTTAAATTATATCATGCAGCACAGAAAAAACACAATGAATCACAAGTTGAAATACCAGTATCCCAGCATGCAGCAACAATAACAGATATGTTTCAGAAAAAAAAAAAAAAACAGGTGGCTAAATTTGGATGGAAGATCCCAACTGCTGGACAGAGTAATCGATAATAATGATGGTCACTGATAACCAGCCATTTACAATAGTGTCTGACTCAGGATTTAAGTGGTTGATGTCCATACTTGAGCCAAGGTACACACTGGCTAACTGTCTGGCACCTTGTGGTTGGTTGGTTGGTGGGTCGCTGGCTGGCACCCTGTGGTGAGTGGGTGAGAAGTATTATCGCACAGAAATGCTGGGAAAGATTCACCAAACGGTTGTTGAGAAAGTAAAGGCTATGCTGAAACCAGAGAATGCTGACACCTCACTCTCATTCACGACTCACTGCTGTTCAGGACAAACTGTCATTAATGAGTCTTACATGCCACTTCATTGACAGTGGATGGACAAGAAGGCATTTGGTGTTGAATACAAAAGTAATGCAAGGATCCCACACTGGGGAGTACATTAGGAAAGGTTTCTAGGCATGCTGGAAGACTGGGGAATCACCAAAGACCGAGTGATGCTTTTGCTTTGAGACAGCGGAGCGAACATGGTGAAAGGAATGAGGCTTGCTGACCTGTCAGACCTCAGTTGCATGGCACACACCCTCCAACTTGTGGTAAATGATGGTCTGTCAAACCAGAGAGCTTTGCTTGATATAATTGGCATGCTGAAGAGGTGTGCAGGCCATTTCCACCATTCAATCCTTGCCAAGGAGCTACTGAGGTGCATTCAGGAAGACCTTGGCCTACCTAAAATCAACTTGATTAACGCTGTTCCAACACAATGGAACTCAACACTTCACATGCTGCAAACAATGCTGGAGCAGAAGCAAGCTCTTACCATCTATTAAGGATAGATGGAGGATATTTTTGTCCTACTGCTGATCAGTGGGACATTGTAGCCAATGTCATTGACACCCTCTTCCAGATAGAGGAAGTGACACTAGAGGTGAGTCATTACGACTCATCTCTTTCATCTGTCATCCCATGTGTGAGAGTGCTGAAGATGCTTCTTCAAGAGAATGAAGGACCCAACACACGTGGCACTAAAACATGAAGGCAGGCCATGAGGGACAGTCTCACCAAACGTTTTGAGAAGCATGAAGAGAATAAAAATGTTGTTTTGGGGAAAAAAAATGTTGTGCTTTCATGTCTTTTGGATCTTCGATACAAGAATCATGCTTTCTCTTACGTCCTCTGACAGTCGCCACCCACTCATACAGTCTTCACTACTGGGTATTGGTCTTATCCACAGGAGTAAGCTAGGCAGAAGATTTTGTTAACATTCACAAAACCTTGTATAGACACACCTACAGGGGGCTGTTCCTCTGGTCCAATACCCCCCTGCTAGCAGCATTCCCAATTCAGTTTGTCTTTTGCCTAGTTAGGATTAGGCAGGCTTCCCTTGTCTGGGGCTGCAGTCTCAGCCTTTCTTCTTCTTCTTCTTTCTTCTTCTTTCTCCTTCTTTCTCCTTCTTTCTCCTTCTTTCTCCTTCTTTCTCCTTCTTTCTCCTTCTTTCTCCTTCTTTCTCCTTCTTTCTCCTTCTTTCTCCTTCTTTCTTCTTCTTTCTCCTTCTTTCTTCTTCTTCTTCCCTGTTCTGCTGACGGCATCCCCGCCCGGAGTGGGAGGCTTCCGGTCACAGAGCGGTACCCACGTTTCGCTGGACGGTGAGTACCATGCTACCCCTCTGTCTATGGCATTATCTGTTGGGGGGTGTATGTGGGGCCTCTGTTATGGGGATGGCAGTCTGTTTGGTGTCTGTGATGTCCCCCTCATGTCTGTCAGTATGGTTCCCGTGTGTCCCTTCCCGGTCCCTGCGGGGGCACTATAGCAGTTCTGCCGCGGTGTGGGGGGTTTGCGGGGGTCCCTGAGTCCCTGTGGTGCTTGTGCAATGTTTTGGGGGTCAGACCTGCTTGTGGGGGCCGCAATCGGTGTAAAACAGAGGGGCCGCCATTTCAGGTGTGGGCAGGCTGTTTTGCCTCATTGTGAGGGCATCAGCCATTTTCTCAGGGTTCGTACGGTCATGTGCGCACTGGGGTGTGTCCGCCGGGCCACTCGGATCGCCGCACTGGGGGGTGTCAGGCCGGTGTCCGCCAGGCCGCCCGCATCGGCGCACTGGGGGGTGTCCGCGGGGCCGCCCGTATCACGTCACTGGGGGGGTGTCAGTCCGGTGTCCGCCGGGCCGCCTGCATTGCCGCACTGATGGGTGTCAGGCCGGAAGAACTTCTTAGAAGGCAGCGGAAGGAAGGTCAGTGCCTGAGGAGTCTCGTTTTGTATGCTGGATAGGGTGGGGATGGGATGGGGCAGCTGCATAGAGATAAATTGAACTTTTCATATTTATTCCTCATGCTGTCGCTGAATGTTTGTTACTCCTCTCAGTGGCTGCAGGAGGAATATGGAAAGTTAAATTCATCCATATGCAGCTGCCCCATCCCCCTCTTATACAACTTCATTTGCTGGCCCCCCTCAGTGCTCTTTAGCCCCCCCCCAGTGCTTTTCATTCCCCCCCATGCTCTCTGGCTCCCCCAGTGCTCTCCACCCCCTGTGCTCCCTGGCTCCCCCCTCAGTTATTTCCAGTTTCCCCCCAGACAGTGCTATCCAGTCCCCCCCCCATGTGCTCTCCATCCCCCTGGTTTCCCCACTTCCACCCCCCCCTGCGCCTTCCAACCCCCCTGCAATGCTTTCCAAACCTCCCCCCCCTTAATTCTCTCCAGTTCCCCCCTCAGTGCCATTCAGCTCCTCCAGTGCTCTCTGGTTCCCCTGTGCTCTCCGGCCTCCCTAGTGCTCTTCTATCTTCTATCATGTCCGCAGTTCTTGACCTTCTCTTGTATCATGTCTGCAGTCTCTGACCTTCTCTTGTATCATGTCTGCAGTCTCTGACCATCTCTTGTATCATGTCTGCAGTCTCTGACCATCTCTTGTACCATGTCTGCGCACTCTGACCATCTCTTGTATCATGTCCGCACTCTCTGACCATCTCTTTTATCATGTCCGCACTCTCTGACCATCTCTTCTACCATGTCCACAACCTCTGACCATCTCCTGTACCATGTCTGCAGCCTTTGACCACCTCCTGTATCATGTCCACAGCCCCACACTTTTTTTCCCAGGACTTGACCCCTGAGTATAAACAAGAGTAAGAGCCACATTTGTGCATCTGTGCCATCCATACCAGTCCACCTGCACCTCCATCATGTCTGTGGCTTGGGCCTAAAGAGTAAGTGCCACATTTTGTGCATCTGACTGTGCCATCCATACCAGTCCGGGTGCACCTCCATCATGACTGCCTAAACTGAAGCTTTTTCCCCAAGCAGGAGCGGCCATTAATCTTCTTTCTCCAGTTACAGTATATTGGTCAAATTAGAAGTTAACTTTATGGGGGTAACACAGTTTCAGCTAAAGTTAGTGTGTTCACAGGGTAGCAGGGTAGCAATGCCAGGGAAATGCAGCTTTAAAATGTATGGCTTCATGATGAAAAGTTGGAGAGGTGGCTGGAGAAAGATCAGGACTCGGAACGTGCTAAATGTACAGTGTGTGTCGTAAAACGTTTCACATTTCGAACATGGGAGAGGCAGCACTGTCTAGGCACGCTAAAGGTGCAAAGCACCAGTCTGCAGCTGCGTGCTTGACCGCTTCCAATCCGATTGCTGGCTTTTTCACCTGTGTGCCTGAAGTAACACCAGCTCCTAGCTGCGGCACCGGTGCTTCCATCTCATCCATTATAAAACAAGGAACTATTTTGAGTCACGCTGTATCCAGAAACGAAACCCCGACTGCAGAGGTACTGTACACTACGAAGGTCATTTATTTTAGTAAAAATATGCTGGGTGTGACATGGATTTTCTTCTTATTTAACATGTATACATAGACATTTCATGAAACTTTAGGTCATGAATATTTACGCGGTCATGGAAAAGCCATGGAATTTTTTGGTAAAAATGTGTATGAACCCTGTTTTCTGTAATGCTTTGGCGCCCTTCGGGCGCCATCTTTAGTGTGGGCAATGTGTTTCCTTAATGTGCTCAACGGCCATTTTCTCGGAGCCTCCCCCATGGACTTACATTGGCGACCATTTTCTTGTGGCTCAGAACAATGTTCTGACTGTTCACACTTCTGGGGGTTTTTCTGAAGTTTTCTGGTTTATATCTCTGCTGGCGGTTATTACTTTTCAGTGCTTAGTTGCACAGGCTAGTTATATCATTGCAGTGCATTGTGTTGGGAACTGCAGTAATCGCCAGTTTAAAGGGCCAGCACCATTTAATCTCTTAAGTGTTCTGATGGAGTCCCAGGATAGCAAATTCTCCCAACTCTGGTGGAGGGTTCAGGTACTAGTGAATCCTCTGCAATAGTCTCACTTACTGCTGCACTTACATAGTTACATAGTTAGTGAGGTTGAAAAAAGACATCAATCCATCCAGTTCAACCTATGATGTGTGTGTGTGTGTGTGTTTGCTGTTAACCGTACATTGTATACCCCTGTATGTTGTGGTCTTTAAGGTGCCCATCTAATAGTTTTTTTTAAACTATCGATGCTCCCTGCTGATATGACTGTTTGCGGAAGAGAATTCCACATCCTTACTGCTCTGACAGTAAAGAACCCCCTACGTACTTTAAGGTTAAACCGCCTTTCCTCTAGTTTTAGTGAGTGGCCACGTCTTATTGTATTCCCTTTCTCTGAATAGTTTGTTCCTTGTGCTAGGGTCGCCAGTACAGTATTTGCACAATGATATCATATCCCCCCCTTAATCGTCTCTTCTCCAGAGAGAATAAGTTCAGTGCTTGTAGTCTTTCCTCATAGCTGATGTCCTCCATTCCCCTAATTATTTTTGTTGCCATTCTCTGGACTCTTTCCAGTACCAGCACATCCTTCCTGAGGACCGGTGCCCAGAACTGGACAGCATACTCCAGATGTGGCCAGACCAGAGTCTTGTAGAGAGGGAGAATAATCTCTTTATTTTTGGAGTGAATCCCCTTTTTTATGCATCACAGTATTCTGTTGGCTTTGCTTGCAGCAGCTTGGCAGCCACTGCCAAGCCTGTTGTCTACCAGTACCCCCAGGTCCTTTTCCATCTTAGATTCACCCAGAGGTTCCCCCCCTAGTGAGTAGCTTGCTTTCTGGTTTCTGGCACCCAAGTGCATTACTTTACATTTTTCTTTTTTTTTTTTTTTCAAATATTACAATAACGTGAAATTCAGGGGGATCCCAGAATCTGTATCATCCTACCTGCAGCAACTTATGCAAACGGTACTTCCCTCCCTGACCCCATTGGACCTCATCATCGACAGAGTGCATAGACTGCCCAAACCGTCTCACATTCCAGAAGCGGTCCCTAGGGATTTGATAGCCCGCATCAATTTTTTCCACGTAAAAGACCAGCTTATGCGCTTTTCAAGGCATCACCCAGCACTCCCTGACCCGTTCGCGGGTATCTCCCTTTTCACGGATCTGCCTCAAGCTACTCTGGCTGCCAGACACACATTAGTGCCTATAACAAAAATCCTCAGAAATCATAAAGTCCTTAATAAATGGGGCTTCCCAGCCAAGATCACAGTGACAATTGATAATGTCTCCCACTCCATTTCATCCCTCTCTAAAGGATTGGAACTCCTCCGACAATGGGGTTACCTTCCCCGAGAAGACGACCCACAAGCTCTACCTCAATGTAGCCCTTCGAGCCGACAAGCTAACTCCCGTGCTTCAATTAAATGACAAGCCCCCATGGGGGGTACCTATCCGTTCATCTCTACCTTTCAGTGACACTCACATGTTCTTACATCTTACTTCCGGATTCACCTTCTGGTCCACGCTCAAATTCTGGCAGGAACACTGCACGCCCGTTGTGCGGTTCAATGGTTTTGTTCCCTCCCTTGGAATCGGTGCGGGATGCCCCGCATACTTGTTGGAACTTTTTCGTTTTTGTTCCTTTTTTTTTTTCGTTTGGCCCCCTTTTGGGCCCTCACGGTCTCTCTACGATAGACCTCCCTGGCCCAGCACAGTCTCCTTAAGTATTCTTCATGGTACTGGACCCGGTCTTGGTCTAACAGTCCTCTTGGTTGTTTCCCCTTCCCTCCCCCTTACCGCCTCCAACATTGCCACTACCTTGTACCCCAGCACCTTCTTCCACCGCCATGTCCATTAGATTGATGTCTCTTAATGTTAGAGGACTCAACAGCCCCTTCAAGAGGAAGACTCTCTGGAAAACGGCCTTGGAACACAAGTGTGAGATCATCTGTGTTCAGGAAACCCACTTTGCGAGAGACAAAGCTCCGACCTGCTCCCATCGGAAATTCCCTCGTGTTTTGTGCGAATCATACCGCTAAAAGAAATGGGGTTTTAATAGCAGTTAGAGATACTATTTCTTTTAAGCTGCTCGACTCGGCAGAGGACTCTATGGGTAGAACGCTGCTATTGATTGCTGAAGTGAATGGTAAAGTATATACTATAGTGAATATCTATGCTCCAAACAAACATCCCCTGAAATTTGTGCGGAAAACCATTGCATGTGCAAGAAAGCTAACTAAAGGAAATTTGATGATTTGTGGGGATTTCAACGCTGTCATGAATGTTGATATGGACTGCTCTTCAGTGGGGCGGAGACGTGGACCTAACATGGGCCCCCTCTGTATTGAGGAGAGGCTGTATGATCCCTGGCGCTCTCTCCGCACCTCTGAAAGGGACTACTTCTTTTATTCAGCTGTGCACAACAGTTATTCTAGGATTGATATGTTTTTGACTGATGCATTTCTCTTGCAAAAGATTCCAAGAGCGGACATCCACTCCATCACGTGGTCGGATCATGCTCCGATCACGATTGATGTGGTGGATGGCCCAGTTAGAAGCTGTGCTCCGGTGTGGCGTAATGACACTTTTATCCTGGCCCATCCGGAGTACAGTGCAGAACTCAAGGTGAAAATTGCAGAGTATTTCAATCTTAATGCCAATGATTCTACATCCCCTGACATCACCTGGTGCGCTCACAAAGCGGTAGCAAGAGGTCTATTGATCCAGCAGAAAGCTAGAGATCGGAAGAGGAAAACTGCTCACATAACCCACCTACAATCCCAAATAGCACAGCTGGAACAGCAGCATAAAAAGATGATTCTCCGCAGACGGATACCCTAAAGCGACTCACTGACCTTAGAAATGACTTAAAAACTACCCTTCTACGTGACTATGATACCTATTTTAAACGATTCAAAGTGTCTTGGTACTCTCAAAATAATAGAGCAGGTAAACTCTTAGCTTCCCAACTCAAAAAGCAACGTCTTAAATCGCACATCCCAATCATTAAGCATCACAGCACGGGCGCAACTTTCAGCAACCCGAAAGATGTGGCCAATGTCTTCAAAGATTATTATAGCTCCTTATATAATCTGAGGGATGACCCTGACACGTATAATCCGACAGCTACTGATATCGATTCCTTTCTACAAGCCCTGTAACTCCCCTCCATTGACGAAGACTCTTTACAAACATTGAACGCCCCCATTTCCCCGGAGGAAGTCCTGGAGGTCATAAAATCTCTTCCTCTACATAAATCCCCAGGCACAGACGGATTCTCCTCGGAATACTACCAGTTACTGGCTCCCATCCTCGCCCCTCATTTAGTTCAACTGTTCAATGACGCACCCAAACTAGGTAAATTCCCAAAGGAAATGCTGCAGGCGACAGTGGTCACTATATCCAAGCCTGGGAAACCGATGGACTCTCCCCTAAATTTTAGGCCTATCTCTCTACTTAATGTAGACTTAAAGATATATGCAAAAATATTGGCAAATAGGCTCCTTTACTGCACATCCTATCTTTTAGGTCTGGACCAAGTCGGATTCGTGAAGGGCCGACAAGCCCCCGACGGGACTCGTCGCATGATAAATCTACTGACTGCTGCTGAAGGGACAGGTGCCCCAACGGTTTTCTTGGCTTTGGACGCTGAGAAGGCCTTTGACAGGGTCCATTGGAGATACCTTGACAAGACTCTGACTACTTTTGGATTCAGAAGCTTTATCCACTCTGCAATTATAGCCCTATATTCTAATCCCTCGGCGAAAGTCCTAAAGCATGGTATTCTATCTGACCCTTTCGACCTCTCGAACGGCACTCGCCAAGGATGCCCACTATCACCTATCATTTTCTCCCTTGTAATTGAACCGTTGGCAGAGGCAATCAGGAGAAACCCTAATCTCCAAGGTATAAAAGTAGGCCCAACAGAGCATAAACTAGGATTATTTGCAGACGACATAATTATCACTATGACAAATCCCCTTGCATCTCTGAAAGAGCTTCAACCCCTTATTCAATGGTTTGGACGTGTATCATATTATAAGGTTAACACAAGCAAATGTTTTGCTCTTCTGATCTCAGTCCCGGCTTCCAAGGTGTTTAAGCTTAAAGCTGTTTTTCCGTGTAATTGGGACGCACCTTCTATCACGTATCTGGGTATCCAACTTACTTCTCCGGTATCTAGACTCTATGACTACAATATGGTACCTCTCTTGTCTAAGATAGAAGAAGAGTTCTCCCACATTAGGAAAGTGCACCTCTCCTGGTTAGGGAGAATCGCTGCATATAGAATGCAAATTCTCCCGAAGCTTTTGTACTATTTTAGAACCCTTCCAATCCCTATCCCACAAATCCTTTTTAATAAACTAGCCTCTTTGCTACGAAAGTTCATTTGAAACGGCAAGCCACCTAGAATAGCCCTGTCTACGTTCTACAAACCTTGACAACTTGGGGGAGTAGGTCTTCCAAATGCTCAAGCCTACTACAATGCAGCATTAATATCCCAGACATGCTATTGGCTGACGGCACAAGAGGATAATTTATGGAACCACATAGAGCGTAAATTCACCCCAGGTCATGATCTCTGTGCGACTTTAACTGACAATTGCGCGGTCGTGCGACGCCGTACCCAAACGAAATTTACGTCCTTTTTCCCACAAACTTTCTTTTGGTGGTATTTGATCACCTGTGCGATTTTTACTTTTTGCGCTATAAACAAAAAAAGAGCGTTTATTTTGAAAAAATAACAATATTTTTAACATTTTTTTTTATATGAAATTCCCCCCCAAAAAAATGTAAAAATCTATTTTTTTTTAAATTTTTGGCCAATTTGTTTTCTGCTACCTATGTTTGGTAAAAAAAATCGCAATAAGCGTATTTTGATTGGTTTGCGCAAAAGTTATTGCGTTTACTAACAAAGGGAAAGATTTCTGTCATTTTTGGTATTTTTTTTTTTTTAACGCGTAATGGCGGTGATCTGCAATTTTTTTTTTTTTTTTTTGCGGGACTGCGACATTGTGGCGGACAGATCGGACCCTTGACTGACATTTTTGACACTTTTGGGGGTACCAGTGACATTACTGCAGTAATCAGTGCTATACATATGCACTGTTACTGTAAAAATGACACTGGCAGTGAAGGGGTTAATTTTATTGGAGAGGGAGAGGTTAATGTATGCCTGGTGCTTACTGACGTGTGGGGGGGAGGTGACTGAGTGACAGAAGGAGAGATAGGATCTTCAGCTATGCTGAACACTCCGATCTGTCAGTCCCTGTCACTATGGAGATCTCCTCACTCGATTCCCCGACGATCGGGGCAGAGCAGCGGCGATCACCGCTGCTCCTCCCCTGGCCCGACTCCCGCTGTGAATGAAAACAGCGGGAGCGCGCCTCCGGCGGCGCGCGAGTGCCGCCTACAGGGGGAGGAGTCCAGCGACATAGGTCTACGTCGCTGGACGGGAACGAGCCACTTTGCCGCAGTACGCTCCATGTGAGCGGTCGGCAAGTGGTTAAATAAAGTGAGCTGCAGTGCGAGGGGGATCTCGATCTATCGCTTTTGCAACTACCAACAACCTTTACGCAAAACCCCTAATGGTCTGAAATGGGAGGATGCCCTACAACAATCCTTCTCGGTTGCACAGTGGCTGAAGGCTTTTAAAACCAACTATGCATCCTCTGCATGTATGGATCACTGGGACAACTCGCAGAAACTTTTACATCGGTACTATATGAGGCCTACAAGGCTACATGCCATAGACCCAAAGTGCTCCCCCTATGCTGGCGTGCATGCCAGAATAGGGGAAATCTACTGCATATATTCTGGAGTTGCCCAGTGATTCAACCATTTTGGAAGAAGATCTTTCAATGGACATCTCAGCTATTGGGGGTTACTCTTTCTCCCTCTCCGGCCCTGGCACTATTCAGCCTTGGTCTAGAGGGCTATCCTCCCAGCTCCAGAACAGTTTTGGCACATATTTTATTTGCAACTAGAATTACAATTGCTGCTAATTGGCGCTCTACTACTCCTCCTCACTTAACAGTAATTAAAAACAGAGTGTCCACCCAATGTGAGATGGAAAAATTGTTGGCATTTAAAAACAGCAGAGCGGCCACCTTCCTGAAACAATGGCAGGTCTGGTTGAATCAATCCTCTAACATAATATAGCTACACTGGAAATTTTGACAACTGTTGATGTATCCAAAACATTGATTTTTACCTAAGTTTAGTGGCAATGCCCCTCCCCTCCCACCTGTCCCTCCCTCCACCCCCCTCGGCCCCCACCTATGCTCTACTTCTTCACTCATTGGCCCTGGGTCTGTTGTATGGGTAGTGGCGACACCTGTACACCTGTATGGTATAGGTCTGGTCTGATCCCCCACAGTTTGCACCCATTAGGGGTGAGGGCTTTGAACGATTAAGTGCACTCAGCTAGACCCTCTCTGAGGAAGTCATTATGATGTGTAGTTCCTGTATTTGGAATATGGGTTATATGTTTTACTCTTCTAATCGCAGGGCGACATTTACTACATTTCCATGTTAACCACTTCCATACCGCGTCATGTAAAATGACGTCGGCAAAGTGGTTGTGAGGATCCGGGCCGCCGTCATATGACGCAGCACGGCGATCGGGGGTGAGGCTCGTCCCTCGGACATAGCCCATCCCTGATCAAGGTAAACAGCCAATAGAAATTGGCTGTTTACCACGTGATCGGCTGTGTCAATCACAGCCGATCACATGAGCGGCTCCAGCACGAGCCGCTCGTTCTCTCTGCAATGCGCGCCCCGGGGGCGCGCAGAGCAGCGATCGGGGACGAGGCTCGTCCCTCGGACAGTCGATCCCCGATCTAGGTAAAGAGCCAATGAAATTGGCTCTTTACCACGTGACCGGCTGTGTCCAATCACAGCGGGTCACAAATGTCAACAGAGAACACGGTAACTAGCTGTCACCATGTTCTCCTCCTCACACACTGATCCTGTGTGAGGAAGAGATTGTGGTAACAGCTAGTTACCAATCATAGTGCACCCCAAACACACTGATTGCCCCCCCCCCCCATAAAGAGCACCGGTCACTAGCCCATCAAAGTACCCGAGTACCTGTCACCAGCCCATCAGGTACTCAGATGACAGGTACTCGGGTACTCTGATGGGCTGGTGACAGGTATTCGGGTACTCTGACGGGTACTCGGGTACTCTGATGACGGGTACTCGGGTACTCTGATGACGGGTACTCGGGTACTCTGATGACGGGTACTCGGGTACTCTGATGACAGGTACTCGGGTACTTTGAGTACCTGTCAACGGAGTACCCGAGTACCTGTCAACGGAGTACCCGAGTACCTGTCACCTACCCATCAGAGTACCCGAGTACCTTCCACCTGCTCATCAGAGTACCTGACGCCTGAAGTACCCGAGTACTTGCCGCCTGCTCATCAGTACCCATCACTACTCATCAGTACTCATCAGTACCTATCACGTATCAGTACTGATCATCAGTACCCATCAGTACAGTATCACCTATCAGTATCAGTACTACTCATCAGTACTTATCACCTGCCTGTCACCTGCCCATCAGAGTATCCGAGTACCTGTCACCTGCCTATCGGAGTACTCGAGTACCTGCCACTTGCTCATCAGTACCAGAGTACCTGTCACCTGCCCAACAAAGTACCCGAGTACCTATCACCCTTCATACAGCCACCATGTCCAAGTCCAAAAAGGTTTATATACGTCATCCGTTTAAACCTAAATACCGGTGTTATGGCAGCAGATAGCTGCCATAACCCTGGTATTTTTTTAAACGGTGGACGGTTGGCTTTCCGATCAGGGTGGTCCCAGCGGCGGATTCGCCGTGGGATCACCCTTCCGGGATGGCGGAAGAGGCGCCCCCCCCTCCCGCCACGTTCCGGTCCTTTTCCCCGCTTACCGGACCCGCCGGCAGCGGGGAAAACAATCCGGTCCCAGATCCTCACAGACAGGATGTCGAGTGAGGGCAAGCTTGCCCTCACTTGACTCTATGGTCTTGGAGGACCGGAGCTACGGAAAATGTTGTTGCCTTGCAACCGGTTTAAATTTCCTTTTTTTTTTTTTTTTTTTTTTCATTTTATATAATAATTTTTTTTTTCTATCTTTTAGTGTACTTGTGAGATCTGAGGACTTTTTGACCCCAGATCTCACAAAAAAGAGGTCCTGTCGTGCCTATTTCTATTACGAGGAATGTTTACATTCCTTTTAATAGAAATAAAAATGATCATTTTTTTTTTTTTTAAACGGTGTAAAAATAAAAAATAATAAATAAAATAAATAGTAAAAAAAAAAAATAAAGTGCCCTGTCCCCGTGAGCTCGCGCGCAGAAGCAAACGCATACAGAAACCCCGCCCACATATGTAAACGGTGTTCAAACCACACATGTGAGGTATCGCCGCGATCGTTAGAGCAAGGGGAATAATTTGAGCCCTAGACCTCCTCTGTAACTCAAAGATGGCAACCTGTAGAAATTTTTAAATTGTCGCCTATGGGGATTTTTAAGTACCAAAGTTTGTCGCCATTCCGTGAGCGTGCGCAATTTTGAAACATGACATGTTGGGTATCTATTTACTCGGCGTAACATTATCTTTCACATTATGGAAAAAAATTGGGCTAACTTTACTGGTTTCTTATTTTTTAATTAAAAAAAAAAGTGAATTTTTTCCAAAAAAATTGCGTTTGGAAGACCGCTGCGCAAATACGGTGTGATAAAAAATATTGCAATAATCTCCATTTTATTCTCTAGGGTCTCTGCTAAAAAAAATATATAATGTTTGGGGGTTCTAAGCAGTTTTCTAGCAAAACTGATTTTAGCTTGTAAACACCAGATGTCAAAAATAGGCCTAGGCAAGTGGCTAGGATGCATGATGGTGCGCCTTGGATTTTGGGCCCCTCTATATGGCTAGGCTGTGAAAAAGTCTCACACATGTGGTATTGCCATACTCAGGAGGAGTGGCAGAATGTATTTTGGGGTGTCATTTTTGCTGTGTACATGCTATGTGTTAGGAATATCCTATAAATTGACAACTTTGTGTAAAAAAAAAAAAAAAAATTCATTTTTTTCCCACATTTTCCAAAAACCTGTGGAAAAAAATATGTTCAAACGACCCATAATGCTTCATAGAATATACGTTGGAGTGTTTGCTTTCCAAAAAGGGGTCATTTTGTGGACTTTTCCATTGTATTGGTGCTCTAGGGCCTTGAAAAGTGTGATAGGTAGTAAGAAAGTTTTATGTGTATTTATGCTCCTAGAACGCCTGAAGGTGCTTCTTGGACGTGGAGTCTTTTTGTGGCCAGGCTGTGTAAAAGTCTCACACATGTTGTATCGCCATACTCGGAAGGAGTAGCAGAATGTATTCTTGGGTGTAATTTTTGCTGTGTACATGCTATGTGTTAGAAATAGCTTATAAATTGACAACTTTGTGGGAAAAAAAAGAAAAAAAAAATTTTTTTCTTCATTTTCCCAAGAATTGTGGGAAAAAATTACAACTTCAAAAAACCCACCATGCCTCTTACTAAATACCTTGGACTGTCTACTTTACAAAAAGGGGTCATTTGGGCGGTATTTGTACTGTCCTGACATTTCAGGGCCTCAAGAAAGGAGATAGGCCGTCAGTACATCTGGTGTGATCAATTTTCAGTAATTGGTACCATAGCTTCTAGACTCAATAACTTTCACACAGACTAAATAATATACACTAATTTGGGTTAATTTTACCAGAGACATGTAGCAGTATACATTTTGGCCCAAATGTATGAAGAAAACATAATTTTTTGCAAAATTTTATAATTTAAACTAAAAAAGTGTTTTTTTTTCAAAATTTTTGCTCTTTTTTTGCATATATCACGAAAAAAAAACCCCAGTTGTGATCAAATACCACCAAAAGAAAGCTCTATTTGTGTGAAAAAAATGATAAATATTTTGTTTGGTTACAGTGTAGCATGACTGAGCAATTGTCATTCAAAGTGTGAGAGTGCTGAAAGCTGAAAATTGGTCTGGGCAGGAAGGGTGTCTAACTTCTCTGTATGGAAGTGGTTAAGTGTTCCTATACAGTTGCACTGTACCCATCTGTGTTACCCAAGTTATTGATGGAATCTTCTTGCATAATTGACAGTGTTTTGTATGAACGTCCTACTATGCCTGACTCGACTTATTGTTATCCTATGTATATGGATCTACTGTTGTATGTTTATACCTGCTTTTTTTCTTCAATAAAAATATATTGAAACAAAAAAAAAAAAGAAACTTCCTCTGCTAAAAAAAAAAAAATATATATACTTAACATTTTTGATATCGAGTAATTTTCAGCTTAATTTGTAATATCACATCTCTTTTTACGTTTTCCTTACATTCCCTTCGTTTTTCTTTCTTCCCTCCCCCTTCCTTACCACCCTCCTCCCACAATAACAACAAAAAAAAAATTATAGTACCACTTTGCGACCAGCGATGGAGAGACTACCTTCCCCCCTATACCTTTATTTTTCCCTTATTTTATCCTGTTATAAATTGTTTCCTTTCATCAGATAAAATAAAGTGATTCCATAATTCCCATGTTTTTTTATATTTTTCCTGTCTATTTTGTGATGAAGCGATTAATTCTTCCATTCTCCTGTTGTCCTCTATCCTATGTATCCAATCGGATACCGAGGGTAGTTGCGTTTTTTTTCCAATAACCTGGAATGCATGCCTGTGCCGCATTTACCAAATGAGGGATGACCGATCTTTCATAGCTACCTGCTGGTATATCCGACACATGTAACAAAAAAAAGATCGGATTCTCCTCTATTTCATAGTCTGTAAATTTCTGAATTATGGCCTTCGCTCCCGCCCAGTATGATTTTATCTTATCACAGGTCAAGAAGATATGATACAATGTGCATACTTTTCCGCATCTCCAGCATAAATTTGTTTCACCTTGATACCAGTCATGTAATTTCTTAGGCGTAGTATACCATCTTGTTATAAGCTTATAATTCATCTCCTGTGTTTTAGTGCATCTAGATGGCTTAAAGGCAAACCTCAATATCCTCTGGATCTGTTCATTTGTCAAATCACACTTCAGGTCTATTCCCCACTTTCTCACCCAAGGTAATTCCGGTTGGTCTTCTGGGTTCGTCAGTAGACCATATGCAATTGATAATGTATGCAATAGATTCCCTGGTCTTACACAAAATTGTTCAAATCTCGTTAGTGTTCTACCGAAATCCTCCGGATTCGGTATTGAGGCCAGGTAGTGATGTAATTGGATTGCTTGCCAAAAGGGCATATTGTATGGTCCATCTTCATCAATCAATTTGGTCACTGAGGGCCACTTTTTTTGTATTAAAAATGCTAAAGCCTGTTTCTGTTCTTTTTCCCTCAGTGTTGTAAACTGTCTATCATGTAGACACGGGGGGAACTGGGGGTTACCTAATATTGGAAATAGAGGAGATTTATCCGTTGTCAATTTAGAATATATGTTTAATTGCGTACAAATATGTAATGTATTTCCGATTATTAAATGATGTTTCAAGTTTTTAGGTAAGTACTGGTAGCACCATATGGCTCTCTTCAAGTTTACATCCGTTTGCGCTTGTTCAATTTTTACCCACAATTTAGACTCAGAATGGTGCCACCAGTCCAAGATTCTACTTACATGGGTAGCTTGATAATATGCCCGTATATCTGGAAATGCTAAACCTCCCTTTTTTTTTTTGGTAGGGTCAGAATTCCCTGTGCTATACATGGTCTTTTATGAGACCAAATATACTTTACAAATAAGGAATGTACCACCTTAAAAAATCCGCTCGGTATCCTAACCGGTAGCGCTCGAAAAAGATACAAGAACTTTGGCAATACTGTCATCTTCAGCAAATTGCATTTACCAAACCATGACTGCATCCCTCCATGCCACTGTTCTAAAAGTCTTTTGGTCATTGCTATCAAGGGCAAGAAATTGAGATCATAAACCTGTGTCTGCTTCGCCGGTATATATGTCCCCAAGTATCTCACTGCCGTTTCATTCCACTTGAAGCCAAAGCTCTTTTTCAGTAAGTGTATTTGGGCTGAAGATATCCCCACTCCCATTGCCTCTGACTTCCCAAAGTTAATTTTTAAATTTGACATGGCACCATATCTTTTAAATTCTTGTATCAAATTCGGCAGTGAGATACCTGGGTTAGGCAAGGAAAATAACAGGTCATCCGCATATGCGGCTATCTTATATTGCTTTTCCTTTATCCTTACTCCTTTTATATCTTGATTCAGGCGGACTCTACAAAGGAAGGGTTCCAATATCAAGGCAAAAAGGAGGGGTGACAGTGGACACCCCTGCCTTGTGCCATTTCTTTTTGGGAATGTGTCTGATAATATCCCATTGGCTTTCACCCTAGCTATTGGGTTTGTATACACTCTAGTTATTTATCTAACATCGAGTTTCCCAGCCCGATGTACTTGAGCACAGAGAACAGAAAAGGCCATCCGACCCGGTCGAACGCCTTCTCTGCGTCAACGACGCAAGGGGTCTTCTTTTCATTTACTATTTGTATCAAGTTAAGAATTCTTGTGGTGTTGTCTCTTGCTTCTCTTGATGTCATAAAGCCTACCTGATCCAGGTGTACTAAACTTGGCAATAATCTTGCCAATCTATTTGCCAACATTTTGGTAAATATCTTTAAATCCACATTTAATAGAGATATTGGTCTATAGCTGCTACGGGAAGATGGATCCTTACCCTCCTTTAATATTAATGAGACATGTGCAGTGAGTGTATCTCTAGTTAATGTCCTATCTAGGTCTGTTGCATTATACAACTTTACCAGATATGGACCCAAGGCGTGAAACAATAACTGATAATATTGTGTTAGGCCATCTGGTCCTGGTGCTTTCCCAGGCTTCATTGATTTTAATGCTTGCTGTATCTCCTCTATAGTAATCCCAACCTCTAAAGATTCCTGATCTTCCTCTGATAATTTGGGTAGATGTGATTGATTTAAATACCTTTCAATATCTTGTTGTGTGGGTGGCTCCTCTTTTAAGTTATATAATGAAGCGTAATATTTTCCAAATTCCTCCGTTATTTGTGTTGGTAAGGTTTTATTAATCCCTTCTGCTGATACGATATGAGGTATATATGATCTCAATTTCTGCCCCTGAACCGACCTGGCAAGTAGTTTTCCACATTTATTTCCTGCTTCATAGTTTAATTTACGACACCTTTGTATGGCTGCCTTGGCCCTGTATTGTAAGAAATCCGTAATCTGCTTTTCTTACTGTCCCTGATGGTAATTGCTTATGTTCTGTTTCCAACAATCTAAGTCTGTTCAACAGTTGTGACAGTTGTTCATTCCTTTCCCTTTTAATATGTGCTCCATGCTTTATAAAAATTCCTCTTATTACTGTCTTATGTGCTTCCCAAAGGGTCCCCATGCGGCAGTCTGCTTGATCATTTATCTCAAAGAAGGCTTTCAACTCTTGCGTTACTTCCTTTAATATTTCTTCTTTTTTTAATAAATTTTCATTCAATCTCCAACGCCTTTTCTGTAAGGGATTTGATGTCAAACTATACAATATTGTTATGGGTGCGTGGTCTGACCAGGTAATACTACCAATATCTGTTTTTTTTCACTGCCTGTAACTGAGCATGGGGTATCATAAAGAAATCAATTCTAGAATAAATCTTATGTGGAATTGAATAAAACGTGTATTCTTTTTCTGAAGGATGTTCGGAAGCTCACAAGATCAGCCAGAGTCTTCGAGATAAATACATCTTGCCGACTGTTAGGCCCATACAGGTGTTGCTCTTGTTACTTGTAGTTCACCTATCAGTCCCTTCACAAATAGGAACCTTCCATCTGGGTCTTGTCTACTATCTTGAAAAGTCCATGGAATACAGTTTGCTATAAGTATAGAAACCCCTCTTGATTTTGCCTGCATATTCGCCGAGTGATATGTATGTGGGAAAAATCTGTTTTTAAGAAAAGGTATTTTATCCGTCCTAAAATGCGTCTCTTGTATTAGTGCTATACTAATTTTTCGATGTTTTAATTTGTTTAATAGTATATGTCTCTTTTCTGGCACATTTAATCCTTTAACATTATAGGAAGTAATTTTTAAGTCCTCCATCTCTGGTCACAAAAAAAAAAAAAAAAAATTCCCCACTAACTGACGGTAAAAAGATTCCGGTTCCTAAAAGGTTCCGACTCTTTCCCCCGTCCCTGCGGATAGTAATCCTATCCTTATCTCACACGGCACTATTAAGTGCCACTTGTGTTAGTTTCTAAAATAGGGAAGTGCCCCGGAGTGGCTTTCCGCATACTCTCCGACACCTCATCCCGTTCCATCTTGCTTTATAAATATTCTGACAGTGCACTCTCTTGAAATGCCTTCAGATCTACCCATCCTTTTAGGAGAGGAAAAAAGGGGAAGAGAAGGTAAAAGAAAAAAAAAAAAATGTTTTTGACAGCTTGTGTGCTCAATTTAAGGGGGAGGGCTAAAAAAGAAACATTCCTCCCTTAAGTGGAAAAAAAAAAAAAAAAAAATCTTAACTCACATGCTCGGTTTAAAAGGGGGGACTAAGAAAAAAAAAAAAAAAACATTTCTCCCTTGAGTGGGGGGGGGGACCCTGTTTTCCTTCCCCTCTTTCCCCCTTCCCCCTCCCACAAATCCTGTCCTCTCTAAAGTCTGCATGGGAGAAAGCGGCATCACATAGAGAGGGAGATAACCGTATACCTTTCTTCATCTTATATACTATCCCTCTTTCCCCTACATTAATGCAGAATTTACATTATTTTCATCATATTAACCACAGTGAAGAAGGGGGCGTGGCTTGGACATGGCGGTGTGAGGTCGCTTTTGCATGGTGCTCCCGCTCCTTGTCCTCCCTTCTCGGCACCTACATCTCTCTCCTAGCTACTATGAGCGTCCATAGAAAGAGAAAGACCAAGTCTTCATCCGCATCGTGCTCCAGGAAGGCTACAACCACCCCCATCCGCTCCTTTTTCTCGGACTCGGCGAGCCCATCATCCGCGGCCTTGTCCCTAACTCCGGGGGGCGGCCTGGGACCCGCGGCTCCTTCTCTGCCGGGAATGAGCTCCTCACCTCTGCATCCCGCCTGCACTATGGCCACCGCCGGATCGTTGCATGCTTCTCAACCCTCTCCCGCAGTCCAGATAGGAGACAACTCCGAGCTGTGGGCTCTACCCACTAGAGCGGACATGGAAGCCATTGTTGTGCAAGTAGCAGAGCAACATAGAAAGGACTTTCAACACCTTAGTGGAGAGGTGGCTCAGCTGGACGGGCGCATTTCGGCCGGGGAAGCGGCGGTGGGTGACCTTCAGACCTGGGTACTTGCCCTGGAGCAAGCCCGTGCCTCGCATGACGAGACCCTCGCCGCCCACCAGCTCAGGATGGAGGACTTCGAAAACCGGAGCCGCCGTAATAACCTGCGGCTCCGGGGCATCCCGGAGGCTACTGGCTCTGAGGATCTCGTGGAGACAGTGCGAGCCATTCTCTCCCTGGTGTGCACCCCGGACCCTCAGGCCCCCTTTGAATTTGACAGGGTCCATCGAGCCCTGGGAGCCCGACCATCTGACCCCTCCAGACCGCGGGACGTGATCTGTCGTCTCCACCGGTACACGGTGAAGGAGAGGGTCCTTCGAGAGGCATGGGCAAAAGGTCCGGTGGACTTTGATGGGGCGACGGTACAGATCTTCCCGGACGTTGCCCGCGGCACTTTACAGCGTCGAGCGATGTTGAAGCCCTTGCTGGAACAGCTCAGGAGCCCGGAGATCACATACCGCTGGGGATTCCCCCTGCAGCTCACAATAAGGAAGAATGGATCCTCATTTACTCTCCGCAAGCACGCTGATCTGCCGGCTCTGTTTGCTTTCCTGGGTACATCCCCTGTGGACCTCCCGGACTGGATGGCGCTGCTCCCGGACCGTGACCCTGGCCGGGGAGCCGGAAGATTCAGCCGCCCCTTGCCTAGAAGACAGCGTCGTTGGAATCAGCGCTCGAGAGAGGGCTCCCGTGGGCCGGAGGTCGCGGCCCCTGAGACCTAATTCACTACCAGCATCGGTCTGTGAGTATGGCCCCGCTCTCCTATCTCCCCTCCATTCCGACCCTGGTGCTGTCCAGTGACTGTCGCAGCGGAACTGCCCATGGACTTCCTGCACTATCCCCCCTGTAACTTTTTGTCAGACTGCTGTGGCCTGCTCCGTGCTGCCCCCCCCCCCCTCCCTCCTGTGTGGCTCCCTGATGACCCGGGTACTGTGCAATGCGGCCTGATCCCTCGTGAGTCTTCCTGCGGTCCCTTGATGCCCCTTGCTGAACCTTACAGGCCCCTGCTTCATTGGCCCCCTCCCTTCTGGAATACGGTCCGACATTGCTTTGCTCCCCGGTGACGATTTTGGCTCCCCTTTCCTTGGATGCTTTTGCCCCCCCCCCCCCCCGGCCGCTATGTCCCTTCCCCTCCGTTGTCCCGGGGACAGGGATGTGTATGCTCCAGATTGGACGTAAGCTTCCGGACTCTGGTTCTGGGGGGGGTGGGGGGACGTTGGGGACTGCTGTCACTGTAGTTTTAAGGTGCAATGCTGTTGATATGTGTGGGGGGAGGGGGCTGCCGAGACCCGGGCTTCCGTGGCGCGGAGCCCCGGGCTCTGCCTCGTGGGGGGCCGTGGGGTGCCCACTCTGTGATGCCGGCATGGGTGCGGGTGGGGGGGGCCCGGCCCGACTGCGCTCACACTAGCGATGTTTCCGTGGCGCCTATTGCCCTGCTCTTTGGGTGGATGGGGCTGGGTCCTCCCGCTCGCTGCCCAGTGATTGGCCTCTGAGCTCTTGGGCTGCATGGTTACTATTTGGGATTGGTGCTTAGTTGTTTGTGAAAGGCTGTTCTGGGGTATGTTCTGCTCCTTCTCCCTCTCCTCCTTCCTACCTCCCCCCTCCTTTCCCCTCCCTTCCCCCCCTCCTCCCCCTCCCTTCTTCTCCCCCTTCCATGTCCCCCATCCTCCCCTCCCTTCTTCTACATTACCCCCTCTTCCCCCCCTTTTTTGCCCCCTTCCCCCTCTTCCCTCTCTCCTTCCCCCTCCTCCTCTTCCCTTCCTTCCTCTCCCCCTACTCCCCTCCCTTCCTCTACCCTTCTCCCACACTCCTTCCTCCCCCCCTCCCGCCTTCCCTTCTCTCTTTCTCCCCCCTTCCTACTCCTCAGTCCCTCCCCTCGGGGCCATCCATCCTGCTCGGACCGGTCTTATGCTGCTGGTAGGGACCCCCCTCTGGCCTCGCGGGGCCGCGGGCCGGTGGGGTCTGGATGCACATGGGGTGTCGGGGGTCGGGATGGGCCCTTCGGGGAGATGTGGGTATGCATCCCCTGGGGGTCTTCCTCCTTCCGACTCTCCCTAAGTTATGCTCATGTTGGACGCTCTTGTTTCTATGTGTTGTTGCATTCTTATTTCACGGTTTTTTTTCTTACATGTCTGTGGTTTATATCGCGTGTTTTGCCGAGAGGGGGACGGATGGGAGCGGTCACCACTTTCCTCCTTTGTTGGTGTCCTTCCCCGTTCCCCCCATAGGATCTCCTTGGCCGAGGTTCCCCACACTCCACCCAGGTTAGGGGTGGTGGGTCTGGCACCTCAGGAGACCTGAGACTAGTTCTCATAGTGCCCATTGGCACAGTAGTTTCTTCCCTTCTTCCCCCCCCCTTATTATTGCCTCCTTGCTACCTCTTCTCCTCCGCTTCCTAACCTTTATTTCTTGATTTGCTCTTCTCTTCCTGCTCCCTCCTTCCCCACCCCCCCTTTTTTTTTTTTTTGAGATGGCCACCTCCCGGGTTGACTCCGTCCGGTTGGTGTCCCTCAACGTCAAGGGACTTAACACCCCGGAGAAACGTTCCATCATTTTGAATGACCTTCACCGTCTTCGGGCCCACGTTGGCTTCTTGCAGGAGACCCATTTTAGAGCCGCCAAACTTCCGAAGTTGGGCGACAGACGATTCCCCACTGTCTACCACAGCTGCTCACCTGATTCCAGATCGAGAGGGGTCAGCATTTTGATTAGCGCACGAGCTCCGTGGACATTTCTGGATTCGTGGAGTGACGAACTGGGCCGGGCTCTTTTTGTTAAGGGCCGTCTGGGCTCTGTCCCGGTCACCCTCGCCAATTTTTACCTTCCGAACACTGGACAGATATCCTGTCTCGAACCACTGTTGTCGCAACTCCACGACTTCATGGAGGGTCAGGTCCTTCTGGGGGGGGATCTCAACTTCGTCATGGATCCGGTCCAGGATGCGTCTAGAGGCACCTCCCACATCTCCTATGCTGCTCTCAATCGCCTCAAAAAGGGGTTTCATGCCTTTCACCTTGTGGATGTGTGGCGGATCCTTCACCCGTCATCCCGGGATTATACCTTCTACTCCTCCCCCCACGCCTCCTACACGCGTATCGATTACTTCCTGATCCCGCAGGCCTTGCTGGGTAAGGTCGTCTCGTCTTCCATCGGTCCTGTCACTGTGTCCGATCATGCACCGGTGATCCTTGAGCTGGATTTGCGGTCCCCGGAGCCTCGGCAGTGGCAGTGGCGGCTGAACGACAGTCTCCTCCAGGACCCCAAAGTCCTGGAGGAGTTGCAAGTCGAGCTTGGGCGTTTCTTTTCCTCCAATGCCCTCCCGGAGAGTTCTCCGCTGATGGTCTGGGAAGCTCATAAGAGCTATATGCGGGGGGTCCTAATAAAGATCGGTTCACAGCGTAAACGGGAGCGTGCCCGTCAGATGCACGATCTTCTTACGCGATTGGAGTCGCTGGAGGCTGCTCATAAGAGGTCCTTGGCCCAGTCTGTCCTTCAGGAACTAACTGTTCTACGTGAGCAGTTGCGCTCCCTGACCCTTTTTAGGGTTAAGGCATCGCTAGCTAAGTGTCGAAGGGTCTTCTATGAACATGGGGACAAATGTGGGAAAATCTTGGCGCGTGCACTGCGACAGCGGAGGGCGCAGACATTCATCCAGGAAATCCTCGCCTCCCCGAACCAGAAGGTACACGCAACGGACCGCATAGCGGAAGCCTTTCGCCGCTACTACTCCTCTCTATACAACCTGACCCCTGAAACGTCTGCGTCCGCGCGGGGCGACCTCCGCTCTCGGATTCAGGAATATATTAGTGCCTCTGGTCTTCCTGCCCTCCCGCTGGATGCCGTGGAGCGCCTGGAGGAACCTCTTCACCCCGATGAACTGTTGAGCGCCTTGGCGAACTCTCAGAAAGGCAAGGCTCCGGGTCCAGATGGATATTCTTTGACCTATTATAAATGTTTTGCACACATTCTCTCCCCGCACTTTCTGGCTGCATATCATGCGGCGGGCTTGGGTGCGGAGTTTCCGGTAGACTCGCTTCGCGCACATATCACTGTGATCGCGAAGGAGGGCAAGGATCCCCTCCTCTGCCAGAGCTATAGGCCTATCTCGCTCCTAAATGTGGATCTGAAACTGTTTACCAAGATCCTATCATCTCGCTTGGCCCCTCTGCTCCCACAGTTGATCCACGACGACCAGGTGGGCTTTGTGCCTTCCAGAGAGGCCAGGGATAATACAACGAAAGCCCTGGATTTGTTGCATTTGGCCTGTGCGCGGAAGACCCCTCTGCTGCTTCTCTCGACGGATGCCGAAAAGGCATTCGATCGGGTAAACTGGGATTTTCTAATGGGGACGATGGAGCATGTCGGCCTCGGGCAACGTATGTTGTCTTGGATCCGTGCGATTTACTCCAACCCGTCGGCCTGTGTTAAGATAAATGGTCTGCTCTCCAACCCGTTAGAGATCTCTAATGGGACGCGGCAGGGTTGCCCCCTGTCGCCCCTGATCTTTGTCCTGACGCTGGAGCCTTTTTTGCGCTCCGTCAGAGCCAACGTGGACATAGCCGGGTTGACCATCTCCTCATCGCTGGCCCCGAAGGTTGCAGCTTACTCCGGTGACCTCCTGTTTTTCCTCTCGAAACCTCTTATATCCTTGCCTAATCTTATGAAGGAGTTCCGTGTTTACGAAGCTCTTTCGTCTTACAAGATTAACCATCAGAAGTCGGAGGCCTTGCCTGTGGCGATGCCTCCGGCTTTGCTGGCCCTCCTCCGGCAAGACTTCCCATTTAAGTGGAGCTCTTCCCATATCAAATACTTGGGTATCTCCCTCCCCAACTGCCCCGGCCGCGTATTCGAACTTAACTTCCCTCCTCTCCTCTCTCGTATTCGGAAGGATCTGGAGGAGTGGCAGAAGGGATTGTTCTCTTGGTTTGGGCGTTGCAATATTATCAAAATGAATGTCATGCCTCCTTTGCTATATGTATTGCAAGCCCTTCCAATCGCGGTCCCTTCAGCCTTCCTGCGCAAAATCAATGAAACCTTCCGTAAATTTCTGTGGGTGAGGGGCCCCCCCGCCTTGCCCTCAAGGTTCTCCGAATGCCCAAGCTTTGTGGAGGCATGGCCTTCCCAGAGGCGACGATGTACTACGAAGCATGTCACCTTACCAGGATTGTGGACTGGCAGGTTCATAGTCACCTCAAACAGTGGATCAGGATTGAGCGAAGTCCGGGGGATCCCCCTCCGGACTCCCTCCTGTGGGGTGCTTCTGACTTGCCTAAGCATGTGATGGAGCATCCGACTGTGGGAGCTACCCTTAAGCTGGGGCGTAGGATATGCGAGGCCGGCCTGATTGCCTCTCTTCCTTCGCCTCTGTTCCCGGTGCTCGAAAATCAGCACTTCTCCCCAGGTAGGACGGATAAGGGCTTCCACGTCTTGAAGTCCGACGGCTTCCACCAGGCTAGGCACTTCATTGCTCAAGGGAAATGGGTCTCGCGTCAGGCTCTCTTTTCCAGTAACTCCTTTACTGCTCTGTCCTTCTGGCAGAAGGTGCAGCTAGCACATTTTCTACAGTCCCTTCCACCTGCAACCTCATTTAATAGACGCCTAAAGCCCTTTGAAGAACTGTGTGCGTCGACCTCTCCATTACGACATACCATTTCTTTGATATACCGCCTGTTAACGGGGCCGTCGGATGACCCTTCCTCTCGCCCCCTGTATCTTGACAGGTGGGAACGCGACCTAGGCCTCTCTTTCACGGATCACCAGATTGATCGCATTGTTTTTCACGTACAAAACTTCCACTTGTACCAAATATCAGGAAATGGGATACAAGCTGCTCACCAGGTGGTACTACACTCCGGTCAGATTACGCAGAATGTTCCCTTCTTGTTCGGACCTTTGCTGGAGATGTGGGGAGGAGGTGGGGTCCCTTCTCCACATTTTTTTGGTCCTGTAGCCGCCTGCAACCCTTTTGGGCTGAGGTTTTACGCATCGCACAAAAATTCACAGACCATGCCCTCACTTTGCTCTCTTTCTCCTTCACCACAACAGTTTCCCGCGAGCATCCTACAAAAAATCCATTCTGCCGCTGCTCTTCACGGCTGCCAAGAGCTGTATCCCTCTTCTCTGGAAGCAGACCCAGCCACCTACAGTAGCTATGTGGTTGCGGAAAGTAGCTAGCATTAATGAAATGGAGGACCTTGTGGCTGCTGAACGGGGCACGAGGGAGAAGTTCCTCAAAAGATGGTACTACTGGTATGAGTTCAGTTTCTCTGCGGAATACAAAGACCTGGTGATCTAGCTCGTTTATGGCGGGCCGGGTGGCCATCTCCCTCCCCCCCCTTTTTTCTATCCCCTGTCTCCTCCTTCATCTCCCCCCCTCTCCCCCCTACTGTTTTCACCCTCCTGTCTTTCTCTCTCGTTAGGTGGGATCTCCCTGCCCTCTTTGGGATAATATTAAAAAATGAAAAGGAGAGGAAGGGAAATGTTAATCACCCTGCTTTCTTTTTTTTTTTTTTTTGTTCCTCGCTCCTTCCCTCACGGGCATACATGCAGGGGTTTCGCATAGCTGGCTGTGGGGAGATGGGCAACCGGGGTTGTTTTTTCTCCGCCTCCGTAGTCCGGCCATGTGACAGATGCCGGTGGAGGGGGAGGCCTCTCCGGGGACCTATTCCCCTGTGGCGGTCAGATACGACGTCTGATACCACTGCCCTCTGGTTTAGGGGCGGCTTTTGCTGTTAGTTTATGCTTGAGACTCTGAGCTGTTTCTCTCTATATTTGATGTATATGGACTTGTACTGCTGATCCTGCCTGTATTGTGTGCCTTTTCCTCTTCTAATAAACTTTGAATTTATAAAAAAAAAAAAAAAAAACCACAGTGAAGAAGATAATAATAATAAAAAGAAAAACATTCCTCCCTGAAGTGGGGAAAAAAAAAACATCTCACTCGTGAATATATTTAGGAGAGGGGGGAAAAATATCCTCCCTTTTAATTACAAATTAAGTGACTTAATTACCAAAAAATGTGAGGGGAGTGGAAAAAAAAGGTGGTGTCCAATAAGTGTGTCTCTTAAAAAATGAGACCAATTTCTCCTCTCTATAATGTGAAAAAAAAAAAAAAAAAAAACATTCCTCACTGAAGTAAGCAAAAAAAAAAAGTGGAAAAGGTATCATAGTATCTAGGGGAGTCCCACAGATCCAAGGTTATTCAGGAGTTGTTCATCTCCCTCTTGTCTCTTCCTCTACCAGTGTGTCTGACCCTTTCTCTTGCTGTTGGTGGTACACAGAAGGTCCTTCCCTAGGTATTCGACCCAGCCAATTTATAACCTGTATAGGCTCTGTCTCTATGAACCGAAAAAAAAGCCATTCTACCTTGGTATGTTCTGAGGTTGAAATATCGCCCGTTCTCCTCAATGTTCCTCTGGAGATATCTGAATATATTTTCACTGGCATTCCTTCCACGATTATGTCTTGAGCTTCCCAGGCCGCTCTCAAAATAAATTCCTTATGTGTATAGCGATTTATTCTACATATCACATCCCTTGGTCTCCTTTCTTCCTTACTTCTTTGGCCAGGAGCTCTATGTATCCTCTCAATTTCTAGGTTTTCCGGGTATTTATCCTTCAGAATCCGTTTAAAGATCTCCTTTACCACCTCTGCCAGTTTTTCACTGCTTATAGCCTCAGCTACACCACGTAACTGCAGGTTACTACGGTGACTTCTATTTTCTATATCTTCCAATTGTAATTGTATCACATTTTCTGTTTCTTTCTGAATATTGCGTTTTAACTCTACGGCTGTTAATCTTTCTTTTATCAGACGTATGGAGGCCTACTCTTCTACTAGGCGGGTTGTGATATTATGTATGTCTTTTTTTACTCCTTGTATTTCTTGCTGGTTTTTCTCCTCTATTCTACTAATCATTTTTTCTATATCCGCTTTTGTTGGTAATGCCTGTAACAGGCTTTTAAGTTCCGAGTTCTGTGTAGCGGTCTGTGTAAGTATGCAGGATATTGGGTTCTCTCCTTGTCCACTAACTGGGCTATTAGCGCTACTTTCAGAAATGGGGGAGGTGACCAATGAATTAGGCAGATCACTAGCCTCTGGGCTTGTCAATGCCATTTTTGCTCCGTTAGGGGATTTCTGACTATTGGTGAAAAATCGATCAATTTCACCTTCCGATTTGCTTGTCTGTGCCTTTCCTGTGCTCTTCCTTCCTTTTCGTCTTTTAGTGAGGGTCATCCTCCTCAACCTCTTGCTTTCTTTTTGGATCTGTATTTTCCCCTTATCCGTATTAAATGTGTTTACACGCCTTCCCCTATCATCCGAGAAGCTGGAACCTTTATTTCTCTGTCGCTCATTGACAGACGTAGTCTTCTTTTTTTTTTTTTTTAATAAGTTTTTATTGGGTTTTTCAAAATACAAGGCACAGAACATCAACAGTAGACTGTAACCACAATCATGTAAACAAATTCGCAAGTAAGGCAAGATGGAGTGATCCATCCATATTCACAATTTCTATCATGTGGGCAGAGAAATGACAATCACATTTGAACCATAGTCACTTAAAGAGATACATATAAACTGTCTGTGGTTCAAAAAGATTCTGAGATCATTAGAACAACGGCATGTGCAGCCTCCACGTGGCACCCAACTGGGACCATACGTAGCCACGGAAGGACGCCCACACCTCTGCTCCCATGCAAGGACAGAGAAAAAAGAGAAGACAATGAAATAAAAGAAAAAGAGGAAGAAACAATGGCAATCATGAGGGTGACTTCAAGAAGCTCTGTAGGCCTCCCACAATCTCCATCTATCCTGAAAACGTGTAAAAGTTAAAGCTGAGCAAGAAAGAATACTTTCATATTCATGAGATTCATCTACAACCTGGATAACCTCTCTCATTGAGGGTGAGATATTGTTCTTCCAATTGCGGGCTATGACTAGCCTGGCTGCATATAAAATATGTTGCACAATGACCCTGCTCAAGGGTGGGTACCAGTCCAACCCAAAAGCGCCTGCTCTGGTCTGATTTTATTAAAGATACCTGTAACATCTGCTATTAATCTGTGTACAGAAGACCAAAAACTCCTCAGCGATAAACAGGACCACAGCATATGAAACAGTGTTCCAACTTGTACACATCCCCTCCAACAAAGATTGGAGCAAGAATGTTGAAATTTTGCTACGATATACGGGGTCCTGTACCACCTCAGATGAATCTTTAAGGCCCCCTCCCTAAAGTTTGAACATCTGGTCAGAGAATAATTCAATTTAAATGCCTTTTGCCACTGAGCATCAGTAAAGGACTTTTGCAGGTCTCTTTCCCATTTCAGTTGGTGGGAAGATTTCACAAAGTTTGATCTATCATGCATTGAATTGTAAAAAATGCTAATGCCATGCTTGGTTGAGGGGTCAACGAAACAAAAGGAGTAAACATGTTTAGGGAGGGAAACGGAAGTCTTGGACAGTGTTCGTAGAATATGTACTATACGCATGTAGGTCAAGTATTCCGTTTTGAAGTCAGGGAATTTATTGCACATGTCTGGGAATGGCGTGAGAACGGAGTGAGTACAGGTCCGTGATTTTTGACAGGCCATACTTCCCCCAATGAGCCACCTGAAGGTCAGGAGAGAAAGCTCGCAAAGCAGACAGTGGAAGTGACAGAGAGCAAAGTTCTCCCGAGTGTGACCCATGCTTCCAGAAATAACTCCAGGCCTGCAGCGTGGCCTTGACTGTTGGGTGGTCATCTAGCGGTAGCTTGTCTGTAAGTGTCCTTGCTAGTACTCGGTCAGCTAATGTCAAACGAGGTGTACTCGCTTGTTCTATGGATTGCCATAAGGGAACCTGAGATGGGGAGAACCAGGATTTAGATTGGGCAAGAATTGCTGCCATGTGGTAGTCCCTCATGTCAGGCACCCCCATTCCCCCCACCCCTACCAGTTTAGTCAGAGTCCCATGAGAAATTCTGGGACGCTTATCCAACCACAAAAATCTACCCACCACCGACTGCAGGGATTTGTAGAATGAATTAGGTGCCGGTATTGGGAGAGCTCGAAAAATATAAAGGATTTTCGGTAGGATCAGCATCTTAAATGCTGCATTCCGTCCTGACCAGGTGAGGTAAAATTTCCTAAGCCTCAGAAGATCTTGCGTTGTGGACTGGATTATAGGGAGAAAGTTGGATTTAAATAGCGTGTCAGGGGAGTTAGTAAGTTTAATACCTAAGTAGTCAGATTGCCATTGATAATGGACCAGTTGCTGGATTCGGGTTCTAAGAGTAGGATCAACCGCTATTCCCAAGAGATTGAATTTTTGTTCATTAACCTTATAGTAGGACACCGATTGAAACTCTCTGAGTACGTCCTGGATATGTGTAAGTGACTGTTCGGGATCGGTACAAGTCAAGATCACGTCGTCTGCAAAGAGCGAAATCACGTGAGGGGAGTCTCCCACCCAAATTCCATTAATACCTGGGTGTGACCTCATCCTTTCAGCCAAGGGTTCCATGAGCATGGCAAATATCAGGGGTGATAAAGGACACCCCTGACGCGTGCCATTGGTAATTTGAAAGCTATCAGAGAACAGACCCTTGGTGTACACACGGGCAGATGGGACTGTGTACAGGGCCATAACTGCTCGGACAATCCCACCCCGAAAGCCGAACTTCTCCAACACCTGCCCCAGGTATCCCCAGTGTATCCGGTCGAACGCCTTTTCGGCATCTAACGACAGGAGCACACTGGGGACCCCGCGGGCAAAGACATGATGTACAAGTCCCACCAGTCTTCTTGTGGCATCAGTAGCCTGACGCCCCATAACAAATCCCACCTGGTCCCGACCAATCAAATCCGGGAGACATTTTGAGATTCTATTTGCCAATAGCCTAGCATACACTTTCAAGTCCACATTTAACAAGGAAATGGGTCTGAAGTTTTGCGCCTTAGTGGGCTCCTTACCTGGTTTCGGCAGTGTGATCACCGTAGCTTCTAGCATCTCGGCTGGAAAGGATGCCTTATCCAGAGCTTGGGTATAAACCCTGCCTAAATATGGTACCAACGTGTTAGAAAACAAGCCATAATATTCGGAGGAGTACCCATCTGGACCTGGGGCTTTCCCCTTCGGCAAAGCCCTGATAACCCCCAAGATCTCCCCTTCGGAGAAGGGAGCATTCAACTGATCTAATTGAGAGGGTGTCAGGCCCGGGAGGGAAACGGAAGACAGAAATGTTTGGATGTCCAATGGGGAAGGTTGAGGGGTCGAATCGTCTAAAGCCAAGTTGTATAAAGAACTATAGTAATGGCTGAAAGCGTCCGCTATGTCCTTCGGGTTGGTCAGCCTCTTCCCCGTAGCATGGTGGATTAAGTACGGAATTTTTTGTGTAGATACTTTATCTTTCAGTTGAGCCGCCAATAACCGGCCTGCTTTATTTCCATGGGAGTAATGGGAAGCCTTAAGTCTCCGAAGAGCCCGTGAGTGCTGACCAACCAAAAGGACACGCAACTCCGCCTGACATTTAAAGAGCCGTGCTGCACAGCTCGCCGACGGTTGTACTTTATTTTGTTGTTCCAGCTGTTTGATAGAATTCAGAATGTCATCCAATTTCTGTCTCCTTTGCCTCCGTACCCTCGCCCCCTCTGACATCAACAAACCCCGCATAAATGCTTTATGGGCGTTCCATAACACAAAAGGGCACATTTCAGCAGTGTCATTGGTAGAAAAAAATTCGTCGAGTTTGGCACCCATAGCAGTACGGGTCTCTCGTTTATTCAGCAAGCTGGCATCAAAGCGCCATCTGTTGGCCCTGGTGGTAAAGGGCACGTCCCCGATAGTAATAATAACAGGGGCGTGGTCCGACCACGTTATAGAACCCACAGACGCGCGAGTGATCTTCTGTAACAAAAATTTGTTTGTGAGGAAAAGGTCTATCCTGGAATAAGAATGGTGGATTTTGGAATAAAAAGAGTAGTCTCTTTCCGATGAGTTATGGCATCTCCACACATCATAGAGATCTGCCGTTAGTAGGAACTTAGCCAGGTCAGTCCTGTGATGGCGTCTGGTGTTGTTCAATGACACATCCAGTTGGTAGTTGGGAACCGCGTTAAAGTCACCACATAGCAGAATGTGACCCTTGATTAGTGGTTGAATTTGTTTCCACAGTCGTTTTATAAATGTAATCTGTCCAGCATTTGGGGCATAAACCGCCACAATGGTGTAGGTGACCCCATTTATAGTGCACGCCAGCACTAAAAATCTACCCTCCGGGTCTGCAAATTGGGAGAGCAAAGAAAAGTCCAACGACTCCTTAATAAGTATTGCCACCCCACATTTTTTCTTGGGATTATTTGCATAATACGCCTGAGGGTAAAATCTTGATGTAAGTTGTGGGTGTTTACTCGCCATAAAGTGCGTCTCTTGAATGACTGCAATGTCACATTTCAAGCTGTTAAGCTCCCTCCAGAGCATGTGCCTTTTTTGTGGGCTGTTCAGACCGTTAACGTTAAGGGTGACAAGTTGGAGTGACATGACGGCTCAGTGGCAGGGAGGGCGTCCCGTGCAGATGAAGTGAAATGTACTTACTCGTGTGCTGTAGAATAGAGAGACCTGAAGCAGCGTCTAGGCAGGAAGGGTCCACTGAAGATGACCATACCGAAGTAGCCGAGGAAGGGGTCTTATCGACCGGAAGAGTGGGACACTCGGTTTGCAAGTGGCTGGAGATATAAAAACAAAAGTAAAACAGAGGAGAAAAGAAAAATAGTCAATAAACAATAAGCCGCAACTGCGGATTACTTGGAGGGTAAAAAGTGGCGACTCTTCCACAGAGTCCGTACGGTATTGGATACCGTTTAATATGGGGGATCACAGAGACAGTCTATAGCCGAGCATGTCGCCCGGAGTCCAGTGGTTATGGATGGCATACTGCGAGGGTCACCGCAGACAAAGGGGATTGAGGGCAACATTGGCACTGCACTTTCATTCTTTCTGGGAGACGTGACCCTCCTCCGCTTGGTCCAGGATACCCCACTTCCGCAACAGAGACAGGCCCTCCTCCAAGGTGGAGATTCTGTAATCCTTATCTCCTTTGGTAACGATTAAAGTTGCTGGGTAATTCCATCTGTAGGGAATGTGGTGGTTCCTGAGAGGTTTAGTAACCGTGAACAGATTGCAACGTCTATTCATTGTGTATGCCGACAGATCCGCAAAAAATGAAAGATTGTTCATAGCAGGTGGAAGCCCTTTCTTACAAGTGACATGAATTTTTCTTTCACTGTATAAAAGTGTATACGGGCGATCGTGTCCCTGGGAAGGGATGCAGCAATGTGTTTTGGCTTGGGCAATCTGTGTATACGGTCTATCGCCATGTCGCACAAGGGAACATCCGGAAGGGCCTCTTGCATCAATGATGTGAGATATTCCGCTAGCTCTTGGGGCTTCACCGTCTCTGGGATTCCTCTAATTTTTATATTGTTGTGTCTGGACCTGTCCTCAAGGTCCGCAACTTTCGCTTTAAGCCATGAGATGTCGTCTTCATGCTCATTGTGGGCATCCACCATATTGTTAAAGGTGTCAGCGAATTCGCCCATTTTAGATTCCACATGTTCCACCCTGTTGCTCACTCCTGTGATTGCTTTATTGCACTGAGACATGATTTGGAGCATGTCAGCGTGGATGGAGCTTCTAAGGGACATCATCATGTCTTTTAGCAGGGAATCCATGACAGGTTGTCCCGAGGTGGGGAAATTGGAAATGGCGTCATGAAACTCCAATGTGTCATCAGCACTGGCTCCCTGTGTCTCCTGGGAGCTGCAGCCTGATTTTAGATTTGGCTTGGCTGGCACAGGCTGATCGTGGTGTAGAGGCAGATTGAACCCCCTCTTGTACTCCGGCCATCCCCACTGACTCCCGAGTCCCCGCACGGCCATTAAGCAGGAGGGATGTGGAGGGAGGCAGCGCGGCGCTGCCTGCAGAAGCTCCGGCGCCATTTTGACTGGGCTTCCCGCCCGCCTGATTGAAGAAGTTTAGTAGCTTACCGGGCATGGTTTTCCCCCTCCTCCCTCCCGAAGCCTGCTGGCGACTTCCTGACATCCTGGGGTAGTGTTTGTGCGGATTTTCGGTGACCCTCTGCGTCGGAATTGACTCCGGTAAGACCGCTAAACGAGGAGCTGTGCTATTAAGCTGCCATCTCGCTCGCCGGCCGGCTCCGCCCCCCAAACGTAGTCTTCTTGATTCACAAGAACTGGGTTATGTTGTCTCCGCAGGAGTAGGACTAGGCAGAAAGAAAAAACGTTCTGGCTCCACCCTAGGGGCAGTCCCAGAGGGTATATCCTCCCTCTCTCTGCTACAAGGCATCAGTTTTTTTCTGTCTAGTCAGGAGTAAGGACCTAAGTTCCTTGCTGGGATCTCTGGTCCTGGCAAGATTTTTTTTTTTAGAAAAAATATTTTTTAGGTAGTTTTTTCTCCAGTGTTTTTTCCTGTGAGATCTTCAAGCAAATACGCCGGACTGGGCGACACTAGTGGTCACCCCAGCCGGCCTACGAGCGCGCGCAGACCATTGCATTGCGCTTGGTCGGCCGCGACACATTCAAGTAAGTATGCGGGGCCGGGCGACGGGCTGGATGTTGAGATCCAGTGGTCACCCCGGTTTCTGCCTACGAGCGCGTGCATGAATTATGGGCCCCTCCATACATGGTCAGTATCTGCCTGACACTAAAAGTCCCCCTTGTAAATACAGCATGTGTTTGGTGGGAAGTGGACTTGGTTTGAGAGCTAACACTCTACCCAGCAGACTGTAGTATTACAGCAGACATAGGAGGTATAATCCTACCTTAATTGTAGTGTACCTCCTGCAGATCGATAAACCGCCATTTAGCAGAGATGCAGGTGGATGTGCTGGGAAAAACGATTTCGGCAGTCCGCCACCATTTTGCCGTAGACCGGGTGCATGAATGTCCTCAGGTCACGCCGACCGCCATGTTTTTGGAGTCTATTGTCTCCTGTATGGGGGCGGCCATGTTTGATGAGCCCAGCTACCTCGTGGAGAGCTGGGAACGCCGGAAGGCATACACAGGGGGCGGAGCCACGTCCTTCTACCCGGGAAAACTAACACAGCTCTTTCCAGTCTGTAAAAGACAGACGCTGACTGCAGTTGGTTGGAAACTTCTCTGCATCGGGTGGTGAGCCTTGAGGGTCCCTCTCTCTCTCTGTGGGGATCGAGAAGCAGGTACTCTGAGGGGCGCTATTGCGCTAGGGGGATACACATAAAAAAAAAAAGAGGTATTTTTTATTTAAAAAAAAAAAAAAGTTTTTGTTTTTTCTGGCAGAGGTGTCCTGAATTAACATGGACCCTGCTACTCATGTATCTCCACCGGATCCCCTCGAGGTGTCTGCAGGATCCTCCAGCACCCCACTGACGGTTGAATCATTGTCAGCTATTATGGAAACTTTTGTGTCCCGGGTGGAAGTGGCTTGTCAGGGACAGGGCGCAAGAAAGCGACCCCCCGCCTAACCCCTTATTATCTGAAACTTCGGATTCAGAATCTGAGCCTATTTCTGCAGTTGCAGGTACTTCATCTGGGATTGGTGTCTCGGGTACTGTCTCTTCAGACAGTGAGGAGGATGTTTCGGCATCAGCCATAGCCCGAGAGGAAGCGTTGGTAAACGCACTCATTGTATCTGTTCAAGAAACCTTAAGATTACAGGGTATTCCGTCGGAAATAGCTGAAACTGAAATCCCCTTTGGGACTAAAAAACGCATCAAAGTAGCAAAGGTTTTGCCATTGCCCAAATGTTTTGGCAATCCAATCAAAGAAGAATGGAGTCTGCCAAAACGCACTTCTGCTATTTCTAAACGCATTAACAGGCGTTATCCTATTGAGGAAACCCTCATTAAGAAATGGACAGAACCACCTGTGGTGCATTCACCAATTGCTAGATTGAATAACGCCACGGTTATTCCTTTAGAAGACGATCCGTCTTTTAAGGATCCAGTGGATCGCAAGATAGAAGCTATGTCTCGCACCATGTTTTCCTTGATTGGATCAGCTTTCAGACCAATAATTGCTATTGGACTGGTTTTGCAGACTGTAACTGAATGGACCAAGTGGTTGCGCCGGGACTTAGAAAAAGTCCCTCAGGCGGTATCAGATTTGTTGGAACAAATGATACAGGGGTTACAGTTTGTGTGTGATGCGGCGTTAGACGCCACTCCATTATTGGTGCGAGCATCAGTTTCAGCAGTGGTTCTCAGGCGTACACTGTGGCTAAAAGGTTGGTTAGCCGACCAAGGTTCCAAAAAAGCATTGGCTAATATCCCCTTTTTAGGAGAGCGTCTATTTGGAGCCAACTTAGATGAGATCATTAAGGATCTCACGGGAGGAAAGAGCACCTTTTTACCGCAAAATGTTAAAGGTAAAGGACCTCGTCAAAGACGAGGGCCTTCTTTCTCTGCTCAAAAAAAGTTTTTTCGTCCCGCGGGTGAAAAAATTAAGTCTTCCAAAGCTCCTTCAGGAGGCTTCAGGGGACGTTGGTCGGGCAAGCAAAAGCCCGCCCCCTCCAGACCTGAAGATAAATCGTCCAAAGCCTGAAGGTGCGCCCCCACCCATAACTGGGGTGGGGGGACGTATTCGCCGGTTCCCGGATCCATGGCTTTCCAGAATCCCGGACAAGTGGGTTTGCGAAGTCATAAGGTCAGGGTACAAGATCGAGTTTCGATCTCTCCCACCGGCGCGATTCTTCCCTTCCAATATCCGACTATCCCCGGATCGTCTAGAAGATCTACGGAGAGCAGTCACGGATTTACTACAGCAAGGAGTGGTAGTCCACGTTCCTTGGACAGAACGTTTTCAGGGGTTTTATTCAAACCTATTTACAATACCCAGGAAAGAGGGCAAAGTGCGTCCAATTCTGGACTTAAGGGCACTCAATTCCTTTCTCAACATAAGAAAATTCAAGATGGAATCCATTCGCACAGTAGCAGCCTTCCTGCATCCAGGGGATGTCCTAGCGTCCATAGACATCAAGGACGCCTATCTTCACATTCCCATTTTCGCAGGACGTCAGCGGTTTCTACGCTTTTCTGTTGAAGAGAACCACTATCAGTTTGTGGCGTTACCTTTCGGTCTCGCCACGGCTCCTCGGGTCTTCACGAAGGTGTTGGCCCCAATGTTGGCACTACTGCGCCAAAGAGGCATATCGATTCTAGGTTACCTAGACGATCTCCTACTTCATGCAGTCTCCTCAGACCCTGCTACAAAACATAGAAATTACTATAATTTCTTTACAGGAATTCGGGTGGCTGGTGAACCAGCAAAAGTCATTTCTGGTTCCCACCCAGAGGCTCGAATATCTGGGTCTAATTCTAGACACAGTCAGGACAAGAGTTTTCCTTCAGGTAGGGAAACTCCGGAAGATTCAATCAGCAGTCCAGTTGTTACTATCCAACAGCTGGTCTTCTCTTCGAACTTGCATGAGGGTTCTGGGGTTGATGGTGGCTTCCTTCGAAGCAGTCCCATTTGCCCAGTCCCATACCCGAATTCTTCAGCAAGAGATTCTTCTCAGATGGAATCGGAATCCGAAATCCCTGGACAATCGGATCCGATTGAGCAAACAGACCAGAGAGTCTCTGGTCTGGTGGCTTCGGTCTCCGAATGCTCAGCCAGGGAAAGTCATTTCTGCCAATATATTGGACGATAGTGACCACGGATGCCAGTCTATCCGGATGGGGAGGAATTCTCGGTCAGTTATCTGTCCAGGGATTGTGGTCCCCGGAAGAATCCAGGTTGCCGATAAATGTATTGGAACTGAGAGCGATCAGACTTTGTCTGATTCACTGGACCGAGCAGCTCCAGGACAGCCCGGTTCGGATCCAGTCGGACAACGCCACGGCTGTGGCTTATGTCAATCACCAGGGGGGCACCAAGAGTGTCCGTGCGGCCAAGGAAGTGGCTTGCATTCTTCGCTGGGCGGAACGATTTGTTCCAGCGATCTCTGCGGTGTTCATTCCGGGGGTGGAAAATTGGCAGGCAGATTATGTCAGCCGTCAGACTCTGGATCAGGGGGAATGGTCCCTCCATCCAGAAGTTTTCCACCAGTTGTGCCTATGTTGGGGCACCCCGGATGTGGATCTGTTGGCATCACGATTCAACAGGAAAGTACAGAGATTCGTGGCTCGCTCCCGCGATCCTCTAGCAGAGACCGCAGACGCACTGATTGCCCCGTGGGGGCAATACCAGCTAATGTATGCCTTCCCTCCTCTCGGGTTACTGCCAAGACTTCTTCGCAGGATAGAGGAGGAAGGAATTCCAGTAATCTTGGTAGCTCCGGACTGGCCTCGCCGAGCGTGGTACACCGACTTGGTCAGACTGGTGGCGGACGTCCCGTGGAGACTTCCTCTCAGGGAGGACCTACTGTCTCAGGGACCGATCTTCCATCCTGCTTCACGATCGCTGGCTTTAACGGCCTGGCTATTGAGACCCAGGTGCTGAAGGACAAGGGATTGTCAGATTCAGTTATTCCTACTTTAGTTAAAGCAAGGAAAGCGACTTCCAGAAAGATTTATCATCGCACATGGAAGTCCTACATTGCATGGTGTGAACCTCTGGGGTTCCGTCCACGGTCTTATTCGGTTAGTCGAATATTAGCTTTTCTGCAACAAGGGGTTGAGCAGAAACTGGCCTTGAGTACTATCAAGGGTCAGGTCTCAGCATTAGCTATCTTCTTTCAGAAGCCTTTGGCTACTCATTCCTTGGTGCGGAATTTCATCCAGAGGGTGCGACATCTGGCTCCGCCAGTGCGCGCGCCGTTACCACCCTGGGATCTTAATTTAGTATTGTCGGTTCTTCAGAAACCTCCCTTTGAAGATATTAGGGAGATTCCTCTACCTACGTTGTCCCAGAAGGTGGCCTTCTTGGTGGCTATCACTTCTGCACGCAGGGTGTCAGAACTGGCCGCATTATCTTGTCGTTCCCCATATCTGGTGGTTCATAGAGATAAGGTGGTTCTTCGTCCGAATCCATCCTTCCTACCAAAAGTGGTTTCAGAATTTCATCTGAATGAAGAAATTGTATTACCTTCCCTGTGTCCTAAGCCCAGTCATCCTCGGGAGTTTGCTTTACACTCCTTGGATGTGGTCCGGGCGATCAGGGTATACTTGAAAACGACAGACTCGTTTCGCAAGAGGGATTCACTTTTTGTGATCCCGGATGGACCCAAAAAGGGGTTGCCTGCATCTGCCGCGACTATATCCAAATGGATCAGACAGACGGTGGTACAGGCTTATTCTATTAAGGGTCGGGAGCCCCCGTTCCCTGTTAAGGCGCACTCCACTCGGGCACTTAGTGCGTCATGGGCCTTTCGCCATCAGGCGTCAGTGGTCCAGGTGTGCAAGGCATACCTTTACAAAACATTATAAAGTTGATGTAATGGCATCGTCTGATGCCTCGTTTGGCCGCAAGGTTTTGCAGGCCGCAATTTGAGGAGACCAGTGGTCTACCTCGAGGGTTTTTTTCCGTTGGAATTTTTATTTGAGTCTCATTCTTTGTTTATAATGAGCCTTTAAAACTTCTAGTTTGGCACCGGTTGGGCCTTCTAGATTGGATTTTGATTTCTGTCAATCCCACCCCTCATTTGTGGCACTGCTTCTGGATGTCCCAGTTCTTGTGAATCAAGAAGACTATGTCTGTCAATGAGCGACAGAGAAAATCGGTTTTTTGTAAGATCTTACCGTAAAATCCTTTTCTCTTAGCTCATTGACAGACGTAGTACCCGCCCCTCTATCATTGAGTTGGGTTGGGTTCAATTCTCTGTTGCTGCTTTGTGACAGAACTGATTCTCTGTAGCAGACAGGAAGAGGATATACCCTCTGGGACTGCCCCTAGGGTGGAGCCAGAACGTTTTTTCTTTCTGCCTAGTCCTACTCCTGCGGAGACAACATAACCCAGTTCTTGTGAATCAAGAAGACTACGTCTGTCAATGAGCTAAGAGAAAAGGATTTTACGGTAAGATCTTACAAAAATCCGATTTTTCCACGCATATTCTCTGTATAACTTTAAAGGGTTAAGCTTCTCTCTGGCAATCAGGACTCAGTCAATTTCTTCTCTGCAAGCCAGCTTTTGCTTAATCCCCTGGCAGCCCTTTTCTGACCACGCCCCTAATGGCTATATAACAAGCTGCAGAGACCGGAGACCGGCATAATCACCGGAGACATCGTCTGAGGAGGACCGGAGGAAGAAGAGCCGAGGGCAAAAGAGCAGAAGACAAGAAGAGCGGAGAGGGAGAAGACCAGAGCGTCTGGATGAAGATTTTTTATAAACTTTCCAAAATGTCTCGTCATTATTTCCATACACTGCCTTTTATGGGGTGAATGGGTAGGGGTACAGTGTACCCCATACCCATTCACATAGGGAGGGGGTCCGGGATCTGGGGGGCCACCCTTGTTAAAGGGGGCTTCCAGATACAGAGAAGCCCCCTGCCCGCAGACCCCCACAACCACCGGCCAGGGTTGTGGGGATGAGGCCCTTGTCCCCATCAACATGGGGGCAAGGTGCTTTGAGGTGGGGGGTGCAGAGCTCCCCCTGCCCCAGAGCACCAACACCCCCCATGTTGAGGGCATGTGGCCTGGTTTGGTCCAGTGGGGGTGGGGCCACTCGCTCGTCCCCTCCCCCTTCCTGCCCTACCGGGCTGCGTGCTCGGGTAAGGGTCTGGTGTGGATTTTGGGGGGGACCCCATACCGTTTTTTCGGCGTGGGGCTACCCTCAAATTCCATACCAGACCCCAAGGGCCTGGTTTGGAACCTGGGGGGGGGGGGGGGCTCCCACTCAATTTTTTTCCCATTTTTGGCATGGAGTTCCCCCTCAAGATTCTCACAGCGCAAGTCGGATGATCGTGATCCGACTTGCGGTGTGACTTCCATTCAAATCAATAGGCTCCCATAGGGAACCATTGATTTTGAATGGAAGAAAAAAAAAAACGTATAATGTGGCTGAACGTATTTCATCGCGTTCGGTCCCGTTTTTGCTTTTGAAACGCCGGGAAACACACGTACGAACGCAAACAATTGCGTTCCAAAAAACGTCCCTGAACTCAACTGCCTGCAAATGACTGTAAACGACCCTTTGTACATGGACACATAAGATAACATGCAGGTGGGTTCAGGGGCTTCTGAAAAAAATGCCCAACTGCTCCTAAACGGCCATTTACAATGTCCCGTGTACATGGAGCTTAACATTCATGGCAGCACCTCAAGTGTGATTATGCACAGTGTTTACATATGCTTGTGCGACTTGCGCATGCATTCACTTCTGCATGGATGTATGGGGCGCTTCATTTTTTAAAATGTATTTTCTTAATTGTTCATTGATGGACACAGTCTTCTTATCTTGATATCAGTAGGGTTATGCTGCCCCCTACAGAAGTAGAACACTAGGCAGAAAAAAGTTCTGGCTACACCTATGGGCAGTCCCAGGGGGCATACCCTCTCTCTCCCTGCTATAGGATTTCAGTTTTAATCTGCCTAGTCAGGATTAAGGACCTAGTTCCTTGCTGGGATCTCTGGATTTTTTTTCCTGTGATATCTACAAGCAACTGTGCCAGATCTGGGCAATGGGCTGGATGTATAGATCCAGTGGTCACCCCAGCCGGCCAACGAGCGTGTACAGATCTTAGCGCAGCCACTACATAGTCCCACTGGACGGGGACTGGCCCCACAAGTTAAACGTTTTGCCAGGTCACATACGACCGGGTCTAAGCCCAAGTCGCAGTATTCCTATTTGACCGACAGCCCCCCACAGAGAGGGCTTCTATCAGGAGATGACGCCTGCCTGTTCCTGTATGGGAAATGTTCCCCTGGCGGATTTTGTAGTGGACGCGGGCCCCTCCCTAGGACAGTCGGATCCTCACAAATCTGTCAGGTTTGTGCTGTCCTGTCCTGTCAGGTACCCCCACCTACCTGCCCCCCTCCTCACTACTGGATATGTTGGTACGTTGGTGACTACTTCCAGGGGCTGAGTCCGAGCTTCAGGCCACAGGTGGGGTGCACCGCTGGCGACGAACAATTGTGCGGAGGGGGTTTCTACCTGTCACTCCATGGCCCATCTTCCAATCGAGTCTGTTCAGTAGGCTGGGGGTTCCCCCCAATGGTCCCCAGTAACTCTGCAGGGCCGCCATTTTCATGTAGCCACATGTGCTCTGCATGCAGCAGCGGCCATCTTGGTACACCCGGCACCATTTTTTGGTGGATTTCTCAGAGGAATCACTGAATGGGAGTTCCTGGAGGTGTTTTTGTGGATGGAGCCCCTCCCTATACCCTGGTGCGGATCTCCAGATCTTTCTTTTGGGATCGAGATTGCTGCTGTCGCGTTTGTGCAGATATTCTGGGCCTCCTGATGCATCTTTATAGGGTATTTTTATTAATGCAAAACACAAACAAAGGTAACCAAACATCTAGATACAGGAATGTGTCACATAATTCAATGCGTCATATAATCAAAGATTGATCAGACAAACCGACGATAAACGAAATGCAGCATAGCAATCAATAACCATTGCATGTGAGACACTCTCTCCCAAAGCCTCCCCCCTCCCCCCCCCCCCCGCAATGTTTCCCTTTTGTTATATAAAAAAAAAAAAAAAAGTTTTATTGCCACCATTCACACAGTGCATAGCTCATCTTAAGCTTTGGTAAAGTCTAACCATCATGCGTCATAGAACAAATCAGCCGGTTCAGGTAAATTAAAAAGCACCTATGACTGCAGTGCCTGTACATCACTCCAGGAATCCCAGAAGCCTAAACATCCACCGCCCCGGATACCAAGTCTAGCCAAGAGGACCATATTTTATCAAACTTTTTTGGACAACCTCGAGCCAGGTAGGTAAGTTTATACAGAGGGAGAACATTATTAACCAATTCTACCCAAGTCCTGACCGTAGGCGGTTTGCTCTTTTTCCATCGTAGAGCAATCAGTTTTTTTTTGTATAGAAAAAAAGAATACATAGCAAAGTTCTAAAGTTCTCTGAGACTGCCAAAGTCCCTCCTCTGCCAGATTACCCAGAAGGCATCTGTCTGGAGAGCAGATGTTCGGAAGTACAAATTTTTTTTCCATAAAAGTACACACCTTTTTCTAAAAAAGTTAAACCACCGGGCACGACTAGACCATGTGAAACACCCCCCCCCCCCCTAATCACCCGACAACGTTGGCACAACGGAGATGGAAGCCTCCCCATCACATACAATCTATGTGGAGTGTAGTAAATTCTATGCAGATAATTCAATTGAATTACTCTATCCCCCGCTGCTATAAGCCCATGAAATTGGGAACAGAGAAGGTCATCCCAGTCCACTTCCTCTAACTGTGGTAGGTCTGCACTCCCATTTCACTTGTATTGACGCTAATTTCTCCCCACCATCCATAAGGATTAACGCATAATATGGAGAGATAAGTTTAGAGTGATCTGCGTCCAGTAGTTCCCTCTCCAACCGAGTCGGAGCCAGGTGCACCCCCCCCCCCCCGAAGTCCACACTGCGCTGCTACCGCATGTCTGAGATGTTGATATAAGAACCAACATGTGGAGGGAACCCCCAGCCCTGCCCATAGCTCAGCAAAGGACTTGAACTCCTAACTGATGAGCGTATTTTCAGATCAAAACCTGCCCACCACCTAGGGTTCTCTAACTTGTAGAGTTCCCGCAACCCCGGGTTATACCATAATGGAGCATTAGGGGACATGGTAAAGGAGGAACCCCCCCATCTTTTTATTACAAATGTGAGTGATCTTGTAAGACAGTTTGACAATCTCCGCCCCTCCCTTCGGATAAGGCCCGTTCCTGTACAGCGAATTCAGCAGTGCCTCATATGAGCCCATCACCGCCGCTGATGTGGTAACCGCTGCATTCGGCAGATCAGGGAAAAAACAGGCATGCACATGAGTCAGTTGAGCAGCCAAATAGTAGGCCTTGAGATCCGGAGCCGCCAGACCCCCAGCTTGAGCAGGGAGTTTTAGCGTGCCAAAGGAGATCCTAGCCGGTTTTGGCCCCCCAAATAAAGGATATAAGCAGGGATTCAATGTTGACAAATACAGTAAACCCCCCTCCATTGCGGGGGTTACGTTCCGGACCCAGCCGCGAAAAGTGAAATTCCGCGAAATAGAAAAACCCTATTAAAATGCATTGTAGGCATGTTTATTTTACTGTCACTGTACGTGTAGAAGCATTTTAAGGTCTTTAAACACACTTTTAAAACAATAGAAACTCATTTAAACACATAAAAGATACTAAGAGACAAAGCAAGAGCTGTGTAAAACACAAAAATATTTTATTTTTAATGATTTATATAGTAAAATAACATTACAAAAAAAACGCGAATTACCAAGACCGCAAAAACTGAACCGCGATGGAGGGGGGGATTACTGTAATCTTTTGGGCAAATACACTGGAGCCTGCCAGAACAGATATAGGAAACGAGGCAAGTATATAATTTTAAAAATATTAATTTTACCCATCAGATTAAGTGGCAGCTTGACCCAAGTGGACAGAGTTTGTTTCAATCGATGTATCATCAGGGCAATATTATCAACATAAAGTTTGACAGGTTGTTGAATGACCACTCCCAAATATTTAAATTTAGTCACCACCTGGATTGTATGTGGAAGTACCAGGTCAGGGGCCCTAAGTGGATCAAAGGGGAAGGCCACAGACTTGTCCCAATTAACCCTAAACCCGGAGAACCTCCCGAAGGACTCTATCACTTCCAAAGGCGCGTCCAGCGATTCCCGGTGGTCCGCCAAATACAGGAGCATATAGGGACGTTTTCTCCTCCAAGTCTCCCACCCGACAGCCCTGAATCCTGTCATCACCTCTGATCAGTGTAGCCAATGGTTCCATTGCCAAAGCAAACAACAGGGGGGACAAAGGACACCCCTGTCGGGTGCCCGGCAAATGGGAAACTAATCCGTGACCTTATTGTTGACCCGAAGAAGAGCCACAGGGGAATCATAGAGCAATTTGACCCAACGGATACATTTCGGTCCGAATCCCATCCTACCCAGCACCGCGAACAAATAAGGCCACTCAACCGAATCAAACGCCTTATGAGCGTCCAGTAACACCAGGAGTCTAGTGTCTGGGCCATCAAACGGCCGTAGAGCGTCCTGGAATAAATCTGGTTTGATAAGAGTGGATGATCTTAGAAATAACAGCATTTACTCTACAGGACAAAACCTTTGCCAGAATTTTAACATCAACATTGATTAAGGAGATAGGCCTGTATGATTCGCAGTAGGCAGGATCCTTATTTGGTTTGGGAATCAAAACTATTAAAGCCTCTCTCAGGGAGTCTGGGAGCACCCCGCTATCAAAGGCCTCAGTATACAATGCGAAAAAGCTCTGTATCACTCAATCGGAAAGCCATCCAACCCTGGCGTCTTATTGGCTGCAAATGAGGAAATAGCAGCCGCTATCTCCTCCCCGCTAATGGGTGCCTCAAGAGGCAAGCCATCAGCCGGCTCAAGTTCCACCACTGGGATACTATGTAGGTAGGAGTCCAATTCGGACTGGGAGTAAGAGACTCTGGATGTGTATAAAGACCTGAAAAACCCCACAAACGCCTTAGCAATCTGCCCCTTTAGTACACAAACTCAATTGATCGTCATATACACTGGAGATGATTGTATGTGTGTGGGTGGTTCCTGCGCTATCAAGGGGGGTGGTTTTGATCCCTTCCGACTGCTGCACCGCTTGACTGGTACCAGAGCCCAGTTAGTAAAAGCTAGGTATGGGGGTGTGTGGCGCGCTTTCAGAAGTGTAAAATTAAATAAATAATTATTTACTGTGATGAAATATGTGATAAATAAATATTGTGTTGTATTCTCTCAATTCCTTATTCTCGTGATTTTCAAAAATATAGAAAACCAACTAAAAATGAAGTACAATCAATCATCAAGGTGTTAAAATCAAATATTCTCAACTATAAGGTACTTCAATCCAATAAATAATTTCATAATTCAATAAATTCTTTAAATCAAACTGGGTGTTATCAATCTTCAAAAATGTTCAAAGAAAGAATAAAGTCAAAAATGCAGTCTTCAAATAAGTGCTCGTGTTTTTTTTCTTTCCACTTTAATTATAAACAAATTTCTCTTATGTGTCTTCAACTTATATCCTAAAGTGCTTCTGTGCAATAAGGGTGCTGTGCCTCGATCCTCCACCAGGTGTCACCTCTAGGTGTACAATTATTGAATTATGAAATTATTTATTGGATTGAAGTACCTTATAGTTGAGAATATTTGATTTTAACACCTTGATGATTGATTGTACTTCATTTTTAGTTGGTTTTATATATTTTTGAAAATCACGAGAATAAGGAATTGAGAGAATACAACACAATATTTATTTATCACATATTTAATCACAGTAAATAATTATTTATTTAATTTTACACTTCTGAAAGCGCGCCACACACCCCCATACCTAGATACACTGGAGATGGCCGTGACCGGATTCTCAGAGCGAGAGAGATATGCCAATATTCTACTATTTCTATCACCATACTCAAACACTCTTTGCCTCCGGTAGAGCAATTTATTCTGAGTTTTCTCCAATAGGACAAGATCCGGCTGCCTAGCGGTGTCCCTCCATAAGGAGTAATTGGAAGAGGAAGGATTTTTAATATACTCCAATTCCGCTGCAGTCGCCTCCGACTGCAGAGACTCTATCCTCCACGCTTCATCCTCCCGGAGTTGTTTAATCACACCTGCCACCGCACCCTTCATGGTAGCTTTAAAAGCATCCCACACCATGGCCCCTGAGGCCGTGTCCTGATTGACCCGCCAAAAATGGGCCATCTCCTTTGCCGTAATATTAAAGAAAATTTCCTCAGACAACCATAAGGGGCTAAGCCGCCACAATTTATACCCAATCGAGGAGGAGAGACTAATTTTGATCAGCAAGGGAGAGTTATCCGATATGGCTCTGGGCAAGTAGGAGACAGACAGCAGCCGTGGCAGCAGATTTTGGGAGGTGAGACAGAGATCAATCCGTGAAAGTGTTTTATGGGAGGCAGAATAACAAGAGAACTCTCTACTATTCGAGTTCCTTCACCTCCAGCAATCCACCAGCTGATATTTATCCACTGAGGCCGCTAGAGAGGACAAGGCGAGACATCCCCAGGACATCTGTCCAAATCGGGTGACATCACCAAGTTAAAATCACCCGCTATCAGTAGAGGGCCCTCTGCCACCTGCAGAAGTTGAGCCATCACCTTATCCCAAAAGGCCAGGGTGAACGGAGGAGGTATATAAAGAGACAGAAAGGTGTAAACCATATTATCAGTTTGCAACAAAACTATGACATAGCGCCCATAAACTTCAGTAACCACCTGTTTCACCGAGCATTTAAGGGAGCGCGTGATCAATATAGACACACCCCTGGCATAATTGGAAAACATGGAGTGAAAGCCATGTGCTACAAACGCTCTCTTCAGGGCCAAGACCCTGGATCCAGTCAAGTGTGTCTCTTGCAGGAAAATCACTTGGGGCTTATACTTTTGTAAGTAATTAAACACCAGGGCTCTTTTAACTTTATCGTTGAGGCCTCTAACATTCCAGGACAGTACAGTTAAAGTGTCCACAGTCATGACAGTAGGGGTAGTACCTTAACTCGGATGAGCCATCCCACAGTCCGTCCAGTGGGAGGCATGAAGGCTATTGTAAACGTAGACAGCACCATGAGGTAGACAGAAACAGTAATAAAAGATTGTGAAGAGTGTAACACAGTCACCAACTGAAAAACAACCCCCCCCCCCCACCCTGCTTGCAGCCCCAACTTGCCCGGGCTTGAACCCCAAACTGAACCAAGTAAGTAGTGGAAAGAGAGAAACTGGCATCAGGGGAGATCCTAGAGGGCCACCAGCTCCTGATGCATCTTTACTGTAAGGTGGTGAGTCTGGGGGGTCTCTCTCTCCCTCTGCTGGGGGTCTCCAGTGTACGCTGCCTGTCCTCTTGGGGACGCTGTAGTGCGGTAGGATGTTTTAAAAATAAATAAATACATTTTTTTTTTTCAAATTTTTGGCTGATGGGTTCCCCTGGTGCAACATGAACGCTGCAGAACATTTGTCCCCACCTGACACCCTCTCGGAGGCCGCAGGGCCCTCCGGATCCCAGCTGTCAATAGATGCACTTTTAGCGGTCCTGGAATCATTTGTGTCCCAGGTGGAGGTGGCCTTTAAAGGGCGCAGTGCTAAAAAAAACACCCTCCGCCTACCCCTGCCGCATCTGATGTCTCAGATTCTGAGTCTGTCTGGCCTACTACCTCGGGCCCTGTCTCCTCTGATAGTGAGGATGATATTTCTACCTCCACTGCCGAGCAGGACAAGGCGTTGGTGGACGCACTGGTTGTATCTGTGCATGAGACCCTAAAAATGGTGGATGAAGCTGCGACAGAGGCGCAGGTTACGTTTTGCACGCCCCTGTCTTCATCAAATCTTGACAGCCCAATTTGGCAGTTTCCATCATCATTGAATTTTATTTTACTCAGATATTTAAATTTCTCAATACACCACTGATTAACTAACAAAGCCCATTATTATTTTATATTATTACACATTATTCTTTTTTATAATGGTGTGTGTGTGTGTGTGTATACATACAGACAGTATACCACTGTGGATACCATTGTCGCAGACCTGTGGGTTCAATCAGAAGTTTCAAAAGGGATACAAAATAGTGTTTAAAACTCTACTCTTCACTGCTTTCTTCTCTAATCAACCAAAAACTGCCCGAAGACAGATTTGCAAAATGCATTGAACCTCTTGTCCCAGGGATTGGTTAACAAGACCGGTTCAAAGGTTTCTATTCTAACCTCTTCATGGTATCAAAGACAAATGGGGGTTTTCAGTCTATTCTGGACCCAAAATACCTCTTTAACCACTTGCCGACTGCTCACTAGAGCACTACTGCGGCAAAGTGGCTCGATAACGTCTGACGACGTAGACCTACGTCGCCAGACATTCCCCTTTCTCGGCGGCGTGCACGCTGCACCGGAGGCTCTCTCCCGCTGTATTCAGTCACAGCGGGAGTCGGGCCAGGGGAGGTGCAGCGGCGATCGCCGCCGCTCTTCCCCGATCGTCGGGGAATCGAGTGTGGAGATCCGCCCGCTTGTGTAAACAAAGCGGGCGGATCTCCTAAGTGACAGGCAGGGTCAGATTGCAGGGTTCAGCATAGCTGAACCTGCGATCTGTCCTTGTGTCACACAGTCACCTCCCCCCACACATGTCAGTAAGCACCAGGCAAACATTAACCCATCCCTCTCCAATAAAATTAACCCCTTCCCTGCCAGTGTCATTTTTACAGTAACAGTGCATATATATAGCACTGATTACTGCAGTAATGTCACTGGTACCCCCAAAAGTATCAAAAATGTCAGTCAAGGGTCTGATCTGTCCGCCGCAATGTCGCAGTCCCGCAAAAAAAAAAAATCGCAGATCGCCACCATTACTCGTTAAAAAAAAAAAAAACACCAAAAATGACAGAAATCTTTCCCTTAGTTAGTAAACGCAATAACTTTTGCACAAACCAATCAAAATACGCTTTTACCAAACATAGGTAGTAGAAAACAAATTGGCCAAAAATTTAAAAAAAAATTGATTTTTACATTTTGGGGGGGGGGGGGGATTTCATATAAAAAAAAATGTGAAAAATATTGTTGTTTTTTCAAAATTTACAATTTTTTTGGTTATAGCGCAAAAAGTAAAAATCGCACAGGTGATCAAATACCACCAAAAGAAAGCTCTGTTTGTGGGGAAAAAAGCGCGTAAATTTTGTTTGGGTATGGCTTTACACGACCGCTCAATTGTCAGTTAAAGTCGCACAGTGCCGAATCGCAAAAAGTGGCCCAGACGTAAGACAGCAAAATCCTCCGGTGGTAAAGTGGTTAAATACCTTCAAATTACAAAATTTTACACAAAATCCGCAAGGTTTGTTATTGCCTCTCTGAGACAAGGGGAACATCTGGCATCCTTTCTGCGTATCCCTATCCACTTCAACAGCGTTATCTGCACTTTGCAGTGACAGGCAATCAATTCCAATTTGTGAGTGTACAGCTTGTATAACAGTGTAAATTTGCTGTCCCCTCAAAATAACTCAACACACAGCCATTCATGTCTAAACCGCTGGCAACAAAAGTGAAAATGTCAAAATTGGGCCCAATTAGCCATTTTCCCTTCATGGTATCATGTGACTCGTTATTGTTATAAGGTCTCAGGTGTGAATGGGGAGCAAGTGTGTTCAATTTGGTGTTATCACTCAGTCTCTCATACTGGTCACTGGTTCAACATGGCACCTCATGGCAAAAAAACTCTGAGGATCCGAAAAAAAGAATTGGTGCTCTACATAAAGATGACCTAGGCTATAAGAAGATTGCCAAGACCGCGTCCAGTTGAAGTCGGAAATGACGAAACGCGTTGGAGCGTGACCAGACGACGCATCCGGCAATACGTGCTACGGCGGAGGTACATCCCGGAACTAACTGCGCTGGCGTGGAGCCGGCTCAGGGTGTGCAGCGGCTGTTTTCTCCTTGACTTCTGTTGATGATGTGCCTGCTTTCTGCTACCAAATGTGAGTGCAATTGATTTATCTTTTCCTAATAAAAGCGTGTTTAAGACATATTACACTATTGGAGGTGTTTTATTCTTGCATGTTATACAGTATATGAGGATTGCATTGAGAGGAGTGGGTCACGATTTTGCAGCAGAGTGGACCATATTTGACCTTTATGCTTCCTGCTGGCCCAGTGCAAACCCCTGCGTTTTTGCTCATCTGTGAGAACATTTGAGCAACAGCATCTGGTGAGTTGCCACTTCTCCTGACCCTATCTTTGGCACTTAGTGGTGGTAAAGAGGTGAACCCGATAGACTTCACGAGCTGACAGCTGTCTTATTGGACATTTTTTATGATATTTATTTAAAAGGACTTTGTGATGTCTAAAGTGGAATTTGAGTGACTTTTTTAGATGATTGCACTTTACCTATGTGTCGCATGAAGTCCTGTTGAGCCAATGTCACATTGACTCTTGTGCTACTATTCTTTATTTTATGGTAGTGGGATTGTCATGGTCTAGGGCTGCATGATCACTGCCGGCACTGGGGAGCTACAGTTCATTGAGGGAACCATGAATGTCAACATGTACTGTGACATACTGAAGCAGAGCATGATCACCTACCTTCAGAGACTGGGCTGCAGGGCAGTATTCCAACATAACCACCCCAAACACACCTCCAAGACGACCAGTGCCTTGCTAAAGAAGCTGAGGGAAAAGGTGATGGGACTGGCCAAACATGTTTCCAGACCTAAACCATATTGAGCATCTGTGGGGCATCCTCAAATGGAAGGTGGAGGAGCACAAGGTCTCTTAACATCCACCAGCTCTGTGATGCCATCATGAAGGAGTGGAAGAGGACTCCAGTGGCAACCTGTGAAGCTCTGGTAAACTCCATGCCAAGAGGGTTAAGGCGGTAATGGAAAATAATAGTGGCCAGACAAAATATTGACACTTTGGGCCCAATTTGGACATTTCCACTTAGGGATTTATTCACTTTTGTTGCCAACGGATTAGACACTAATGGCTGTGTTGTTTATTTTGAGGGGACAGCAAATTTACACTGTTATACAAGCTGTACATGCACTACTTGTAGCTAAGTGTAATTTCTTCAGTGTTGTCACATGAAAACCATGTAAAAAAATATTTACAAAAATGTGAGGGATGTACTCGCCTGTTGTGAGATATTGTGTGTGTGTGTGGATATATGTATGTATGTACAGGTCCTTCTCAAAAAATTAGCATATTGTGATAAAGTTCATTATTTTCTGTAATGTACTGATAAACATTAGACTTTAATATATTTTAGATTCATTACACACAACTGAAGTAGTGCAAGCCTTTTATTGTTTTAATATTGATGATTTTGGCATACAGCTCATGAAAAACCAAAATTCCTATCTCAAAATTAGCATATCATGAAAAGCTTCTATAAACGAGCTATTAACCTAATCATCTGAATCAACTAAGTAACTCTAAACACCTGCAAAAGATTCCTGAGGCTTTTAAAAACTCCCAGCCTGGTTCATTACTCAAAACCACAATCATGGGTAAGACTGCCGACCTGACTGCTGTCCAGAAGGCCATCATTGACACCCTCAAGCAAGAGGGTAAGACACAGAAAGAAATTTCTGAACGAATAGGCTGTTCCCAGAGTGCTGTATCAAGGCACCTCAGTGGGAAGTCTGTGGGAAGGAAAAAGTGTGGCAGAAAATGCTGCACAACGAGAAGAGGTGACCGGACCCTGAGGAAGATTGTGGAGAAGGACCGATTCCAGACCTTGGGGGACCTGCGGAAGCAGTGGACTGAGTCTGGAGTAGAAACATCTAGAGGCACCGTGTGCAGGAAATGGGCTACAGGTGCCGCATTCCCCAGGTCAAGCCACTTTTGAACCAGAAACAGCGGCAGAAGCGCCTGACCTGGGCTACAGAGAAGCAGCACTGGACTGTTGCTCAGTGGTCCAAAGTACTTTTTTGGATGAAAGTAAATTTTGCATGTCATTCGGAAATCAAGGTGCCAGAGTTTGGAGGAAGACTGGGGAGAGGGAAATGCCAAAATGCCTGAAGTCCAGTGTACCCACAGTCAGTAATGGTCTGGGGTGCCATGTCAGCTGCTGGTGTTGGTCCACTGTGTTTTATCAAGGGCAGGGTCAATGCAGCTAGCTATCAGGAGATTTTGGAGCACTTCATGCTTCCATCTGCTGAAAAGCTTTATGGAGATGAAGATTTCATTTTTCAGCACAACCTGGCACCTGCTCACAGTGCCAAAACCACTGTTAAATGGTTTATTGACCATGGTATTACTGTGCTCAATTGGCCTGCCAACTCTCCTGACCTGAACCCCATAGAGAATCTGTGTGATGTTGTGAAGAGAAAGTTGAGAGACGCAAGACCCAACACTCTGGATGAGCTAAGGCCGCTATCGAAGCATCCTGGGCATCCATAACACCTCAGCAGTGCCACAGGCTGATTGCCTCCATGCCACGCTGCATTGAAGCAGTCATTTTTGGGCCTGGGGGGAGGTGCAAGCATTGACAGGGATCCCTAGGACTAAGATGACCTTGAGGTTAGCAGCTTATGAATATCTCATTCCTACATTGAGGATTCCTCCTGGGGAGCTACCGCGATCTGCCACATATGGGGAACTGCGTGCTAAGTGTTCGGACAAGCCTTCCTTTTTTTGGGCCCAACTGCATCACTACCACATTAAATACCCTGATCCAACAATTGAAGTACCCTCGGAAGTATGGGACTATATGCTCAATGGATATCATAAGTCGAAGGGTCTTTCGTGGTTCTATCATACACTGCAGAACCAATTTAGAAATAGCAAGTCGGCCTCCGTGGCAGCCTGGGAGGCAGATTTGGGGGAGGAGTTTTCAGAGCGGGACTGGGAGGTGGCTGTCCGCGCTGGCTATTCCTATTCCCACTGCACTACTCACTGGGAGGTGGCCCTAAAAATTCTCCAACGCAGCTATTTAACTCCTGTGAGACTGAGGAAAATGTTTAAAGATATTGCCCCTACCTGCTGGAGAGGATGCGGGGAATCGGGAACGCTGTTTCATCTTTTGTGGCAGTGTAAAAGACTCAAGAGCTACTGGGCGGCTGTGTTCGCTCTACTCCAGTCATTGACCGGGGAACCGATTCTGATGTCCCCAGCTCTGGCCCTCTTGAACCTGGGGATCCAAAAGATTCCTCCCCTCCACCGAACATTAGCTGCCCATGTCCTGACAGCAGCGAGACTGACAATTACAGCAGCTTGGAGGTCTGACGCTGCTCTTACGACATTGGAGGTTATCAACAGGGTACGTTCTCAACACTCTTATGAGAAATTTTTTGCTAATATGCATGGTCGAAGTTTGCAGTTTGAACAGGTATGGAGTCGTTGGTCACTGAAATACCCGGGGTAGGGCTAGTCCTGCACCGGGGAATTTCGCCACGCTTATTTCTATTTGATTCTGAATGTTGACTAGTTACTGTATCTGAGGCTAAGGTTAATGACTGTCCAGTTGATAGTCTGGTATACCAATATGTTGCTTACTCAGTTGCACAAGGGTTGAAGAGTATTTGGCGGTGTAAGTGCCCACCACCTTGGACTCTCATTAGAGAATAGGGGGGGCCCCGGGGGTCAGTGCCCGGACCTTGTGGGGTGTAGCGGGGGGCCGAGCTGGACCACAGTATTGTTCCCGTCAGGGGTGGCCGGGCTTGGCCTTCCTGCTGGGCCCCTGAGGGAGTTTCGGGTCTGGGGCTGGTCTGGGGGGTGTATTGCGACAACACCGACTGTTGGTGGAGCCAAGTGTGCAATGTTAATCGTGATTGTTACTTTCTTCAACCAGTGTACCTGTATATGATGTAATTGTTATTTGTTCTTTTTGGAAAAACCTAATAAAAACTATTGGAAAAGAAGCAGTCATTTTTGCAAAAGGATTCCCGACCAAGTATTGAGTGCATAACTGAACATAATTATTTGAAGGTTGACTTTTTTTGTATTAAAAACACTTTTTTTTTTTTTTTTATTGGTCGGATGAAATATGCTAATTTTTTGAGATGGGAATTTTGGTTTTTCATGAGCTGTATGCCAAATTCATCAATATTAAAAACAATAAAAGGCTTGCACTACTTCAGTTGTGTGTAATGAATCTAAAATATATGAAAGTCTAATGTTTATCAGTACATTACAGAAAATAATGAACTTTATCACAATATGCTAATTTTTTTAGAAGGACCTGTGTGTATATGTGTGTGTGTGTGTGTGTGTGTGTGTGTGTGTGTGTGTGTATATATATATATATATATATATATATTTATATATACAGAGATGTATAGTAACTAAGTAGAACTACTGTACTTAAGTACCGAAAGGTGGTATCTGTACTTTCCTAGAGTCTAATTTTCTCTGTCGCTCATTGACTTCACAAGAACTGGGTTATGTTGTCTCCGCAGGAGTAGGACTAGGCAGAAAGAAAAAACGTTCTGGCTCCACCCTAGGGGCAGTCCCAGAGGGTATATCCTCCCTCTCTGCTACAAGGAATGAGTTTTTTTCTGTCTAGTCAGGAGTAAGGACACTATCAAGGGTCAGGTCTCAGCATTAGCTATCTTCTTTCAGAAGCCTTTGGCTACTCATTCCTTGGTGCGGAATTTCATCCAGGGGGTGCGACATCTGGCTCCGCCAGTGCGCGCGCCGTTACCACCCTGGGATCTTAATTTAGTATTGTCGGTTCTTCAGAAACCTCCCTTTGAAGATATTAGGGAGATTCCTCTACCTACGTTGTCCCAGAAGGTGGCCTTCTTGGTGGCTATCACTTCTGCACGCAGGGTGTCAGAACTGGCCGCATTATCTTGTCGTTCCCCATATCTGGTGGTTCATAGAGATAAGGTGGTTCTTCGTCCGAATCCAGCCTTTCTACCAAAAGTGGTTTCAGAATTTCATCTGAATGAAGAAATTGTATTACCTTCCCTGTGTCCTAAGCCCAGTCATCCTCGGGAGTTTGCTTTGCACTCCTTGGATGTGGTCCGGGCGATCAGGGTATACTTGAAAACGACAGACTCGTTTCGCAAGACGGATTCACTTTTTGTGATCCCGGATGGACCCAAAAAGGGGTTGCCTGCATCTGCCGCGACTATTTCCAAATGGATCAGACAGATGGTGGTACAGGCTTATTCTATTAAGGGTCGGGAGCCCCCGTTCCCTGTTAAGGCGCACTCCACTCGGGCACTTAGTGCGTCATGGGCCTTTCGCCATCAGGCGTCAGTGGTCCAGGTGTGCAAGGCGGCTACCTGGTCGTTGGTGCATACCTTTACAAAACATTATAAAGTTGATGTAATGGCATTGTCTGATGCCTCGTTTGGCCGCAAGGTTTTGCAGGCCGCAATTTGAGGAGACCAGTGGTCTACCTCGAGGGTTTTTTTCCGTTGTAAATTTTTATTTGAGTCTCATTCTTTGTTTATAATGATCCTTTAAAACTTCTAGTTGGCACTGATTTTGATTTCTGTCAATCCCACCCCTCATTTGTGGCACTGCTTCTGGATGTCCCAGTTCTTGTGAATCAAGAAGACTACGTCTGTCAATGAGCGACAGAGAAAATCGGATTTTTGTAAGATCTTACCGTAAAATCCTTTTCTCTTAGCTCATTGACAGACGTAGTACCCGCCCCTCTATCATTGAGTTGGGTTGGGTTAAATTCTCTGTTGCTGCTTTGTGACAGAACTGATTCCTTGTAGCAGAGAGAGGGAGGATATACCCTCTGGGACTGCCCCTAGGGTGGAGCCAGAACGTTTTTTCTTTCTGCCTAGTCCTACTCCTGCGGAGACAACATAACCCAGTTCTTGTGAATCAAGAAGACTACGTCTGTCAATGAGCTAAGAGAAAAGGATTTTACGGTAAGATCTTACAAAAATCCGATTTTTTTTCTCCTACTTCCACTTTTACTTCACTACATTTTTTCGATGATTTCAATACTTCTACTCCGATATTTTATTTTATTTTTTTTTGTGCTGCATAGTTATTTATTACTATTATAAAAATTACCACTGCCAGAACAGTAGATGGCAGGTTTCATGAAGCTCAAAACATGTGTATTAGCGCATACGAAAATAAATGCTACTGTATGTATAAATAAAAGCTGCATTTGAAATAATAAAAAACAATATGATGTTCAAACTTTTGACTTCTTTCTTTAATAACTACATAACACAGTACTTGTACTTTTACTTTCAGTACTTGAGTAGCAATTTTTTTTTTCAAAACTACCGGTACTTTTACTTTCAGTACTTGGGTAGCAATTTTTTTGAAAAAACGACTTGCAATACTTTAAGTACAAAAAATGTTGAATACTTTAGTACTTCTACTCAAGTCATTTTTTGATCGAGCACTTCCACTTCTACTCCAGTCAGTTTTTGATCGAGCCCTTGTACTTTTACTCAAGTATGGGTTTCGAGTACTTTATACAACTCTGTATGTATGTGTGTGTGTGTATATGTATATGTGTATATATATATATATATATATATATATATATATATATATATATATATATATTATTCATATAAGGCAGCGCTAACAGGTAAACATATATACAGTGCTAAAAGTACATATATAAAAAAAATCCATATAACTATGATCAAAATATTAACCACCCCCCGTCCGCGCTACAGCCTATATACGGCTGCAGCGCGGACTCGAATTTTCGGGAGGCCGTTTTTAAACGGCCTCCCAGTGACACGCCCCCAGCGCGCTCCCGCGAGCGCGCTGCGGGGAAAATCTGTGTCGGCCGTGTCCCTTGGACACGGCCGATCACAGATCGTGGTGAATGGCCAATCACAGCGGCCATTCACCACGTGATCTGGCCGTCCAATGAGCGATGATCTCATATGTAAACATATGAGATCCTCTCTCATCGCCGGCGCTCCTTCCTCACACGGAGCCTGCAGTGTGAGGAAGGAGGGGGAGCCTCACAGCGCCGGGGACACAGGAGAATGTAATCAGGGCACCGATCACCAGTGCCCTGATTACACAAGGTAAAAAACACACACACAGTGCCCCCCATCAGTGCCCACAGTGCCCGCCATCAGTGCCCCCCATCAATGCCCACAATCAGTGCCCATAGTGCTGCTAGTCAGTGCCCATCAGTGCCTGCTCATCTAGGCACTGATGAGCACTGACTGGCAGCACTATGGGCACTGAGTGTGGGCACTGATGGTGCTGCCCATCAGTGCCACCCGTCAGTGTCCAGTGCCATCCGCCAGTGCCCATCAGTGTCGCCTATCAGTGCCCATCAGTGCCGCCTCTCAGTGCCACCTGTCAGTGCCCAGCAGTGCCACCTCTCAGTGCCCAGCAGTGCCACCTCTCAGTGCCCAGCAGTGCCGCCTATCAGTGCCCAGCAGTGCCGCCTATCAGTGCTCATCAGTGCCGCCTATCAGTGCTCATCAGTGCGGCATATTAGTACCTCCTCATCAGTGCCCATAAGTGCCACCTCATCAGTGCCCATAAGTGCCACCTCATCAGTGCCCATAAGTGCCACCTCATCAGTGCCCATCAGTGCAGCCTATCAGTGCCCATCAGTGCCGCCTCATCAGCGCACATCAGTGAAGGAGAACAATTTATTTTCAAAATTTACTCGCAGAAAATAAGAAAAACTCTTTTTTTTCAAAATTTTTTGTCTTTATTCTTTTTTTTTTGTAAAAAATAAAAAACCCAGAGATGATTAAATACCACCAAAAGAAAGCTCTATTTGTGTGAAAAAAATGATAAAAATTTCAAATGGGTACAGTGTAGCATGACCGCGCAATTGTCATTCAAAGTGTGACAGCGCTAAAAGCTGAAAATTGGCCTGGATGGGAAGGGTGTTTAAGTGCACAGAAGGCAAGTGGTTAAAATACTAAAATTCATATAAGATAAAGTGCATTCGTGATCACGAAGTACAGAAATCAATACATATTAAAGTGCTGAAATATGTTACATCATGTGTCCATGGTGCAACCATATACAAGGTGCAAAATATATAATAAGGTGCAGTCCAAAAAAAGGTTTCTTCCAAAGAAACTAAAGTGCTGGAAAGGTGCTCAGATCCATATAAGTGTCCAAGTGCTCTTCAGGAAAAAAACCCCTATGGGGATGCACTCACCAAATTCAGGATATAAATGAGCCTTAAGCAGATATATCCCTTGGCCGGATGGATGGATTAAATGCAACCTCTTAAGCAAATATGATATCCCTTGCCCGGATGGATGGATTAAATGCAACCTCTTAGAAATGGCTCCTTTAACCACTTTACCACCGGAGGATTTTGCTGTCTTACGTCCAGGCCACTTTTTGCGATTCGGCGCTGTGCGACTTTAACTGACAATTTCGCGGTCGTGCGACGCCGTACCCAAACTAAATTTACGTCCTTTTTTTACCACAAATAGAGCTTTCTTTTTGGTGGTATTTGATCACCTGTGCGATTTTTACTTTTTGCGCTATAAACAAAAAAATGCTTTTATTTTGAAAAAATAACAATATTTTTAACATTTTTTTTTATATGAAATTCCCCCCCCAAAAAATGTAAAAATCTAATTTTTTTTAAATTTTTGGCCAATTTGTTTTCTGCTACCTATGTTTGGTAAAAAAAATCACAATAAGCATATTTTGATTGGTTTGCGCAAAAGTTATTGTTTGGTGTTTTTTTTTTTTTTTAACGAGTAATGGCGGCGATCTGCATTTTTTTTTTTTTTTTTTTGCGGGACTGCGACATTGCGGCGGACAGATCGGACCCTTGACTGACATTTTTGACACTTTTGAGGGTACCAGTGACATTACTGCAGTAATCAGTGCTATATATATGCACTGTTACTGTAAAAATGACACTGGCAGGGAAGGGGTTAATTTTATTGGAGAGGGAGGGGTTAATGCATGCCTGGTGCTTACTAACGTGTGGGGGGGGGAGGTGACTGAGTGAGCCAGGGACAGATCGGATGTTCAGCTATGCTGAACACTCCGATCTGTCACTTAGGAGATCCGCCCCCTCTGTTAACACATCTCCAAACTAGATTCCCCGACAACGCATCTCTAAACTGACTCACCATTCGACTGGACAGACCTTGACCAACCCCAAAGATATTGCGGACGCCTTCAGTCAATACTATGGCTCCCTTTATAATTTGAAAGACGATATGTCCACTCCCCAACCGTCCCCGGAGGACATAGATAATTTTCTAGCGTCAGTCTCCCTGCCCAAACTGACTCCATCAGCATTGTCAGACTTGAACCTCCCTATCTCTGCGGCGGAAATCTCCACCGCAATACTATCACTACCCTTAAAAAAAGCTCCTGGCCCTGATGGATTTTCATCAGAATACTATAGACAATTTGTACAGATTTTGGCCCCAAGGCTTCAGGATGTGTTCCACAGGGCTGCCTCGTCTGCCTCCTTTCCTCCAGAAATGTTGGAGGCTACTGTTATAACGCTTCCTAAACCGGGGAAACCCCCGGACTGTGCGAAGAATTTCAGACCCATATCATTATTGAACGTGGATCTGAAGGTCTATGCCAAAATTTTGGCTAACCGGCTAGCTAAGTTCCTACCTGACCTTATTAACCAAGACCAGGTGGGTTTTATACTGGGCCGTCAGGCTACTGACGCTACAAGGCGCCTCCTGAATCTCATCCACCATGCCGAATCCACAAATACGCCCACAGTGTTCCTGTCCCTTGACGCCGAAAAGGCCTTTGACAGGATTCACTGGGGATATCTACATAAAGTTTTGCAACGTTTCGGCATGGGGGGTGAGATTTTGGACGCGATTATGGCTTTATATACTCAACCTTCGGCCTATGTCTACACAGAGGGTATGTTCTCTACGAAATTTGATATCACAAATGGGACCAGGCAAGGGTGTCCACTTTCCCCATTGGTCTTCGTTCTCCTGATCGAGCCTCTGGCGGAAAGGATTAGAAACCACCCGGGTATCAGGGGTCTAGACATCCACGGTTTTCCAAATAAGATTTCATTGTTCGCGGACGATGTTATCCTATCCATGACAGCCCCAAAAACCTCCCTTGCTGCAGCTCAGGAAGTTCTTCAGGAATTTCACTCCATCTCATACTACAAAATCAATGACACTAAGTCACACATGCTAGGGGTGGGAATAGATGACGACACACACACTGAGATTGAACAGTTAGTACCCTTCCAGTGGAGTCAGGGTTCTATTGATTACTTGGGCATCAAGCTGACAAGTAATACGAAGGATTTATTTAAGTATAACTTCAACCCATTTATGGACACCTTGACAGGTGACATCGACAGATATGGTAAACATTTCCTTTCATGGTCGGGCAGGAATGCGGCATTTAAAATGTTAACATTCCCGAAGCTCCTGTACCTTTTCAGGGCGCTTCCCATTAAGATTCCCCAAGCATTCTACCGCAAAGTGCAGTCCGTGGTCTCTGGGTTCCTGTGGGTCGGTAAAAAACCCCGCTGCTCTCATAAGCTTTTGATCAGACATCCCCTGGTGGGAGGCATGGGGGTTCCAGATATGAAGGACTATCATATGGCAGCTATCCTCACACAATCTCTACATTGGTTAAAACCAGATCAGGCTCCCGGCTGGACCAGGTTAGAAAAGTCGGCGGTGCCACAGGGGTCCTTGGCGGACTTGATGCTCAGCATCCCTCTATCTAAACGTGCATTTTCTGTGGTACTCCCGACTATAAGTGCCACAATACAAGCCTGGCAGTATTTTTTTACCCATAATAACTCGGTAGGCCGCAGAGTGGATATCCCTGTCCCTCTGACGGCCCTCTCCTTCCTTTCCCCAAACCTGAAAGTAAACCACTGGCCATCTTTTGGCATACATACAATCCAAGACTTTAAAAATAATCAGGGTAGCTCCTCCTTTGCCACCAGGTGTGTGAGGTTCCCCTTGTTTGCCGGGGAGTTTCTCACGTTCTGTAGGGTGACTCAATTGATATCTAGCCTAGAAGCGACTAGTATCTCCATGCCAGCACAGGTTCACTCCCTATGTTTTGGATCCAGCAAACAGCTCAAAGGCATAGGCACATTCTACACAGCTCTACAGGATAAAGGGTCATTTATCAAACACACCCATCATCTCAAATGGGAAAGCGAACTTAACCAGGAATTCACCACTAAGCAATGGCTAAACTCCTATAAGCTTACTCGAACACATACCAGATGCTCCAACTTCAGGGAAGGGCTTCAAAAACTACATCTCAGGTGGTACAAAACACCATACACTATTGCCAAGTATTCCCCAGAGACATCTAATTTATGTTGGAGAGGGTGCGGTCAGGTGGGCACCCTAATACATGTGATGTGGTCCTGTATCTCTCTGAGAAGTTTCTGGACCTCTGTATCAAAACTTATTGCTTCCATTACGGGAATCTTAAACAGAGTGACGGTTGAACAGGCCATCTTAGGTATTAATGTAGACAGGTATCCCCCCCAATTTAGGACTGTCGTCCAAAACATTCTTTTTGCTGCTAGATTGTCCATAGCACGCAAGTGGAAATGTGTAGATGTTCCCTCTCAGAGGGAGGTCATTCAACTTGTAGGAGAATCTTGTATCTACGAAAAAACCCTAGCCCTAACTGAACTTAAGGTAAAACAATTTCAGGCCAAATGGTCGATCTGGAATGATTATTTTCCCAAACATAGTTCAAGTTGAGCCCAATTATCTGTGGGTGATGGATTCGGGGGGGCCGGGGCGGAGGGTAGCTAGACCTGAACTGGGGGGTGGCAGCATGTTCCCTGGATGGGGCACCCTCCTAGAAATGTAAAATTTCCATTTACTAAATCAATGTAGAAATGGGTCATAAGCCCCTCCGCCTACTCCCCGCCCGATCAGGTCATTGTAGAAACATGTATTAAGATATTGGCTAACGAGGTTTGTTCACTAATTTACTGCCGATGAATGTATCCAGTGGGAGGCTGTGGGCTTTACCCGTATGGTTATTAGATGGCACCATATCTTACTTGTTTGTTCAAAACATTGTATTTTCCTCTCTATTGTTTGCGTAGTTGTGATATGTACAAATGCTTTGCTACTTCGTACTTGTATGTATTTTGTGTTTTTTTTTCTTTCTTATTTTCTGAAAACCAAATAAAAAGAATTAAAAAAAAAAAAAAAAAAAAATTTATGTCACACGGTATTTGTGCAGTGGTCTTTCAAATGCAATTTTATAGGAAGAAATTCACTTTCATTAATTAAAAAAAATATTGAAAGATTACACGAGTAAATCGCTACCGAACATCATGCTTTAAAATTGTGAATCATGGAATGGCGACAAATTTCGACCTCCAACTATCCCCCCCACCCCCAATCCCTCCTCTCCGCTTAAAAGCATACAAAACTCCAAGTTTGGCTGTTTTTGAATGCTGTCTTTTTTTTTTTTTTTTTAATCTGGCGCATTTAAAGCTCCAGTGCCCAGAAGTGATGTCATGACATCGCTTCTGGATTTTACAGGAGAAACAGGTGAGCCGCCGAAGTGGGGAATGTCCCCTCCCGTTCCTTGTAATGACAGCTGAGCAGCTGCTCAGCCGCATTGGTTGTCATTACAAGAAAGCTGACTGTCGTCTGTGAAAAACTGTACCGTGGTGATGCCTCAAGCTGCAGGCATCACCCCGATACAACCCTCTAAAGCCGAGGCCGCATATTGCACTAAGGGGTTAAGCTGTCTTTTCAAAATACAGAGGCATCAATACTAGTATCACTCAAAGTTTCTGATAAACACCAGTTTCATATTATAACTTGGACAACACCCCATTCCTTCTTGTACATTTATTTTAGTATTTCTAACACCAGGAGTTCCTTACAACTGACTGATCCTAATTCATGGGGTTTTTGGTCATTTGCCCAAATTGTGTGTCCTCTACGAATACTTGATATGACAAATTATTCTCTCTGTTAAGATAACTATCTAAAATTATTTTTTGTTTTGTACTTACAATTAATATGTACCCCTCCTGGTTCATTATTTAATTTATTCTAATTTTGTGAAATTAACAATACATGTCTATTGCTATGTGTTTGATGTTTCATATTATGCTTGTCGTCTTTAACTTTCAATACACACCTTATGGAAAAAAAGAGAGAACATAGAGCCAATGAAACCGCCTTCCTTAGGAAAGCAAATAGAGCTAATGTTTGTATTTTTACAACTAAGATTGGCTTTAATTCATTTTAGGCTGATGACGAGCATTACATCCCCCGAGCTGTACTTCTGGATCTAGAACCCCGAGTTATTCACTCTATTTTAAACTCTCCTTATGCCAACCTCTACAATCCTGAGAACATTTACTTGTCTGAACATGGAGGGGGAGCTGGAAACAACTGGGCCAGCGGCTTCTCACAGGTAAGCAGTAATTACATGTGGCTTTTTTTTTTTCCTGTTCCTGAATACTTATTTCTACCTTTGCCAGATGGTGAGAGCGAAGCTGTGCACCCTGGGCTAAAGTGTATCTTAACCTAATTACTAAACTCTCATATACATTTCAACTTCATTTTTTTTTTTTTTTTTTTTAATCTGCAACTTTCACGGTAAAAAAAAAAAAAAAAAAACTGATGATCCTTTTCATGAAGTTGCTTGGTATGGCCCTTTGTTATGCAGTGGCAACTTCCATTTTTGAGACAATGCAACATGTAAACAGGTAAAGATTCCAAACGGTTATGCTGACACCGTCTACCTTTGTCACGTACCTGATCCGAAGCCGGAGTGTAGAGAGGGCTCCCCCTTGCGGCTAGGTGCAGGAAGTGGGACAGGGAGTGCTGAGCCCGAAGTTGCACGGGTTGCCGGTTGGGATGACCAGATGGAAGCAGGAACAAGCTTGTTGTGAAGTTCCAAGCAGGTCCGGAACACTTTGGCAAGCCAGGCAGTAGCAGGATGCAAACAGGAACAGACTGGGAGTATGCTGTAGAGAAGTCAAGAGCCAAGCCGAGGTCAAGTATAGGAGCAGACAACAGGAAACCAGGAGTAAGCCAAGGGGTCAGGAGCCAGGAGAAACAACGTCAGACAGTCCGGGTCGGCAACAGGGAATCGCGATCAGCAGGTTACAAGGCACAGGGAACACGGGAGGCTGTTGATCATCCAGCAACTTGTTGTTGAGATTGCTGGCTTTAAATAGGCCGTTTAGCGCCAAGCGCCATTACGCACTTGCGTATGCGCGTGCGCATTGGCGCACGCACATTTCGGACTGCGTTCGCCCGTGATTGGGCGAGCATGCGTGTTAGCGCCAATGCGCGAATTCGCTGATTAGCAATGACATTGGTAGTGCCCTGACAACCTTGCTCACCAACAGGAAAGCCCAAAGCAAAGATGTGCAATGGACACTGGAGAAAATGCATGTAGACAAGAAGTAGCTGAAAGGGGCTGCATGAGATAGCCGCACCGAGACTTAGGAACATGAAAATAGTTTCTTAATTGTACAGTTTCAGGGAACAGCAAAAATATTGCTGGAGAAAAAGCACACAGTGTACACACCGCTCCAAGTAACTCGTAGCTGCATCCACATATGCTAGGAATCACCTGGGTGCCAGCCCTGTCCACAGCCATGATCATTTAAGACAGAAAGCTGTCAGGTGAAACTCTATAGAAGACACAGATCTCTTATAATTAAAGTGATTGTACATGTGACACAACCTATCCAGTTTAAAATAAAAATTAAAGGCAAAATATTTGTGTATAGATACTTAAAAAAATAAATCTTTGTATACGCTTTTTTGTTAGTGATGACATTCCTTCTGTTCTCAGCTGCATTAGAGCTTGGGATAAAGAGCAGCACACTAGTGAAAGGCTGTGCAGCGGGGTGGGGGTGTCAGGACAGGTCTGATCATAAAGGAGAGCAGGCTGCGTGCAGTCGCCCAAGATGGATAGGCTCTGGTAGCAATAGCAGGCAAATATTCCTGCTTTAGAGAGCGAGGTTTGGAAAGACTGCTTCGAGAACAACTCCTAGACTACTGACAGCCTCTAGAGACAAGCTTATGCAAACCAAATTTCCCCATAGAGTATACTTCATGCCACAGAGATTGTACAGAATCGATCCACAATGATCCCCTGTATGTACTAGATGCTATACGGCTGAGGGTATCCATATGTTTTGGACATGCCCACAGGTAGCACAGTTTTGGACAACGGTTCTTGATCTCCTCAACTCCCGTCTACAGCTCTTTCTCCCATGTACACCTGAATTGGCACTAATGGGTATCAATGATGATGCGCAAAGACCTAGATCTACCAAGCTGTTGATATCCTATTTGCTTTATTACGGTAAAAGGAAATATTCTTTTTAAGTGGGTTTCCCCCTCCCACGACATCCTCCTAGGAATTGGTTATTAACGGGATCTGCCAATGTACAAATTGACATACCTCAACAGGAATTACCCTAAAAATGTGAAAAAATTTGGCCACCATGGCTGGATAGCTTAGCCCTGTCCCAAGGGGACAGTCTTACTATTACCTCTCTTCGAACTGGTGTTTATTTACTGTGTCCTTCTTTTATTAGGCAATGTGTTGACATGTTCAGTTTGTTGCTGTTCCTATTCGAATGTGCACTCTGTATATCTGCTGTTTGTGTCCTACGTTTTTTTTTTCACTAAAGAGTAGTTCTGTTTGTTAAAAAAAAAAGAGCAGGCTGAGTTCCCAGCCTAGCTGAGGAACTGACCATGGTGTGTTCTCCTCTGTAGTGTGGGCTGTTTTTGGTAAGCGGAGGGAATGGCAGGAACACCAGGGATTTCACGCAAAGGAAAACAATACAAAGAATAGAATACCTTTTCATACAAGTACATGGTACAGGAGGCACATCAGGAATATGAAATGCTGGGTTTGCATATTCATTAACTCGTAGGGTCAATGATCATAAAATCGTAGCATGAACATATATAATTAGAATATTCAAAATACCACTGAATAAAAAACACTCATGAAAAAACAAAAACATGAAAAAATTTGAATATGTAGGAGGGGTGTGGTGACCGAGGATGGGCACATTCTGAAGAGGGGTTCTGTCTGGAGTGGTGCCCACCATGTTCCTGGTATGGTGAGTAGCTGTGTCCCCCCCAGCCCCCGGAGGGTTTTGGGGTAGACATGGGCCCCTCCTTGGGATGGTCGGACCCCCTGGGTTCCCCTCCTTCCTGTCAGGCACCCCCCTTTCATCCGACCCCATCTTACCCCCCCCTCCACTTATGCTGGGGCTGTTTGGGTGGTCTGGTCCACCTCCTGGAGTGGTGGGTCGGGCACTATACTAGGGATGGGGCCTGGTTATACCTGGTGCGGGCTCTTGCCAGGGCCCCATCCGGCCTGGGTCTGTCCCTGAGGCCTAGGGACCCTCCGGGGTCCCTGTAAGCCTTGTGAGGTCACCATTTTGTTGTAGCCTGAAATAGAAATGCTCGGCGGCCATGTTTGAGTAGTCTGGCGGCCATTTTGTGGTGGTTTGCCCTTGAAAATAGTGGCGGCCATGACAGTGGAGCCCTGTGGGTGGCGATTTCATTGGTGGGAGACCCTCCTCATCCCCTGGTGTTGACTCCTGGATCCCTTTTACTTCCTGATCTCTGTGTGTGCAGTACATATTATCCTATTTGCCTGTTTCTGCTGGGTGGGAAGTCTGGTGGGGTTCTCTCCCTCTGCTGAGGATCGCTTGGTGCTCTGTGCCTGGCGACTAGGTGGTGCTGCCAGCGCGGTGGGGGTGTCCCTTGCAGTGTTTTACACCTGTTTTGTGGGGTTCCCCTGGAGTCTTTTAAAGCACATCTCCCCACCTGATCCCCTGTCTGAGGCTTCGGTGCCCTCCGTGTCCCAACCATCCATCCATGCACTGACAGCGGTCCTGGAGTCCTTGGTGTCCCGGGTGGATTTGACTTTTGCATGATGGGCTATCAAAAAGCGCCCTCCGCCTTCCCCTACCTCATCTGATTCAGATCCTAAACCTGATTTGGCCGCCGTGGACGTGGGTCACCCTGCTGGGTCTGCAACCACACTCCTGGAATCCTCTGATAGTGAGGATGATTCCTCCACGTTTGCACCCGTGCACTAAAAGGCTCTGGTGGAAGCACTGATTGTATCTGTGCGTGAGACCTTGGAGATGGAGGATGCAGCTGTGACAGAGGCGCAGGTTCCCTTTGGCACTTACAAGCCATCCAGAGCAGCAAAAGTGTTTCTTTTCCCTGCCTATTTTGACAGAATTGTCACTAAAGAGTGGGGACAACCAAAGCATCCCCGATGGGTCCCTAAGCGCTTTACTAGGCGTTAACCCTATGAGGAGTCCCTTTTTAAGACCGGTGGTGGATACTCCGGTTTCCAGATTAAACAAGGCAACCATGATTCCGGTTGAAGAGTCCCGGCCCTTAAGGATCCGGCTGACAGGAAGCCGAAGGGTGTGGCCCGCAATATGTACACTCTAGTTGGTTCGGCACTGAGGCCGGTATTCACCATTGCCCCGGTGTCGCAAACTCTGACCGAGTGGGCTAAGCTTTTACACCGTGACCTGGAGGGAGAACAGCTCCCCCCTGCCTTTGCTGAGCTGGTGGACCTCTTTGGATGCGGCTCCCCTAGTGGCTCGGCTTTCTGTTTTGGCAGTGGTCCTTTTGGCTCAAATGCTGGTCTGCAGACCGGACTTCTAACGGGGGAGGAGCCTGCACGTCGTCATGTCGATTCCCGGAGACCACAGGCACCGTTTGATGCTATGATAAGTCCGCACTGCTGAAGTGCTTTGAAATGTAAGTGCGATTTCACCGTTTATAATTTAATAAATAGCCTTAAAATCAGAGAGCACTAGAACTTGCTTTCTCTATCGCTCATTGACAGACGTAGTCCTCGGTGATTCAACACCCTCGGGTTATGCTGCCCTCTACAGGAGTAGGACTAGACAGGAAAGAAAACGTTCTGGCCACACCCTAGGGGCAGTCCCAGAGGGTATATCCTCTCACTTCCTGCTCTAGCAAATCAGTTTTTTTCTGTCTAGTTAGGAGTAAGGACCTAGATACCTTGCTGGGATCTTCGGTCCTGGCAGGATTTTTTTCTTAGAAAAGATTTTTTAGACAGCTTTTTTTCTCCAGTGTTCCTGTGAGATCTTCAAGCAAGTACGCTGAAACTGGGCGACGGGCTGGATGTTGAGATCCAGTGGTCACCCCAGTTCAGCCTACGAGCGCGTGCAGGCCATAGCTCCGCGCTGGGTCGGCCGCGACATAGTCCCACTGGACGGGGACTGACCCTGCGAGTTAAACGTCTTGCTGAAACGCCAAAGACCATGAGTCACGGCGTCCGTATTGGTCGACAGCCCTCCTACCTCGGTGGAGAGGGGTACTGTCAGGAGTTGGCGCCCGCCTGGTTTCGGTATGGTGAGTAGTATGTTCCCCCTTTCCCCCTGACGGGTCTTGTGGTGAACGCGGGCCCCTCTCTGTAATGGTAAGGATGGGTTCCCCTCTATCCTATAACATGTCACAGATCCCCCTAATTGAGTGTGATTTTTGTGTACAAGAAGCCAGGAGGCTTGGTTTGGGAGCTGACAATCTAATTGTAAAAATGTGAAAATGATTGTAGTCAGTGGCAGTACTAGAACTTTACTGTGATAGTATAAGGTATCCTACCTGTCAGAAGCCACAGGGCGATGTCTATACATGTATACTGCATTCCAGATCATTCCTCCAGCTAAACAGATGCCTCCCGACGGCCACGGACCGCATACGGCCCGCCAGGGTCCGGTACCGCTGACCACCATGAGGGTGAAGGGTTGTGAGGCCGAGATCCTTCTGCAGACATGCCGCTATTCTGTGCAGGCCGCCGCCATTGTCTGGTAGATCGCACGAGGCCGCCATTTTGGTGTAGCCTCGTGTCTCCAGCATGGGGGTGGCCATGTTTGAGGTGACTCAAACACCTCATGGAGCCAGGGGGAGGCGCCGGCAGGCGTGTTAAGGGGCGGAGCCGCCTCCTTTACCCAGGAAAAAGGGCCAAAGACTTCCTGTCTGTAACAAGACAAGCACTGAGCAAGCTGATGAAAACTTCTGTGCATCAGGGATGAGCCTTGGGGTCTCTCTCTCTCTCGGGTCCAAAAAGGCAGTCGCTGTTGCGACTGGGGGACACAAAAAAAAAAAGTTTTTTACTTTGTCATTTTTTGTCGCTGGCAAGTGTCTTGTATAATCATTGACCCTGCCGCATAGGGATCCCCACCTGATCCCCTCAAGGTGGCCGCAGGACCCTCCAGTACCCCACTTGTTTTTAATGCATTATCGGCAGTTTTGGAGTCTTTGGTATCCCGGGTGGAGGTGGCCTGTCAGGGACAGGGGTCAAGAAGCGACCCCCGCCTACCCCTATTGTTTATCAGATACTTCAGGGGCTGTTGTCTCAGGTAATATCTCCTCAGCAGTGAGGAGCACGTTTCTGCCTCCGCCATAGCACAAGAGTGGTGGATGAACTAGTTGTGTCCGTCCGGGAAACCTTTAGTCTTGAGGTTACACTGGCAGAGGTAGCTGAGACTGAGATTCCCTTTTGGTACTTGTTAGCCTACCAAAAGGGCAAAGGATTTTCCTTTACCCAAATGGGGTCGTTTTGAAACGAACCCCTGTTATTTCCAAACGCATGACTAGGTGCTATCCGTTTAAGGAATTCCTCTTTATAGGATAGACGGTACCACCTGCTGTCTTGCCACAGACTGTTAGGATAAAAGGACCTCGTAACTAACGAGGACCTTCCTTTTCTGCTCATAAAGAGTTGTTGGTTCCGCGAGGGCGGGCGATAAGGCGAAACCCTCCAAAGCCCCTTTAGAGGGGTTTCAAAGGGCGCTGGTCGGCTAAACAAAAAGTCCGGCTCAGCCAAGCCTGAAGATACAGCCTGATGCACCCCTACCCATCTCTGGGGTGGGGGGGGATGTCTTCACCGGTTTCTGGAGGACACAGGATCGAGTTTCGATCACTTCCACCGGTGCGATTCTTCCCTTCTAACATTGAACGGTTTCAGGGGTTCTATTCGAACCTATTCACAATGCCCAGGAAAGAGGGCAAGGTGCGTCCAAATCTGGACTTGGGAAGAAATAGAGTCCATCCGTACAGTGGTGGCCTCCCTGCATCAGGGGGATTTCCTGGCGTCCATAGACATTTAGGAGGCCTATCTTTATATCCCCATCATCGCAGGACATCAGCGTTTTTTCGCTTTCCCAAAGATCATCCCTGGTTCCCACCAGGAGACTGAACTATCTGGGCCTAAGGTTGGGTACATCCTGGGCAAGAGAGTTTCTCCTTGCGGAGAAACTCCAGAAGGTTCAGTCAACGATTCGGATGTTGCTGTCCATCAATTGGCTGGGACTGATGGTGGCCTTCTTAGAGGCAGTACCGTATACCCAGTCTCATACCCGAATTCTCCTGAAGGAGATTCTTTTTTAATGGAATCAGAATTCCGATTCCCTTGACAATCGGATCCAGTTGAGCAAGCGGACCAGGAAGTCTCCGATGCTCAACCAGGGGAAGTCATTTCTTCCGATAGTATCCAGATTACCAATAAGGGTATCGGAACTGAGAGCGATCAGATTTTGTCTGATTTACTGGATCGAGCAGCTCTAGAGCAGCCCGATTCGGATCCAGTCGCATATGGCCTCTTCATCCAGAGGTTTTTCACTAGCTGTCCCTTCATTGGGACATCCCGGATGTGGATCTGTTGGCACCTTGGCTTAACAGGAAGGTGCAGAGGTTTGTAGCTCGCGCCGCGATCCTCTAGCGAACGCAGCAGAAACGCTGATCGCCACGTGGGGGCAGTATCAGCTACGGCATGCCTTCCATCCTCTCAAGTTGCTGCGGGAACTTCTTCGCAGGATAGAGGTGGAGGGAATTCTAGTTATTCTGGAAATTCCGGACTGACCTCGTCGAGCCTGGTACGCCGACTTGGTGAGGCTAGTCGCGGACGCTCCTTGGAGACTTCCTCTCAGGGAGGATTTGCGGTCTCAGGGACCGATCTTCCATCTTGCTTTACAGTCGCTGGCTTAATGGCCTGGCCATTGAGACCCAGGTACTGAAGGACAAGGGAGTGTCAGCTTCAGTTATTCCTACCTCCAGTTAAAGCAAGGAAAGTGACTTCCAGCACATGGAAGTCTTATATTGCATGGTGTGAATCTATTGGATTTCCCCCACATACCTATTCGGTGACCCGAATTTTGGTCTGTCTGCAACAAGGGGTTGAGCAGAAACTATCCTTGAGCACGATCAAGGGTCAGGTTTTCGGCATTAGCAATCTTCTTTCAAGAAACCTTTGGCTAATCATTCCTTGGTGCGGAATTTCATCCAGGGGGTGCGACATCTGGCTCCGCCAGTGCGCGCACCCTTACCGCCTGGGATCTTAATTTAGTGTGGTCGGTTCTTCAGAAACTTCTCTTTGAAGATATTAGGGAGATTCCCTTGCTTACATTATCCCAGAAGGTGGCCTTCTTGGTGGCCATTACTTCTGCACGCAGGGTGTCAGAACTGGCCGCATTATCTTGTCGTTCCCCATATCTGGTGGTTCATAGGGATAAGGTGGTGGTTCTTCCGAATCCATCCTTCCTTCCTAAAGTGGTTTTCAGAGTTTTTCATCTGAATAAAAGTATTGTGTTACCTTCCCCGTGTCCTAAGACTAGCCATCCTTGGGAGTTTGCATTACACTCCTTGGATGGGGTTCAGAAGGATACACTTGACTACTACGAACTTGTTTTCGTAAGACGGACTCACTTTTTGTGATCACGGATAGCCCTTGAAGGGGGTTGCCTGTGTCTGCCGCGACCATATCTAGATGGACCAGTCAGACGGTGGTACAGGCTTATTAAGGGTCGGAATCCTCCGTTCCCTGTTAGGGCGCACTTCACTCGAGCGCTCAGTACTTCCTGGGCCTTTCGCCATCAGGCGTCAGTGGTCCAGGTATGTAAGGCGGCCACCTGGTCGTCGGTACATACCTTTACAAAATTTTATAAGATTGATGTGATGGCATCGGCGGATGCCTCATTTGGCCGCAAGGTTTTGCAGGCCGCAGTTTGAGGAGACCGGTGGTCTACCTCGGGGGTTTTTTTCTGTTGAAAAATTTCTGTTGAGTCTCATCATTGAGGATGAGCATTGTAAACTTCTAGTTGGCACCGGTTGGGCCTTCTAGATTGGATTTGATTTCCATTTTCCCACCCCTCATTTGTGGTACTGCTTTGGGACGTCCCGAGGGTGTTGAATCACCGAGGACTACGTCTGTCAATGAGGGATAGAGAAAAATGGATTTTTGTAAAATCTTACCGTAAAATCCTTTTCTCTTAGCTCATTGACAGACGTAGTACCCGCCCCTCTGTTTTTGAGATGGGTTGGGTTAAATTCTCTAAACACTGCTTTGTGACATAACTGATTTGCTAGAGCAGGAAGTGAGAGGCTATACCCTCTGGGACTGCCCCTAGGGTGTGGCCAGAACGTTTTCTTTCCTGTCTAGTCCTACTCCTGTAGAGGGCAGCATAACCCGAGGGTGTTGAATCACCGAGGACTACGTCTGTCAATGAGCTAAGAGAAAAGGATTTTACGGTAAGATTTTACAAAAATCAATTTTTTATTTTTCCACACCGATGCCGTATAAACCTGGATAAACCTGGAGGGACTATCAGGAGGCGGTGATGGGAAGGCAAACCAGACTGCAGTGACTATCCCAGTGTGTATTATCCCAGTGAGTGTGTATTGACTCTCAGGAGTCTGTTCCTAAGGTGAGCTGCTAATCTGTCACTAGGAGCACCACCTGGAGTGAAGCATGCAGCACTTTTGATCACGTTTGTGGATGAAGATTTTTTGATTTTCTTTCAGTCACTATTTTCACTGAGGATTGGGACTATTAATATTATTGATTTTATAATCACGGCTCAGAGATTGATTTATCACTTTAGTATCACAGTTGATGGACTGATTTAGAGTTATTGTGATAACATTTTGTACACCAAACATATTTATTTATTTATCTCCAATGAAAGACTTGGCGCAGCAATATTATTTTCTTTAAGTTTTCACAGGTGTTTTTGTGTTTGGCACTGATTGTTTGCAGCCTTGTGCACAAGAATTTTGATTGATTCTTTTTTTCTGTTTAATGTGGGCTTGTGCTGATTATTTTTGATTCCCATATTGGGACTTCTAAATAGGCCTTGACTGATCTTCCCTTTCAAGGAGATTGCCTGTTTGGAGCTACCCTGGATAACATCATAAAAGGTCTCACAGGGGAGAAGAGTACCTTTCTTCTACAGGCTACTAGGCAAGGAATCTCGTCGATGTGGGCCTTCCTTTTCAGCTCAGTTTTTTTTTTTTTTTTTGTCCCTTAGGGTTGACTGACAAGGGCTCGAAGCCTTTCAGGGCCTCCTCTGGGGGATCCAAACGAACATGGTCTGGCAAACCCAGAGCGGGCTTCTCCAGACCCGAGGACAAGGCTCCTTTTAACATGAAGGTGCGCCCTCACCCGCTGGTTTCTGGACCCGTGGACTTCCCGGGTGCAAGACAAGTGGGTCCACAAAGTCATTCGGTCCAGCTACAAGAACTTGCTTCGCTCTTGTCCCCCGGCAAGGTTCTTTCCTTCCAACTTGCGCCTGTCCCTGGACTGCTTACAGGGTTTGTTGCGGTACAAGACCTGTTACATCAAAGGCTGATTGCCCCGAAGCATTTTAAGGGTTTTTACTCAAACCGGTTTACAGTTCCTAGGAAGGAAGGCAAAGTGTGTCCAATCCTGGACCTGAAGGCGCTGAACTGCTTTGTGTGGGAGCAGAAGCTGAGAATAAAGTCCATTCTGCACGATGGTGGCATCCCTGCGCCAGGGGGATTTCCTTGCCTCTATCAAGGATGCTTACCTTCACAATCCAATATGTGCCAGTCACCAGCACTTCCTCTGCTTTGCTGTGGGAGAGGAGCATTATCTGTTTGTGGTGTTCACTTTTGGTCTCGCCTCGGGTCTTCACAAAAGTGTTAGTCCCGGTGCTAGCCTTGTTAAGCCAACGGGGGAACGTGGTAGTGGGCTACTTGCATGATCTTATTCTGCGAGTGGAGTCTCATTCTGCTTTGGTGGAAAAGCTGGAGATCCCAATATGAACTCTGCAGGAGTTCAGCTGTTTTCTGAATTTTTAGAATCTGCCCTGGTTCCATCCACAAATCTGGACTGTCTGGGCCTGACTTTGGACTCGGCCTTAGCCAGAGTGCTCCTTCCTCTTCCATACTCCAGAAATTGCAGGCTGCAATTCGTCTCCTGCTGTCCAACAAATATTCATCCCTCTGGACTTGTATGCAGGTACTGGGCCTGATGGTGTCTACCTTCAAGGGGGTTCCATTTGCACAGTCCCATACGAGGTCCCTGCAAAGAGAGATTCTTACCAAATGGGACAAGACTCCGCAGTCTCTGGACAATCAGATCCAGCTAAGAAGTGTCCTGGCAGCTCTGGAGGTAGTGGGTATTCTAAGGTGGGCAGAACGGGTCGTTCCAGCCCTCTCCACTGTACACATTCCGGGGGTAGAATACTGGCAGGCAGATTACCTCAGTCTGAAAAAGGTGCAACAAATATAGCTAGCATGGACCAATTTGCAACACTAGCAGCGCTAAAACATAAATATAATATAATTTAAAAATGAATGGCTGGAAATAGAGAAAATGCTAAAACATTAAAAGTCCATCAGTGTATAAGACTCCTGCTGATGTGAAGGTAAGCATTTGGCCAAAATACAGTCCCATGTACCCGTGCAGTGATACCATGGAAAAGAGTGTGGCTAATGATAATATCCGTGTACCACCACCAGCAAGCCGTGATCCCCCGTCAGACTGGAAACTCACCAAAACAGGGATATAGACAGGCATGTACACATCAATGCTGGCTCCTCCACTCAGACCGATAGCAACCACCGCCTGGCTCTTTAATGCGAAACCTTATCTTTGTATGTTCATATCACCATGTGGATGGAAGTACAACAAGGGGATACATAGTGTGATACTGTATAGAAAGTTTATTAGAACCACCCCCGTTCCCCACACATATGTACTCACAAACAAATGAATTAATCGGGCATAGGCAAAAGAATATCAGCGTCCGTCCACCCCTGTCAGTTTCAAACCGGCCGCTTTGGCGCCAAGCGGACCAGATCCGACAGTACGGCGTGGCGTCCTCTGTTACTAGGCGACCGCACACTCACGCACTGACGCTTTTCGTCATCAAGGACTTCCACTGAGGGCCCTCAGGGCGTGAGTTATATTATTATATTTATGATATTTATGTTTTAGCGCTGCTAGTGTTGCAAATTGGTCCATGCTAGCTATATTTGTTGCACCTTTTTCAGATTTCCTCTCAGTATAGCAGCAGCTTTTATCTTTATGGTTTTTATTTCAAATATCGGTTCTATCAGTATATTTTAGCGCTGGGTGAGTGAGTGATTTTACACCTATTAGTGGTTTGAACCCTTGCTCCATTGATTTACCGATTACCTCAGTCGGCAGGCATTGGTCCAAGGGGAGTGGTCCCTTCATCCGGAGGGGTTTCATCAGTTGTGTCTCCAGTAGGGCATTACCAAGGTGGATCTGTTGGCATCTTGGCTCAACAGAGAGGTGCAGAGGTTTGTGGCTCCGTCAAGAGATCCTCTGGCGGATGACACTGACGCGCTGTTGGCCCTGTGGGGTCAGTATCGTCCGATTTTCGCCTTCCCTCCTCTAAAGCTTCTGCCAAGACTTCTATGCAGGCACAATCAAGGCAGAAGGTATTCCAGTCATCTTAGTGGCTCGGGACTGGCCTCGCCAGGCTTGGTTCACTGATCTGGTGCGGCTGGAAGCTTCCTCTCAGGGAGGATCTTCTTTCCCAAGAACCAATCTTCCATCCTGCTTTACAGTCGCTGGCTTTGACGGCTTGGCGGTTGAACGTCAGGTGCTGAAAGATAGAGGTTTATCTGAGTCGGTGATTCCTACATTGGTAAAAGCTAGGGAATCTACTTCTAGGAGTATCTATCGTATGTGGAAGACGTACATTGCGTGGTGTGAGTCTCTTGGGGTTCATCCTCGCTCCTTCTTTGTGGCTCTGATCTTGACCTTCCTTCAATGGGGGGTTGAACAGAAATTGGCCTTGAGGACCATCAAGGGCCAGTTGTCGGCTTTGGCGGTTTTCTAACAACCTTTGGCCCCCCTGATGCGTACCTTTCTTCACGGTGTCCGACATTTGGTTCCTCCAGTGCTGGTTCCGTTGCCACCTTGGGACCTCAATTTGGTACTTTCAGTTCTCCAAAAGCCTCCATTTGAGAATCTTCGGGAAATTCCCCTGCTTACGCTGTCCCAGAATGTGGCCTTTTTGGTGCCTATCGCCTCTGCGTGATTCGAAGAGAGAAGTTGGTTCTTCGCCCCTGTCTGTCGTTCCTTCAGAGGGGTGTCTCTGATTTTCATTTGAATGAAGGCATTGTGTTGCCTTCCCAGTGTCCCAGGCCTTAACATCCGAAGGAAATTGCCTTGCATGTGGTCTGGGCAAATAGGGTTTACCTGGCAGCTAGGAGTCTTATAGTAAGTTACTCTCTTTGTGCTCACAGATGGGCCTTGTAAAGCAGTGATTCTCAACTCCGGTCCTCGGGACCCACCAACAGGCCAGGTTTGCAAGATAACTAAATTACATCACAGGTGATCTCATTTGCTGCTCCGTGATTGCAGTATTATAGTCTGCATCTCCCCAAGGTAATACTTAAAATCTGGCCTGTTAGTGGGTCCCGGGGACTGGAGTTGAGAACCAGTGTTGAAAAGGGTTGTCCGCTTCCTCTGAAACCCATTTCCAGATGGATCAGACAGACAGCGATTCAGACCTATTCCGTCTAAGGTCAGGTTCCTCCTTCCCTGTTAAGACACAATCTACTAGGGCGCTTAGTGCCTCCTGGGTCTTCCGCCATCAGGCGTCAGTGACGCAGGTTTGCAAGGCGGCCACTTGGTTGTCGGTGCACACTTTCACAAAGTTTTATAAAGTGGATGTGTTGGTATCTGCGGATGCTTCTTTTGGTAGCAAGGTTTTGCAAACTGCTGTTGAAAGGACCTGATTCTCTTTGAGGGTGTATTGTTTTTTTTCAGGTGAGTTCCTGTTGCCTGGTTGGTTACTGTTTAGCCTTGGAAATTTTTTTGCTGTTCCCACCCCTCCTGTTTAACACTGCTTTGGGATGTCCCAATGGTTAAGAATATCAGGAGCTGTGTCCGTCAATAAACAAAAGAGAATGCGGACAGAGATCACACGTTTGGTACCCTTCCATTGGGGCCAGGGCCCCATTGATTACCTAGGAATCAAACTCACAAGTAGTGTGAAGGACTTGTTTAAATCCAATTTCACCCCGTTTCTGACCACCTTGACAGGCGACCTCAACAGATATGGTAAACACTTCCTTTCCTGGTCAGGCAGAAATGCAGCGTTTAAAATGCTAACATTCCCGAAGCTCTTATATTTATTCAGGGCACTCCCCATTAAGATTCCATTGTCCTTCTACCGCACAGTACAGTCCTTAGTCTCCAAGTTCTTGTGGGCCGGGAAAAAATCCCGCTGCTCGCACAAGCTCTTAGTCAGACATCCCCTGGTTGGAGGCATGGGTGTTCCCGACATAAGGGATTACCATGTGGCGGCTATCCTTACGCAGTCTCTTTATTGGTTAAAACCAGTCCGAGCTCCCAGCTGGAGCCAGATAGAACAGTCGGAGGTGCCAAATGGGTCTCTAGCAGACCTTATTCTCAGCATTCCTCTATCTAGACGCACATACTCTGTAGTATATCCGACTATAGGTGCCACGATTCATGCGTGGCAATATTTTTTCGCCCACAGTTCCACAACAGGTCGAAGAGTGGATATCCCTGTCCCTCTGACGACCCTTTCCTTCCTTTCCCCGAACTTAAACTTAAACCACTGGCCATCTTATGGTCTACGCACAATCCATGACTTCACACATAACCAAGGCTGCTCCTCCTTTACCACTAGGTGTGAAAAATACCCTTCATTCACCAAGGAATATCTCACGTTCCGCAGTGTCACATTTGATTTCTAACCTGGACGCAACCGGTATCTCCATACCAGAGCAGATTCACTCCTTGTGTTTTGGGGCGTGCAAGCACTTGAGAGGTATAGGCACATTCTACACAGCTCTTCATGATAAAAAATTGTTTGTGAAGAACACCCATCATCTCAAATGGGAGGGCGAACTTAGACAGGAGTTCAAATGGGATTTGTGACTTACCGTAAAATCCTTTTCCCTGATGTTCATTGACAGACACAGCACCCACCCCTCTGCAGAGTTGTATTCTTTAGACACTGCGTCTAACAAGACTGAGTACCTCTATCTGAGAGAAGGGAGTATATCCCCTGGGACTGCCCATAGGCATAGCCAGAGAATTTTTTTTTCTGCCTAGTGTCCTACTCCTGTAGGGGGCAGTAAAGTCCCAATAATTAAGAATATCAGGAGCTGTGTCCGTCAATGAACATCAGAGAAATGGATTTTACAGTAAGTCAAAAATCCCATATACAGGTATACTTTTGATTATATTTAAGTAAAAAAAAAAAAAAAAAAACTTCTAACTTTTTTAGCTGGCTCTTAGATTCAAAGCAAATCTGTCAAGCCCTTACAACAGGCATTATATGATTTACCAACACATTCAAAATGTGTCTATGGAAACAAAAGTACCATCAAGGATAGATTAATAAAAACTTTATTCAAGGAAAATGTGATCCTAAGAAATCGGTTTGGCAGTATGCAAGGATTGTTTTTATTTATTTAATTGTAAAAGATGTAAGGCATGTAACTAAAGTACAGTAACTTTACTCTCACACAGGTTAGGTGGTATAGTTTACAGGAGGGTGGAAGAAACCCTTTTTTAGACTAGCTATGTTGGGCAGGAATTCTAATTTTCTCTTTTATTTTTCTTTGATGATTTTGTCTTTAATGCTGAAACCATAATGATGTTAAATGCACGGACTCCCCAGGGTGAGAAAATTCACGAAGATATATTTGACATCATTGATCGAGAAGCTGATGGAAGCGACAGTCTTGAGGTGCGTGTGGGTACCTATATTAACATACAGCTAAGCAATGGTGGCTAGGTAAGATGTTAACCCCTTGTTGTTTTTGTACAGGGGTTTGTTCTCTGCCATTCTATTGCTGGAGGAACAGGTTCTGGATTAGGCTCATATCTCTTGGAAAGGTTAAATGACAGGTAGGAAATGGTGCACTGCTAAATGTTATTGGTATGGATAAAAAATTATAGCTTTGAACTAAATTTTGTTTGTGTTTAGCATTGTGAGTAGTTCCACATAGGAAAATATTTTGTGAAACACAGCATTAGGATTTCATTCATATGCTTTGGGGTGCAGGTCCACATTTGGTAAGGTCAGGTCTGTGTAGATATTACTGCCATTATCTACTTTCTTAAATGTACTTTATTTAGAACATCCTATTTAAAGTGTGATATTAAACTTCTACTCCCTGTGTCCAGGGAACTAATTGTGATTGTAAAATCTAGTAAATTAATTAGCAAATCCCTCAGCAGTAAAGTCCCTAAGCAGAAATAATTATTTACCTGGTAAGAACAACTAACCAAAACAATAAATCTTGTGAGCTGCACTATGGTAACCAAAATTATAACCAGCACTATGAAAATGATGCTGAAAAGTAAAATATTCAACATAACCATGTTAATCCTTAACTATAAACCATATATAATCACAACCCCTTTTATGGTACTCATAAGTGGTAAAATAGAGTTTTTGTAAGAACTTACCATAAAACTCTTTTCTCTGAGTCCTCTGACAGTCGCAGCCAGTCAGTAAGCCTTCACGAGTGGGTAATGGTGCCCTCTGCAGGAGTAAGCTAGGCAGTAAAAGGATTAGCAAAAACTTTTACACTGAGACACACCTCTTGGGGGCCATCCCTCAGACATTACCCAGACACACTTAGTACTGTTCTCCAGTTTCTTGCTGTCTAGCGTCAGGAGTAGGTCTAGGTCTTCCCAGCTGGGACCTATGTCTCAGTTTTTTGTCTCTTTTTTGGCCCTCTTGTATTCAGAAAATAATTAGTTTGGGATTCTAATCGGTATTGTCTGCAGTAAGTACAACAGTCGTGGGAGTACATTAATTTTAATTAAAGCCACATGCCCAAACCATGGAAGGTTCAGGCAGGACCAGTTCCTCAGGTTGTCCTTAATTTTATTTACCAGCGGTCTAATGTTCATGCTGTCAAGAAATGGAACAAGTGGCGCAAGCTGTTAGCACTACATAAAAACGATAGTCCATATAGTAGCACATCAAGGCTATGATAAAGTCTTAAGGTGAGATGAGGAAATAGTCTGGATGCTCAGGGCCAGCCTGTTGGGGAGCAGAAGCGATCTCCAAACATGCAACAAACAAAAGAGAAAACAGGCGCCTCTGAGTTAAGACTGCGATTTAATATGGCAAACAAGTAATAAAAACTTACATCAAGGTAAGTATAAGCAGACAAGATGGGTCCTTCCGGTGTCCATGTGGAGGCTGGGGCTTGGAGTCATCACTGTGGGTCTGTAATCATCTCCTCTCTTCCTCTTCCTGTCCAGCAGGAAGTGGAGGGTGTCACAGCAGTGAGATGGAGGCTTGGGCAGCAGGGTGAAACCGCAGTGAGATGGAGGCTTGGGCCGCACTGTGGCCGTGATGCTTGTCCACAGGATCTTCCAGCGTAATGACTGACTCGTTTCCGAGCATGCGCACTGTGGGGGGGAAACCAGCGCGCTCCTTTTTCAAATTCGGGCGCATGCTCGGAAACACGTCAGTCATTACGCCGGAAGATCCTGTGGACAAGCATCGCGGCCCAAGCCTCCATCTCACTGCGGTTTCACCCTGCTGCCCAAGCCTCCATCTCACTGCTGTGACACCCTCCACTTCCTGCTGGACAGGAAGAGGAAGAGAGGAGATGATTACAGACCCACAGTGATGACTCCAAGCCCCAGCCTCCACATGGACACCGGAAGGACCCATCTTGTCTGTTTATACTTACCATGATGTAAGTTTTTATTACTTGTTTGCCATATTAAACCGCAGTCTTAACTCAGAGGCGCCTGTTTTCTCTAATGTTAATGCTGTACAAGTCTTGAAAGGAAGATGGAATTTCAGTACCCAAATAAGTTATTGCGTCTTTCCACCATGGGAACGGGAAACTGGCCTCGCATAGAGTCTGAGTTTGTGGTGAAAGAGAGATATTTTAAAGCATGAGATTTGGTGTAATTAATTTTTAAATGTGATCATTTTCTAAACAGCTCTTAGTCCTGAAATAGGTTTGGTAAGGAGATCAGTGGGGAAGATAAAAAGAAGAGTTGGTCATCCGCATACGCCGCAAGCTTGTATTCCGTTTCATTTAATTTTACCCCTCTTATATCCGGATTTGCTCGCACCCTATTCAGAAGGGGCTCCAGGTAGAGCACGAATATCAACAGGGACAGAGGGTAGACCTGGTGAGTACTGTTCCCAATGCTGAAGGCGTCCGACAGGTGGCCATTGACTCGTACCCGAGCTGTGGGGTTAGAATAGAGGGATAGTATACCAGCTATCATATGAGGGTGTAAGCCAATCGCCCGCAACACTTCCCGTAAGTAATCCCATGCCACCCTGTTGAACGACTTCTCTGTGACAAGAGACAGAATCCCTGTCCCCCCCTGAAGAAAGCCAATGGTGTAAGTTAAGCACCTTTGTGGTGTTATCACGTGCTTCCCTTCCCGGAATGAAGCCTACCTGTTCCAGGCCAATCAAGGAGGGAATTAGGGGTAATTGTCTGTTCGCCAATATCTTGGCATACAGTTTAATGTCCATATTTAATAAAGAGATTGGCCTATAGTTCTCTACCCGTGTCACATCTTTTCCTTTCTTCAGAATAAACGAGATGTGCGCTTCTAGTACGCTCTTGTGTAGAGAGGGACATCTAGGTAGGGCATTGAAGGTACCTAATAGTGCTGGAGTCAGGGTCTTTTGGAAGTGTTTATAGCAGAAGGGTAGGCCGCCGGGGCTTTTACCTATTCATTTGTTTTAAGGCTATATCCAATTCCTCCTGAGAAATTGGACGTTCCAACTTCTCTGCCGTCTGAGTTGGAATGGGCTACGGAGAGTGTTTTGCTAAAAAGTGTTTGATATGACTAATGCGTTCCTCCTGAGAAAGGACATGTTCATTGCTAATTTGAATGTTGTAGAGACCCTGATAGTAGAGCTCAAATTGTTTAGCAATCTCAAAGTTGCATGAGAGGAGGTTTCCCTCCGCATTCCGCACCTGATGGATTAGATGGGAGGATTTATGCTCTTGTGTGGCCTGCCCTAGAAGGCGGCCACCCTTGTTCCCATGTTTGTAAAATTATTTTTGTTTCAGAATATATTGTTGCCTCAATTGTTTACCCATCTCCTCTAGCAACTCAGATCTAGCATGTATAAGTTCTTGAAGTGTGTCCATGGCCAACGATTGTTTATGTAACACTTCCAGTGATTTAATTTTGGTCAATAAGGAGTTGGTCCTTTTTTATCTTTTTTTAAATGAATGGAGAGTGCGATAAAGTCGCCCCGTATCATGCATTTGTGTGTTTCCCAAATAATGATAGGATCCATCTCTGGTGTGGAATTTATTTGAAAAAACTCCTCCAATTTCGAGGTGAATTGTCTCACTACTTCCTGATCCATCAGGAGAGAGGCATTGAGACTCCAAATCCTTGAGTGTGCAATCCTCTCAGTGAAGGACAGGGTCAGAGAGATAGGGTGATAGTCCAACAGGGTCATCGGTTCTATTGTCTCGCTTGAAAGAGAGGGAAGGTCACTTTGGGACAGGAAGAAATACAGTGGGGATCGGAAATTTGGGCACCCCAGGTAAAAATTTGTATTAATGTGCATAAAGAAGCCAAGGAAAGATGGAAACATCTCCAAAAGGCATTAAATTACAGATTAGACATTCTTATAATATGTCAACAAAAGTTAGATTTTATTTCCATCATCGACTCTTTCAAAATTACAGAAAACAAAAAAATTGCATCTGCAAAAGTTTGGGCACCCTGCAGAATTTATAGCATGCACTGCCCCCTTTGCAAGACTGAGACCTGCCAGTGCCATGGATTATTCTCAATCATCGTCTGGTAAGACCAGGTGATGTCAATCTCAAAGGTTTTAAATACCCAGACTCATCTGACCTTGCCCCAACAATCAGCACCATGGGATCTTCTAAGCAGTTGTCAAGAAAACTGAAACTGAAAATAGTTGACGCTCACAAAGCTGGAGAAGACTATAAGAAGATAGCAAAGCGTTTTCAGATGTCAATATCCTCTGTTTGAAATGTAATTAAGAGATGGCAGTCATCCGGAACAGCGGAAGTTAAAGCAAGATCTGGAAGACCAAGAAAAATATCAGACAGAACAGCTCGCAGGATTGTGAGAAAAACAATTCAAAACCCACGTTTGACTGCACGATCCCTCCAGAAAGATCTGGCAGACACTGGAGTTGTGGTACACTATTTCACTATAAAGAGATACTTGTACAAATATGGTCTTCATGGAAGAGTCATCAGAAGAAAACCTCTTTGACGTCCTTAACACAAAAATCAGCGTTTGAACTTTGCAAATGAACATATAGACAAGTCTGATGCATTTTAGAAAAAAGTTCTGGGGACCGATGAGGTTAAAATTGAACTTTTTGGCCGGAATGAGCAAAGGTACGCTTGGAGAAGAAGGGCACAGAATTTAATGAAAAGAACTTCTGTCCAACTGTTAAGCATGGGGGTGGATCAATCATGCTTTGGGGTTGTATTGCAGCCAGTGGCACAGGGAACATCTCACGAGTAGAAGGAAAAATGGATTCAAAAAAATTTCAGCAAATTTTGGATGGTAACTTGATGCCATCTGTGAAAAAGCTGAAGTTAAAGAGAGGATGGCTTCTACAAATGGATAATGATCCTAAACACACCTCGAAATCCACGGGGGATTACATCAAGAGTCCTAAACTGAAGGTTTTGCCATGGCCTTCACAATCTCCTGACCTCAACATAATTGAAAATCTATGGATAGACCTTAAAAGAGCAGTGCGTGACAGACAGCCCAGAAATATCAAACAACTGGAAGACTTTTGTAAGGAAGAATGGGCAAAGATGCCTCAGACAAGAATTGAAAGACTCTTGGCTGGCTACAAAAAGCGTTTACAAGCTGTGATACTTGCCAAAGGGGGCAGTACAAGATATTAACTCTGCAGGGTGCCCAAACTTTTGCAGACACCATTTTCTTGTTTTCTGTTACTTTGAAAGTGTAAATAAAATCTAACTTTTGTTGACATATTTTAAGAATGTCTAATCTGTAATTTGATGCCTTTTTGGAGATTTTTCCATCTTTCCTTGGCTTCTTTATGCACATTAATACAAATTTTTACCTGGGGTGCCCAAACTTTCGATCCCCACTATAGTCCAATCTAGAATATCTGTTGTGCGGGCTAGAAAAGAATGTATAGTCATTTTCTTTGGGAAATAAGGTATGCAAGGTGTCGTGTAGGGAGAGCTTGTGTAATTGTAAATTGATTTGGCATAGTGCTCTGTAAGGTCGAGGTTCCCGGGGGCGTTAAAATCCCCACCTAAGATCACTTCACCCTCCTGAAAGGAGTGCAGCAGGTCTTCTGGCTTGCGGAAAAAGGAAACTTGGTGTTCATTAGCGCAGTAAATATTGGCTAACGTGATAGGTTTTCAAAGCAAATCTACCCTTCAAGAATAAGAAGCGGCCTTCCGGGTCAGTTTGTCCATTCACTGGAAGGGGGTGTTTTACACTATGAGAATTGAAACTCCTTTTGTTTTGGCTTGTGAATTAGTGGCTTGGTGAGCAGTGGGGAAACATAGTGGTCAGTTTCGGAATACAATCTGATTTGAAGCGTATCTCCTGAAACAAGAGAAAGTGTGCTTTCAATTTTCCCAGTGCAAAGCTGGGAAAGGATAGAGCGACCCCACCCCCCTATATAACCCACAACTGAAAGAGTGTGGGGGGAAAGGGGGGGGCACCGACCAAAGCCCTTACCCTAGTGTCTGAGTAAGGTGTAATCCCCTGTACTAATTTCAGTAGGGTACCGGAGGGAGGCGAGTCTAGCGTGGCAACATTCCCCTATTACTGACGTGCGTGAGTTCTTGGAGTCCTGATGGGGTGGTCTTTGGTGAGTATAGAAAGGCAGGGTGTCATGTAGCCAGCATGGATTGCGTAGTTATTCCGTCCACGGTCCTCTTCTGGACTCCTAAGTGTGTATGAGAAAGTACAGCGGCAACCAAGCAGTTTTTTAGTAATCTGCCCAAGGGAGTCAGTATGCGCTTTTAATGGACCATTATGATAGTGACCATTTGTTCATGCTGATCCGTTTGCCCTTAGGTAGCTTGGCGGAAATAACGTCAGCCAGGGTAGGGGGGCAGCTCTCGGGGGACTTCACCAAGAGGTGACTCAGGAGGCGTAAGCTAAGGGGGCGGCATGGGTGGGGACATGCAATCTGTACAGGGGGGGGGGGGGGTGCAAAACTCAGTCATATGGAATATCTCAATGGGAGTCGCATTTCTAAGGATTGGCGTCCTCCGTGCTGCAGGGCAAACTGCAACAAGTCGGCCAACAAGAAAGTGAGGATCTAGATTAAACGCAGGTAAACAGCCAACTGAGTTTTGCATTCCAAAAGGTGTACCTATCTGTAGATTCTGTGGTGCGTCTATTCAGCCTTGTGAAGGTCCTGGACTGCTGTGTTCCATAACTCTGTGGGAGGGACGTGGAGACGGTGATGTCGGGTCCAGGCGTCTGTGACTAGAGCGATGACGTTGGGCTTTTGGGCAGGGTTTTTTTGACACAGGCATCCATGGTTCTGCAGGATAGTAGAAAGAATACCAATCGGGCAACGCTGGGGGTTGGATATCGAGTTGCTCACAGAAGGCAGAGATGTCTTCCAGGGTTCTCAAGAGCACCGTACGCCCTCTGGGAGGTAGCGGAGAGGAAAAATGGAAACTTCCATCGATATGGGATTTCCCAAAGTCTGAGTACGTCCAGCAGGTGCCTTTTTTGCAAGGTCAACTTAGACAAGTTCTGAAAGTTTAATTTCCACACCATTATATAGTATGCGACCTGCTTCCCTGACCTTGCCCAATATTTCTTCTTTTAATGGAAAATTCACAAGACATTAGGAGGCACGGGGTTTGGTGGCAGTGCCCTATGCGCTCTCTCCGTATCTATAGGGGAGTCAAGAGGCCTGTGTAGAAGGTCATTGAAGATGTTGCACAGTGCTGACTGTATATCCTCAGATTCCACTGACTCTGGGATCCCCCTCACCCGAATATTGTGTCTCCTTCTCCTGTTATCTAGATCCTCAATATGTCTATGCATGTCCAGTAGGTGAGTTAATTGAGCATCATAGGTATGCTGTACTTGGCTTATGGCCTCTGAATGTAGCTGTGTAGTGTGTTTTACAACATCAATTCTTGTGGCCACCAAGTAAGGGTACTCTTGATGTCCATTGCCACATTCTGCAAATCAAGCAGGCTTGGATCCTGGGAGGTGGGAGGCTGAGCGCCAGATCTCTGTTCTCTATTGCGGCATCGGATTTGCATTCAATCGAGCCTGGGGATGAGGCCTGCGATGGCGCGTGGCCGCTTGGGGCCTGTAAACGGTAGAGATCTGATATGTTCCTGCTTTGGGTGGCAGCGATCTGCGGGGCAGGGGAAGCAGAGGCACGTCTGCCGAGTCTTCCCATCGTGCTAGAGGCGTTTGTACTCCGGTAAAGGCTAAATATTCTCCTCGGTGTGTCTGAGCTCTTGTGTTAAGCGGCCATGCAGGTCTCCGGCCAAGCTACGCCCCCTCCTTTCAATATTTTTTTTATTTTTACTAATCGTGACCAGAGCAATGCACTTAGGGCTGCAGGTGGGGGGGGGGGGGGTTGGTGCCTCAGGGCTGCAGGTGGGGGGGGGGTTTTTGGTGCCTCAGACCAAGAGAATCAATCCATCACAATTAAACCCTCTGACAAAGGGGGGAACATTGTGTTAATGGGCAATGATGACTATAAAGCAATGTGCCAGAGGATTCTGGATAATACACGATGCTATAAAAGATTATGCCCATCATGGTAGAGACCTACAAAGAGGATTTCTATTAAAAAATTGTTGGAGCGGAACCAAGGAATGATCTCAGAAACCCTTTGGCAGTTTGTGAGGACAAAACACACTAGAACCCCGACCTTCTACGCCTTACCTAAAATCCATAAGGATAAAAACAACCCCCCAGGTAGACCCATCATATCAGAGAATGATAATCTAACGGAAAACACGAGTAAAGTTATAGATGCTTACCTAAGACCCCACGTAACCAAACTTCCCTCATACACCAGAGACACAGAACACCTCCTGCAGATTATTGAGGGTATCACCATACCAGACGATGCATTCCTCATCAGCATCGACGTTGAGGCTCTCTATAACAATATCCCACACAAGAAAGGAATGGAAGTCATCAAACGAACATTAGAAGAACAAAGTGGACAGGATACAAAATGTAATGCCTTTATAATCATGATGTTGGATTACATCCTCAATAATAACTTCTTTGTATTTAACGGCACATACTACCTACAGACGTGTGGCGTCGCAATGGGCACAAGTTGTGCCCCGTTCTACGCGAATACATACCTTGGAGCGTGGGAACAGGAATTTCTAGCCAAAGAGAAAAACAGTGTCTTTGCCAACAATATCATTGTTTGGCAGAGATTTATAGATGACATATTCATAATCTGGACAGGCCCAGAGAGTATGATAAATGAATGTCTTCAAGCCATGAATAAGAACACGTACAATATGTTCTTCACAATCAATTATGATAAGGAAAAAATTCCCTTCTTGGACACGTGGATCATTAAAGACAAAGATGGACTCCTTAAAACAACTTTATATCGAAAAGAAATGGCAGGTAATTCCATATTACATGCATCCAGCTTCCATCCCTCCTCACTCAAAAGTGCAATTCCATACAGTCAATTCCTTAGGTTAAGAAGAAACTGTACCACCGAACAAGACTTTCAGAGGGAAGCTGATTCCCTGACTGCCAGACTAAGGAAAAGGGGCTACACAAAGACGACCCTAAGAAAAGCCTTTAATAGGGTAAAAAAAACAAGAGAGACACGACCTCCTATTCAAAAAGAAACAGACATCAGACGAACAAGAAAACCAGACTAGGGTCATCATGAGATTTACGAATGACCACCCCAAAATAAAGAATATCATAGCCAAACACTGGCCGATCCTAAAGGAGGACCCCGCGATAAAACCGTTTATAACAGAAAACCCTCAGATTACATATAGAAAAGCGGGATCTATGAAACAATCACTCACCCACAGTGAGTATAAAGAAACAAGAAAGGATCCCTGCAAACAGAAGGGTACATTCCCCTGTGGAAACTGCGGGCAATGTAATGTTATCAAGAAATGCATAAACACAACACTCCCCAATGGAGATCCCTTTGTACCTCGACATTTTGTAAATTGTCGAACAAGAGGGGTGGTCTACCTCATGAGGTGCCAATGTGAATCCTACTATGTAGGAAAAACCAAACAGGAATTTGGTAAACGTGTAAATCAACACATTAATAGTATGCAGATGTGTAACTTTTATGTACCCCTTGGCAGACACGTAGCACACCACCACAAAAACAAAATGCCGAAAGTGACATTCACAGCACTTGAAAGGATTCATATACCTTGTAGAGGGGGGGATTGGAACAAACGGTTGCTACAAATGGAAATTAGGTGGATAAGACGCCTCCAAGCCACAAAACCACCTGGACTCAACGAAAACGAGAGTTTTCGTCCGTTCCTGTAGGGGTTTGCATCAGGAAAGACAGATTAAAAAATCAAAACCTCCCCTTGCTTAAAAACAGATGGCAAACTTCTGTATAACCACCTACTAATATACTCCTTTGTCTTGAGTTATCATCCTCCTTCCTCCAACAGATATTGTATGGTCTATGGCAACCAATTTACAAGATCTATCCATACCCCTTATTTTTATCCTTCATTACTTGCTCTCCAATCAATAGACGATGAATGAGCCATTGAAATTTACCCTTATACATAAGAGGTGTTTAACCTTTCGATGTATATATACCCCTTATACACCGATCTTTCATGTCCGATCCCGTTAAACATGATCCTGGGACAACCCTGGATTGTCCTGCTATCGGGACTTATCCCTCCCTATCCACCAAATACACTGAGAAGTGGGTATTAATATATTTTTCTGCTGTGTAAAAAATACCTTCATGTTTGTATTGCTTTTGTATATATTTATTATTTGCTTTTGATAATATGTCTTGGTACACCAATACAAGGATTGAATGCACAAATTCTGTGTTAAATAATGATTATCCAACCATGTATACAACGATAATTTATGTGCATGACTTGTAGCTAACAGTGCTGCAGACCGGCCCCCTTTAATCCCTGCAATCACACCCAGCACGGGTAGGGGCTGTCCGGGACCCACCAATCACCTTCGGGTAAAGGAAGGCCCCTCCTCCCGTGCTGGCGGCCAGAGAGCGTCCCTTACAACAAACTCCAGCAACCTGCGCGCACATCCACTTAGCGCAGGCGCACGAAATGGTGCCACGTCACGCTCTGAGCGAGCCCTCCTACGTGCAGTAGCCACTGCGCATGCGCAGAGGACTTTAAAAGGCCGGGGATCGACAGTCAGTCCTCACTTCTCTCGAGCAGAGGGAAGAGGACGGACGGAATCTGCGCCACCTGGATGGATCACCTTCTACCAGTTCTTTCTACAAAACGTAAGCTCCTATGGACTCCCTGTTTTTCAATAAAAACTTTGGGCACCGAAAGTCACTTTTCTACTGTATAAACACAAGGAGTTTTACAACACCCACTCTGGGATTAAAGTCACTATATTCGTATCTATATACAGTGATTAAGGTAAATATAGACTACTTTTACTACATTATAATATAGACCAAGAATCCGGCAAAGATAGAGGGAGAAAAAAAACATCCCCCATGGAGGAAGTATTTAACCCCTTCAGCCCACACAACTGTAAGTGGTCATACCTTTCTGGAGACATCTGACATAATGTGTCTTTAAAACCCACCATTTCAATAAGCTGCTTTTTTGCCATTACCATCTTAGGCTATATGCAGAACACGATCCCGCTGTGATTGCAACATGGTGAGGGGAGCCTTGCGCAGTAACTGCTAACTACACCCATGTATGTAAAAACTTTTTCTAAATTTGAATTATAATATACCTGACGACAATAAGGACCTAAACAATCCTATATATATTATTCTTATAGATTAAAGTACAGAGTGACCTAACGCTTTGAAAAAGGCTCGAGAGAGCCGAAACGCGTTAAGCGAAATAGGATTCTTTTGGGGGACAAGTGTCCCTTTAAACATCTACTGGAAAACAGCCAAAAAAAATCCTCATGATATGTCACTATTTTCACTATTGTCACTGATTCCTTGTTGAATCAACCCCTTTTTTACTTCTTTCACACTTGGGTCTCCCCCCAAGCACATTGTTCACCAATACGTTATTTAACAATACATGGAATAACATCTGTTGTTAATAAATTATTGTTCATTTTACTTCATTTTTCTATTACTATTTATGTATATACTTAGTTTTATACTTTATCCACGTGCCCGCAAAGTCCCATTTCTCTTGGTCTGAGGCACCAAAACCCTCCCCCCACAATCACACAGGGACCGTGGCAGCACCTACTTACCTTATTTTGTATGCAAAAGAAAAAATCCCCCCCCCCCCCTACACTTAGGGCTGCAACTATTGGTTATTTTCATAATCAGTTGGACGATTGTACAAGTGTGGTGTATAAGAAAAAAAAAATAAAACAAACATGTCATACTTAACTGCTCTGTGCAGTTTGGTTTGTCATAGAGCATCCCGGATCCTCCCCTTCTCTGGTCCGTCTTCGGTTCTCCTTTTTAGCTGCTTGCTGTGGGGGCACCCGAGCCAGTTCATAGCTCCCTGTGTCCATTCAGACAAGGAGCCGCAACCTGGCCCCCTCTCTCTCCTGTTTGGCTGACTGATGGCAGTGGGAGCCAATCACACCTCATAGAATGCATTAAGATTTAAAAAAAAAAAAAAAGAATGACTGTTGACGATATTCTCCTGCTCATCATGTGCTTGCTGAACAATTGTTTTTCATATGCATAGATGACTCTACGATATTTGAATAAGATATTGAGACATGAGGTTGCTGATTACTGTTTACGTGCTGGACTATTTTCTTTGTCCTATGACCTTGTTCTTTTTTGCCTGGACAGAATTGAGGGGTACATGTATTACTGCTGGAGGCTTCTGTTTCTGTGATGGACCTACTGGGATGGAGCTTGGGGAGGGGGTGGGGGTGGATGGGGGGGTTTGACCTGTTGTCATTGTTTGTGAGTATTGCCCTGCGTGGCATTGTGTTGTCTGTTATTTTGTGCAAAACATTAATAAACACAAATTTTCAAAAAAAAAAAAAAAAGATTAAAAAAAAAAAAAAAAGATTAAAAAAAAAAAAAAAAAACTTCTGCCTTTACAATCCCTTTTAAAATGTAAAGTTTTACCACATCTGGATCAAATCTATTTCTGACCCTTGTTAAAAATCCATTTTTTGCTAGAAAATGACTTGGAACCCCCAAACATGATGATTTTTTTTTTTTTTTTTTTTTTTTTAGCAGAGACCCTAGAAAATAAAAGATTATTGCAATATTTGTAGCACCATTTTTGTGCAGCGGTTTTACAAACGCAATTTATTTTGGAAAAAATTGTTTTTTAAAAAAAAAATTAGAAAACCGTAGCCCACTTTTTTTTTATAATGTGCATCATGTTACGCCGAGTACATTTTTATCTAACATGTCATGCTTCAAAATTGCGCACACCCGTGGAATGGCGGCAAACATTGGTACCTAAAATTTCTATAGGCGACACTTTAAAAATTTCTACAGGTTACCAGTTTAAAGTTAGAGGAGGTCATGTGCTAGAATTATTGCTAGAATTATTGCTCTCGCTCTATCGATTGCCACGATACCTCACGTGTGGTTTGAACACTGTCTACATATGTGGGCGCAACTTGCGTATGTGTTCACTTCTGCACGCGAGCTCAGAGGGACGGGCTGCTTTACATTTTTTTCTTATTTTACTTTATTTTTGTACTGTCCCTTTTTATCACTTTTATTCCTATTGCAAGGAATGTAAACATCCCTTGATTTTTTTTTTATTGCTGCTAAGTGTAGATGTGAGATCTGAGGTCTTTTTCACCCCAGATCTCACATTAAAGACTGGTCCTCTTTAATGTGAGATCTGGGGTGAAAAATACCTCAGATCTCACATCTACACTTAGCAGCAATAAAAAAAAAAATCATTTTTTTAATTAAAAAAAAAAAAAAAAATAGGCCCTTCATGGCCGTTGGGCGGAAGCAACATCTGGCATCACTCCGGTCCTTCAAAGCCATGGAGTCGAGTGGTCGAGTGGGGGCCATCTTGCCCTCCCTCGACTTCCTGCACAGCACCTCAGAGGACCGGATTTTGCCACAAACGATGGCTCTGGTAAGTGGGGAAAATGACCGGGAGGTTGGTGGGCATCTCTCCCGTCGCCCATAAAAGTGGGGACTACTTTTAGGTGGGACCACTTTTATGTTAAAGTGGACCGCCCACCATGTTGAAAAACACCGGGGTTATGGCAGCAGATAACTCCGGTATTTAACATCAAAGTGGCGACGTAAATACACGGTGGGCAGCCTGGAACTGGTTAAAGTATTCTTGAACACAAAAATAAAAAACCCCATTTGTTCATTGATGGACACAGCTCTCCAGTCTTCTGAACCATTGGGATATAGGACACTGACAGAAAAAAAAGACTTGGCTATGTCTATGGGCAGTCCTAGGTGGTGCTCTCTCCCCCCCCCCTCCATCTCTGCTATAGGTCTCCAGTTTTTTTTTTTTTTCTGCCTATTCAGGAATAAGGACCTAGTTCCCCTGGAAATTTTTTTTCCTTTTAAAGCGTAACTCCAGAGGCGTGGCGAACATGGCCGCATTGTTTCAGAGCTCCGCTCAGGGTTAGATCGGCACATATCAAGCATCCCGCTCCCGCCTCACTTAACGCAACTCGCCCGCCGGACTCCCTCCACAGACCGCCGCTCCAGGCTATGAGGAGACACCGCCTCGATCCCCCGCCGGTACAGAAGCTCTCAGCCTTCTTCCCCTCCATGCAGCTTGTGCACAGCCAAGATGGTGCCGCTGCCGGGCTCCAACCACCGGCTCCGCATCCTCATCAATCCGCTCAGGAGCAGCTGCATCATCCTCCACAGGCAAGTCCTCAGCCTTCCTCCTCCCCTTACTCTGAGCCCTCTTCTCCTACATCCAGAAGCCCGGTCAAATCTAGGCCGCGGATCGAGCATCCCCACCATGAGGCCTACTCCTCCCCCATGGACACCATTGCGGCCCCCTTGCCAGATCCCTTTCAGAAATTTCCCTCATCAGACCAACCACTCTCTGCAGCCCTAATGGAGGACATGCTTCAAACATTGAGAACATCCATTCACCTGGACATGCAATCCTGCATCAGAGAGTGCAAAGCAGACATTGCTGACCTAGGAGAAAGGGTTAATCAGGTTGAAATAAAAATGGGTGACTTCCCTTCCTCATTCAACTGTTTAGTGGACTCTCATTCCGCACACCATGCAAGCAAAAATAGCAGATCTAGAGGATAGATCCCGCAGGAATAACCTAAAGATCCATGGAATTTCTTGAGACCATCCTGCCGCAACAACTCCCCCACTTTGCTAAGTTTTCCTTGCAGTGCTTCCATCCCTCTCCACTGCGGATCTCACAATTGACAGGATTCATAGAGTCCCCAAACCCTCTTTCTTGCCCTCTGACAAACTCCCCCCCCCCCCCCCCCGTGATGTGCTGCTGTGCATTAATTTTTTTTCAAGTGAAAGAAAATCGCTCTGCCTTCCGCCAACGCAATGATCTACCCCCCCAAGCTGCCAACCTTTAAGTTTTATCCGATCTTTCCCAATCCAGAGACGCCGCAATCTCTCCACCATTACGAAGGCCTTACAGAACCACAAGCTCATTTATCGCTGGAAATACCCAGCCAAGCTGGAAATATCCCACAATGGCTCAAAACACCATGTTTCCTCCTTGGAAGAAGGAATTTGCCTTCTCCGATCCTGGAACATCCTGCCGGAGGAACAGGACAGGCACAGCAAGGCTGCACCTCCACCTCCCACTCACCTCCACCAGGAATGGCACACGGTCTCCCACAAGAGGTCCTCCAAGCAGAACAAGGGAGACAGGGATGACTTGTTCCTTACCTCTTCGTCTTACGAGCCCTGAGTGTGCTGCGGGTACTCGTTGATGTACCCGATACCCCCCACACCCTGCAGTGTTCACTGCTGTGGCCCTACCAAGGCCACTTTTTTACCTTTTTTTACTGTTCTCCTTTTGTTTGTTTTTTATTCTACATGGTCTCCATAGCTCATATGGTCAAGCTCACTTATCTCTCTACCAGCTCCAAAGTTCATTTTTGTCTTCAACTCCTGGCTTACAATGCACGCTACCACCACGACCTTCTGACATCCATCCTAGACGCACACAGGTGTGCCACCGCCTTACTCTCATCTGCTCTTCAGGACACCCACCTCACCTTTCCCTACATCGGCTGAACTCTGACTCCCTTCTTGTCCTCCTGCCATGGGTATTAAGGTAGTCTCAATCAATGCCCGGGGTCTCAATCACCCGGCGAAGAGGAGATCTCTATGGCAAGAGGCAATCCACTTGAAAGCAGACGTTCTTACAGCTCAGGAAACCCACTTCAACCTCCATGCATCACCGAACTGTTCTCATACAGCTTTCCCTCATATCTTCCAAGCATCTGCCAGGGAAAAGAAGAGAGGGGTTCTGATCGCCATTCGTGACACTGTCACGTTCTCCCTCACGGACTCCACAATTGATCCTGATGGTCGGTATATTATTTTCAAATGTATGAACAATAATCTGCCTCTCACCCTAGTGTCCGCCTATGACAGAAAAAATGTCTCCGTAAACTGTTAAAGTTTCACTTTCCAGATATGGCAGTCTAATTGTGTGTGGCGATCTCAATGCGCCAGTAAATCCAAGCCTCAACACATCCTCTCACAGCAGAAGATCCCTTTCCCTAGCAGACCTGCTTGAGTCAGAGGATCTGTACGATGCTTGGCGATGCTTGTATTCTACTGACAGATGCTATACCTATTACTCCCCATGCCACAACTCCTACTCTCGCCTGGATTTCTTTTTGGTGGACAAAATTCTACTGCAAAGAGTCTCCGCTGCCTCTATCCACGATATTGAGTGGTCAGATCATGCCCCGATATCCCTTCAAATTGAAGATGGTAACTCCTTCTCCACTGCGAGAGTGTGGAGATGTAATACATCCCTGTTTCAGGATCCTAACACCCAACAAACGGTCTCCCAACATCTTCAACAATTCTTCTTACTCAACTTCATCTCTGATACAAACGCTTTTAACAATTGGTGCGCTCACAAAGCCTTTGTGAGAGATATACTCCTCAAACTTAATTCCTAAGTCTGCGAAGCTTTTCGCTCTAAACTTGACATTTTACGTACGGATATCTGTGCCCTTGATGCCCAAATCCAATCCTCCCCTTCCCAAGTCCTAGCAGACAAATTAGCCACCCTCCGCCACTCCCTTAGAGAACTTTTGTCTTCCCAGCATGATCACTACATGTGCAAACTTAAACTTCACTATTATGCCAACAATAATAAAGCTGGCAGACTCTTGGCCAACCGCCTCAAAGCACGTAGGTCCTAAACAAAGATTTCCTTCTTTACCCATCCCCATACCCAGGCTGTTCTAACTAACCCCCAAGCGATAGCTGACACATTTGCAGACTACTATGGCTCCCTTTTTATAATTTATTGTCCTATGCATCCACACCTCAACCCACCAATGCTAACATTGCCGACTTTCTTTCCAAGCTGTACCTCCCATCTCTATCTATATCCCAACTTGACTCCTTAAATCAATCTTTTACCGCTGAGGAGATTTTGACGGTGGTTAGTTCCTTGCCCAATGGCAAGTCCCCGGGCCCCAATGGTCTCTCTCCTCGGAGTACTTTAAAACTTACCTCCCCATTCTGTCCCCACATCTCCTCTGTGTTCCAATTGGCGGCCTCCAATGGTTCCTTCCCCAAGGAAATGCTGATGGCCCATGTTGTTACCATCCTGATACCCCTTCCAATTTTCGCCCCATCTCTCTCCTTAATGTGGACGTAAAAATCTATGCCAAACTCCTGGCAACTAGACTCCAAACTGTACCCCCCTCCCTGATTGCCCTGGACCAATCTGGCTTTATGCAAGGCTGCTCATTATAGAATTGTTGCATCGCCAAATAAATGTAGATGGTTGTGATCTGGCATGGGTGGATGGACGTGTATGGCTGCGTGATCTGACAGGTGATAGGAGAGATTGATGAAGTGGAGACTTTTTGTAGTACATACTTGTCTACCAGAAACATGTTGATACGAGTATAAGTATTGTGCCTGGGGTAGAAGTGTGAATAGTCACGTACCCCCGCATGTTGGCAGCACCACACGTCATTCACATCTTCCTAGCGAAGAAAATTATATAGGGAGATGGTAGTCGGGATTTCTCCCTAGAGGAGGAGTCCATGGCGTGGCCCGCTACCAAGTTAAAATCCCCACATACAATCAAATGGCCCACTTTAATTTTCAAAATTTTAATGAACAGTTTACGTTTAAACTTTAGCTGATGAGTATTAGGTGCATACACATTAACTATCGTATACAAGCAATTATTAATTGTACAGATAAGTATTATGTATCTACCCTCTTTGTCCAGAACCTCCTTGGATAGTGAGAAGGACACTGAGTCTCTTTTTTTGATTGACAATAATATCCGCGCTATGGAGAAATACTCTATTTCCAGAAGTATGTTAAAATTACTTTAAAAACGGCTGCTGCCTACCTCTAAATATGGACCAGAGGTCGATATTGAAAATAGTGAGGTAATTGGCGCTGCCTGGATAAGGTTAAGAATACGGGTAAATCGATATCTCCTATGTATAGGCTCAGCTCTCAGATACTACTGGCTATAGTGTCTGGAAAACAATCAAAAAATTAATTAAAAAAATTAATTAAAAACATCAGCTGCTAACCAGAATCAATTACTAGTGAGATATATCAAATAAAGTGGTTGATAATTTTTTAAAAGAGGATATATTATAAAAAAAGTGATAAAGTGTTATCCGCGCAAGTGATGAAAAATAATTTATCTATGAAAAGGATGGTGACTCTCAGACAAACGTTGCAGAGCTTGCAGTGTTAGGTAAGAAGTTCCCAGGCAGCACGGTCTCTGTCTCTCCTGTTCCCTCTTTTGATTCTAAAAATGTGAGTACATTGTTTATTTTACAATAAAGTATACACTATTCAAACGGTACATCACTATACAAGATTTCCTTCTTCTATATGGAACCCTGGATCCATGCTTTGAGTATGATGGGCATATGAGTTAACCGGTATATACGGCCACAGGAGAGGGATCAGCCTATGGGATCATTTTGGATCGAATAGTGGATACAGATCTTACACGCTGATTACCCCTGTAGGGGTGATAATTTCTGGTGAGTGTGGGAAAAGTTGGGACCAAGGGAGCACTGTTTTCACACCCGGCACTTTTATACCCGGAACACCACGAAAATTGCCCACGGAGCCGAATACCGCTGTAGCCCATTTTTTATACACACCTTTATATGGACTTTATATGAACTTGCTTCTCTTTTCACTTATTTTAGTGACTGAACTTCCTTTTAAAATATACTGCCATAGATCCCTTTTATTATATATAAAATGCATATATTTTTCACTTTTCATAGATAAATTATTTTTCATCACTTGCACGGATAACACTTTATCACTTTTTTATAATATATCCTCTTTTAAAAAATTATCAACCACTTTATTATCTGATATATCTCACTAGTAGTTGATTCTGGTTAGCAGCTGATGTTTTTAATTAATTTTTTGATTGTTTTCCAGACACTATAGCCAGTAGTATCTGGCCACTTTATCACTGCCGCACATGCGCACGCATATTTAGTGACACAATTGGAAGTTATGCGCACAGATGTATTGCACGAAGTCACTTTATATTTATTCAGCTGTATTTATTAATAATTTGTGATTTTTATATTGTCCTATACTGCACTTTATTTTTATTTTCACCTTTTACTTTTATGTGTGTATATGTGTGTGTGTATGTGTGTGTATATGTATATATATATATATATATATATATATATAGAGAGAGAGAGAGAGCTGAGCCTATACATATGAGATATTGATTTACCCGTATTATTAACCTTATCCAGGCATATCACTATTTTTACACTGAGTCTCTTACTGCAATCAGGACCCCTCTCTTCTTGGCTTGAGCTGATGCCATGAAGAGATGTGGCTAGTTCTTATGGGCGCAGTAAGGAGTGCGGTCTTTATGGAAGTAGGTCTCCTGGACAGCTACAATCTCTGCCTTGACGTTGGAAGCTTCGTGTTTCGCTGGTTGGTTCAGTCCAAGGGTGGTTACTTACATAGTTACATAATTAGTGAGGTTGAAAAAAGACATCCGTCCATCCAGTTCAACCTATGGTGTGTGTGTGTGTTTGATGTTAACTGTACATTGTATACCCCTTTATGTTGTGGTCTTTAAGGTGCCTGTCTAATAATTTTTTTAAAGCTATCGATGCTACCCGCTGATACCACTGCTTGTGGAAGAGAATTCCACATCCCCACTGCTCTAACAGTAAAGAACCCCCTACGTATTTTAAGGTTAAACCGTTTTTCCTCTAGTTTTAGTGAATTGCCATGTGTCTTATTATATTCCCTTTCTCTGAAAAGTTTGTTCCTTATGCTAGGGTCACCAGTACAGTATTTGCATATCCCCTCTCAAGCATCTCTTCTCCAGAAAGAATAAGTTCAATGTTTGTAGTCTTTCCTCATAGCTTAGATCCTCCATTCTCCTAATTATTTTTGTTGCCCTTCTCTGAACTCTCTCCAGTTCGAGCACATCCTTTCTGAGGACCAGTGCCCAGAACTTGACGGCATACTCCAGATGTGGCTGGACCAGAGTCTAGTAAAGTGGGAGAATAATCTCTCTATTTCTGGAGTGAATCCCCTTTTTTTTTTTTTTTTTATAAACGTTTTATTGAGAAGAATAAAAATGTACATGTACAAGTGATGTCAATATAGTACAATCAGCAGACACAAGTACAAATAACAGTAAACATCCAAAATAACCATAGACTGTATCCAGGAGCAGGGAGATGCCATCTGCGGGAGATACTGAGGCATAAACAAAACAAAAGTGACCCGGCCTCGTTACATACGTGGCCAAGAACTCAGTATAGAGTTTCAAGTGCAGAGGGCCGCTGCGGCTTAGGAACATATCCCAGCCGCATGGGCCGCAACCAATGTGCTATGGAGTTCAGAGTAATCACAAGGGGTATTGGGAATTACGGGGTAGAGGAGTAATGAGGAAAGGAGAGAATTCTGACCCCCCAAATTGGGGAGGTGAGGATGGGGACGGCCAGGAGGCAGAAAAGTGAATGCCCTGGATGGGGCACCCCCGAAGCGGACACCCCCAAGGGGAGCAAGCTGTGTCCAGGGCCGGGAGTGCACCATCCATACATACATACGGACCGCCCATCGCTGTGTAAGGGTACGGTAGGCAACGGGAGGTAGGGGAGAAGGGAGTCTCGGGGAATGCAGGTGTGGGAGGAGGACGTTGAGAGCGTCAGGAGACAGTGTGGAAAGAGAGGGAGAGCATAAAAAGATGGGATAGAGGGATAGAGAAAGCATGCTAGGTAGGGAGAGTAGAAGGGAGATCAGAAATGGGGAAGGGAGGAGAAGAGGAGTGCGGGCGCACTCCCCCGGAAGACGTCCAAGGGGCAGGTGGTGCGTGGCAGGCTTAAGTCAGACTAAGTAGTCATCAGGCGACGGTGTTCATCCGAAGCAGCAAAATCGATCCACGGGGCCCAAATGTCATAAAATTTGGAGGGAGTGTCAAGAGCCTGAAAAGTGAGGTCTTCCATACGGGCGATCCTTCCAACTCTCCGCAGCCAATCAGCTACAGTGGGTGGGGAGGGAGACAGCCATAGGCATGGAACGCACATGTTGGCGGCGGAGATCAAATGAAAGACCAGAGACCTCCTGTATGTCCGCTGGGGGAGGGAAGAATGATGGAGGAGAAATTGTGCCGGGCTGAAATCCGGTGTATAGGTAGTGATACGGGTAATGAGGGCGCGTATCGTCCTCCAGAAGGGTTGGATCCGCGGGCAATCCCACTAGATATGTAGGAGAGATCCTGTATGGAGATGGCAACGCCAGCAAAGGGAGGGGAGGTCCGCCGACATTTTATGCAAAAGTTCAGGTGTCCTGTACCAGTGTGCGAAGATTTTAAAGCCAGTCTCCTGTGTAAGGACGTTCCTGGAACCCTTGTGAATGTGGAAGAAGATTTGCTCCCAATCATCATCCGACAAGGGTTTGGCCGTGATCTCCTCCCACTGAGCCCGTAAACAGACGAGGCGAGGTGGTAGTTGCACAGAGAGGAGGGAGTATAGTAGGGAAATAAGATGCCGTTGCGGGTCCGAAGATCTGCAGAGGGTCTCAAAAGGGGTGAGGTCCCTAGACCAACAGGAGACATCAGGGGTGCGTAGGAGAAAGTCTCGGAGCTGCAAGTGATTGAAGAAGCGAAGCTGAAAGTCCGGGTATTTCTGCGCCCAATCATGGAGAGAGAGCAGTGTGCCCGCTTGAAAGCAGTGTTCTGCCCTGCATGGAGCGCCGGGAGCAGATCCCTGTGGGGGGACGTAGGAGAGGCCCGGAGGGAAGTCCGGATTTTGAATAAGGGGTACCATAGGGCCAGGCGAGGATGCCAGGTGCAAGGTCTTGCACAACTTGCGAAAGATCACGATCGTTGGGTTGATGGTCGGGTGCTTGTAGCACGACGTCTGAAAGGAACGCATTGAGATCCAGGGCAGGTGTTGTACGGGGATGGGGGAGAAGGAGTCCTCCAACGCGACCCAGGCCTTGACATGACGATGTTTGTGCCAGTCCACCACCCTCGCCAGGTGGCAGGACCAGTAGTATCTCTGAAGGTGCGGCAAGCCCAGGCCACCCACCTCCTTCGGAGCAGTCTAGACGTCCCAAGACAGCCTGGGGCGCTTCGAACGCCAGATGAAAGATGTGCATGCGGAGCGATATGAACAGAAAAACGCTGGAGGGAGCTTTAAGGGAACGGCTTGCAAAGTGTAAAGAAGTCTGGGAAGGATATTCATTTTGATCACCGCAATCCTGCCGAACCAGGAGAAGGAGCCAGATTCCCATTTATAGAGGTCTGCTTTTATAGACTGCAACAGTGGCAGGTAGTTGCGTGAGTAAAGGTCGGCAAGAATTGCAGGGATTTGGATGCCTAGGTATGTGATCGCAGAGGGTTCCCAGCGAAAAGGGAAGTTGTCCTTGCAGAATTGCACCCTGCAAGGCGGGAGGGATATATTTAGGGCCTCTGATTTTGCATAATTAATTTTAAGATTGGATAAAAGACGAAAGACGTCCAGATCCCGAAGAAGGTTAGGTAAAGAGATTGCAGGGTTCGTCAAGAACAACAACACGTCATCGGCAAAGGCCGCCAGCTTATATGTATGATGGGCTATGGTTACTCCGTTTATATCGGGATTAGAGTTAATGCGGCGGAGGAGGGGTTCAAGGGTAATGATGTATATCAAGGGGGAAAGGGGGCAACCCTGTCGGGTCCCATTCGACACGGAGAAGGCGTCCGACAGGCCCCCGTTGACCCGTACCCTAGCCGAGGGCGACGAGTAAAGGGCTCGTATAAAATTTAACATGCGACCAGTGATGCCCAGAGACTCCAATGCCGCGGTCATGTAGTCCCAGGCAACCTTGTCGAACGCCTTCTCCGCGTCGAGCGAGAGGAAGAACCCAGGCGTGCCGGAGGAAGTCAGCCAGTGGTGGATGTTGAGTGCCTTGAGGGTGTTATCCCGGGCCTCGCGGCCGGGGACAAAACCCACCTGGTCAAGCGAGATGACATCAGGAATGTGGGGTAGCAGACGGTTCGCCAGGACCTTAGCATACAGTTTGATGTCAACATTGAGGGAAATTGGCCTGTAGTTGGAGACCAGGGAAGGGTCCTTACCGGGTTTAGGAATGACGGTAATGTGGGCTTCCAAATAATCTGGGTGCAAAGTCGGGGAATCAGAGAAGGAGTTGAAAGCCGCAAGCATTGGGGAGGACAGGATATCCCCGAAGGTCCTGTAGTACCCCACCGTCAAACCATCCGGGCCCGGACACTTCCCCGGTTTAAGTTGTTTGAGTGCACAACGCAATTCGTGGGAGGAGATGGGCGCATCGAAATCCGCCAAGGCTTCCGGTGAAAGGGGAGGGGGGGGAATATTTCTGCAGGAGTGCCCGAATATGCGCGGCCCTGTCTGCGGGGGAGACTCCAGGGTCCGGGGTACCTAGGTTGTACAACTCACGGTAATATGAAAGGAATTGTTGAGCGATATCACTGGTGGAGGTGACCTTCCCGCCACGCGGATCCGTGATTGAGTGGATCGTCCTCGCCGCCCGTCGTGCTTGAAGCGCTCTGGCCAAGAATTTGCCCGATTTGTTGCCAAAGTCGTAAAACAGTCGCTGCTGTAGAGCGAATTTACATTGTGTTATAAAGCCCAATTCCGTGAGGAGGTCCTGTCGGGTCTGAGTCAGTTCAGTCAGAGTGTGTGCGGCCAGAGTAAGCTTGTGCTCGCGTTCCAGGGAGTGGACGCGTTTCGTGAGGGTATCAATACGAGCCCGTCGTTCCTTATTGCGTTTCGCGGCCATGGCAACAAAGACGCCCCTAATGGGGCACTTATGGGCCGCCCACAGCGTAGCAGGGGGCACATCAGGTGTAGTGTTACAGGCAAAATACTCTTGCAGAGCAGAGTTCAATTCCGCGACATATACCGGGTCGGACAGTAGGGAGTTGTCCAGGCGCCAGGAGCGGGAGCGACCAGGGTCGGGTTTCAGAGAAAGGGAAATGGCGATCGGGTGGTGGTCGGACAGAAACATAGGATCAATGGATGCAGAGCGTAAAGAAGAGAGGGCAGTTTGTGAAACAAAGAGATAATCAATCCTGGAGTATTTATTATGTGGGTGCGAGAAATATGTGAAGTCTTTGGCTTCCGGGTGCAGCGTCCTCCAAGCGTCATGGAGCAGAAGGTCTCTAAGGAGAGTCTTAATCGCTCGCAGGGCAGAGTACGGAAGGGAGGAGGAGCCCGAGGAGACATCTAGGAGGGGGGAGAGGGCTACGTTGAAATCCCCACCCACCACCAAGGTGCCCGCCTGAAATTCGGTCAGGCGAAGAAGCGTTGTCCTATAAAGGGTACGGGGCGTTTGTTCGGGGCGTAAATGTTCGCGAACGTAAAGACTTGACCACGTATGGTGCCCTTAATGAAGAGAAAGCGTCCCTCCTGGTCTGAGACGGAGTCTTGTAGAGTCCACGGACAGTTTTTAGAGACAAGGATAGAAACTCCCTTAGACTTAGAAATGCTGGACGTTGAGTGATAAACCGTCAGGAAGAAACGGTCGCAAAGGCGGGGAGTTTTATCCGAGCGGAAATGGGTTTCTTGCAGAAACACCACATCCGCCTTAGCCTGACGGGCAGAGAGCAAAAGCTTAGATCTACGCTCGGGAACATTCAGGCCCCAGACATTAAGGGAAAGGATTTTCAGGAGTGGTTCTGGAACGTTCATTCCGGGGGAGTGCGCCACACGCCGCCTAGAGCAGGTAGGCATGGCGTTCAGCACAAAGAAGAGAGAAATAAGGAGGGGAGAGGGAGAGGGAGAGAGGGTAAAGAGGAGGGAAAGAAGAGGGAGAGGAAAGGAAAGAAAGAAGGGAGAGGGGGCGGTGTCGTGGAAAATAAATAGGCTTGTACTGAAAAGTACAAATGGCCCGCTCTTTTGCATAACGATTTACCAAGCACTCGGCGATAAATAAAGGAACAGACGCGCTGGGTCATTTCGATGCCATCTGCCAGGTCTCTCTCCATTGGATATGTATGTGTGTGCATTTGTGTAGTAAGAGCTAGTGTTTGTGTGTGAGAGGTTATGTGTGAGAGGTTATGTGTCTCTTAAATGGCTATGTGAGCTTGTGTCTGTGTGTCTGTGTGTGTGTGTCTGTGTGTGTGTGTCTGTGTGTGTGTCTGTGTGTATGTGTGTATGTGTGTGTGTGTGCCTCCTTCTGTGTTCTGCTGTGTTCTGAGCAGGGCTTGTTTATTTACAGCAAGTAAGTGAGTTACAGGGAGTGGCTTCATGGCCACCAATCACAGATACGTATACATTCAAAAAGCACAATAGAAGCTGTGGAGTACACGCCCATAGATGGACAAGAGTGAACAAAAGACTAAACTGCCAGAAAGCCCATGGCTTTTCATTGTTCATTCATGTCAATCCATAAACATGCATTCCATTACCTGTTGGTGGGTTTCTATCAAACATGATTCATATATATAAACCAATTTTGATAGTGACCATTCTATTTGTTCCAGTTGATGAGGTTTTATCTGCATAAGATAATAGCAGCAGCCCCCCCCCCCCAGTCACACCGATCGAATGCGACCATAAGGAATTGTCTATTAATCTTGGTAAAATAAGAGTTTTCCACATCACAGACCTATCTCAGCAGCGCAGGGCCCTGACCTGCAGACATAGATCTGTGCAATGGACTCTCTTTGCTACAAGTATTGTGCCATCTCATCCAATGGAAGATTTTCACCAGCAAGTCTTCCCTGCAATGACAGTTAAAGCGATAATCACTGTGAATAGCGATTATCGGTAAAACTTGACACTGGGAGACATTATGACTATTTAAGCTAATCAAAATTTCCACAACAGGCAGGTAAGGAGAAGGAGGGCTAAGATGGGGACGAGAGGGAGAGAAGGGTGTGGGAACAATCCGGTGGCAGGAGGTCCCGCCTACCTGTCAAGTACGGAAACGACAAAGGGGAGGGTAGTGTAGATGTGCTAATGAGAGCTGTTAAACTGACAAACGCAGTCAACCGTAACACACTAGGGGGGTTGGATGAAACCCAACCTGGAGGGCACACGTGGGATCCTGTTTCCACACTCGGGTGGGAAAAAGAAAAAAAGGAGAAAAAAGGGTAGAAACAGGTACCAACCGACCGTGTGCCCCGCCGACGGACAATAAAAAGGGGATGTAAAGAGGGGAGAGACAATAAAGACGGACAAGATGCAAGTGCCCATAGGGATAGGGGAGGGAGTCCCGTGAGGACGGTGCATCAGTAGAAACATGGCATGGGGTATACTAGAGAACCAATGTGGAGTGTAACACATACTTTGAAAAGCAGCTGGTCGCTCGCGTGCCTCCGGGGTTACCGGTGTCACCCGCCACAAGGCCAGGAGCGAGCTAGCAAAACATAACCAAAACATGGAAACCCCCGGTTGGGGCAGGGTAGGACCATCACCCCCGGTGGACGTTCGCCACCAGGGAGGGTGTGCCCCCCTCAACTTACAGCTATAGCAGTACAGGAGCAATAAAACATAGACACGTATTATGAAGTCCACTCTCCAAGCACATATCACACAAGAGGGGTCCGGCCGGCTCCCCGGGGGCGGAAGGGGCCCGTCCAGAACAGGCGACCCCCCCCCCCTGCACGACCCCGGCAAGCCCACCCGACCCCCCAAGTCAGCATTATCCCAGGTAACATCAACACAGTATGATAAACATTAAGTTACATTGAAATGCGCAACCTTGCTGTTGCCAGCAGCGCTACCTTAACCTGCGGACCTCCCGTGTAGGGTACACCTGGCATGTCCGATGAGAACCAAAAACCAAAAGATTAAAAACCCAAAACCCACCCCTCCCCAACCCCACCCAGTGCAAAAGTATTCCGTGCCACACATAGTACCGCAACAGTCAGGACGCCTGTAAGGTCCATAACCACTAGGCCGTGGTAACCGGGGGGGCATAACAGTATATGGAAGTCCAACAGAGGCAAGGCGACCCTTGAGCAGCATATGGCACGAACAGGTAAGGCACATAGGGGACCATATTGCTGCATATGCCGTGAGGCGAGATCCATGCGGCAATGTGACTGAGCCGGGGGGGAAATAGGGAGGGGGGGGCTGACCGCCCGACCCCGTCAAGCATGGGTGGGCAGACAGCTGCGTTCAGTGGACAAAAGGGCAGGACAGTTATAACATAGGGGTGCCGGGCAATGCAGAAGCGTTGAGTCAGGGAGCAGTCCGAGGAGGATCACAAGGCACTTTGGCTAGGCATGTGGAGTGGAGGCAGGACAAGTCAAAGTCAGCCAAAACATGGGATAATACAACAACAACAAACACACGTGTGCTCCATGTTTAAGGGGGGGGAAAGTGGCCAATCCAGTAAACAGCGGGATATCAAGGAAAAGGCAAGGGAACATACATTGTGGACAACAGTGATACTTGCCAGACGATCACGGGAGTCCCGACCATCAGTTTCCTTTGCTTGGGAGGTTTTGTGGGACTCGCCGCCAAAGGCGGTATCTGCAGAGCCACGAGGGGCCGGAGCGGTGAGGGCGAACGAGGGCGCCTGAAGCGGGAATCATGAGCCTCCATAGGTTCCTCTCTGGGCGTTGATGCAGCTGGCGGACCCCCACGGAATGCAGCGTACCAGTTAGGGACATCAATTAGTGGGAGCCCCATTGCGGATCCTCCGGGATCCTCAAGAGAGCCGTGCGGCCTTGCACGGTGGCTGACAGGCAGAAAGGAAACTTCCATTTATAAGGTATCCCCTTCAGCCTCAGGGCCTCCAGCAGGGGACGCAGATCTCTTCGGTGCTGCAAGGTTATGCTGGAGAGGTCCTGATATATGTGAATGGCAGCACCTTCATGTTCCAGGTTAGCCCTGTTCCTGGCCTTTCACAGTATCTCTTCTTTCAGCTTGTAGTCCACCAGGCAACAGACCACGTCCCTGGGAGGATCGCCATCCCTTCCCCTCGGGCGGAGAGCACGATGTATCCGCTCCATATCTATGGGGGATTGCATGGGGCGATCAAGAAGGGTGTTAAAGATACCTGTGACAGCAGGGGCGACCATGTCGGGTTCCACAGATTTGGGGAGACCACGTACCCGCAGATTGTGACGTCTACCCCGATTATCCAGGTCCTCCATGTGCCGCTGAAGGTCCCTAAGCTGCAGGGAGTGAGAATCCACCGCACGTGTGACAGACCGCAGCACTCTGTCATGCTGTGCTGTGACTGTTTCCATGCCCTGCACTCGGCCGGTCAGGCTCCTCATCTCCTCCCTCAGGTCTTGGATCGCCGAGCCCAGGGTGTCCTTGATGTCGGCTGCGATCATCCTGAGGTCTGCCATCGTTACCGGAGGAAGGGGGGTCGGCATGGCGGGTGGATCATTGCCCGAGGCTGCAGCGGCGGCATAGGAGCGAGCAGGCTGCGGGGTTTGAGTGGAGGAGGGCGCCACGCTGCCTGTGAGCGCCATGTTTGTCCCCTGGGTCCGGAACAGTTCGGGGATGCTTTGGCTCAGCTGAGCCCCTGTGTCCCTCGGCGAGCGGGTGGCGGAGGAAGCCCGGGAGGTGGATCCCATCGTTGTCGGGCTGTAGAACGGCAAAGTCTCTCTAGCTGATTGAGGCTGGTGTCCGTAGCGGCGGGAGCGCAGGGATCAGGCAGCCATCTCCATGCGAGGTCAGACCACGCCCCGAATTCCCTTTTTTTCTACATACCAATATTCTGTTGGCTTTGCTTGCAGCGGCTTGGCATTGCATGCCACTGCCAAGCCTGTTGTCCACTAGGACCCCCAGGTCCTTTTCCATCTTAGATTCCCCCAGAGGTCCCCCCCCCCCCCCCCCCAGTGAGTAGCTTGTGTACGTGTTTCTGACGCCCAAGTGCATTACCTTACATTTTTCAACATTAAACCTCATCTGCCATGTAGTTGCCCACCCCATTATTTTGTTCAGATCTGCTTGTAAGGTTTCCACATCCTGCATAGAAGTTATTGCCCTACTTAGTTTAGTATCATCCGCAAATACAGAGATTGTGCTAGATATCCCCTCCTCTAGATCATTTATGAATTAAACAGGATTGGTCCCAGGACAGATCCTTGGGGGACCCCACTTTCCACACCCGTCCAATCTGAGTACACCCCATTTACCACCACCCTTTGGACTCTCGCCTGGAGCCAGTTCTCTATACAGGTACTCACCCTATGGTCCATGCCTACTTACCCTAGTTTGTACAGTAAGCATTTGGGGGGAACTGTGTCAAATGCCTTTGCAAAGTCCAGATAAACCACACCCACAGGTCTTCCTTTATCTAGATGGCAACTCACTTCATCGTAGAAGGTTAATAGATTGATCTGGCAAGAATGATTTTTTTATGAATCAATGCTGATTACTACTAATAATGTTTTCTTTACTAAAGTCTTGTATATAGTCCCTTAACATCCCCTCCAAAATCTTGCAGACTACTGATGTTAGGCTGACAGGTCTATAGTTACCCGGGATATATCTCAGCCCTTTTTTAAAATATTGGTACTACGTTGGCTTTTTTGCAATCAGCTGGCACCATTTCTGTCTAAATACTATCCGTAAAGATCAAGAATAATGCTCTGGCTATCACCTGGCTGAGTTCTTTAAGAACCCTCGGGTGCAAGCCATTCGTCCCGGTGATTAATTTATGTTGGGTTAGTGTAGCCCCCCGAATCTTTTGTGAAGACCGAAGAGAAGAAATTGTTTAGCACTTTTGCCTTCTCACTGTCCTCTCTGGCCAGATTCCCTTCATCGTCTTTTATGGGGCCAGTGTGTTCTGGTCTTGCTTTCTTATTATTTATAAACTTAAAGAATTTCTCTGGGTTTTTTTTACTGTCTTTTGCTATGTCTCTCGTGTTCTATTTTAGCCACCTTGATTTCGCCTTTACATTTTTTATTGCACTCTTTGTACTGTTGGAATGCTGCCAATGACCCCTCAGCCTTGTATTTTTTTGAATGCCTTTTTATGTTGGAGTTTAGCCACCCTGGGTTTATTTTTGCTCTTTTAAATTTATTCCCCTTTGGAATGCGCTGGCCAATCCCTTTGTTTTAGTATGTTCTTGAAGCACTCCCATTTTTCCTCCGTGTTCTTTGTTCCTAGGGTTCTATCCCATTTGATATTTTCTAGCAAAGAGCACAGTTTTGGCTCTTTTGAAATTCAGTGTCCTTATATTACCCTTGTGTTTCCTATTACTATGATTAATACTGAAACTAATTGACCTATGGTCACTGTTTACCAAGTTGCCCCGTTTTTCTATATCCATGATCAGGTCCGTATTGTTGGTAATCAGTAGGTCTAGTACCGCATTGTTTCTTGTTGGTGCGTTCACCATCTGACCTATGAAATTATCCTGTAAAACATTTAGGAACTGCCAAGCTTTGGATGGATGCGTGGTTCCTTCTGCCCAGTCTATAACTGGATAATTAAAGTCCCCCATTATAATTACATTTCCCATCCTTGCTGCCATTCCAATCTGTGAAAGGAGGTCCGCCTCCCTCTCCTCCCTCTGTTTTGGGGGCCTATAGAAGTTTTACCCATAGGCATTCTACCTCCTCCTTCGCTCCATTATTAATATTGTCCCTCCTATTTACCTGTATACAGACATACCCCTCCCCCTTTTTTACCTTCTCTGCGATAAAGTGAATACCCCTAAATGGTCGCCAGCTAATCATGAGAGCTGTCAAACCAAGTCTCTGAAATCCCCTCAAAATCTAAGTATTTATTATGACTAATAATTTAAAGATTAGGGGTATCCCCGAAGCGGTCTCTGACACACAACTTTTGCAATATGTTCAAGATCTGTTTGCTGTATTGATACCATCTTTAACATCTTGGAACTAACAGTGGACAGAGTACATAGTTTCCAAAACCCCCTTTTTTGCCCAAAGAGGTCCCTAGAGTTGTCCTTATGCGACTACACTTTTATCGCAGCAAAGAACTTCTCCTAGAGGCATTTTGGAAAAATACACTACGTCCAGAGCAGTGTACTAAGCTGCAAATCCTCCCTAACCTCTCTAGAGATATGCTTCAGCGGAGATGTAATTTAGCAACAATTACCGTAATCCTCAGAAGCCATCAAATTGTCTATAAGTGAAAACATCCTGCTATCTTATGTATTACATACAATGGTTCCACTATCAGGATTATGTCTATACAGGAAGATCTTCAAGCCCTACATAAATGGGGCATTAAGGTTGATCCTTCTAAGGATCCATCTGTGGAGGATTCAGGTGGACAGCATCCGCAGAAGACCCAGTCAGAATGGAAGACGGTAACCTATAGGCATTCAAAAGGCAAACAGACTTGAAGGATTTGAATTATCATCAAAGAGGTTAAGATTGCTAAGTTTATCTACAAACTAACTTGGATTCCCCTCATCTCTTAACCTCCTTGGCGGTATTCCTGAGTGTGGCTCGAGGAGGAATTGCAGTGCCATTAGCAGTAAACCCGAGCCACACTCGGGGTACCGCCAGGTAGTGTTGCTGGATCCTGGAAGAGGTTACTTACCTTGTCCCCGGGATCCCGCGATGTGTTCCTGCAGCATACGGTGGCCAGATTTTCTGTCTGATGCTCTGTGCCCCAGCTTCCGTCTTCTGCGAGCGTCACGTCGCAGGGGGTTAGAACCGGCGGCAAATTTGAAAAGTAAAACACACAATCACACTGATATATTGTAATCCTATTGGATTACATTACTAAATAAAATACATTGACATTAGTTTGCCCCCCCCCCCCCCAGCAGTGGCGTAACTAGAACCTTCAGGGCCTTCCCTCCCAGCCTGGTGGCGGAACGCCAGGGCCGGTCGCAAGTGCAATGTTTCTGTTGTAGTTCTGCCATTGGTGTCAGTAGTTTTTTTTTTTTTTTTTTTTTTTTATTAAATTTTTCTACCATTTGCTTTTATTCATTTTTTTTTTTTAAATATTTTTTACAATTTTTTAGTAGAAATACCAGGAGTCTAAACAGACCCTTGATATTCCACCTTTGAGGCACAGCTTTCCATCTCCTCTGAAGCCTCACAGAAGCTGCACAGGATAAATGGATAGGTATAGCTCTGTACAGAGCTTCCCATTCATTCACATACTGAAGCATTGTAAATACAGTTTACTATGTTTCAGTTATGAATAGACAGAGTCAGTGATCGGTATGGATCACTGACTCTCCATTCAGAAAAGGTTTCATCCTGATCGATTCCCTGAAGCAGCCAGTGGGAGAGGGGAAGGGGGAACCTTGCAGAGCTGTAGGGACGAGGGGGGGGCAGCAGAAAGAAACTGCATAGGAGGAGCTGTGGAGGTAGCTGCATATAAAGGAACCAATCTCTTAATTTCCCCCCGCTTCTCCTCCTCTCCCTCCCCCAGGCATTCAGCGGCTGCAGGAGGAAAATGCAAAGACGGGTTACTCTATGCCGGTGTTTCTCCATCTTTTTCCAGTCAGGGCATCTTGAAAGTATTTTCAGTCTGGAGGCCCCCCAGTCTAAGGCTTGGTTCACATTACTCCGTGTCACAGAATATGTGCAAAATTGCACGTATTCCTGACACGCAGACAAACATGCAGGGGTGTCATTCATTCTTAATGGTACCCCTACACATTGGCAAACATGTTGCATTTTTGCTGCAGCACAATAAAAAAATAAAAATAAAGGGAATTTTTCCCTGCGTTTCTGTGGGGTGGCCCACTGAAATGAATTTGTTGCCCTATACACAGCTGCACAGATGTGAACCAAGGGCCTGTTCACATGTGAGGTTGAGGGGTGGTAAAACCACACACTTTAAATGTGTTTTTACCAATCCCAGCTGTTCACCCTGTAGCTACAGAGACAGCAGCTGGGGGTGGACACATGCTGTGGCTGGTATAACCCCTGGTGAATGGGGCTGCACTACAACCACTCCGCAATTGTGTGCATTGTACACAGTTACAGCATAGTGATAATGCATTAGGGCAGGGCCATTTGGATTTTTGTACCACCATCCGGGGGCCGTACAAAATGTATGCATAAATGTGATAGGCATTGCTTTGCGGCAAAAAACGCTGTAAAAAATTGTGTGACTTTGTAATCAAGGTATAGCGTGCCCCCATCAATGCAGAGTGACCACAGCGTGCCCCCATCAATGCAGAGTGACCACAGCGTGCCCCCATCAATGCAGAGTGACCACAGCGTGCCCCCATCAATGCAGAGTGACCACAGCGTGCCCCCATCAATGCGGAGTGACCACAGCGTGCCCCCATCAATGCGGAGTGACCACAGCGTGCCCCCATCAATGCAGAGTGACCACAGCGTGCCCCCATCAATGCAGAGTGACCACAGCGTGCCCCCATCAATGCATAGTGACCACTGCGTGCCCCCATCAATGCAGCGTGACCACTGCGTGCCCCCATCAATGCAGCGAGACCACTGCGTGCCCCCTTTCAATGCAGCGAGACCACTGCGTGCCCCCTTTCAATGTGCAGACTGACCACAGCGTGCCCCAATTCAATGCAGAAAGCCAGTGCACTTACCTGCAGCGGCGGGTTCTCCTCGAGTCTTCCCACCTCCTCCTCGACCAATGGCATGTGTTCGCCTTTCGGCCAATCAGGAAGCGGGTGGGCTCTGGGCGCACTGCTCTGCACCCCGGGTCCACCCTTTTCTGAAGCTTTTCTGTGACTCGCACTGTCAGGACGGAGCCATCGGCTCCTTCTGACCGCTCCGCTGGCATACACAGACTCAGCCGCACGGGGAGGGGGGGGGGCGGATGCAATGATTGTGCGGGCCGCAGGTTCCCCACCCCTGCATTAGGGGGTTAAAACAGGCGGTGAGGAGGCAACATATTGCCTTTTCACCGCCTGTCAAATGCCTCTGAAAAGTGATATGAGCATGGATCGCTTTTCAGAGGAATAGCATTTTCTTGCTGGTACTATGAACAAGCTGTAAAAAAAAAAAATTACTTCTGATTGTACACATATATGGGGTCAGGATTAAAAGTAATGTGCACACACACACACACACACATAAACGCACATGTACACACATACTCATATATAAGCACATATATCCACACACATATAAACACACACACATACATGCACACACATACATATATAGATGCACAAATGCACACACATACATACATACATACATACATACATACATACAGTTATGTTCACAATTATTCAACCCCCAATGTTGTAAAGGGTTTTGGGGAATTTAGTGTACATTTGTAATTGTATTCAGAATGAAATCCTACAAGGACTTCTTAACCACTTTACCACTAGAGCATTTTGCTGTCTTATGTCTGGGCCACTTTTTGCGATTCGGCACTGTGCGACTTTAACTGACAATTGTGCGGTCGTGCGACGCCGTACCCAAATGAAATTGACGTCCTTTTTTTTCGCACAAACAGAGCTTTCTTTTGGTGGTATTTGATCACCTGTGCGATTTTTACTTTTTGCGCTATAAACAAAAAAAGAGCGTTTGTTTTGAAAAAATAATATTTTTAACATTTTTTTATATGAAATTCCCCCCAAAAAAGATGTAAAAATCTATTTTTTTTTAAATTTTTGGCCAATTTGTTTTCTGCTACCTATGTTTGGTAAAAAAAATCGCAATAAGCGTATTTTGATTGGTTTGCGCAAAAGTTATTGCGTTTACTAACTAAGGGAAAGATTTATGTCATTTTTGGTGTTTTTTTTTTTAACCAGTAATGGCGGCGATCTGCGATTTTTTTTTTTTCTCTTTCAATAGTTTTTATTGAATATTTTTACATACAACACGGAACAACAGAAAATGACAGTATGTTCAAAAAATGTCATGGTATACAATAGTGCGTTGAAGTACAACATGAACAATAAACAAGAACAATAAACAAGAACACGAACATATGCCATATCACAGTGAAACTAAACAGAATTTAGAACTAGTAACATACCGAAGTACTTATATTCTCAACAGGATTGAACAAAGTAGCGGCTATTTGACCAAGTCGACCAGTCTTTGTGGAATTTCGGACCCCTAAGGATGGAAAATGCATATGCTTTCTCAAGTGAATATTGACAGTTAACCCGGTTAATTACCTCTGAGTGGGAAGGTACTGCAGACTGTTTCCAGTAGCGGGCTATAGCGGTTCTGGCCGCTATCAGTATGTGGACCACGACCGTTCTAGAGTGGGGTGGTACTAGATCGAGACCCAAATTTAGAAGAGCTAGAGCAGGGTCGGGTTGTAGCACCGTACCCGCGATCATAGAAATCATTTCGAACACCTTTCCCCAAAAGCTGGTCAGGCCCTTGCATAACCAAAAAACATGGAAAATTGTCCCAACTTGGTCACAGTTTCTCCAACACAAAGGGCTCTGATCTCCGTATATTTTAGAAAGACGATAGGGCGTTAGATACCAGCGTGTGAGAAGTTTTTGTGCCTGTTCCCAGTGAGACACACATTGGGTAGACTTGAAAGAGGCACTAATAGCCATTTTCCACTGTGTCTCAGTGGGAACCCTTTTGAGATCTGATTCCCATTTGATCATATGCGGTGTTCTGCAGAAGGTGGTTTTCTGGGCGAGGGAGTTGTAAAACAAGGATATACCTTTTACGTGCGTATGAGGGTTAGAGAGGAATTGCCATATCAGAGGAGGTAGTTGCAACTTGGGAGGGGGAGTTTTACGTAGGAAGCTGGAGATGCTATGATACAAGAGAGCAGTTTGGGTGGGTAATTGGAATTCTTGTTGTAAAAGCGCGAATGGTTTGAGTTTGTCACCCCGAAATAATTGAGCTATCTCGCGTATGCCAGCTGACGTGAATTTAGAGAGGGTAATGCATGGGAGCAGTACTTGGAGAGTTTTGAGCGGAAGGTTTAATGTTACAGACAGTTGTGTCTTGGGGAGTTTTGTTAGAAAGTATCTCCACGATAGCAGTGTTGCTTGAGTAGGGAGAGGGAGAGAGCGAAGTGGGAGCTGTTTCCAACAATCCGCAAGTAGTAATATACTCATGTCTTCCACTTTGGATAGGGAAGTTTCAATGGGGATCCATGGGATGCCCCCTGGTGAGGAGAACCAATGTTTCAGTGGCGTTAATCTAGAGGCGTGGTAATAGTCGTTGAGGTCAGGGAAGCCTAGGCCACCCACCGACTTATGTCTCACCATATGGGAGTATGCGCACCTCGCTCTCTTCCTCTGCCACACATACGCGCGCAACATCCTCTCTAAGGAGGAAATGAATTTGTGGGGGACTGGAATTGGGAGAGTTCGGAACAATTATAATATTTTGGGGAGGCAGACCATCTTGAATGCCGCTATCCTGCCCGTCCATGATAGTTCTGCAGATTTGAACTTGGCGATGTCCCCCAGATATTTCAGAAATGAGAGGAGAAAAGTTGGATGACACTATATTGTTTGTGGGAAAGGTAAGATTAATACCTAGGTATCTTATGGGAGATGTTGACCATGTGTATGGCAGGTCTGATTGGAGATGTGACTTGACCCTGGAACTTAGGCCCATGTTTAGGATAACGGATTTGTGAAAGTTCACTTTATAGTACGAAACATCACTAAAGGCTTGGAGGACGCCGTGTGTAGCTGGGAGGGAGATAAGCGGGTTAGTCAGGCTAAGAATTACGTCATCCGCAAACAGTGTGATAACATGGTGGGAACGAGGGAATTTGAAGCCAGAGACAAGGGGATTCTGCCTAAGGGACGCCGCCAAGGGTTCAATCAGTAGGTTGAATATGAGGGGCGATAGCGGACACCCCTGTCGGGTACCGTTCGTGATAGGGAAAGGCTTAGAGAGCACGCCCGCCGAGAGGACTTTGGCCGACGGGGAGGAGTAAAGTGTCATTATGGCAGACAGGATCGGACCCGAAAATCCAAAGCGAGTCAGCACTGCATTCATGTATCCCCAGTGGACTCGGTCGAACGCCTTCTCTGCATCAATGGAGAGAAGCAGAGAAGGCGTCCCGGCACATTCCGCGTGGTGTATCAGGTTTATCACCCTCCTCGTGGCATCCGGTGCCTGTCTGCCCTTCACGAATCCCATCTGGTCCTCCGCCACCAGCGTTGGGAGGACTATTGCCAGTCTGTTGGCAATAATTTTGGCATAAATTTTAACGTCATTGTTTAGCAGCGAAATGGGCCTGAAGTTCGCTGGTGATGTTGGGGGCTTTCCGGGCTTGGGAAGGGTAATAATATTAGCCTGGAGCATTTCTTGGGGCAGGGTACCAGTGGAGATGGCTGTGGAGAACAAGGGTAGCATATGGGGGGTCAGAATGTCCTGTAGGGAACTATAGTATTCGTTCGATAGCCCGTCAGGGCCCGGGCTTTTACGAAGGGGTAGTTTTTGTAAAGTTTTGGTCAGTTCGGATTCCGTGATCGGTTCATTGAGACGCGCCAGTGAGTCAGCAGTTAGGGTCGGGAGTTGTACACGGCTAAGGAAATTTTGGATAGTCGAGTCAGTAGGCTGAGTGGTATCTGGATCCAGTCCTAAATTGTATAATGAACTGTAATAGTCCGCAAACGCATCTGCAATTTGTTGAGGATGGGTCAGCTTAGCGCCCGTGCGTGGATGAGAGATATAGTCGATTTTTGACTTAAGTCTCCTGGCTTTCAGTTTAGAGGCTAAGAATTTACCTGCCTTGTTGTGGGATGAATAGTACCGGAGACGGAGTCGCGCGAGCATTTTGTCATGCTGTTCTGTGAGGAGTCTGCGCAAGTCAGAGCGCAGGGAAGTTAGTCGGGCCGAGTTGTCATTCGTGGGGGAGGATTTGTTTACCGTGTCAATGGAATGAATCTCTTCTATAAGGCTGTGCATTTTGGCTTGGCGTTTCTTCTTAAGACGGGCTCCTATTTGGATTAGGACACCCCTTACAAACGCCTTATGGGTATTCCACAATGTGGAGGGGGATATGTCAGAAGTGGCGTTGATGTCAAAGAACTCTTGCAGCCTATCCCGTATGGTTTTAATTGAATCGGGGTCAGATAAAATAGAATTGTTACAGCGCCATACGAAGGAAGAGGGGTTAGCGGGGCCATTCGAGAGGGACATAAGGATTGCAGCATGGTCAGACCATGTGATGGGGGAGATTGAGGTGTCTATTACCTGAGGCATTGTGGAGGAATCTACTAGGAACATGTCTATCCTAGTGTAGGAGTTGTGGCATTGAGAAAAAAAGGAGTACTCACGTTCTTCTGCATGTTGGTAACGCCACATGTCATGGAGCCCCTCCGTGTGTGCGAGGTTGGCGAGGGATGGCAGCCTCGACTGGCCTCTGGACGAGGAATCCATGTCATGGTGCATCACCAGATTAAAGTCACCGCATATGATCAATTTGCCCATTTTAAGCTTGTTCACTTTCATACACAGTTTCCGCAAAAATTTCAACTGGTGTCTGTTAGGCGCATAAACATTTACCAAGGTATACGGACAGTTATCAATAACACATACTATAATGATGTATCGTCCCTCCACATCCTGCACCAGCTTGGAGAAGGTGAAGGATACGGAGGAGCGAATAGCTAGCATCACGCCACGCTTTTTCTCTGTGCAGGAGGCTTGAAAAACATGGGGATAGTCCGGGTGTGAGCAGCGAGGGGTACGGTCTTGTTGGAAGTGCGTTTCCTGGATCGCCAGGATGTCTGCCTTTGAGTTAACTGCCTCCTTCCACATAGAGTACCGTTTCACAGGGTGGTTGAGCCCCTTAACGTTCAAGGAGAGTAGTTGCAACGACATTGCGGTGGAGGGTAAAGGGTACGAAATGCTTCAAAATGAGTGAAGAGAAATGTGGGGAGTAAGTGTAGAAGTCTACCTCCGTGCATGGGGCGCACATCGGACAGTGACATGGGGTTTGAGTGACATGTAAGCATTGTAGAGTACCTGAGAAATTTGCATCTGGTGGTCTGAATCACGAAGCTGTACCAGCACTGGAACTCAGGGAGACTGGTCTGTCCCGCTTCTGGGCAAGGTGGTAAAGGAACATTCGTGCAAGAGTCAATGATGGGTTCCAAACCATGGTCAGCAGAGCGAGTCTGTAAGAGATGGCAACAGATAACAACGACGACACACAATAAAAAAAAAAACAAAAGGGGGTAGAAAAGGGTAAAAAATACTTGGTCTGTTACAACCATGTTGGCAACGGATGTTGCAGAGGTATCGGGGGTTGCGAGCACGATGGAGGGTGCTCAATCAGCATTGGGGGCCTGTTTCACCCAGCGAGGGTGTAGGACGCTGCAGTCACTTGTGGCGCGATCTGGAGCGAGAAGATCTTGACACGGCGGTCCACTCGGGTTGGACATGGCGGGGTTGAGGCGCCTGTCTGTGGGGTTGGGTCTCCGTGGATTCCGGGACGATTCCCCATTGGCGTAGCAGACGGATCCCTTGGTCCACCGAGGTAATGTGGGATGTAGTACCCTGGTGGGTCACGCTCAGCCGTGCTGGGTACTTCCATTTATATACAATTTTATGGTTGCGAAGTGCTTTGGTTATAGAGTTCAAATTGCGCCTTTGTTGCAGCGTGTATTGAGAATAGTCCGGAAGAACTTGAATAGAGCCAGGTTGGTCAGGCAGACGGTCCCTGCGTCTGAAGGCTTCCAAGATCCGTTCTTTGGCTTGAAAAAAATGCACCCTAAGTAGAACGTCCCTGGGCACTTCTTGTGGGAGGAAGGAAGGCTTAGGGATGTGGTGTATACGATCTATGGTAAGATCGTCGTTAGTGAGTTCTGGAACAGCTTTCTGAAACAGTTCTTTCACGTAAGAGGGGAGCTGATTCGGTTGGACAGACTCCGGGACCCCCCGAACTTTAAGGTTGTTTCGCCTGGACCTGTCTTCAAGGTCCGCTAGTTTGGCCTGGATTTTATGGATCTCATCTTGGTGGGACGTGTGTGAGTCAATTAAGCCATTATATGAGGAGGTAAATTCTTCCATTCTGTCCTCAAGGTTATGGACTCTGTCACCTAAGCCATGCAGTTCCTTCTGGCAATAAGAAATAGATGCCGCAATATTAGCCTGCATGGAGTTGTTCAATAATGACATCATGTCCTTTAAGGTGGTGTCTGACACTGGCTGACCTGTGGTGAGGACCGCTGCAAAAGGGTCTGGAGGGGGTACATAGGCCCAGGGCGTATGACATGCGCTGGCCTGGTTGCTCACCTCCATGTCTGGATAGTCAGAGCTCGGTCCGCCTTCCTCCCATCGAGGCTTGGATTTAGCTGGGCTTTGTGTCGATGGCGTGGGTGGAGAGGAATCCTGTGTGCGGGACGGTCTCATCTGTGGAGCCGAGCAGGTCCGCTCCGGAGCCTCCGCTGCGCCGTCTGATGCAGCGTCTGATGCAGCGTGAGTGTCCGCCGCTAGAGGACGGACACGTTGTGGCAGTGGAGAGGCGCCGGCGCCATTTTGCGGGAGACCAGGGGCCGCCGGTCTGAAGAAATCGGACAGTTTCTTGACGGCTGGTGCTTTGGTGTGCCTCCTGGTCATGCTTGCGGTGTGCAAGGGACCTTCACACTCCTGTACCCGTGTACGATGGGCTCGTGCAGCGTGTGTGGCGGGCTGTGGATCCGAGTGTCGCTGGGTGAGGACAGGAGCTCCGGTGCTAAGCGGCCATATTACACGGCGGTCGCCACGCCCCCCCGCGATTTTTTTTTTTTTTGCGGGACTGCGACATTGCGGTGGACAGATCGGACCCTTGACTGACATTTTTGACACTTTTGGGGGTACCAGTGACATTACTGCAGTAATCAGTGCTATAAATATGCACTGTTACTGTAAAAATGACACTGGCAGGGAAGGGGTTAATGTTATTGGAGAGGGAGGGGTTAAGGTATGCCTGGTGCTTACTGACGTGTGTGGGGGGGGGAGGTGACTGTGTGACACAAGGACAGATCGGATGTCCAGCTATGCTGAACAGTCCGATCTGTCACTCTCTGTCACTGAGGAGATCCGCCCGCTCTGTTTACACAGGCGGGCGGATCTCCAAACTGGATTCCCCGACGATCGGGGCAGAGCAGCGGCGATCGCCGCTGCTCCTCCCCTGGCCCGACTCCCGCGAGCGCCGCCTACAGGGGGAGGAGTCTGGCGACGTAGGTCTACGTCGTCAGACCTACAAGAGCCACTTTGCCGCAGTAGTACTACGGTACTCAGCGGTAAAGTGGTTAAAGAACCATATGCAACTAAAATGACATCAATTGGTTTTGTAATACAGTAGTAAATGTTTCTTTTGTGAATTCTTCATTGACACAATTATTCAACCCCTTCAAGACTACCACTCTGAAGAACAGAGGTTCGTTGAAGTGTTTTCAATCAGGTATTGAAAACACCTGTTAATGTCAGGGAGCAGCAATAAAGCCTAATAAGCACCAATTAGGCAGCTTTAAAATGACTGTGATACTCAGCTCCTTCTAGACATTTACTGGTGTGGTTACAAACATGGTGAAGTCAAGAGAATGGTCCAGGAAGACAAGAGAAGAGGTGATTACTCTTCACAGGAAGGGCAATGGCTATAAGAAGATTGCAAAGATGTTAAACATACCAAGAGACACCATAGGAAGCATCATTCGCAAATTCAAGGCGAAGGGCACTGTTGAAACGCTACCTGGTTGTGGCAGAAAGAAGATGCTGACTTTGACTGCTGTGCGCTACCTGAAGCATAGAGTGGAGAAAAGTCCCCGTGTGACTGCTGAGGAACTGAGAAAAGATTTGTCAGATGTGGGTACTGAAGTTTCTGCTCAGACAATATGGCGCACACTGCGTAATGAAGGCCTCCATGCCAGAACTCCTAGGCGCACCCCCTTGCTGTCTCCAAAGAATAAGAAGAGTCGACTGCAGTATGCCAAAAGTCATGTGGACAAACCACAGAAGTTTTGGGATAGTGTTGTGTGGACTGATGAAACAAAATTAGAACTGTTTGGGCCCATGGATCAACGCTATGTTTGGAGGAGGAAGAACAAGGCCTATGAAGAAAAGAACACCTTGCCTACTGTGAAGCATGGTGGGGGGGTCAATCATGCTTTGGGGCTGTTTTGTTTCTGCAGGTACAGGGAAGCTTCAGCGTGTGCAAGGTACCATGAATTCTCTTCAGTACCAGGAGATATTGGATGACAATGTGATGCAGTTCGTCACAAACCTGAGGCTTGGGAGACGTTGGACCTTTCAACAGGACAATGATCCCAAGCATACCTCCAAGTCCACTAGAGCATGGTTGCAGATTAAAGGCTGGAATATTTTGGAGTGGCCATCACAGTCATCAGACTTAAATCCGATTGAAAACCTCTGGTGGGACTTAAAGAAAGCAGTTGCATTGCACAAGCCGAAGAATGTGACTGAACTGGAGGCTTTTGCCCAGGACGAATGGGCGAAGATACCCGTAGATCTCTGCAAGACACTTGTGTCAAGGTATGCTTCACGTTTAAAAGCGGTTATAACTGTAAAAGGATGTTGTACTAAGTACTAAGATTGAATGTCACTTGGGGGTTGGATAAAATTGATAATGATGTGAGCACAGAAAAGACATTTGTGGTTATTTCATTATAAATGTTATGTTATATTTGTCTGACCTACACGTGCCTCTTTGATTTAATTGTAAGCAGGATGACTGAATGATCAAAATCAATGTCAAACTGGCCAAAACAATCAATTTCAGTGGGGATTGAATAATTTTGAACACAACTGTACATACATACATAAATGCACATACATCCAGAAAGCCTTTTTAAAAACGGCAGAGAGAGGGCTGTACCTTCCTGTAACTTCCTGTCGGGTATTGCACTGTAGGGGAGGCAGAGAGCACAGCACACACTGTGCTTTCACTTTCCAATGTGAGACCAGCTCCCTCGGTGCCGATATACAGTTCAGCTGAGGATTGGGGAGCTCGGTCTCAGCTGCGCTTGCTGCTCCTCCTCTCTATACATACAGGGGGCCCTCTCAGGCCCCCTGCAGCATGGGGCCCGGTCGCCATGGCTACCCCTGTACGTCCGCCCTTGCCTATATAGATAGAAAGATAGTATATATATATATGTATGTGTATATATATATATATATATATATATATAATACAAATTTTAACTTTTTTATAGTTATTTATTATAATATGAGGGGGGTATGGCGCTCAACCAAACCACATACATAAATAAATAAAAAATATATATACATATATGGTGCACTGATTATTGTAAAAATTAATAACTGAACCAGTTTAAACTTGTATAAAATCACAATTTTAAAGTGATGAATCATGCAAAAAGTGAAAGAAAGTACAAAAAGTGTTTTGATAAAGTCTCTGGTGCAAAATGCCAGCAAGAGATATCACAATCTCAAAATCAGCTGATACGTGTCCTGAGGTTTGATAGAAGAATTGATTTTCACCTTCACCTCCACTCTTTCACCCAGTGAGCGTAAAATGTGCTGCTTACCAGAACGAGTGGACCCCTAAATTATAGAGGGTCACATAAGCGGTATCCTCTTATCCATTGATCAACCTGGACAGGTATTCCATCAATAAACCTCAGAGAAATATAACCCGTTGGATATATTGGCCACTCTCTCTCAGGGTATGTGTATAATCAAGCAGTTTGATAAATTAGGACCAAGAACCTGTATAGAGAGAAGAAAGAAGGCTCTCATGGCGTAGTATCACACATACCTGATGACGTTGGCGACGTGCTGACGAAACGCGCCGGGAACGTGAGATCGTAACAGCGGAAGTTCCGGTTAGGTGGAATGCGGAAGCGGCGTTCCCATACCCTGATAACCGTGATCTCCTTACGAAAGGCTTTTTATCTATATGTTTGTAGTAAGTGCATTTTTAAATCAATAAATGGTTTCAATTTGTGATACTACGCCATGAGAGCCTTCTCTCTTCTCTCTATACTTGTCTTGGTTCTTATTTATCAAACGGCTTGATTATACACATACCCTGAGAGAAAGTGACCAATATATCCATCGGGTTATATTTCTCGGAGGTTTATTGATGGAATACCTGTCCAGTTTGATCAATGGATAAGAGGATACCGCTTATGTGACCCCCTATTATTTAGGGGTCCATTAGTTCTGGTAAGCAGCAAATTTTACACTCACTGGGTGAAACAGTGGAGGTGAAGGTCAAAATCAATTCTTCTATCAAACCTCAGAACACTTATCAGCTGATTTTGAGATTGTGATATCTCTTGCTGGCATTTTGCACCAGACTCTTTATCAAAACACTTTTTGTACCTTTTTTCACTTTTTGCATGATTCATTACTTTTAAATTGTAATTTTATATAAGTTTAAATTGGTTTAGTTATTCATTTTTACAATAATCAGTGCACCATATATGTGTATATATATATATATTTTATTTATTTATTTATGTATGTGGTTTGGTTAAGCGCCGTACCCCCGTCATAAAAAAACTATTTCTCCTTGATTCCCTTAAGTCTGGATTTCGGCCTCAACACTCCACTGAAACTGCTCTCCTAAAACTGACAAACGATCTACTAACTGCCAAAACCAATGGACACTACTCTGTACTCCTACTCCTGGACCTGTCTGCTGCCTTTGATACGGTTGACCATCCCCTCCTCCTCAAAAAACTCTACGCCTTTGGTCTCCGTGACTGTACCCTTCACTGGTTATCTTCCTACTTATCCAACTGCTCCTTTAGCGTTACTTACAATTCTACTTCCTCCTCTCCTCTTCCTTTTTCTGTTGGGGTTCCCCAAGGCTCTGTTCTCGGACCCCTCCTATTTTCAATCTGCGCGTCCTCTCTAGGTCAGCGGATAGCCTCCCACGGCTTCCAATACCATCTCTACGCTGACGATACTCAAATCTATCCACCCCTCAGCTCTCTCCCTCAGTCTCCTCACGTATCACTAATCTACTATCTGATATATCAGTCTGGATGTCACACCATTACCTCAAACTCAATCTGTCCAAAACCGAGCTTATAATCTTTCCTCCACCATGTGCCCCTTCCCCTGATCTCTCTGTCAATATCGATGGCATTACTATCAGCCCATCACCGCATGCCAAGGTCCTAGGTGTTGTTCTGGACTCTGAACTCTCTTTTAAGCCCCACATCCAATCACTGTCCAAATCTTGCCGCCTCAACCTCCACAACATCTCCAAAATACGCCCCTTTCTAACCAAAGACACAACAAAGCTCCTAGTTCACTCCCTGGTCATCTTGCGCCTCGACTACTTCAATTCCTTTCTCATTGGCTTACCTCTACACAGGCTACCCCCCCTTCAATTCATCATGAATGCTGCCGCCTCCACTGGCTTCCGCTCACTCAACTAATTAAATTCAAAATACTAACAACATCTTACAAAGCCATCCACAACTTAGCCCCCAGCTACATCACTAGCCTAGTCTCAAAACACCAACCGAATCGCTCTTTGTTCCTCTCAAAACCTCCTGCTCTCTAGCTCCCTCATCACCTCCTCCCATGCTCGCCTCCAGGACTTTACCAGAGCCTCACCAATCCTATGGAACTCCTTACCCTTATCTGTCCAATTATATCCTACTCAATTAGCTTTTAGACGATCTCTGAAAACCTTTCTCTTCAGAGAAGCCTATCCTACCCACACCTGACAACTGTACCTCCATTTTCTCCATCAGCTCATCCCCCACAGCTATTGCCTTTTGTTTCACTTGACCCCCCCCCCCCTTCTAGATTGTAAGCTCTAACGAGCAGGGCCCTCTAAATCCTCCTGTATTGAATCGTATTGTAACTGTATTGTCTTCCCCCATATTGTAAAGCGCTGCGCAAACTGTCGGCGCGATCTAAATCCAATATAATAATCATAATAATAATATTTCACGTTTACCATGTTTTACGTTGCAGCTCACAGTTGGATTGATATATTCCACACATATTGTTTAGTTCACATACAATTTATTACTTACCATATAAAATTTATTTTCTCTTACGTCCTCCGACAGTCGCCGCCATCTTCATATTCGTCACAATGGGGTATTAGACTTTGCTCCGTAGGAGTAGCTAGGCAACAGAATATGTCAATATTAAAGCTTTTAACATATCCCCACCCCAGGGGGTGGTCCCCTCAGTCTATACCCTCCTGCTTCCTGTTTCCTGCTTCAGTTTCAACGTCTAGCTTGTCAGGAGTAGCTGGATGTCTCTATGCTGGGGCATTTTGTCTCAGCCTTCTCTCTTTTTTTTGATTTTATTTGAGTTTTTTCTCTCTTTCTTTATTTAGCTGTTATTTTTACCAGCAATAGTTAGATCTTCGGATGAAGAGGATAATGCGGGCTGCGTCTCGGGCTGACTCCCCTGGTCGCAGGTTGTGGGTCAGTGGCTTCTCAGCCCGCCATCGAGCGTTCAGTCAGGTACCGCTCCTGAGTTTTCTGAACGACCCATCCCTGTTCCGTGCAGGGATACTAGGGTGAGGTGGCTACCTCACTGGACGCTGTGTGGTTTCTCAACCCACCTTCTGCTGTGTCCTGGATGCGACTCTCCCTGTCATGTACAGCGGCTTGTTCGCCTGTGCGGGTCCCCCACGCCATGTAAGAGGTAAGTGTATTCATGTGGGGACCTGTCTGTCTGGGGGGTGTCAGTCTGGGACTGTGTTACCTTGCCCTGTGTTCACACTATTGATGTTTCCCTATCTCTCACACTGCATGCTGTGGGCTGCAAGGAGGGGGGGCTGTGCTGCACTTCTGTGTCAGTCTGAGTGTGTGAACGGCTGTGTGCTGTGGAACTTGATGCTATCATGTTTGGGGCACATTACAGCGCCGCTGCGGCGGTCCACCATGTTCTTTATAACTATGTGGTGTATTTTTATTCCACCTTCATGAGGTGGGGGAGCGGCGGTTTCGGCGCCAAACGGCGCCATTTTGGCTGTACTCGCTCCGGCCGCATGGTACACATGCATGGCGGCCATTTTCTTGTAGCCTCCCATAGGCTTTAATAGAGCGCCCTGAATATCAGCAATTCCTTTTCTACAGGAGCACCGATCTGGCCAGCAGCAGCAGCGGTCTCTCCAGGTTTTTTCCCTCTATTCTCTGTATCCTTGCCTGAGTATAACTTCTCCCTGTGGGGGTCCCTGGTGTGGGTGTGCTTGTGTGGCGGTGTGCTACGTTCGCAGCGCCTTATTTAAAGGGGCGGTCACCCATTTTATTTTACTCATTTTGGGGCATGGATTCTCAGGAAAGCAAATTTCCTGTCACATTGGTGGGAAGCCAGGGGACTGCGGTTTTCCCCCTCGGGGGGGGGGGGATTTGGCTGCGATTGTGGCTAGCCTTGCGACTCAGGTGCAATTGCTGATGGCTGCTCAATCCTCAAAAAGGCCCAGAGTTTTCAATTTCCTCTGATTCAGAGGGTGTTGGTGATGGGGCTGCTGTTGCTGGGGTCTCCTTGTCGGGGTCCCGTTCCTCCCTGGACCTTGTAGGGTCAGAAATGGAGGCTGAGGTTGAGGGGGTTGATATTTCTCCCCCTGGCTCGTCTGAAGAGCTTGCACTCATGGATGAATTGGTTGCTTCTATCAAGCAAACACTGCATTTACAGGATGAACCTTGTCCTCCTGCTGCCTTGGCGGCTTATGGGACGCAGAAAAGACGCAAAACATCGCAGGTATTTCCCTGCACTGATGATTTTCAATGCGCTGTAAAGGAACATTGGCGTAATATACGCAAGCCTTTTGCTATACCAAGTAGGTTTAAGCTGCGCTATCCTTCTACGCCCGCTACTGATGGGCGTTGGTGTGTCCCACCTCCGGTGGATCACGCGATAGCGGTTTTGAATAAGCCCACTGCGATTCCTGCTGAGGATATCCCGGTGTTCCGGGATGCCACGGACAAACGGACGGAGTCCCTTGCCCGTTATGCCTATTCTATTATGGGTTCAATGCTGAAAGCTTTATTTGCTTCACTTATGGTGGCCCAGGCTGTCGCGAGCTGGACGCAGGTGCTTAATCGCGTCCTGGTGGCTGATTCTGCCCTCCAGGTGACTTTGGATATGGTGGATCAAATCCACCAGGGTGTCATGTATTTGTGTGATGCGGACCTGGATATGGTTCCGTTGGCTGCACGTGTACATGGTGTGGCGGTATTGTCTCGCCGTTTTGGTTTGGTTGAAGTGTTGGTCGGTGGACCAATCTTCGCGTAAGACCTTGGCTAATCTGCCCTATGATGGTTCTCGCCTTTTTTGGTGAGTCCCTAGATACGTTAATTAGGGGGATCATGGGTGGTAAGAGCACGCTCTTACCCTAATCCCACAAGGCTAAGACGGCTCCTGGTAAGAAGCCGTGGACTGGTAAGCAAAAGTCCGGCCAGTCCGGTTCAGCGGCCCACAACAGTGCGGCCTGAAGGGGCGCCCTCACCCGACTCTGGGGTGGGGGGACGCTTGCTCGGTTTCCTTCAGCCATTGCTGTCCCGGGTTCGGGACAGGTGGGTTCAGGAAATCGTTCGATCTGGCTACGAGATCGAGTTTCTCTATAGGCCGGAGCGCAGATTTTTTCCCTCAACTTCTACTGTCCCCGGAGCGTTTGCGGGATCTGCATCTGGCGGTGCAGGACCTGAGGGCTCAGGGAGTGGTGGTCCCGGTGCCTCATCGGGACAGGTTTCGGGGGTTCTATTCCAATCTGTTCACCGTGCCCGGGAAGGAGGGCAAGGTACGTCCGATTCTGGACTTAGAGGCGCTGAACCGCTTTGTGCGGGTGCGCAAGTTCCGCATGGAATCTCTGCGGTCGGTGGTGGCTGCCCTGGTTCCGGGGGAGTTAATGGCATCCATCGACTTGAAGGATGCGTATCTTCACATCCCGAATTTCGAGGGTCACCAGAGGTACCTTCGATTCGCCATAGCGGAGGATCACTACCAATTTGTGGCGTTGCCCTTTGGTCTCGCCTCGGCTCCACGGGTGTTCACCAAGGTGCGGGCACCGGTTTTGGCTTTGTTGAGAGCCCAGGGCGTCTCTGTCCTAGGGTATCTGGACGATATTCTGGTTCGGTCTGCGACCAGCCAGGGTCTGGAGAAGGCTCTGTCCGTTACGATGCAGTCTCTGCAGGAGTTTGGTTGGACGATAACTTTTCCAAAGTCAGCACTGTGCCCATCGGTTCGTCTCCCTTACCTGGGAATGGTTCTGGACTCTGTCCAGGTGAAGGTCTTCCTACCGGACGACAAACTCAGGACTCTTCAGGAAGGAAGTCAGGTCCCTCAGGGACGTGCATGAGATGTCTGGGATTGATGGTCTCGGCTTTCGAGGCGATTCCCTTCGCCCAGTTTCACACGCGGGGTCTCCAAGCGGAGATCCTGTCCAGGTGGGACGGGCGACCGCGATCTCTGGATCCGGATTTCGTTGGGCCATCGCACCAGAAGGGTTCTTCTGTGGTGGCTCCTGTCCCCGCCGGTGTCAGGGGGCAAGTCTTTTCGTCCTCTCTCATGGACGGTGGTCACCACGGATGCCAGCCTGTCGGGCTGGGGTGGTGTTCTGGGCGTTCTGTCCGCCCAGGGAACTTGGTCGGAGGGGGAATCCTCCCTTCCGGTCAGCATTCTGGAATTGCGTGCGATGATTCTCTGCCTTCAACGTTGGCCGGGCAGGCTGCAGGGCTGTCCGGTTTGGGTGCAGACGGACATTGCCACGGCGGTGGCTTAGGTCATTTGCCAAGGGGACACCAAGAGGGCCCGGGTGGCTCGGGAAGTGGCCGACATTCTGTCTTGGGCCGAGACGCATGTCCCGGCGATATCGGCGGTTCACATTCCAGGGGTTGGAGAACTGGCGGGCGGATTATCTGATGCCGCCAGTCCCTGGACCAGGGGGAATGGCCCCTCCGTCCGGGTGTTCTCCAGATGTTGTGCGCGACGTGGGGTCTTCCGGAGGTGGACCTGTTCGCGTCTCGTCTGTACAGCAAGGTGTACAGGTTCGTGGCAAGGCCACGCGATCCTCGGGCAGACGTGTCAGACACGTTGGTAGCTCCGTGGCATCAGTACCGACTGATGTATGCGTTTTCACCGTTTCAATTGCTGCCCAGGTTCCTTCGCAGGTTGGTCTCTGAACCAAAACACGGTGATTCTTGTGACACCGGACTGGCCTTGCCGGTCCTGGTACGCAGACCTCGTGCATTTGGCGGTCGACGCCCCGTGGCGTCTGCCTCTTCGGGAAGATCTCCGGTCTCAAGGGCTGATATTTCATCCTGCCTTGCAGTCGCTGGCTTTGCCGGCCTGGCTGTTGAAACCGAGGCCCTGAGGGATAGGGGTCTCTCCCCTGAGGTCATTCACACTTTGATCGACGCGAGGAATTTTTTCCTCGGGGTAGGTCTTTTACCGTATTTCGGAGGCCTATTTTGCCTGGTGTGAGTTCAGGGGGTCTTCACCTCGCCCGTGGTCGGTGTCTGGGGTGTTGTCCTTCCTTCGAAAGGGTGTTGACAGCGTTTGGCGCTGGCTATGATCAAGGGTCAGGTGTCTGCGATGGCCGTTCTTTCTTCAACGTCCTATGGCATCTATCTCCTTGATTGGCACTTTTGTTCGGGGGCATCTGGTCCCTCCTAGGAGGGTGCCTCTGCCTCCTTGGGACTGGAATCTTGTTCTGTCCGTGTTACAACATGGTTCTTTTTTGAACGGATCGGGTAGATCTCGTTGTCTATGTTGTCCTAGAAGGTCACCTTTTTTGGTGGCGATCAATTCGGCTCGCAGAGTGTCGGAGCTGGCAGCCTGTCCTGCCATTGTCCGTATCTGGTCAATCACTTGGTTAAGGTGGTCTTGCGACCTAACCCTTCTTTTTTTCCGAAGAGGGTTTCGGAATTTCACCTTCCGCAATTTCAATGAGGACATTGTCTTGCCTTCGCCTTGCGCGAAGTCCAAACATTCGGAGGAGGTGGTGTTGCACTCCTTGGATGCTGTTCATGGCGATTAGGGTTTACCTAAAATCTTCTGAATCTTTTCACAAGTCGGATTCTTTGTTTGTCCTTCCGGGGGTCCTCGGAAGGGCGTGGTGGCTGCCGGTTCAGACAGGACGTTGAACAGGCCTATGCTTTGCGGGGAAAAGTTTCCCTTATGCCTGTGGGGGCGCACTCTACCAGATCTCTGAGTACGTCTTGGGCCTGTCGTCATGGGGCTTCTGTGGCCCAGGTGTGTAGGGCGGCGACTTGGTCGACCGTGCACACCTTCACTCTGTTCCACAGAGTGGATGTTCAAGCATCGGCAGATGCTTCCTTTGGCCGCAAGGTTCTTAGTGCGGCGGTCCCTTAGGGTCCCTGGTTTTGGTCCTTTGGGCTGTTTGGGATTTCTTTGTATCCCTGGGTTATTTGTTTTTTTCCTGGGTTATTGCTCCCGTTGAGCAAATTTTTTCTAGTGTTGCCCAGCTGGTTTCCTTCCTTTGGTAAGGTTACTTTCTTGATGTGGAGACTGCGTTGCCTTTAGGCGCGGCTGCGTTTCCCACCCCTCATGTTTGCACTGCTTTGGGACGTTCCCATTGTGACGAATATGAAGATGGCGGCGACTGTCGGAGGACGTAAGAGAAAACTGAATTTTTGTAAAATCTTACCTGTAAAATTCCTTTCTCTGAGTCCTCCGACAGTCGCCGCCCCCGCCCCTCTTTTGGGGTTTAGGTACTCTACTGCTATTCCACTGAAGCAGGAAACAGGAAGCAGGAGGGTATAGACTGAGGGGACCACCCCCTGGGGTGGGGATATGTTAAACGCTTTAATATTGACATATTCTGTTGCCTAGCTACTCCTACGGAGCAAAGTCTAATACCCCATTGTGACGAATATGAAGATGGCGGCGACTGTCGGAGGACTCAGAGAAAGGAATTTTACAGGTAAGATTTTACAAAAATTCTGTTTTATTATTCATTAGCGCAGGTTGTTTGGTGCCGAACACCAACATTTTTTTTTTATTTATTATATTACAATTTATGATTTTGTGTTTCAAACTTTATTATACCCGAGATGTTATAAAGAAGAATGCACAGTAAAAAAAAAAAAATCATATGTAAATAGTTGGTTTGGGCAGCTCGTCTTTAAAAATTACATGCACAATAATGGTACTGCTTTCAGCACCTAAAATCGGAAACAATCATACCGCCAGGGCGGTTAAGGAACTGACAACATCCAGTCCTTTTTTTTTTTTTTTCCCTCTAAAGTATGAAGCAGTCATTACTGCCTTTTTTGGAACCCCAAGGTTCCTATTTTTGTCTTTTTTATTTTTTTTCTATATATTTTTTTTTTTGCTGCTGTTATTTTTCTGTATCCTTTCTTTTTATTATTTTTATCTTTATGGTATGCTGGTAAGTATTTTTGGATAAAATGGGAAGATAGACCACTTGTACCATCCTTACGTTGGCTGAATAGCTCTAAACATGATAAAATAAGTATTAAATATTTAGTACCTTTTGCACAGGTTGGACAAAATATGTCCTTGAGATACTGGAACGAACATTCCAGGTATCTTAAAGATGCTTTAAATATGGAGTACTTTCAGATAGTGAGATATGTCGGTAATATCCTCAATGTATTAATTATTTAACATGACTCTTAAATGTTTGTCTCTGAATGTTAAAGGCCTTAACCATCTGGCAAAAAGATTTTCTATGTGGAAGGAAGCTGAAAGAGCGCATGCTGATATACTTGGTATACGAGAGACACAATTTCTGGCCTTAACCACTTCCCGCCCGCCCTATTACAAAATGACGGCGGGAATGTGGTTGTGTTATCCTGACCGGACGTCATATGACGGCGGCAGGATAACACAGCTCTGGGCACCCCCCGGGGGCGCGCAGAGCGGCGACCGGTGATGCGAGGTTTCAGTCTGACACCCTGCATCTCTGATCTCGGTAAAGAGCCTCTGACGGAGGCTCTGTACCATGTGATCAGCCGTGTCCAATCAACGGCTCGTCACATAGTAAATAGGAACAGCCGTTGATCGGCTTTCCTTAGTTCGTGCCTGACAGGCACGAGTAAAGGAGCGCCGATCGGCGGCTCCCCTGACAGGGGGGGGGGGGGTCGGCACTGGTAATCAGATCATTCATTACCAGTGCACAGACCCTTGGGGGGGGGGATGCCACTAGATCCACCAGGGATGCCCACTATGACCCCAGGGATGCCCACTATGGCCACCAGGGATGGCAATCAGGGCTCAGGGAGCCCCCCATTGCCCTCCCCATCAGTGATGCCCACCAGTGTCCTCCCTATCAGTGCTACCCACAAGTGCCCATCATTGCCATCCTTTAGTGTCGCCCACCAGTGCCCATTATTGCCCACCAGTGCCGCCTATCAGTGCCCATCAGTGCTGCCAGTCAGTGCCACCCATCAGTGCCCACCAGTGCCGCCTATCAGTGCCCATTAGTGCCACCTATCAATGCCCATCAGTGCCACCTATCAGTGTCCATCAATGCCGCCTATCAGTGCCCAGCAGTGCCGCCTATCAGTGCCCACCAATGCTGCATATCTGTGCTACCTATCAGTGCCACATATCAGTGCTGCCTATCAGTGCCACCCTGTCAGTGCAGTCTCATCAGTGCTCACCAGTGCAGGAAAAAAACGTATTTATTTACAAAATTGTATAACATAAACAAAAAAACTTTTTTTTTTTCAAACTTTTCGGTCTTTTTTTATTTGTTTAGCAAAAAGTAAAAATCGCACAGGTGATCAAATACCACCAAAAGAAAGCTCTATTTGTGGGGGGGAAAATGACGTAAATTTGGTGTAGGTACAGTGTTGCATGACCGCGCAATTGTCATTCAAATTGCAACAGCGCTAAAAGGGGAAAATTGGCCTAGGCAGGAAGGGAGGGAAGTGCCCTGTATTAAAGTGGTTAAAACCCCCGAGATGTTATCACCCTAAATAGCCAATATTTTTTTTTTTGCTAATGCTCCGGAAAAGAAAAGAAGAGTGTTATTGGCCTTTAGAGATACCTTGGACTTTCAGCTTAAAAACTCCATTTGAGACGAGGAAGGGCGATATACAGTTGTGGTCTGTGATATCAATTCAAGACCTTACACATTGGTAGCCTTGTATGCTCCTAATAGGCATAAAATGCGGTTCCTTTGGAGACTATTAAAAAGGGTAACTGCCAATGTGTATGGTCATCTTCTTATGAGTGGGGATTTTAACTTGACAGTGAATCCCTCCATAGACTCGACGTCTAAGAATACGGGCAGCGATCCATCTTTAAAAAGTTTGCTGTATGATGAAAATCTTTATGATGTATGGAGGTGCTATCATGCCAATGAGCGGGATTACACCTTTTTTTTCTTATAGACACCATACGTATTCTCGTATAGATCTATTCTTAACCACTTGCCGACCGCCGCAAGTACATATACTGTGGCAGTCAGCACCGGCCAGGCAAAGTGACGTACCGGTACGTCACTAGCCTGTCACTCGCTTGTGAGCCAATAGCAGGCGAGCGCGCCCGGCTCGTTCCCTAACAAGTCAGTGCGTGTGACCGGCGTACCCGATGTCCGCAGGTCACTCGCAATCGTTCGCCGGGAAGGGAGAAAGGCAAGCGGCTAATGTAAACAAGCCGCCTGTCATTTTCCCCTGTGTAAAAATGGGAGATCAGACGGTTCTACTATGTAGGACCGTTGATCTCTGTTTTTACCCTAGTAGCCATGTCCAATCACAGTTAGAAACACGCCCCTAGGACACACTTAACCCCTCCCTCTCCAATACAGTTAACCCCTTCCCTGTCAGTGTCATTTTTACAGTAACAGTGCATATGTATGGCACTGATTACTGCAGTAATGTCACTGGTAACCCCAAAAGTGTCAAAAATGTCAGTCAAGGGTCCGATCTGTCCGCCACAATGTTGCAGCCCCGCAAAAAAAAATCGCAGATCGCCGCCATTACTGGTTAAAAAAAAAACACCAAAAATGACAAAAATCTTTCCCTTTGTTAGTAAACGCGATAACTTTTGCGCAAACCAATCAAAATACGCTTTTTGCGACTTTTTTTTTTTTTTTTTACCAAACATATGTAGCATAAAACAAATTGGCCGAAAATGTTAAAAAAATTTGATTTTTACTTTTTTTTGGGGGGAATTTTATATAAAAAAATTTGAAAAATATTGTTATTTTTGCAAAATTGACGCTCTTTTTTTGTTTATGGCGCATGATCAAAAAATCGCACAGGTGATTAAATACCACCAAAAGAAAGCTCTGTTTGTGGGGAAAAAAAGGACGTCAAATTCGTTTAGGTACAGCGTCGTATGACCGCGCAATTGTCCGTTAAAGTCACGCAGTAAAAAATTGCAAAAAAACCCCTGGTCAGGAAGGGGGTAAAATCTTCCGGGGCTTAAGTGGTTAACGGATCAATGGCTATTACAAAAAGTTATATACAGTGCATTGCGAAAGTATTCGGCCCCCTTGAACTTTTCAACCTTTTGCCACATTTCAGGCTTCAAACATAAAGATATAAAACTGTAATTTTTTGTGAAGAATTAACAAGTGGGACACAATCATGAAGTGGAACGAAATTTATTGTATATTTCAAACTTTTTTAACAAATAAAAAACTGAAAAATTGGGCGTGCAAAATTATTCAGCCCCCTTCAGTTAATACTTTGTAGCGCCACCTTTTGCTGTGATTACAGCTGTAAGTCGCTTGGGGTATGTCTCTATCAGTTTTGCACATCGAGAGTCTGAAATTTTTACCCATTCCTCCTTGCAAAACAGCTCGAGCTCAGTGAGGTTGGATGGAGAGCATTTGTGAACAGCAGTTTTCGGTTCTTTCCACAGATTCTCGATTGGATTCAGGTCTGGACTTTGACTTGGCCATTCTAACACCTGGATATGTTTATTTGTGAACCATTCCATTGTAGATTTTGCTTTATGTTTTGGATCATTGTCTTGTTGGAAGACAAATCTCCGTCCCAGTCTCAGGTCTTTTGCAGACTCCATCAGGTTTTCTTCCAGAATGGTCCTGTATTTGGCTCCATCCATCTTCCCATCAATTTTAACCATCTTCCCTGTCCCTGCTAAAGAAAATCAGGCCCAAACCATGATGCTGCTACCACCATGTTTGACAGTGGGGATGGTGTGTTCAGGGTGATGAGCGGTGTTGCTTTTACGCCAAACATAACGTTTTGCATTGTTGCCAAAAAGATCGATTTTGGTTTCATCTGACCAGAGCACCTTCTTCCACATGTTTGGTGTGTCTCCCAGGTGGCTTGTGGCAAACTTTAAACGACACTTTTTATGGATATCTTTAAGAAATGGCTTTCTTCTTGCCACTCTTCCATAAAGGCCAGATTTGTGCAGTATACGACTGATTGTTGTCCAATGGACAGTCTCCCACCTCAGCTGTAGATCTCTGCAGTTCATCCAGAGTGATCATGGGCCTCTTGGCTGCATCTCTGATCAGTCTTCTCCTTGTATGAGCTGAAAGTTTAGAGGGACGGCCAGGTCTTTGTAGGTTTGCAGTGGTCTGATACTCTTTCCATTTCAATATTATCGCTTGCACAGTGCTCCTTGGAATGTTTAAAGATTGGGAAATCTTTTTGTATCCAAATCTGGCTTTAAACTTCTCCACAACAGTATCTCGGACCTGCCTGGTGTGTTCCTTGTTCTTCATGATGCTCTCTGCGCTTTAAACGGACCTCTGAGACTATCACAGTACAGGTGCATTTATACGGAGACTTGATTACACACAGGTGGATTCTATTTATCATCATTAGTCATTTAGGTCAACATTGGATCATTCAGAGATCCTCAATGAACTTCTGGAGAGAGTTTGCTGCACTGAAAGTAAAAGGGGCTGAATAATTTTGCACACCCAATTTTTCAGTTTTTTATTTGTTAACAAAGTTTGAAATATCCAATAAATTTCATTCCACTTCATGATTGTGTCCCACTTGTTACTGATTCTTCACAAAAAAATTAGTTTTATATCTTTGTTTGAAGCCGGAAATGTGGCAAAAGGTCGCAAAGTTCAAGGGGGCCGAATACTTTCGCAAGGCACTGTATCTACCACTATAAATTATATCACATGGTCGGATCACTCCGCTATAAAATTGGTGTTGGAGGAGGGGGCCCAACCTCCCAACATCTTAGGGAATTTTTTTTGTATAATACAAACTTGGTCACCAATTTGTATACCTTGTGGAATGCCCACAAGGCATATATGAGGGGAATTCTGATTCAGCAGGGAGCAAAACAAAAAAGAATATACAACTCTTGATTAAACACTTTGACAGCCCAAATACATGCTTTGGATGCTTTAAATTAAACAACCCCTACTCTAGAGACTGGAAATTCTTTACAGTGGCTCAGAAATTATTTAAGACTACACTTAATACTTAGATATGATATGCATCTTCGATGCCTAAAACTTGGGTATTATGCAAATGCCAACAGAGCAGGGAACATGTTAGGGTATTTTAGTTTTCTTCCTCACACCCTTAAGTTTATTTGCTATTTATTCCCCTCATATCTCAACACAACATGGTAAACCCTCAGGAGATTGCTGATCAATTTGCAGATTTTTATTGTAGGTTGTAAAATCTTCGAGGATCAGCATACCCCTCAACCTACGGTTGATAGTATTCATTCGTTTTTGACCGATTTAGATCTTCCACGTTTTACTGAAGACCAACTTAATATTTTGAATGAGCCATTTACAGCTGTTGAAATTTCGAAGTGGGAAATCGTCGGGGCCTGACGGCCTACCTGCGAATATTATAAATTTTTCTATCCATTAGTAACTTTTGCAATTTATGGACATCTGCAGGACAGCAGTATCGGGAATTCCCTTCCCGGCTGAGATGTTGGGAGCATACATAGTGACGTTACCCAAACCTGGGAAAGAGCCTAATATTCTGTCAAATTTTAGGCCGATTTCTTTGTTAAATATGCATATAAAAATATATGCTAAAGTACTAGCAAATCGTCTAGCAAAGGTAACTCCATATTTAATTAAGAAAGACCAGATGGGGTTCATGAAGGGTAAGCAGCCTTCTGATGCCACCAGAAGTATATTTAATATTATGTACCATGCGGAGACCTATTGAACGTCTTCTCTGCTTCTGTCAATTGATGCAGAGAAAGTGTTAGACAGGATCCACATGCAACAGGTATTGGGCAAGTTTGGGATGGGGGGATCCATAATATCTGCCATTCAAGCCTTGTACTCTTGTCCCTCGGCCAGGATTTTGACCTCTGGCTTATTATCTAAGCCATTTACCATCACGAATGGCACACGCCAAGGTTGCCCTTTGTCCCCAACTATGTTCAACTTGCTTATTGAACCATTGGCGGAAAAAATTCGCTCTGATTCTAAAATAACATGGTTTCATTTTTTGGATCAGGAACATGTTATCAACTTGTTTGCTGATGATGTCATTTTGTCATTAACCATATAATGTCTCTCCCAAGGGTATATGAGGTACTAGAGCAATTTAGTACAGTGTCATATTGTAAAGTTAATCATTATAAGTCCTTAATCTTGGATCTGGGTGCTGCTCCTAAAGACATCAGTGTTTTGAAGTCACAGTTCCAGTTTCTCTGGAGCCCCACGGGTATCTCATATTTGGGGATTATATTGACTAGTCCTTTTTCATCTTTAATTGGTTCTAATTATGGACCGTTTGTATCCCAATTAAGCACACAACTTGATAACATGGCGCAACATGAACTTACATGGTCTGGTAGGTTAGCAGCCCTTAAAATGATAGTTCTTCCCCAAATATTGTACTTGTTTAGAGCACTGCCTATTTCAGTTCCTTCCTATTATTTTAGGAAACTTACCCAGCTGTTAAAAATATTTTTTTTTTGTGGGGAACGTAAATCAGTGGGTGGGATGGGGTACATCGATATACAGGATTATTATTGGGCAGCTAGGTAGGACCAACTGAAGCATTGTCTTCATGACTTAGAAAGCCCTAAGTGGATAGAGATAGAGGCCCATGTGTCACCCACCTGGGATCTGCGTTCATTGTTATTGGGCTATATTTGGAGACCCTGGGATATTAACCTATTCGCCCTTTCTGTTAGGGTATCTCTTTTTTGGCATGGAGGAAATTGGTGTGTCAACCTTATAGCTACCCGGCCTCTCCATTACCTCAGATATCTATTCAGATACTGGAAAGAATGATCCCTATGTTTTTTATACTAATCAGTTTACAGATTGTGGGGTGATTACAACAGCTTTTAGACAATGCTGTATTTAAGACATGGCAATCTTTACAAGGTGCATTTCAGCTACCTATATCAGCCCAATATTCTTACATTAGGATAAAACTTTTTTTTTTTTTTTTTTTCTAAAAATCCCTTTTCTAACCTCACTCTTCCTCTAGAGATTTCAGGATTCTATTTTGGTTCACAAGTTCAATCCAAGGAATATCTATTTTTTATAGACCTTTACAGGAAAAGTGTATAACGTTTAAGTCCAGCAGTATGACATTATAGGAAAAGGATCTTCAATTAGACTGTTCCATGAAAAAATGGCAAACGGCCTTTGAGGCTACACATTCTTATTCCCACTGCATAAATCACTGGGAAATTATGTTCAAATTAACTCATAGGTGGTATTATACCCCTTATAGAATTGCAAAATTTTTCCCAGGTACGTCTTCAGATTGCTGGCTATGATGTAGTGGACAGGGGACACTGATACACCTAATGTGAGACTGTCCAAGTCTCACTAGCTATTGGAATAGAATATTCAGCCTATTGGGAACTATCACAGGAATATTAATACCCACCAATCCGGGTTTAGCCATTCTCAATCTAGGAATAGATTTATATCCAAAATATATGATACCAGCAGTAACCCATGTCTTGTTGGCTGCTCAAAATGTTATACTTAGGAAGTGGAAATCTTTGGAATCGCCTAATGCCGCAGAGGTTTTACAAGCGATACAAGCTAATTATGAGTATGAAAGCTTATTAGCATTAAATAGTTCTACCGCCCTACAATTTGATAAAAGCTGGTCAATATGGTTGAATAGACTAAGTTCCTGAACTTTTAATAAAGGATGGTCGATATGGAGGAATAGATTTTAATCCCTGAATTTCTTTAGTGAAAATTTCAGGCTACCTTTTCTGTTTTCCATTTATATGTTTTTGCTGCTTTTTTTTTTTTTTTCCTCCTTTCTCTTCTTTTCTTCTTTTTCTTTTTCTTATAGTATTTTATTTAATTTTAAAGGTCTTACAGATATAATAGGGTACAAACTTAGCAGTTATGGAAGAGGGAATTTCCATGGGAGTTCTAAAAGGATGATTTGCGAGAGATAGATAGATAGATATATACACACAGTTACAGCAGGGGGACTTCAAAAGAGAAATTGGAGGGTAAGGTCCCCCTGGCCACAACGAGAGACCTGGTGGCTGTTCGGTACTATTTAAGTGTTATTTGAGAGCTGTGACTTAGTTATACATGTCTTTTGTGAAACGTTTTTTTTTTCTCCCCTTTCCCATGGATATGCTTTATGGATATTGTACACCCTAAATAATGTATATGAAGATGTTATGTATTGAGATAAGACTTGCTTTAAAAATCTAATAAAAATGATTGAAAACAGAAAATACAGTGGTATGTACACCAGGGTGTTGTGGAAATTGGATGGCATATAAATAGGCCAAAGTAAAAAAAACTCATGAAATCTGCTACAAACGGACCAATTGTCCAAAAGATCAGATATAAACCACCTATCGATCAACTGGACAAAAAGACCTGCATATAAACAGTGACACTCTGGCAATAAATCAGACTAAACAAATGGGGGAAAACGTATAATCACCAGCTAAACCCAGATCAATAATCTCCAATGTCAAGTACATAATAAATTAAATTTAATTAAATTAAATATATATGTGAGGATAAAACTTTTTGACTTTGGCTTGTTGGTGTGCTGTCCCATTTTTGTGGCATTTTGGTTCTTGTGATAAAAGTTAAGAGTAATTTAAATGCTGTAAAGATGTATAAGATAAAGCAGTCCTGGGTGGATGTGGAAGGAGGTTCAATGAAAGTTTGGTGTTCATCTGAGTGTGGATAGACAATCTCGAGCTTGTTGGCACAGAAAAGTCAGGGTAGAAATAAGATCTGAGTGGTATAGTTCTTCACCGGAACAGAGTAGTTTAACGATTAGCGGTGAGTTATGGGGCAGCTTGCAAATTGAAATAGATGGAGGGTAATTTTCCTTTAGACCCAAGAGGCCAAGACCAGACCAAGCGTTTATCTGCGGGTGCTGGATGGGGTGACATAGATCTTCTTGGGTATGAGATGGTAATATGCTCCAAACGGTGGTAGGAGTAGCATCAATATTAATAACAAAAAAAGAATGAAAAAGTAATGGCATAATGGATAAGAAAGAAGGTCATATTCGACCTGTAGAGCAGCGAGCACTACATATCCATTGGGGTATTGAGTACGTTGGAAGGTACTCTTAGTCGGCAACAAAGGCCTGGTGGTGGCTTTGATTTCTTGGCAACAACCTGCCAGTCTGGTTGCACATGCCTGGGTTGGTGGGGGTTGAGTTTCAGAAGTTGTGGGTTGGAGATCGGGGACAATTCCCCATTGACAAAGGAAGTGCAGTCCCTACTCAACAGTAGAGATGGTGGTGGACATTCTCTAGTGTGTCACACACACACACACAGTTTGGCTGGGTACTTCCACTTGTACATTATTTAGCTGTTTCGCAGGGCTTTGGTAATAGAATTAAGGTTGTGTCTGAGTTGCAGGGTGTGTTGGGAGAAATCCAGGAGGACCTGCACTGTGGATGCTTGTTCAGGGAGTTGGTCAGTACAGTGGAAAGCTTCCAGAATTTTTTCTTTAGCTTGGAATAAGTGGATTCTTATCAGGACATTGCAGGGTATTTCTTGGGGCAGGAAAGAAGGCTTCGGAATGTGTTGGATTCTGTCTATAGTGAGATCTGCCAAGGAAAGGTTGGGCAGCACTGATTTAAACAAGTCCCGCACAAAGTGTGGTAATTGGTGAGTCTGAACAGATTCCGTAATTACCCGAATTTTTAAATTATTGCGGCATGACCTATCCTCTAGGTCCGCTAGTTTAGTCTTGATGCGTTGCAGTTCCTCCTGTTGGGAGGTGTGGGAGTCAACCATGGTGTAAGATGAAGTGAATTCACTCATTTTACTGTTCAATGTTTTTATTGAATTTTTTTCATACAACAAGGAACAAACACACAAGACAATGGTGTAGAAAATGTCACGTTACATAGTAGCAATACATGACAACAACAACAAATGCCAAGAACTAAATCAGAAATCGGAACCAAAGCAAAAGTTGATAACATAGTTTCAACAGGAAGGAACATAATAGCAACTTTGGGACCACGTTGACCAGTTTTTGTGGAACTTTGGGCCACGAAGAAGCAAAAAAGCGTAAGCCTTTTCCAGGGAGTAATGATAATTGACTTGTCTGACAACCTCCAGATGGGAGGGTACGCTAGATTGTTTCCAATACCGCGCAATGGCGGTCCTACTACTACTGCTACTAATGTATGGACCATGACCGTTCTCTTGGGAGGCGGAAGTAAGTCGATTCCTAGATTGAGAAGGGCCAAAGCCGGATCCGGCTGTGTCTGGATACCAGTAACATCAGAAATAATTTCAAACACCTTGCCCCAAAAACTGGTCAGACTCTTACAGAACCAAAAAAACATGAAGAATCGTGCCAACCTGGTCACAGTTTCTCCAACATAGGGGGCTGTGAGATTGGTAAATTTTTGACAGACGATATGGTGTCAGGTACCAGCTCGTAATTAGTTTTTGCGCCTGTTCCCAGTGGGAAACACATTGGGTTGACCGGTAGGTTGTCCGGAGGGCCAATTGCCACTGTGTTTCCGTGGGTGTTATTCAGTGGCGGCCGGCCCATAGGGGGCGCAGGGGCGCCGCCCCCCCCCCCCCAAAAAAAGAAAAAGAAAAAAAAAAGATTTAAAAAAAAAAAAAAAAAAATTTTTGCCCACAAGGGGCGCCCGTCTCATTGGTGCCTATGGGGGTGGGGTTTTCCACCCGCAGAGGCGCCGATAGACGGCCTTCTGGGGCGTAACTGTAGCGCAGAGCTCTGCGCTCCACCACCCCTCTTTCGGCGTCCGCCGCATTGGTGCCGATGGGGGGTGGGGTTTTCCACCAGCAGAGGCGCCAATTGGCGGCCTTCTGGGGCGTAACTGTAGCGCAGAAAAATGCGCTACACCACCCCCTTTTGTGATGTCTTGGATCATGATTGGTCCAGACTCCAGCCTGGACCAATCATGATTCAGGACATCCATGGTGACCTCGTTGGGGGCGGTGCCGGTGCGTGCATCAGTCACTCACCGTCACCGCCCGGTCACTTTCCCGCCGCAGCCCGCGAAGAAGAGGAGTCGCGAGGAGGGGAGAAGCCGCCGCCAGGAGCCGAGCAGAAGAGGACGGACATCAGAGTCGCGAGGAGGGGAGAAGCCGCCGCCGGGAGCCGAGCCGTCGCCAGGTAAGTGCCTATTCCACCACCTGCGCCATGCCTGTGCCATGCCTATTCCACCACCTGCGCCATGCCTGTGCCATGCCTATTCCACCACCTGCGCCATGACCTTACCACCACCTGTGCCATGACCTTACCACCACCTGTGCCATGCCTGTACCATCTGTGCCATGCCTATTCCACCACCTGCGCCATGCCTGTGCCATGCCCATTCCACCACCAGCGCCATGCCTGTGCCATGCCTATTCCACCACCTGCGCCATGACCTTACCATCACCTGTGCCATGACCTTACCATCACCTGTGCCATGACCTTACCACCACCTGTGCCATGACCTTACCACCACCTGTGCCATTCCTGTACCATCTGTGCCATGCCTGTGCCATGCCCATTCCACCACCAGCGCCATGCCTGTGCCATGCCTATTCCACCACCTGCGCCATGCCTGTACCATCTGTGCCATGCCTATTCCACCACCTGTGCCATGACCTTACCATCACCTGTGCCATGACCTTACCATCACCTGTGCCATGACCTTACCATCACCTGTGCCATGCCTGTACCATCTGTGCCATGCCTATTCCACCACCTGCGCCATGCCTGTGCCATGCCCATTCCACCACCAGCGCCATGCCTGTGCCATGCCTATTCCACCACCTGCGCCATGCCTGTACCATCTGTGCCATGCCTATTCCACCACCTGTGCCATGACCTTACCATCACCTGTGCCATGACCTTACCACCACCTGTGCCATGACCTTACCACCACCTGTGCCATGCCTGTACCATCTGTGCCATGCCTATTCCACCACCTGCGCCATGCCTGTGCCATGCCCATTCCACCACCAGCGCCATGCCTGTGCCATGCCTATTCCACCACCTGCGCCATGCCTGTACCATCTGTGCCATGCCTATTCCACCACCTGTGCCATGACCTTACCATCACCTGTGCCATGACCTTACCATCACCTGTGCCATGACCTTACCATCACCTGTGCCATGCCTGTACCATCTGTGCCATGCCTATTCCACCACCTGCGCCATGCCTGTGCCATGCCTATTCCACCACCTGCGCCATGCCTGTACCATCTGTGCCATGCCTATTCCACCACCTGTGCCATGACCTTACCACCACCTGTGCCATGACCTTACCATCACCTGTGCCATGCCTGTACCATCTGTGCCATGCCTATTTCACCACCTGTGCCATGCCTGTACCATCTGTGCCATGCCTATTCCACCACCTGCGCCATGCCTGTGCCATGCCCATTCCACCACCAGCGCCATGCCTGTGCCATGCCTATTCCACCACCTGCGCCATGCCTGTGCCATGCCTATTCCACCACCTGCGCCATGCCTGTACCATCTGTGCCATGCCTATTCCACCTGTGCCATGACCTTACCATCACCTGTGCCATGACCTTACCATCACCTGTGCCATGCCTGTACCATCTGTGCCATGCCTATTCCACCACCTGCGCCATGCCTGTGCCATGCCTATTCCACCACCTGCGCCATGCCTGTGCCATGCCTATTCCACCACCTGCGCCATGCCTGTACCATCTGTGCCATGCCTATTCCACCACCTGTGCCATGACCTTACCATCACCTGTGCCATGACCTTACCATCACCGGTGCCATGCCTGTACCATCTGTGCCATGCCTATTCCACCACCTGCGCCATGCCTGTGCCATGCCTATTCCACCACCTGCGCCATGCCTGTGCCATGCCTATTCCACCACCTGCGCCATGCCTGTGCCATGCCTATTCCACCACCTGCGCCATGCCTGTACCATCTGTGCCATGCCTATTCCACCACCTGTGCTATGACCTTACCACCACCTGTGCCATGACCTTACCATCACCTGTGCCATGACCTTACCATCACCTGTGCCATGCCTGTACCATCTGTGCCATGCCTATTCCACCACCTGTGCCATGCCTGTACCATCTGTGCCATGCCTATTCCACCACCTGTGCCATGCCTGTGCCATGCCCATTCCACCACCAGCGCCATGCCTGTGCCATGCCTATTCCACCACCTGCGCCATGCCTGTGCCATGCCTATTCCACCACCTGCGCCATGCCTGTACCATCTGTGCCATGCCTATTCCACCACCTGTGCCATGACCTTAACATCACCTGTGCCATGACCTTACCATCACCTGTGCCATGCCTGTACCATCTGTGCCATGCCTATTCCACCACCTGCGCCATGCCTGTGCCATGCCTATTCCACCACCTGCGCCATGCCTGTGCCATGCCTATTCCACCACCTGCGCCATGCCTGTACCATCTGTGCCATGCCTATTCCACCACCTGTGCCATGACCTTACCACCACCTGTGCCATGACCTTACCATCACCTGTGCCATGACCTTACCATCACCTGTGCCATGCCTGTACCATCTGTGCCATGCCTATTCCACCACCTGTGCCATGCCTGTACCATCTGTGCCATGCCTATTCCACCACCTGCGCCATGCCTGTGCCATGCCCATTCCACCACCAGCGCCATGCCTGTGCCATGCCTATTCCACCACCTGCGCCATGCCTGTGCCATGCCTATTCCACCACCTGTGCCATGACCTTACCATCACCTGTGCCATGCCTATTCCATCACCTGTGCCATGCCTGTACCATCTGTGCCATGCCTATTCCATCACCTGCGCCATGCCTGTACCATCTGCGCCATGCCTATTCCACCACCTGTGCCATGCCTGTACCATCTGTGCCATGCCTATTCCACCACCTGTGCCATGCCTGTGCCATGCCTATTCCACCACCTGCGCCATGCCTGTACCATCTGTGCCATGCCTATTCCATCACCTGTGCCAAGCCTGTGCCATGCCTATTCCACCACCTGTGCCATGCCTGTACCATCTGTGCCATGCCTATTCCACCACCTGCGCCATGCCTGTGCCATGCCTATTCCACCACCTGCGCCATGCCTGTACCATCTGTGCCATGCCTATTACATCACCTGTGCCATGCCTATTCCACCACCTGCGCCATGCCTGTACCATCTGTGCCATGCCTATTCCACCACCTGTGCCATGACCTTACCATCACCTGTGCCATGACCTTACCATCACCTGTGCCATGCCTGTACCATCTGTGCCATGCCTATTCCACCACCTGTGCCATGCCTGTACCATCTGTGCCATGCCTATTCCACCACCTGCGCCATGCCTGTGCCATGCCCATTCCACCACCAGCGCCATGCCTGTGCCATGCCTATTCCACCACCTGCGCCATGCCTGTGCCATGCCTATTCCACCACCTGTGCCATGACCTTACCATCACCTGTGCCATGCCTATTCCATCACCTGTGCCATGCCTGTACCATCTGTGCCATGCCTATTCCATCACCTGCGCCATGCCTGTACCATCTGCGCCATGCCTATTCCACCACCTGTGCCATGCCTGTACCATCTGTGCCATGCCTATTCCACCACCTGCGCCATGCCTGTGCCATGCCTATTCCACCACCTGTGCCATGCCTGTACCATCTGTGCCATGCCTATTCCATCACCTGTGCCAAGCCTGTGCCATGCCTATTCCACCACCTGTGCCATGCCTGTACCATCTGTGCCATGCCTATTCCACCACCTGCGCCATGCCTGTGCCATGCCTATTCCACCACCTGCGCCATGCCTGTACCATCTGTGCCATGCCTATTACATCACCTGTGCCATGCCTGTGCCATGCCTATTCCACCACCTGCGCCATGCCTGTACCATCTGTGCCATGCCTATTCCACCACCTGTGCCATGACCTTACCATCACCTGTGCCATGACCTTACCATCACCTGTGCCATGCCTGTACCATCTGTGCCATGCCTATTCCATCACCTGCGCCATGCCTGTACCATCTGCGGCATGCCTATTCCATCACCTGTGCCATGCCTATTCCATCACCTGTGCCATGCCTATTCAATCACCTGCGCCATGCCTGTACCATCTGTGCCATGCCTATTCCACCACCTGTGCCATGACCTTACCATCACCTGTGCCATGCCTATTCCATCACCTGTGCCATGCCTGTAACATCTGTGCCATGCCTATTCCATCACCTGCGCCATGCCTGTACCATCTGCGGCATGCCTATTCCACCACCTGTGCCATGCCTGTACCATCTGTGCCATGCCTATTCCACCACCTGCGCCATGCCTGTACCATCTGTGCCATGCCTATTCCATCACCTGTGCCATGCCTATTCCACCACCTGCGCCATGCCTGTACCATCTGTGCCATGCCTATTCCATCACCTGTGCCATGCCTATTCCACCACCTGCGCCATGCCTGTACCATCTGTGCCATGCCTATTCCACCACCTGTGCCATGACCTTACCATCACCTGTGCCATGCCTGTACCACCTGCGCCATGCCTATTCCACCACCTGCGCCATGCCTGTGCCATGCCTATTCCACCACCTGTGCCATGACCTTACCATCACCTGTGCCATGCCTATTCCATCACCTGTGCCATGCCTGTACCATCTGTGCCATGCCTATTCCATCACCTGCGCCATGCCTGTACCATCTGCGCCATGCCTATTCCACCACCTGTGCCATGCCTGTACCATCTGTGCCATGCCTATTCCACCACCTGCGCCATGCCTGTGCCATGCCTATTCCACCACCTGCGCCATGCCTGTACCATCTGTGCCATGCCTATTCCATCACCTGTGCCAAGCCTGTGCCATGCCTATTCCACCACCTGTGCCATGCCTGTACCATCTGTGCCATGCCTATTCCACCACCTGCGCCATGCCTGTGCCATGCCTATTCCACCACCTGCGCCATGCCTGTACCATCTGTGCCATGCCTATTACATCACCTGTGCCATGCCTATTCCACCACCTGCGCCATGCCTGTACCATCTGTGCCATGCCTATTCCACCACCTGTGCCATGACCTTACCATCACCTGTGCCATGACCTTACCATCACCTGTGCCATGACTGTACCATCTGTGCCATGCCTATTCCACCACCTGTGCCATGCCTGTACCATCTGTGCCATGCCTATTCCACCACCTGCGCCATGCCTGTGCCATGCCCATTCCACCACCAGCGCCATGCCTGTGCCATGCCTATTCCACCACCTGCGCCATGCCTGTGCCATGCCTATTCCACCACCTGTGCCATGACCTTACCATCACCTGTGCCATGCCTATTCCATCACCTGTGCCATGCCTGTACCATCTGTGCCATGCCTATTACATCACCTGTGCCATGCCTGTGCCATGCCTATTCCACCACCTGCGCCATGCCTGTACCATCTGTGCCATGCCTATTCCACCACCTGTGCCATGACCTTACCATCACCTGTGCCATGACCTTACCATCACCTGTGCCATGCCTGTACCATCTGTGCCATGCCTATTCCATCACCTGCGCCATGCCTGTACCATCTGCGGCATGCCTATTCCATCACCTGTGCCATGCCTATTCCATCACCTGTGCCATGCCTATTCAATCACCTGCGCCATGCCTGTACCATCTGTGCCATGCCTATTCCACCACCTGTGCCATGACCTTACCATCACCTGTGCCATGCCTATTCCATCACCTGTGCCATGCCTATTCCATCACCTGTGCCATGCCTGTAACATCTGTGCCATGCCTATTCCATCACCTGCGCCATGCCTGTACCATCTGCGGCATGCCTATTCCACCACCTGTGCCATGCCTGTACCATCTGTGCCATGCCTATTCCACCACCTGCGCCATGCCTGTACCATCTGTGCCATGCCTATTCCATCACCTGTGCCATGCCTATTCCACCACCTGCGCCATGCCTGTACCATCTGTGCCATGCCTATTCCATCACCTGTGCCATGCCTATTCCACCACCTGCGCCATGCCTGTACCATCTGTGCCATGCCTATTCCACCACCTGTGCCATGACCTTACCATCACCTGTGCCATGCCTGTACCACCTGCGCCATGCCTATTCCACCACCTGCGCCATGCCTGTGCCATGCCTATTCCACCACCTGTGCCATGACCTTACCATCACCTGTGCCATGCCTATTCCATCACCTGTGCCATGCCTGTACCATCTGTGCCATGCCTATTCCATCACCTGCGCCATGCCTGTACCATCTGCGCCATGCCTATTCCACCACCTGTGCCATGCCTGTACCATCTGTGCCATGCCTATTCCACCACCTGCGCCATGCCTGTGCCATGCCTATTCCACCACCTGTGCCATGCCTGTACCATCTGTGCCATGCCTATTCCATCACCTGTGCCAAGCCTGTGCCATGCCTATTCCACCACCTGTGCCATGCCTGTACCATCTGTGCCATGCCTATTCCACCACCTGTGCCATGACCTTACCATCACCTGTGCCATGACCTTACCATCACCTGTGCCATGCCTGTACCATCTGTGCCATGCCTATTCCATCACCTGCGCCATGCCTGTACCATCTGCGGCATGCCTATTCCATCACCTGTGCCATGCCTATTCCATCACCTGTGCCATGCCTATTCAATCACCTGCGCCATGCCTGTACCATCTGTGCCATGCCTATTCCACCACCTGTGCCATGACCTTACCATCACCTGTGCCATGCCTATTCCATCACCTGTGCCATGCCTGTAACATCTGTGCCATGCCTATTCCATCACCTGCGCCATGCCTGTACCATCTGCGGCATGCCTATTCCACCACCTGTGCCATGCCTGTACCATCTGTGCCATGCCTATTCCACCACCTGCGCCATGCCTGTACCATCTGTGCCATGCCTATTCCATCACCTGTGCCATGCCTATTCCACCACCTGCGCCATGCCTGTACCATCTGTGCCATGCCTATTCCATCACCTGTGCCATGCCTATTCCACCACCTGCGCCATGCCTGTACCATCTGTGCCATGCCTATTCCACCACCTGTGCCATGACCTTACCATCACCTGTGCCATGCCTGTACCACCTGCGCCATGCCTATTCCACCACCTGCGCCATGCCTGTGCCATGCCTATTCCACCACCTGTGCCATGACCTTACCATCACCTGTGCCATGCCTATTCCATCACCTGTGCCATGCCTGTACCATCTGTGCCATGCCTATTCCATCACCTGCGCCATGCCTGTACCATCTGCGCCATGCCTATTCCACCACCTGTGCCATGCCTGTACCATCTGTGCCATGCCTATTCCACCACCTGCGCCATGCCTGTGCCATGCCTATTCCACCACCTGCGCCATGCCTGTACCATCTGTGCCATGCCTATTCCATCACCTGTGCCAAGCCTGTGCCATGCCTATTCCACCACCTGTGCCATGCCTGTACCATCTGTGCCATGCCTATTCCACCACCTGCGCCATGCCTGTGCCATGCCTATTCCACCACCTGCGCCATGCCTGTACCATCTGTGCCATGCCTATTACATCACCTGTGCCATGCCTATTCCACCACCTGCGCCATGCCTGTACCATCTGTGCCATGCCTATTCCACCACCTGTGCCATGACCTTACCATCACCTGTGCCATGACCTTACCATCACCTGTGCCATGCCTGTACCATCTGTGCCATGCCTGTACCATCTGTGCCATGCCTATTCCACCACCTGCGCCATGCCTGTGCCATGCCCATTCCACCACCAGCGCCATGCCTGTGCCATGCCTATTCCACCACCTGCGCCATGCCTGTGCCATGCCTATTCCACCACCTGTGCCATGACCTTACCATCACCTGTGCCATGCCTATTCCATCACCTGTGCCATGCCTGTACCATCTGTGCCATGCCTATTCCATCACCTGCGCCATGCCTGTACCATCTGCGCCATGCCTATTCCACCACCTGTGCCATGCCTGTACCATCTGTGCCATGCCTATTCCACCACCTGCGCCATGCCTGTGCCATGCCTATTCCACCACCTGCGCCATGCCTGTACCATCTGTGCCATGCCTATTCCATCACCTGTGCCAAGCCTGTGCCATGCCTATTCCACCACCTGTGCCATGCCTGTACCATCTGTGCCATGCCTATTCCACCACCTGCGCCATGCCTGTGCCATGCCTATTCCACCACCTGCGCCATGCCTGTACCATCTGTGCCATGCCTATTACATCACCTGTGCCATGCCTGTGCCATGCCTATTCCACCACCTGCGCCATGCCTGTACCATCTGTGCCATGCCTATTCCACCACCTGTGCCATGACCTTACCATCACCTGTGCCATGACCTTACCATCACCTGTGCCATGCCTGTACCATCTGTGCCATGCCTATTCCATCACCTGCGCCATGCCTGTACCATCTGCGGCATGCCTATTCCATCACCTGTGCCATGCCTATTCCATCACCTGTGCCATGCCTATTCAATCACCTGCGCCATGCCTGTACCATCTGTGCCATGCCTATTCCACCACCTGTGCCATGACCTTACCATCACCTGTGCCATGCCTATTCCATCACCTGTGCCATGCCTGTAACATCTGTGCCATGCCTATTCCATCACCTGCGCCATGCCTGTACCATCTGCGGCATGCCTATTCCACCACCTGTGCCATGCCTGTACCATCTGTGCCATGCCTATTCCACCACCTGCGCCATGCCTGTACCATCTGTGCCATGCCTATTCCATCACCTGTGCCATGCCTATTCCACCACCTGCGCCATGCCTGTACCATCTGTGCCATGCCTATTCCATCACCTGTGCCATGCCTATTCCACCACCTGCGCCATGCCTGTACCATCTGTGCCATGCCTATTCCACCACCTGTGCCATGACCTTACCATCACCTGTGCCATGCCTGTACCACCTGCGCCATGCCTATTCCACCACCTGCGCCATGCCTATTCCACCACCTGTGCCATGGCCTTACCATCACCTGTGCCATGCCTATTCCATCACCTGCCCCATGCCTGTACCATCTGTGCCATGCCTATTCCACCACCTGTGCCATGACCTTACCATCACCTGTGCCATGCCTGTACCATCTGTGCCATGCCTATTCCACCACCTGCGCCATGCCTATTCCACCACCTGTGCCATGACCTTACCATCACCTGTGCCATGCCTATTCCATCACCTGCGCCATGCCTGTACCATCTGTGCCATGCCTATTCCACCACCTGTGCCATGACCTTACCATCACCTGTGCCATGCCTATTCCATCACCTGTGTCATGCCTATTCCACCACCTGTGCCATGACCTTACCATCACCTGTGCCATGCCTATTCCATCACCTGTGCCATGCCTATTCCATCACCTGCGCCATGCCTGTACCATCTGTGCCATGCCAATTCCACCACCTGTGCCATGACCTTACCATCACCTGTGCCATGCCTATTCCATCACCTGTGCCATGCCTGTACCATCTGTTCCATGCCTATTCCATCACCTGCGCCATGCCTGTACCATCTGTGCCATGCCTATTCCACCACCTGTGCCATGACCTTACCATCACCTGTGCCATGCCTATTCCATCACCTGTGCCATGCCTGTACCATCTGTTCCATGCCTATTCCATCACCTGTGCCATGCCTGTACCATCTGTGCCATGCCTATTCCACCACCTGTGCCATGCCTGTACCATCTGTGCCATGCCTATTCCATCACCTGTGCCATGCCTATACCATCTGTGCCATGCCTATTCCACCACCTGCGCCATGCCTGTGCCATGCCTATTCCACCACCTGCGCCATGCCTGTACCATCTGTGCCATGCCTATTCCACCACCTGTGCCATGCCTGTACCATCTGTGCCATGCCTATTCCATCACCTGTGCCATGCCTATACCATCTGTGCCATGCCTATTCCATCACCTGTGCCATGCCTGTACCATCTGTGCCCTGCCTGTACCATCACCTGTGCCATGCCTGTACCATCACCTGTGCCATGCCTGTACCATCTGTGCCATGTCTATTCCATCACCTGTGCCATGCCTATACCATCTGTGCCATGCCTATTCCATCACCTGTGCCATGCCTGTACCATCACCTGTGCAATGCCTGTACCATCACCTGTGCAATGCCTATTTCATCACCTGTGCCATGCCTGTACCATCACCTGTGCCATGCCTGTACCATCTGTGCCATGCCTATTCCATCACCTGTGCCATGCCTATACCATCTGTGCCATGCCTATTCCATCACCTGTGCCATGCCTGTACCATCACCTGTGCAATGCCTATTCCATCACCTGCGCCATGCCTATACCATCACCTGTGCCATGCCTATACCATCACCTGTGCCATGCCTATTCTACCACCTGTTCAATGCCTATACCATCTGTGCCATGCCTATTCCATCACCTGTGCCATGCCTGTACCATCTGTGCCATGCCTATACCATGACATGTGCCATGCCTGTACCATGACCTCAAAGTCATGCAATTTTTTTACCTTGTTTTTTGCCGCGAAGCAATACCTATTACATTTTTGTTTTTGCGCCCCCCCAAAAATTTTGAGCACCAGCCGCCACTGGTGTTATTTTAAGTTCATGTTCCCACTTGATCATGTGCAGTGTTTTACAAAAAGAAGTTTTCTGGGCTATAGAGTTATAAAATAGGGATATCCCCTTTGTACGGGTGGAAAGACTGGAGAGGATCTGCCAGATCATTGGAGGTAGCTGTAGCCTAGGAGGGGGAAATCTGCGCAGGAAACTATAGATAATATTGTACGTCAGCATGACTTGTATGGGCAATTTGAATTCCTGTTGCAGGACGGGGAACAGTTTAATCTTATCCCCCTGGTAAAGCTGAGCCACGTCCGTGATGCCAGCTTGCGTAAATCGGGAAAGATTAATGCAAGGGAGAAGCGTATGAATGACGTTTAGGGGTAGACTCCCTGTAGTGGAAGACTGGGAGCTGGGGCTTTTGGCGAGAAAATATCTTCATGACGTCAATGAAGCCTGAGTAGGTAGAGGAAAGGAATGTAGTGGAAGCCTACTCCAATGATCTGCGAGTAGAAGTGTGCTTAATGACTCCACTTTAGACAACGAGGTTTCTATCGGGAGCCATGGGAGATTAAGGGAGTTAGAGAACCAGTGCCGCAGTGGTGTTAAATGGGATGCATGATAGTAGTCAAGTAGATCAGGGAAACCAAGGCCACCCACTGATCTGTGTCTCACCATATGGGAGTATGCGCATCTCGCTCTCTTTCTTTGCCAAACACATGTACGCAGAGTTTTCTCTAGGGACGTAATGAATTTGCGGTGAATCGGTACTGGAAGGGTCCGAAACAAATATAGTATCTTGGGAAGACAAACCATTTTGAATGCGGCAATTCTACCCATCCAGGACAATTCAGTGGAGTTAAATTTGGCGTTGTCTAAAGATATATCAGATATCAGGGGGGAGATGTTGGAGGCTACCAGACCCGCTGTAGGAAATGTCAAGTTGATACCTAAGTAGCGTAATGGGGATGTGGACCAAGTGTAGGGTAAAACCGACTGTAAGTGAGAGCGAACCTTGGGGTTCAAGCCCATGTTCATGATGACGGATTTACCAAAGTTCACTTTGTAATACGATATATCACTAAAGGTTTGCAAGAGGTCGTGGGCCGCGGGAAGCGAAATGACGGGGTTGGTGAGGCTCAGTATTACATCGTCCGCAAACAACGTAATTACGTGGTGTGACCGAGGAAATTTAAAGCCTGAAATAAGGGGATTTTGTCTGAGGGACGCTGCGAGAGGTTCAATTATCAAGTTGAATATGAGGGGCAATAGGGGGCATCCTTGACGGGTCCCATTTGTAATCTGGAATGGCTTGGAGAGAACCCCTGCCGAAAGTACTTTGGCCGAAGGGGAGGAGTAGAGGGTGAGAATGGCAGACAGGATTGGGCCAGAGAAACCAAATCGGAGCAGTAACGCCTTCATGTAACCCCAGTGGACGCTGTCAAACGCCTTCTCCGCGTCTATAGATAGAAGCAGAGAAGGCGTTCCAGCGCGCTCCGCATGATGGATCAGATTTATCACCCTCCTGGTGGCGTCTGGAGCCTGCCTGCCTGCCTGCCTTTTATAAAGCCCATCTGGTTGTTGGCTATCAGTGTGGGGAGGACTGCAGCTAATCTGTTGGCCAGGAGTTTAGCGAACACCTTGACGTCATTGTTCAATAGGGATATAGGTCTGAAATTGGCCGGTGTCGTTGGGGGCTTGCCAGGTTTGGGAAGGGTAATGACATTAGCCTGGAGCATTTCAGGGGGCAGGGTGCCGGTGTCTGTTGCGGTGGAAAATAGGCGCAACATATGCGGTGACAGGATTGTTTGCATGGTGCAGTAATATTCGTTTGACAAACCGTCGGGGCCTGGGCTTTTGCGTAACGGTAAAGCTTGCAGCGTCTTGGTTAGTTCGGTCATAGTGAACGGTTCGTTTAGTCGTGCTAAAGATTCCGCGGTGAGTGCGGGGAGAGGGAGTCTGTTTTAGGAAGTCGTGAATCGCAGAGTCGGTAGGTTGGGGGGTATCAGGGTCATTTACCAGGTTGTACAGGGAACTATAATAGTCCGCGAACGCGTCCGCGAACTTCTGGGGGTGTGTCAATTTAACTCCCGTGTGAGGGTGAGAGACGTGCTCAATTTTGGATTTAACCCGTCTTGCTTTCAACCTAGATGCAAGGAATTTCCCCGCTTTGTTGTGTGAGGAGTAGTAACTTAAACGAAGGCGCGCGAGCATCTTGTCGTGTTGTTCGGTCAAAAGTCTACGAAGGTCAGTCCGGAGAGAGGCAAGTTTGGATACATTAGCGACTGAGGGGGTCGATTTATTAACAGCGTCAAGGGTTTGAATGTCGTTAATAAGGCTATGCATCTTGGCTTGGCGTTTCTTTTTCAGGCGAGAACCCAATTGGATCAACACGCCCCGAACATATGCATTGTGTGTATTCCACAACGTGGAGGGGGAGATATCGGGAGTGGCATTAGTGTCGAAGAATTCTCGCAATTGGGCCTTTATGTGTGTGAGTGACTCAGGATCGGAGAGGAGAGAGTTATTGCAACGCCATACAAAGGAAGAAGGGGTAGTGGGGCTAGTGGATATTGATAAGAGAACCGCAGCGTGGTCGGACCACGTGATAGGGGATATAGAAGTGTCCAGCACAAGCGGTAACAATGTAGAGTCCACTAGGAACATGTCTATCCTAGTGTACGTATTATGGCAAGGTGAAAAAAAGGAATAGTCCCGCTCTTCCGCGTGTTGGTAATGCCACACGTCATGGAGCCCCTCCGCATGAGCCAGAGATGCTAGAGAAGGCAGTTTTGATGCGCCCCTGGAAGAAGAGTCCATGACATGGTCCATCACCAAGTTGTAATCACCGCACATGATCAGTCTACCTACCTTTAGTTTCGATACCTTCATACAAAGCTTGCGTAAGAACCATAGTTGGTGCTACGCGGGCCCTGGCTCTCTGGACAGTACTTTAGAATTCTATGCCAACATTAAGGACTTTCCCACAACGGGGCAACCGCTCACGGATGTCACCATGAAAGACATGCTAATGTCCATTAACGGCGCCTTCCACAGGGAGATTGTGGCCTGTGTAAACGGCATTAAAACGGAGGTGGTGGAATTGGGAGGCAGAGTAGACCATATAGAAAACAAGATGGAGGAGTTCTCTATCGCCTACAACGAGTTGGTGGATGACCATAATGCGAGGGGGGACGACTTGGAGACCCTGAAGAGCAAAATGGCGGACCTGGAGGACAGGGCCCGCCGTAATAATGTGAAACTGCGGGGGGTCCCAGTGTCTGTCTCCCCATCTGAACTAAGGGCATATGTGCAGGCTATGCTGTTGGCACTTATGCCAGACACACCAGTTGTGGAAGCAGTGGTGGATCGTGTGCATCGCCTACCAAAGCCGCAACATCTACCTGACAAAATCCCTAGGGATGTTATCGCACGCATCCATTTTTACCACATTAAGGATGACCTCATGCGATTTGCACGGAACACCTCTCCACTACCGGAACCGTATCATGGACTTTCAGTGTATGCTGACCTATCACAATTCACCATGGCGGCGAGGAAAAAGCGGATATCTCTGACCAAACTACTTCGAAACAACCAAGTGAAGTATTCCTGGGGCTTTCCTACCAAACTCATCATCGTCAAAGATGGTCGTACGCATGTCATCAGATCGGTGGAAGACGACTTTGAGCTGACCAAGAAATGGGGTTTCCTACCAGACCCGCAGGAATCTTCTCCCAGGGCGGAACCCTCTAGGCTGGAACCGGAATGGCGACGGGTCAACGAGTGAGTTTCTGGCATCCCTCTGGGCTTCAGGGCTACCCGTCTTAGGGGCCCACTGCGGTTCCTCTAATCAGAGTGGATCTCCTTTTGATGCTGCCTGTGACTGTGTCCGTGTGTGAGAACTGCAGGTACTGTCTTCTCCAATTCTACTTGTTCCCTCCGCTCCCTACTGGGAGGTATTTTTGCTCTCTCACCAATGCTGGATATTTTTCTTTTGCTATTTTTAAACTTATGGACTGCCATGTTTGCCCATCTCCTTTTTTACTACCCATAAATGGTTATTAATATAGTCACCATTAATGCTCATGGTCTTAACAGCCCCTTCAAGCGCAGATCACTCTGGCGGAAGGCTTGTGCGCTTAGGGGAGATGTTGTATGTGTACAAGAGACCCACTTAGCACGGTCCAAGCCACCTAAGTGTTCTGATAGATTATACCCTCATATCTTCACTTCTTCTGGTGAAACTAAGAAGGGAGTGCTCATCGCGATTAAAAGCTCTGTGGCCTTTCAATTGCACGATACGGTTGCTGATGAAGCAGGTCGCTTTCTAATATTGATATGCGATATTAATAACATTACTTACACAATCGTTAATCTTTATGCCCCTAACCAGGGACAACTTAGATTTTTGAGAGCGCTTGTTTAAAAGGTGGACCGTGTGAAGAGGGGTCTCACGGTGTATTGTGGGGATTTTAATTCCATTGGGGATGCGCAGATAGATTGCTCTCCCGCCCAGGGAAAGGCAAGGGCTACCCTTCAAAAATGTTTACATTCATCTGATCTGTATGATGTATGGCGTTGTCTCAACCCTACAGATAAAGATTTCACTTATTACTCAGCCCCCCATGGTTCCTATTCGAGGTTGGATCTATTTGTGGCTGACTTGCAATTTCTGAGGGTGGTTGAAAAATCCACGATTCACACAATGTCCTGGTCTGACCATGCTTCGGTCTCGGTTGTGGTTTTGGAGCCCCATATGAGTACCCCAGTTCATCTGTGGCGGAATAACGCTGCTTTGCTCCGGGACGTGGGCCACCGGGAGCGGCTGTATGGTCGTATCCGGGAGTATTTTGAGCATAATGATACCCCTGGGATGGATATTTTCACTCTTTGGTGTGCCCACAAGGCGTTTGTTAGGGGGCTATTAATTCAGCAAGCATCTAGGGTTAAGAGAGAAAAGGCCCAGGCCATGCAGTCACTTCTTCTGGAGGCCGCTCATAAAGCTGACCCCACCACTCCTAGGCTAGAAGAGCTAACCGCCTGTAGACTACTTGTCCGCCGCAGGCTTTTAGAGGACCATCAGTGTCTTCTATTCCTTATCAAAGCGTGCTTCTACACCCAGGGCAATAGATCGGGTAAGATGCTGGCCAACTATTTGAGGAAGAGGCAACAAAAAGCAAAATTATCCTCTATCAAGGATCCCAAAACGAACAATTTAGTGCACCATCCCAATGCAATCGCCAATGCCTTCTCCAATTATTATAACTCATTATACAATCTTAAAGATGACGGAATACTCCGCAGCCCTCGGACTCCCTTATAGCTTCATTCCTAGACTCGCTGCAACTCCCTACTGTGTCAGAACAGATGTTGCAAACATTAAACTCCCCGATAACGGAGGAGGAGGTGCGGACGGCTATATTATCACTGCCCCCAAATAAATCCCCTGGAGCGGACGGCTTCTCGGCCGAGTACTATAAAGCGTTTCAGCATACCTTTAACCCCGTATCTATGTAAAATGT